>NC_072791.1:83560322-84185322 GCF_028583425.1 Eublepharis macularius | reverse complement strand
GGGAGACTGGGCAGAGAAATCTGGGTTTAACACAAAACAATTTATATAAGATGACTCTGTAACCTATATTTTCTTGGAGATAGAGGCCATCTTGAGGACAACGAAGGAACCCATTCTGTAGCTGAATTTTCAACTTTGTTCTTCACTACCAGTTGTATTAATCTTCCGTAGAGAAGATGATAAAGAAGATACTGTGGATGGTTTTTGTGACTCTGCTATTACCACTAAGTGCCATGAAGGATTTCTTCCATGCAAGCAGCCTGTCGTTGTTGAACCATGATGGGACTTGGATTTGGTGTTTGATAGCAAACAACATTTTAACAGAGCAAAATATTTTATAGCCTAAGCACACAGCATTAGTTCTGACTGATGGAACATTTTTAACGGCTCTACTGCAATGTTGACAGCATCTAATTGTATAGAGAGCTTTCTGAGCTGAGTGCATTTTAATATCAGCTTGTCTGCCAGAGATGGGTTTTAGGACTGATGAGTTTTTATGGAGAAATGAAAGGCTGGTGAAGGAATAACTAAATATGATACAAAAACAAGACAGCGTGTGTAGAATGCCATGTTACCTTTGGGGCAGATTAACCTTGAAAATGTTTTACTGCAATCAGATATCAACTAAAGTAAGCAAGGCAAATTTTCTTCTAGCAAAAAACCACTCATTTGTACAGAATTCTGCAAAAGGATTGAATTAACTTGCTGGTTTGTTTGTTTTTTTAAAGGGCCATTGCTAATAATTAGGCTCTATTTGAGAAAATGAAGCATTTGCTTATTAAAAAAAAGCAGAGATCTAAAAGAGGGGATTCAAGATGTTGGCAATCAAGCTGAAAATGGGTTTGTTTGGCAGCTTGTTAACTACTAACAGATTCATCTCACGTACATGTCTGAATTAAAACTCTGAAGAAGGAAATAATTTGCTTACATTTAACATCAATATCATATTATTCTAAAGGACCTGATGACCGGCAGCCCTAATGCCACAGAGGATGAGGATATCTTGCTTTGGACAGGACCAGCAGAAGGGCCTAGAAAAGGAGAGGCAGAATTAGTTTTTGCTATGTGGTATTAGAGACATGAAAAGGTATCAGGCTAACAAAAGTGGAGGGAGATGGAGGGTAGAGCAGGAAGTTGGAGAAGAGTAATAGGGTGAGCAATGAGTAGAGTGGTGCAGGTGAGTAGAATTTGCAAAGGTGGGGAAGAATTGAGCTGTTAATATTATTACAAAGGTGGGGTCCAGCAACAAGATGTTGTATATATTACAATTTGTAAAAAAAAAGGAAGGGGAGCATATTTCCTCTCTTCAACCAATTCTCCCTGCAGGCTTGATACGGGTAATTGCCCCACTGCCTTGCACAGGTATGAAAGTCCAGAGCCCTGATCCTGACTGTTGACAGTCTGTGAGGCAAGAGTTTCATACAATGTTGGTCAAAAACTGGAAGGGGGAGATAAAAATGAAAAGTTTGCTTTCCTTCTGCCCTATCAACAGCAGCACAATATGGGCATCTGACCCATGACTAAGGTTATGATGACCAACATGGGCTGTTGCTCCATAACCTTACAAAGGGTTTAATGGATCCTTGGTACAATTCTCTGCAAGCTTATTTGGAAATAGCTCTAGAATGCTGCTGTTAAGAATAATTTCTGAAAAGCCCATGTTTTGCAAATGAGAAGAACACAGTTCTGTTCATTACCATAGTGACCTTCCAGGGCCAGCAGCATCCACACCAATTTTTTTTTAATGAATAGATTCAGAGGAAACAGTCACATCGGTAATCCTTTCCAATCAAGAATGTCAGTTTAAAGTTAAGGTTGACCTTTAGCTTTTCAACCAAACAGCATCATGCAAAAGTATTAGATATGCCTATAATTCACAAGGATGGCCACACATGTATATATTGCCCTGCTGATGCTGCTTTAACATTCTGGTATAAACTGGGGGGCACTGGCGGGTATCTGCATAAAAGAACTAACTAAACAGGTTCTTCTTTTGTCAATATACTGAGATTTAGGTTACAACCCAGCCAGAACTCTTTCTACCTGGCAAATTAACAATTTTATGTATCAAACATCACTTCAAATTTTACCAGATATAGAAGAGAAGGGAGTGCTTTTTTCTTCCAGTCCAGCCATTGCCTCTATGTACATGCTATATTGAATTTGCCCTATGCAAGGAATATACTTACTTAGAGCAGCCACATGGTATGAAATATCAGTCATCTATATGTCAGGCATCACATTTCAGATACCAAGGGAGACCTAGATTAAAGCAATGACTTAAGCGACTGAAACAAATATAGATGTTAGTGCACTTTGCAAGCTCAGATTGGGGGATTATGTCATTGCATATCTTCACTGAATTGTCTCACTAAATCTTTAGGCTTCCCTGGGCAACTAGCTGGTCTCAGCTGCTATTCATTTCAAATAGGGCTTTGAGGGTATTCCCACATGGAGACCTATCAGAGTAATTTTATTCAGCATAATTTCTTAGATGATTGCATTGCTTATTATTACTCAGAAGATGGATAGTATGTGACTCAACAGAAAATCTTCTAGAGCCATTTATGATCATAAGGGTAAGAAATGACAATGCTAATTCCAGATGAAGTGAGGAAAGTTGCTCTGATGCAAAAACACTTTGTCCTAAAGCAAAAAGGAAGGAGAAAAAAAGCCATGCACATTTGAAATGTACCTAATTATAGGTTAGCAATTAAATACACTTTATACAGATTTTGATGTTTTCCTGGTAGGGTGGTTGCTAAGGCAGGTCAAACATCTGCTTCTACAAGAGGAAAATTACTCTCTTCAAGCTCTCTCTGTCCCCCTTCTGTCAGAAATCCAACCTAGTAGAAATACTCAGCAGTTTTAACATGGGGTATGGTCTCCTAAAGCAGATAATATCATGGGCACACCTCTGCATTGTTTGAGAAATCCTACATTCTTGCCCTCAGAAAGAGAAGTAACTGCCCAGAAATATGGTTTGACCATCAAGTCTGATTTAATCTATATACTATGGATGCTGTAAAGTGGAGTCTGCTGCTGTAGTTTAATAATCTGACAATATCTCAGTGTGTTGATAGCTACTGTCTATGAAAGCAACATAACTTCTGTGCTCAGAGATTTCCAACAGCACCCCCATCTCATGAACCTAGACAGGAAACATTGTTGGTCACTGCAGAAGACTGAATGCGGACCCAGATGGTCTATTTATCTGACACAAGATAAAGGATTTATGTTGGTATCTGATGAACCATGTGATTGGTTTCATGTGCCCAGTATGTTTTGGGGCTTCTGTTGCTTTAATTGGAGCTCTCCTTGCTATATAGTAGATGACTTTCAAAACTGATGGGAATTTCAAAGCATTGTGAAACTGCCTGGCGGACAGGGGTCTGTGGTTCAAAGGATAGGAGTCAGCATCCTGTGAGCGTGTCCAAAGTTTGGGCATGTCTCAACTAGCTCTTTTGACCAAGTCTATATTTTTTATTTTAGAACTAAATTCAGAAAAGCTTTGCATAAAAAATATGGAAAAAGATTATTGTTGAGAAGTTGCTTCTGTGGCATGAATGTCCCAATCTTTGTGTTTTGTGCATATTATGTACACATTTAAAATTGGGATTGGGATTATTGAATATAATTGTAGTTCATCTTAGACTTTGTCCTGATGACAGATGAAATTTTTGCCCCATTTGTAAATACTCTTGTGCTTCTAAATCCTGTGGTAACTGATAGAATTTCTTATGATTAATGTCATTGTGGATAACAGAATTGTTGCATTTTGGAAAGAATATGGAGACATTCACTTAAAAGTATCATCCAACAGAAATAGTTTTTGCATTGGTCTTGGCTCAGGAGATGCATTTGAAAGCCGAAAAGCTAGGAGGCTTCAGCAAAGAGCCTTAATAATTAATTTCTTTTCAAATTGACAAATAATGGAATAAGCATATTTTTACAAACAAGACAGTGACTGCAGTCTCCTTTCTCTCCAAATACCTTACACGTTCTTCTATAAATTTTTAATTCTCTAAGAATCTCAGGGCAGAGTACGTAGTTCTTGCTCCCTATCCAAATGCTCACAGCAGCCATTGAGAGTAGTTGGTCTGACAGTGGCTGCTGCTAATTCAAAGATCTATATTATATTAGGACCAACCCAAAGTTATGTAACAATGTACAAGCTTTTGAGTTCCCCAGAACTTCATTAAGCTAGATGTTACAAAATAAACCAAAGGGGAGGGCACTCTCATGCCAGTATATGGTGGAGCTTCTGGCAAGCAAAGATGCAGGTTTCAGGTTGCTACTGTCCAGAGGCCATAATAGCACAAGGCAGTGAAACAAAGTCCATGGCTACAATTTCCCCCAAAGTTCCCATTCACCAGTGAGACTTTGATTCCTTTTGAAAGGACTCCTTAAGTCAGCTCGTGAAGTTTGTTTGTGTGAATATTTGAATCAAATATTGAATCAAATATTTGAATATTTGACATCACATTGGCTGTTGTGTTTTAGATGACAGTGGGCTGTGCATGAAATTAAATGATAAAAACTAATTATGGTGGATTGTGGTTAGGAGACTTTCTGACCTGTGCAGGAAATCTCTCCCTTAAAGGTATGTCACAGACCCTTGCATGACAATGGTACCGTTAACTGAACAAAGCAGGCTTGAGGATTTCTGCAAACAAACATATATTTTCTTTTTACCATTTCAGCAATGTTCTTTGTTATATACCTGGAAAAAGATAACTATGAATAAATGGAAAATTGTCCAGAACAAATCTTTAGAATGAGCTGAACAAACATATCACAGGTTTGAAACAAATTATTTCCATGGGAAATTCATTCTAAGTTTGGAGGCACTTAACCTAATGCATTCTAAGAGGACAAATAAAATTAATTTAATGCAGTCTTGTGAGTTTCATGTAATTAGGACTGTATAAGTTAACCACACTCCAAACACCCCTGAATCTCTCAGAGTTGGGTTGTGTGAGACTGAAAGTAATTTGGTGAGAATCTTAGAAACTGTATCTTTTAGATTTAAGAAAGTTAGTAGAAGGAATGATATGTACGCTTATCTGTCTCTGATGTCATTGCCATATGCAAGTGTTTTTGTAATCATTGTGATTCTTTTATATCTGATCATTTCAAGAGTGATTGATTTTAAATAAAAATCTTAAAAGAAAATATTAAATGATAAGTGGCTGGGATACAAGGTTTTCATTTGATACCTGGAGCAAATAGGCTTCTCTTTAGTCAGAGGGATGTTAGCCTGTGAAGAGATAGACTAAAGGAAAGATTAGTCTTCTCATTACAGCCCTATAGTTTAATAGTAAATGTTACTTTAGAACAGACAAAGGGACTCTCATGTTCCACATGTCTATTTTAAAAGGAATGCTTCCCTCACAGATGGGCTTCCCAACAGCTAGGATTACTGCAAAAGTTTTCTATGCTGCCTGAAACCAGGTCTTAAGCCCCACAGGGCACACAACTTAGAAACATGTGTTTGTTGAGTCCATTTTTAATGGGGTCAGGTGCACAGTGGCTTGGCTGTATACAATAATATGAGAAGCAGGAAGTTCACCCCACATTTAGCATGCCCCATCTTGAAGCTGGAATATTACTAGAAATATATTGTGCTGGAAAAAAGCTACAACCAATGCAACTATCTCCTATAGTACTTTTTTACCAGAGAGGATTGCAAAACTGGACAAAGTGAGGGAGAATGAAAACAAATCAACCAGAGAGGATTAGATGAAGGGCATCAAATCTCAGTTAAATGGTAGACAGGGATGACATTTGATGCTGGTACCTGAAAACCTGGTGGTGATCAGAAGTGAGCATTAGCTGGAGGTATCTGCTAATCTAAATGCCTAGTGGTAGATAGGAAGGTAAAGACTGGGTATTCTTCTCAAAACAAACCCATACAACTTCCCCTTCAAAGAAACTTTGGTAAGTAATGTTATTCAAATGGAAGAAACAGCACTCTATTGAAGCTTGGACTTTGGAGGACAATGGTCATTAATGAATGGGCAGTCAGTTCAACAGTTGACTCCTGTGGTAAATAGGCGCCAGGCTTTGGCTGTAATATGGCAGAATCTGAAGAGTGTGCCAGGAGTGGTGAAATTCAGGAAGCTGAATTGGATTGGTATTCATAGTACTGTTAGTCTCTCTGTGAACTTGCTTATCCAAGTTTATACATTTGGAAATAGATTATAAAGGTACTACTGATGACTTTAAGAAAGATAGAAATATTTTGCATTATTAGTTCTCCAACAGTAGAAGCTTGGAGCACAGCCTACATCTGTCAAGGCATTGCCATTGAACTTTTTTGGTTTACAGAAGAACAAGTTTGAAATAACACCTTCCCTTGTCAGGATCTGCTAAAGCTGATGGCAATTTTCAGAATGCAGAAGGGTGGTTTTGTGATGGATGGCCACCAGTCTGACGACCTTGGACGCTGAATTTTGCTGTGACAGTTCCTTCAGCATTGTGAAAATATGGAAAAGCATAGCTTCCTGAGCTCTTTGCATTATTTATTGGTTGAGTGCAAGTGTCCCATTCTGCTGAGAATTAAGAATCAATGGGTTGCCATGGAACTAGAAGATAAGAGTGAATTCTGTATATTAATAAGGGTTAAAAGTCTGAAAAAGGGAAGAGAACTCTGGGCATCATTATTCTTTGTATATATGCTGACAGTTTCTATAAATAAATATTTTAAACATACCTCTAGAACTAAATCCTTTTATGTTGGAGTATATATTCAATCAGGAACAGTCCCCCCACCTTTGTGCTAGTGAGCTTTGTGCTAGTGAGCTTTAAGTAGATAATCAGACTCTCTGGGTCTGGAAACTACACCTCCTCAGAGGCAATATGCAAGTCTTCCTGCCAATTTCACAAGGACATAATAAGTGTTTTAGACTCATGGGCTACTGGACATCACCCATTCCTTAATTTAAAGTTTTTTTATCCCACTCATTTCTTTTCTACTCCTACTTCAAGGAAATACCCAACTGGTGTCAGAAAGTTCTGTCAAGTTGCAAATGATGACCTCATGGGGTTTTCAAGGCAAGAGATGTTCAGAGGTGGTTTGCCATTGCCTGCCTTTGCACAATGACCCTGAACTTCCTTAGTGGTCTTCTGTCCAAGTCTAACCCTGTTTAGTTTCTGAGATCTGATGAGATCAGGCTAGCTTGGACCATCTAAATCAGAGCAATACCCATCTAGCACTTGAAAAATTATCAATGCTTTGGAAATTGAGGCTCACATTCTTAATTTACTGGATTTTGGAAATTCTTGTAACTAATTTGGGGTTTGAAATAGAAGTAGTGGTTAATCCAGTGCTTACTGTGATCCAATAATTGCTGGTGTCAACATCATAAATGCCATTTTATTCATTCTTGGAAACATATTGCTTTGAGCTGGCAGGATTCTGAAGGGGTGCAACTGGGCATGCACAGTACACCTGTTAAAGAGTTTTAATGTTTGACTCAGCTGTGCTTACATAGATCATATACATGTTGAACAACTCACATAGTTCTGGGGCTGGAATTCTAAGAAATTCCGAGGCTCACATCTTCTTATATCTTGCAGTTCATTTGGAATATAACTCCAGTTGCTTCTAGCAATTTCCTCGAGGATCCAGATGAACATAAAGCCAAAACTTTATAAAATAATAATTGCTACTGTACCATTTCTAATTCAAATGTTTTCAGCCAAACATACGCAAAACATTATAGAACTAAGCCTAGAAAAAAACCCAATATTCAGATGCTATTCTAGCTGTACTTCTGCACCTAAAGAAGATACCTGCTTATCAGCTTCACTCACCAAATGCCAGGCAAGCTTCATGTAGCTGTCATTTAAGTGAGAAATTTTTAGGCATTCAAAGAGAGGTATCCATTGTCAAGTTAGAGATTTATAAAATTATACATGATACAAAGAGACTGGATAGAATTTTTTTCCTCTCCCAAAACACTAGAATTCGGGGTGGAGGGATACTAGATTCAGGGCAGACAAAAGCAAGTACTTTTTTAATTGACAAGTGATTTAAATGTGGAATTCACTGCCAGAGGATGTAGGTTGCCCACAAGCACAGAGGGCTTTGAAAGCGGATGTTGCCCTGAAGTCACCCCACCCCCATAATCCACCCAGAAAGCTCCCACCCTTGGAATCCTGTTTCTCTGATTTATCGGATAAGGGAAAATGGCCACTAGAGTCTCTCCCCCATTATGGAAAGCATATTTTCCACCATTCAAGAGAACTTTAAAGCTAGCTATACATACGGGGAAATAGAATGCCAACCAAGCCCAGAAAAGCCCCAATGTTCCTATTGCTTGGTAATTACTTTAACTCCACTCTGCAGATATATAACCGTGAGTGAAGCACTCAGAGCAATAAACTACTCAAAGGAGTAAATTAATTACACGCAAAATAAAAGCAGATATAGACATTGACTAGGTCAATTTCTACCCCCCCCCAAGCTAGTCTTTTGTCTTTTCACTTTAATTCAATACAGTACACCTCAGCAGTCACTTCTAAATAATAATAAAGTGCCATCAAGTTGCAACCAGCTCATGGCATCCCCTTATGGGATTTTCAAGAGATGAGCAGACGGTTTGCCATTGCCTTCCTCTGCATAGCAGCCCAGGTTTTCCTTGGTGGTCTCCCATCCAAGCACTAGAGGAGTTAGCCGTGTTAGTCTGTAGTAGCAAAATAGTAAAGAGTCCAGTAGCACATTTAAGGCTAACCAATTTTATCGTAGCATAAGCTTTCGAGAGCCACATCTGACAAAGAGAGCTGAGGCTCTCAAAAGCTTATGCTACAATAACATTGGTTAGTCTTAAAGGTGCTACTGGACTCTTTACTATTTTACATCCAAATACTAACCATGTTCAGCCTGCAAACTCAAGCTAGTCTGGGCTATTCAGGCTGCTCACCCATCGTAATGCTACCCCAAACTGGATTTTCCCTTTCCAAATTCAAACTTTAACAGTTCAGCAAACAAAAAGTATAAAAAGGACTCTTTTGTCCAGTAATTTGGATTTGGTCACCCTTGGGACTCAGTCATCAATATGGAATCAGGCAAAGGCAAGGACCCCCCCCCCCCGATCTTCAAGGAATCCTAGACCACAACCCCCTCCTTCTCTCCTCATCAGATAGGGAAAGTATATTTTACATTCTGCCTTTTATTTATATATATATAATCTTTATATAGGACTAGATTGTATACTACCTTCCTCAGGGAGTATATGATATTCTGCTGGACCAACTGCTAAGTATCGAACTGGCTCTGTCTCTCTGTTTTTCTTTATGATGTCTCTTTTGTTCTAATAAAAGTGAATATTATTTAAATGTTCTTTGTCTCCTTCCATTTCTGGAAATATGGTACCAAGTTTAACCAATGTATATGCAGGCTTAAAGGTCCCAAAAGAAACACAGGCTAGTTTGGGTGTGTTTAAAGAAGAATGTACCCTTGTACAGGGAGCAGTTTGTGTAATAGGGATAAGAAATTCATGGAGGATAGGTCTATCGGTGGCTACTAACCATGTGACTAAAGCGAACATCCATGTTCAGAGAAAATCTCTGAATACCAGTGCTAGGGGGCAACATCAGTAGAAGGTTTTGGCCTCCTCTTGTTGGCCCTCCAAAATAATTGGTTGGCCACCATATGAGACAGGATGCAGAACTAGATGGAACACTGATCTGGTCCAGCAAGACTCTCATGTTCTTGTTTTGAAAATGATTCTGCACACTGTTCACAAAGGAACCAGGAAGTAAGAAAGATGAAATGGCCTTGGTTGAACATTCATTGTATTGTTGGCAAGAACTGTAAAGGAACAACATCTGGAACACAACTTTGCTGTATTTGGTAAAGTTTTTGATGGCCATGGAAAAATAGCAAATTGCCCTTCTAATTTTGTTGTAGCAAATTTATGTAACAGATACTTTTTACACACTTCTGGAACATGCTGTGTACAGCATTTAAAAATCCAGTATTTTTATGAGAAAATCAGTTATGTATTATATTTTAGTAAAGTTCTAAAAAACCAGAACACTAGATTGAGCCTATTAAGCACCATAATTCCAACTTCTAGTCACTAGAGCCTCTCTGTTTCTCCTCCAGTTCAAGCATGCACCCAAAGGCACACATTATGGGACTGGCTTGTGTGCACCTCCCATATCCTCATCCAGCCCTCCACCCTGTGCTTGAACAAAGAATGTGAGCAACACAGTAACTAGAACATTGAGTTCTAGCACCATAAATTATATTATAATTAAATGTATCTTATGACGAGTTGGTTTTATATTATTTGCACCTTTGCCCAAGTCTTGCTATGGTTATAGTTTGATAGGTGGAGGGGAGAATCTTGTACAGCACCCTGAGATCCTTCGAAGAAAGGTGGGATAAAAATCAATAGATAGATGACCCTTGATAGTTTTGAAAAGGAAAACAGAACTCAAATGCCTGTGATAATGTGATGTACTTTATATGAAGCGAGTGACTTGTGGAGACTCATGGAGGAGGGCAAATCCCATTCATCCCCTGCTGCCTCCACTTCTCCCCTATTACTTGAGCTCTATTCTCTCTTCCCTGTTCACCCTTCTGTTCTTTCCCCTTGCCCATCCTACAGTTATCCTATCCATTCACTTTCCTAGTTCAGCCCAGGATGGTAAGGGAGGGAGAAAAGCAGGAGGACGTGGGGACAAGCTTGCCTGCTCAAGGAAGCTGTTGCCCCACAGGATTTTGCACAGCATTTTGGGTTGATATAGCAACACACTTTACCATCAAAACTCTGGGGTATTTCATGTCTGTGCATATATCTCTTAAAAGGTTTGGGGAGAACTTGTTCCAAAATGTTCTTCTTGTAACTAGTAATATTTTTTTTGAAACACTGAGTTTCTCCTCGGTTTGCAAAAATTTGTAGTTTAGCTCTGCTTCTCTCTGTGATACAGGGTTTTTTTTAATGCTCATAGAACCAATACAGGGATATTAGATACAAGGATATGAAGCTACTATATGCTGTCAGACTAATGAGTTAGCTAAGCTGCATTTATCTGACTGGTTGCGGCTTTCCAAGGGCCTCCTGCGATAAGAGGAGATGTCCGTGCTTCTCCACTTCCAAGTTTCTCTCTTACATGCACGTGGGCTTTCGGGGACCACAGTTGTCTTTGTCAGATGCATCTGACGGGGAGAGCTGTGGTTATCGAAGGCTTATACTGCATTGGAATTGGATGGTCTAGCTGTTTTGCTGCTACAAACTAAGACGGCAAACTCCTTTGAAGCCTCACACAAGCCAACTGATCCCCACACCAAAAGGAGATGTTTACATTTACTAGCAAAGGAATGTTTTGGTTGCATCCTCCCTCTCCCCCCCCCCCCAATTGCATCTTCTCTCTCCTCCCCTCCTCCCCCCTCCTCTTCTATATTTGACCAGTTTCTGTACCATGCATCTGACTAAGAGAACTTGATTCTCGAAAGCTTATGCTACAATAAAATTGGTTAGTCTTAAAGGTGCTACTGGACTCTTTTTGATTTTAAAAGAGGCCGTATTTCAGGCATATGTTATCTGCGAGCCATATAAAGAATTCGCAGTTGGGAGTGAACAGGATGATACTTGTTTCCTTTTGGTTAAAACTCTGCTCTTCGACTTCTTATCCAGCTTTACTGTGAAGCATCCCCTCCCCCATTCTAATGCATCATTTAAAGGCATGGGGACCAATAGCACTTAATCTGAAGCCAAACGAACAGCCTGACTTCATCTATAGCAATAGTCCAGGGGGCACAAATTTGAAATGAATAATTTCAAATTTGTGCCCCCTGGACTATTGCTATAGATGAAGTCAGGCTGTCTGCAGTCACCCCTGCCCCCAACACTTCCTGTCGATGGAGTTTTCCTTTACTTGACAATATATTGGTCCCAGTTTCTGTATTAGGAGTGGTATCTTTTGAGCAACAGCACTGCCTGCAGTGCACAGACGAGCTAATAACTGGGCAGTCCTCTTGGAGCATAAACATGAGACAGGATTAAGATAGGTCAGGGTCAGACGAGCGACTTCCAGCGTCATCCTTCTCATAACTCAGTGGAAAAATAATTGCTTAAAGGTTTGTTTTGCAGCGACAAGTGAACCAGCGGTTAGGGCTTATCTTTCTTGCGGAGTCCAGTGTCCTTGGTATTCTGTGGAGGGATTTGTACAGGTCTAAGTATCTCCATACTTGTGTATATGTGTCGTATGGATTGGAAGGCCAAAGTATACGTGACGTCGGAGCTTTGCTGGTTGAGCTCCTCGACACTTGGGGTCTTAAAAAAAATGAAACGGGGCAGTGGGGCTGCCCCCATTTTTGCAACCGCGGGAGGGGATGGTGGGGGTCTCCCCCCCCCCATCGTTATCCAGTTTATATCACACAGTGTTGCTGTTTACCCGAAGGGGACGAGACTGATTCTGAGCAGGGAGACCGTGGGAGGCGCGTGAATCCTCCTTCCTCAGCAGCCCCAATACGGCAGTAACGTTAGAGGGAAAACCCCAGACGGTTTAGTCACTGATCTCCCGCCGAGCGTTGCTCGGGTCCCTGGGTGTCTCTTGGCCCGGCTATTCCCGCTTCTCTCCTCTGTTCCTGCCACACAGCGGTTCTGTTTAATTTACTCTTCAGGAAACCCCCTGGACGAGTGACGCGAGAGCAGCTCCCTCCCCGCCTGGCCTTCCGGAGCCGCTCTTCGCGGCTGGTGATCACGGGGGAGTCGTCGTTGCTTCAACAATAATAATATTTAGGGGATGCTCCCACCCCCGAGCCCGCCACGTCAGGCGGAAGGGAAGCGGCCTCATCAGCTTTAAATGGTATCGCTTGTGAACTGAGCATGCTCCTGTGTGGGCAGACGGGGGTATATAAGGGCGGGGACGCGACGGCACTGGGAGAACCAGACAGTGAGCGGCGCGGTTGGGTGAGATTGTGGGGCTGGACTGAGGAGGCTCTGCGCTCTGTCCGGCTGAGAGCTGAGCTCGCTCTAGCGGCTGGGCGCCGGTTGGCGGAAGAAGCGACCCCCCCCTGCGCTTTTGGAGCCCCCGCGGAAGAAACTCCACCCGCAGGGGCTGAAGCCGGTAGGTGGCCAGTGCCGCGCGCCCCTCCGCGAAGATGATGGCAGCGGCCGCAGCAGCCAAGCCAGCCGAGTTGATGGGTATCTGCTCGAACTACCAGGCGGTCATGCCGCACTTCGTGTGCATCGCCGAGGAGTTCCCTCAGCCCATCCGGCCCGCCAAGCTGCCCAAGGGCAAACTGCGCAGACCCCGGCAGTCTCGCTTCAAGACGCAGCCGGTGACCTTCGACGAGATCCAGGAGGTAGAGGAGGAAGGGGTCTCCCCCATGGAGGAGGAGAAAGCCAAAAAGTCCTTCCTGCAGTCCCTCGAGTGCCTCCGGAGGAGCACCCAGAACCTCAGCCTGCAGCGGGAGAAGCTCAGCAGCTGCGGCCGGCTGAGGAACAGCGTGGACTCCAGCGACTCCGACTCTGCCCTCTGAAGGGCCGGCGGGGCCCGGCCGGCTGGGCGCCCCCTGCAAACCCAAGCCGGGGAGAGACTGGCAGCGGACTCGACCCCCCCTGGGGCGCTGCTTCATAGTGAAGTTGGCAGGTATCAGACTAAGGAGAACTTTGTTTTTTAAACCGGACGAGACTGTTTCAGAAGAGATTCACTGGGCAGGCTGCGTTTGGCTGTGTCGCCGCCGCCGCCCCCGCAACAACTATTGGACACTCCTTTGATTTTGTATCATGTATCCAAATCCAGACGGAGGGAGATTTGGAAGAAGAGTAATCTTGGAAGGATGATATTTCTTTGCGCTCTCTTTTAAAAAAAAACCTCCGATAAAGATCCAGTGTGAATGTGCTAGCTTCCAAGGACAGTTTGCAAGTGAGGTCAGAATATTTTTTTAAAGAAAGTGCTTGTTTGTATGTTCTTCCTTGGCTGTTTTTTATTTTAAAAAAATGCACACCCCTTTTCTAATTGTTAAGAAAAAATGAGATGTTTTATGAATGCAATCAGCTGCTGGACTTTATATTTATTTTTGCATTTAAACTCTTGACTGCATTAATTTAATACGTTTTTATCTTAATGTCTATAATTATTTACACAAAAGAGAAATAAAATGTTATATTTGCACAATGCATTTGGACTTGTTTGATACTGCATTTTAATCTATTTATGGTTGTAACCTTCTGGAGCATCATTGTACAATAAGGAGTACTTGCTATATGCTTAAGTCCATTCTAGCTTTACAGAGCAGAGCAGAAATTATTTTTTCCCTAGTATCTGTAAGCATAATTTTTAAAAATCCATTGTAAGTTAAAACACCTTACAGTTTCTTTTAAATGTGGAACAGCAGGATTTGAGTCCATTGGTATCTTAAAGACCAACAAGATTTTCAGGGTATAAGTTTTTGGGAATCAAAGCTCCCTTCTTTAGAGCTTTGACGCCCTGAAAATCTTGTTGGTCTGGTCTCTAAGGCATCACAGGACTCAAATTCTGCTGTTCTACTGCAGATCAACATAGTTACCTACCTAAAACTCTTAAATGTAGAGAAAGTAAGCACTCGCTGTTCTGATTAAGTTTACCAACTGGGATGGTGACTGGAGTTCTTGCTTTTTTGTCTAATTCAAATAGATTAAGTTCTGATACTGAGTGCAGTGATACAGGTTAATAGGCAAGGCACTTGAGGGAAGCCACCCTATGTTTTTATAGGCAGAGGTGTTTCTACACACAGGCACACACATTTCAAGCTGCTGCATTTAGGCTGGGAGCACATAAATACCAACTGTAAGATGCTGAGACTAAGGAATGACTGCTGTTACAGTTTCTTATATGTTAGAATATGAAGCTCTCCTATCTCCCAGCTTCCTGTTCTAGGAAAGCCTTAGGCTCTGACAACTTAATAAATATTATCAGATGGCCTTTAAATTGGGTGGTCTTCTAGAAGCTAAGAGGAAGGTGGAATGCATGGAAAGGCCCCTAATCTCTAGAAGCCTATATTAAAGAATGGAGTAGATCTTGCAGAGTTGGAATAGATCCTGCTTGTGGCAGTTTGGAGAGAACCTGGCATCATAATGCCAGGACAGATTTTGATCATTTTCAATGCTCAAGTATTGGTTTTTGAGGAAAGAGAGATGCTGAGAGTAGACGTAGAAATACAAGTCATGTATAAGAAGCACTAGTAGAACTGAAAACAAGTCCAGTTAAGAGGCGATGCTGCAGAACTGGACACAGAGTCTTGACTAGAATGGCACTAGATGCTGCAGCTCAAGGCAAAAGCATGGTGCATCGGATACTGGCCTATACACAATGGCAGGTGTGTTGGTCAGACTTGAAGAGCAGAAGCGGAACAGTATTGTCTAGAAGATTGTATGCAGACGGCAGTTGTGCAAAAGCATTATAGAAAATCAAAATGCAAGAATTCCTTGAAGTTTCTATGCGGAAATAATCACTGATAATCTGACGTGCAAGAAAATGAGGCAACAGGGAAGGATTTTTGTTCCTGACAATGTATTTAAAAAGTCTCAAAATCCAGGAAAAACATCAAGTTACAGAGTCAGATTTTTCCTCACCATAGTAATAAACTTTAGTGGATTCTTGCTGTGCATATGGTTTCATCCACACATGAAGAAAACACAGCTGTTACACTAACCTGGAAACTAATCCTGTGTTCTCAATACAGCCCATCTCACTTCAAGTTCATATAAAAGAATTAGTTTTCACCGGCTTATTTCTAGCTGTTTTAATGAGGGTGAGGTTTGGGGGTGGGGGGAGACTTATAATTGCCCCTTTAAATCAGCTCTTAATACAGTGGTGCAACATTAGAACAGGATGATGACCACTTGCAGAATTTTGTGACAAGGGGAAATATTCAAACCGCTGCATCCTCTTCCTGGTCATTCAAGTTATGTGACTTGGCATATCTATCACTGTTAAAGTCCAGATAACAATTCCACTGCCATATAAAAAAATGGAGGAAGGTGTCTCTGCTTGCATAATGATAAAGCTAAGCTTTCCATTCAGCTTTGCACTAAAGGGAAACAGTTTACCTTCCAGCCTTCCATTGCTGTGTGTTGGGTGTAGCTGGGATGCCATCAGCCACTGAAGGGGAAAAGCTACACTTTCATACTGCAGACAAGAACGCAGCAGCAGGTCACGACATCCTCTGCGGGAGAAGAATTTACGTTTCCTTTATACTTTCAATAATTCACTTTAGGATCTGGTTAGGAACTGATTATGGCAGTGGGAGGCATTTTCATTTTCATTCAGGATACAAACTGAATTTTAAAAATTACGTATTATCATTCCATGCCCATAATTATTACATTTAGTACCTCTTTTAGACTAAAACCAAGATTATATATTAATATATTAAATATGTACAGATAAACTGTTTCACATTTTTAAAAATACATTAAAATGTTCTGCTGTTAAAAACAATCTGGCAAGGCTGTTTTAAAATTGATCAAATAATGGTCAAATAAGTTTGCCATCTGTCCCTGTGCTTATAGCAGAAGGAAAGTCTGTATCTTTTCTTGTCTCCACTATAGCACCATGATAATAAAAGCTTCAACTAACCATTTAACTTTTTTCTGCTATGAAATTATTAACTCAGGGACTCTGTAAGGGCAAATAGTTCATAATCCTATGTCCATGATCATCAGATTGATTATTTTGGATAGATAATCTTTCCTAAAAGCCACAGAATATGGAACGTTACTGAGACAACAGAACTGCACAGCATCCACTGCATTCTATTCCAGGAAGAAGACCCTCTTTTGATAACCAAACAAGTTGACGTCTCTGCAGTATGTCTCCCCCCTACTCATGCATCTGACAAAGAGAGCTGTGGTTCTCGAAAGCTTATGCCTCAATAAAGTTGGTTAGTCTTAAAGGTGCTACTGGACTTTTTACTATTTTTCCCCTAGTCCAGATGGCTCCTGTTCACTGTCTCTAGTCCTGAGAGTGTAGTTTGTGCAGGTACTATATGGATTGGTGGCTTGACTCTGTGGTCCAGAAGGACACTTACCAAAGTAATTTCCTTGGGGCATTTCTCCAAAAAGCCTCTGATTTTGCCCTTCACACTATACTCATACAAATCCCAGGGTGCAGCAGAGTACAATATCCTGTCCACATATTATAGTCCATTCTGTTTTTTAAAAAAGGATCATAAATGTGCACTCCCGTGCTGAATAGTGGGAAATCAAATCTTTCAAAGATTTTTTTTAATGCAGAAAAGAATCACTAAATAATAAGACAGCTTGTCTAGTATTTGAACATTTTTTTATTTTACAAGAATACTCTGGTGCTTAAGTGAAACAGCAAAACTGCGCAATTTCTGTAAAAACAAAACAAACAAAAAAACCCAAATGTCTTTTAGGCAAAGGTGAAGGAAGTTGTGAAGCTGGTCATCAGAGATGTCAAGGGAATTCTCCAATAAATGTATGTAACATTTCAAATGACTGTGGCCCTACAATTCAGAGTAGAATTTTTACAGCAACAAAGTATATTACTGTTTAAGCACTAGCTGAATCCTCAAAAGTGCTTTTTTTAAAATTAAACAAAATTTCATTAATAAAATGCATACAATAAATTACAAGACAGCACAGATTAACAAGTAACAATTGGTAACTAAAACACAACCAATAACCAAATAACAATACTATATACGATGTAAAGTAACAGAGATAAGGCTTAAATTCTAAGAACTACATTATAGCAATTCAAAAACAGATTTGTGAAACTTTGATACAGCCCAGATATTATTGTTTTCCAGATATTCATAGAATGGAGACCATTTCTCCTGAAAATTAGTGCTTTTGGAAAAGTGCTCGGCTTGATAAATTTTGTCACTCAATTATTCCGTAATGAAATGATCCCAGATCTTGTTGTGCCAGACAGATAATGTTGGAACACTATTACTTTTCCAGTAATTTGCAATAATGCTCTTTGCAGCTGTTAGCAGGCTTGTTATAAGGTCCTTTCTTATTTTGGGAATGAGTAGGTCGTCCCATTGATCCAAAAAGATTAATTCAGGCTTTAGAGGGATTGTGTAGATAGTGATGTCTTTAATCGAAATGAGGATTTTCTTCCAAAAATTAATGACATGTTGGCATTCCCACCAACAGTGAGAGAATGTTCCAACCTCCCCACAGCCTTTCCAACACTGAGGGGATAAAGAGGAGTAAATTTGTGATAGTTTTTTAGGTGTCAAATACCACCTGTTTATGATCTTAAAAGTTTGTAGTTTGGTAACAACTACTGGAGAGTTGTTTAAATTTGAAGACCATATTTTGCGCCATGTTCAGATGTTAAATAAGTTTTGCAATCATCTGACATTTAGTTTGATAATTTAGAGTCTTTTGGTTACATGTATTTAATATAATATTGTAAACTTTGGATATTAGGCCTTTGTAAGACAATTGTTGAGAATCTAATAGTTCTTCAAAATCAGTTTTACGGGTATTCATTATTTGATTAACGTTGATTCTGTCTGTTAAGCTTTGGAGTTGCAAATAGAGGAGCCATTGAATCTTTTGGTGTGTCTTTTGTTCCAGTTCTAGTTTACTCATAAGACCATTATGCATTGCAATATCTATCAATCTAAGAGCCAAAACACACGAGAAGAAATACCTAGATTCAGCATGTGTTCTCTTACCTCAAGGTTTGCTGGGATCTGTAGGCGTCCTGGAAGCTTCAAGTTTAGCATTTACAGAGCAGCAGGAAGGGAAATACAAGCGCCTGTATTTCCCTTCCCCTTCCTGCTGCTCTGTAAATGCTAAACTTTAAGCTGCCAAGACACCTACACTTCCCAACAAACCTTGAGGTAAGAGAACAAGTTTAGCATTTACAGAGCCTGTATTTCCCTTCCTGCTGCTCTGTAAATGCTAAACTTTGAGCTTCCAGGACGCCTACAGATCCCGGCAAACCTTGAGGTAAGAGAACACGTGCTGAATCTAGGTATTTCTTCTCGTGTGTTTTAGCTCTAAATTTTTGTGTTTGTCGCCAAAACTGAGGAAATGAGTTACTCAGCCTTGGTTCTAGCATGGAATTTAATATAACTGGAGAGAATCTAGAGATATTCGGAAGAATCTTATGTCGAATTTGATCCCAAACCTTTAACGTAGCATTTAGGAAAGTATATTTTTTATTTTAGAAGGATGATTACAGGGTTTTTCCCAAATAAGTTCAAGTAATGATCTTTTGATTAATAAAGGCCGAAAGATAAATGCCCATGAAGGAAGATCGTTGCTTGACATCAATTGAATAGCGTTTAAATCAGGGTAATTGAACCCACCATTCGAAGATTTACGTCTAATGGTTTCAAAAACAACTCTGGGTTTTTTATCCTGCCATAAAAATTTGTTTAATATATTTTGTCATTCAGATAAGTATGTATGAGATATATAAATAGGTATCGCTCTGAATATATATATTAATTTAGGAAGTATAAACGATTTGATGAGATAAAATCTATCTAGCCATGAAAGATTTATACTATTCCAATTAGTTATACTGGATTTAATTTGAGTTATGATCTCTTTATGATTTATTTGCAGTATGTTGCTAATATTAGTTGAGATATTTACTCCTAAGTATCTTATTTGAGAAGTTAATTTAAATTTAAATAGTGCTTTTGAAGGTACCATCTGCTGTGTGACATACTAGCAAGAATGGGATTTTCATTGCTCAATAAACTGATTGTCTAGATAGGCCTTCATTGGCCACATGACATTTCCTTGATAGGCAAGCAATTGATTACCTATCTTAATCCCCAAAATTCTGACACATCAGTTTCCTCGTGACATTGTAGGTTAGATTCAATTCCACCATCCATTAGCAGAATCCACACAAGTAGTGATGAGGGTTATTTATTTCTGTGGATTTCTCCTTTACTTTAAGTTCTCTGTGCTCTATACCAGACCATTTCTGAGGGGTTCCCAGTCTCTATGAGCAGTTTTGAGGGAGCTACAGAAAGAAAACAGAGAAAGAAATATCCATTCTGCAAGTGGATCTTTTCTTGGAGTTTCCTGAATGCTGTTTCAGAATTTCTCATACTTTTATCTCTCCATCTTTACAGTACTCCAGCTAGCAGTTGGGGAAGTACAACTGCCTCCATTTTTGAAAGGAATGAAAGGGATGGAGACATAAGAAAATAAGGAGATGCATTATAGTAATTGTACCATTAAGCCTATGGCAGTTCGTGGAACAGTCTCATAAGGAACTGAAGCAGAAATCAGTTTCAGAATTAGTATCCAAAATACCTTACCTGGAGATGCAGAAAATCAAGTGTCGCCCTACTGCCATTCTGCCCATCTATCTGTCAAGTTTAGAATGGCATATGTGGGATCTGAGATATACAAAACGTGTTATGATCCTTACCAATATACTGTATTTTATATAATATCGTAAGTATTAGGACATGCACCTTGATATGTTAATTGAGAAGTGCGATGTTTATCTATTTGGCTGGTTAATGTATTTGCACTGGAGAAATAGTTTCTTTTAAAAATGTATTTCTTTTGGATCTCTAATACATCTAGATAGTACTAGACAGATTTCTATCTAGATTCAAGATACATGGATCCCCCATCCCCATTTTATGATAACCCTGTACGGTAGGTGTGACCCCACCTGTAAACACTGCCACCCACCATAAATCTTCCTGCATGGGTTTGGGACTTCACAGGTAGATAACTCAAACACAGAGACACATTGCTTCTAATTTTTGAATTTTTGATCCCAGTTCATCCCAGTAGTCAATGAACACAAAATATCAGTTCTCAGAAGTCAGTTCTATTCAGGCTACTCACTTCACAAGCTCAGATAATCCTCCCTTCAAATCCTTCTCCTAACTGCTGTAATGGATCTCAACAGTTGCCAGCCCCAGCATTCTGCCAGCTATCATTGGCTGTTCCCTGGGAGAGGCAGAGTTGGAACTGGTCCTGTTTGTCACAGTAGGCTAGGTCCAGGGATTTTTTTCTGGGAAAAGAGGTGGTGGAACTCAGTGGGTTGCCCTCAGAGAAAATGGTCACATGGCTGGTGGCCCCGCCCCCTGATCTCCAGACAGAGGAGAGCTGAGATTGCCCTCCATGCTGCTTGGCGGCGCGGAGGGCAATCTCAACTCCCCTCTGTCTGGAGATCAGGGGGCGGGGCCACCAGCCATGTGACCATTTTCAAGAGGTTCCGGGACTCTGTTCCCCCGCGTTCCTGCTGAAAAAAAGCCCTGGCTAGGTCTATAATGATCCAACCATCCTCCAGCTCTCCTTGCCCATGTGTGCCCAAGAAGTGGCAGGAGAGGTATGTGTGCCTCACTTGCCTCCTTTCCCATATTGTATGAGGCAAGTCCCTGAAAAGCTTCTCAAACCCAAACAAAATACTTGTATTGCTGCCGCCAGGCAGAGTGCTGCTACTTTTATATGATGTTTTAATATTTTAATATGGAATGTTTCAAAATGATTTTAAGGTTGTTATCAGCCCTGAGCCTGCCTGTGGGAGGGTGGAATACAAATATGATATAAATAAATAAATAAATAAAACTGATCTGCTTTCCCTTCCTATTAGCAGTTTGATGCACTGATATCTGCATCCTCATGCATGCATGCTCACTGCTACATAATCCTCTAGTCTGGCCAAGTGATTGGTTCATGCATGGTTGAATGGCCAGATACTTGGGTAAGAATTTTTTTTAGTCACAATCTGAGATCTTTTGAAGGGAAAAGATCTTTAGTTAATACCATACACCTCTATTTTCTAGGTACGCTAGAGCATAGGAAACTTAACATTAGCAGGAATGTTACAAAAACTAATATAAATAAATTTTAAAAATAAAGGTTTAATGAAATGGTATTAGTCACTGGATTTACGATGACATTCCTTTCTGAGGAATGAACACAAGCTAAGCTGGAACTTTGAAATAGAGGCTGGTTGATGCATTCTTCACTGCATGTATCCTGGTTCCCTGGTCCTTAGCTTGTGCAACTTTCACAGAGTGTGTTATCTTTGAGCCATGACAGTTTCTCATTGACTTATCCTGAAACTGGGTTTGAATTCCCACATGTGCTACCTTGCACCTTTCCTCAGTTATAAAATGGCACACATCCTCAGTTTTTATGGCCCTAACTCAAGATATCCAAGCAGCAATCTATCTTGCTTCTTCCTGGCAGGTGGGAAAATGGTAATCTGCGTGCTTTCTATTTGTATCTGTAAAGGGAAACCAACTGAGAATGTTTACTTCAGCCCCAGTCTCAAAGGCTGGGAGACATTAGACCCCTTACCAGAAACACATACCACCAGGATCTATTTTGTAATGCTGTTCCATTATTATTCGCTCTCAGATACTAAATATGGATGAAAATTTGGAGAATGCTTTCTGTAATGTTTCATGTGGGTAGCTATGTTGGTCTGCAGTAGAAAAGCAAGATTCAAGTCCAGTAGCAACTTAAAGACCAACTAAATTTCCAGAGTACACACGAGCATGAATTGAAATACAAATCAAATTTCATGACGAATTGGGCCAATTCGTGTATCACGAAAGTGCATTTCGTAGGGCCGCGTTTTTCACAAAATCCACAATTTTGGGGGCCAATTTGTTCAATTAATGAATGCTTCATGATGCCCTAGGCAACATAGGCCTGGAATGTCTGCAGACCTTTTGTTGCTGTTGAAACCCCAATCTTAGCCCATGTAACCTTGAGATCTCCCATTCTGTTCTATGAGAGCAATGACCAGGGAGGAGATGAACCTTCTGTAGCCATGGGAACACCAATTTCCTCCCTCCAAACCCTGTTAGGCAAGTCTGTCTGTGAACCAGAGAGCCCCTGTTCTGCTCTATGTGAGCGTTTCTTATATAAGGCACAGCTCTGTGCCTCCTGCTTTCAGTTCCAGTAGACAGAGGGAGAGGAAGGAGCTGTTGCTGGGATTTGGAGTGAGAGAGTGTGGATTTGTCAGCTTTTGGCTGGATTTGCCGCTTTTCCAAAAAAGACTGAAAAGACTTTCTTATTTTCTGCTTTTGTCCTTCCTGGGAAGGTTGTTGAGTGAGGGTGCCTTGAAGTCTCACTGTGAGTTTGGCATCTCTAGGAATGAACGGGGCCATTGTAGGGCCCTGGGATTTGACGAATCACAAACCTAATGAATCATTTTGTGAAACTGAACAATTTTGTGAAAGTTTGTGGTTCGTGGAACGCAACGAACCATGAAACTCAGGGTTCATTTTTTTCTCGTTTCGTGCCCATCTCTATTCCAGAGTATAAGCTTTCACAGGAGTTTGACTCCTGGAAGTCTTGTTGGCCTTTAAAGTGCTACTGGACTCGAATCTTGCTCTTCTGTAATGTTACTGGGAAAAACTCATATTTAGTATCAAAGAAACAGAGTACGTTAATATGAAAACAGTTTATGTGCCTTTGTATTTTCTATACTCTCCTTTCATCTTATTTTTCATCTTAATAGTTCCACTGATCCAGTGTAAGCTTTTAGCAGGAATCTGCTTTATGTGGTATGTTAATGTACCATGTATGCAGATGAGGGTATATTAATTAATATTCAGTTGCAATGGCAATAAAGCAGTCTTTGACTTCATGATGAGCACTGAAACCACTCATACAGCTTGAAATTATGCATCATTCTTTCTCCTTAAAGTTGTGAGATAATACTATAGCAAACAGAAATCAACTGCTATTCTTATAGGCCAAAGACATTGAAAGAAATGGGTGAAGAAACTTTGATGTTTATTTAATGAGAAATGCTACTGACATTTATGATCTTTTCAGCTAAAGAAATCATTGCATAACAAATGCATTGTTAAAATAATAGAATATTTTGGCAACTTGAAAGACTAATTAAGTTATTATGGCATAAGTTTTTGTCAGATGCCTGAAGTGCTGAAAGCTTCAACTGGCAATATAGATACAAAAAGCTGCCAATTGAAGGTGGCTAGGGAGGGGAGTTGTTACATAGAAGGCCAGTATAGACCACTTTCAACTGTTGCTAAATTAGCAAAGTGGATGAATACAAACCACATCTAGTCCCTGAGTCCGTGCTTGATGGACTCGGAGCTGCATATGAATTCCAACCCCACAGCTTCTCATCGGAGTCTCTCTTCGAAGCTCTCCCACTGAAGCGTTGCAAACTCTAACTGTGCCACAGCAGGCAAGTCTGCTTAGAATCCTCCTGAAGTGTACTCAGTGGAGCTTACTCCCAGGAGAAGAATGCATTGTAGGCCTATTATTGAATATTCAGGGAGACTGAAGTGCTCACCTGCCAGTTTCAGAGTGTTTTCATTTTTAATGTCTAATTTGTATCCATTTAAAGACAATCTGGTTTGGTCAATGTAAATAAGAGAAAGTCATCACTGGGATGTAACAATAGCATTAATATATCATGTTAGCGATAGCACAGTTAATAATAATAATAATAATAATAATAATAATAACAACAACAACATTCGATTTAGGACAATTTAACATCCACTCAGAGCAGTTTACAAAGTATGTTATTATCCCCACAACAAGCACCCTGTGAGGTGGGTGGAGCTGAGAGAACTCCTAGAAGCTCTGACTCACCCAAGGTCACCCAGCTGGCTTCAAGTGGAGGAGTGGGGAATCAAACTCAGTTCTCCAGATTAGAGCCCCGTGCTCTTAACCACTACAACCCTGTCAATAGAAACTGGTGGTGATTAGCTCATTGGTGAAACTAATTGGGTTTATGCTAACTGTTTATATTCAGAGTCTTTATGAAGTTTCAATATTTCTTGTTATTTGGATTTCAGCAATCTAACATCCCTCTGAGAAACACACAGTTGTTACTAATTTGCCAAATGCCATATCTCCAGAAAAATCTTCTGTTTCAAGGTTGTGTTGTTTGAAGTTCTCTGGGCCGTGTTGCGTTGTTTAGAGTATTATCAAAATATGATTGTGTGTATGTCTTATGCATCTATTGGCTAGTTTCTGTGACTTCGATGGTGAATTATTCAACTTCATTCTTCCCCAGGCCCAATAAATTGAGTTTACTGTTGAGATGAAACTAGTAAGTTTGAGTCTGCTTTTTGCAGGCTTAGTGCTTACGATCTTTGTGCTGTGTTTTTAAAAGAATAAGGGCAGTAGCCCAGCTATCTGCTTTTTTGCAACAAGGTTTTCCATCCAGTCTATTTACATGCCATTTTTCAAATGTTAATATAGGGGTTTTTCTGCACATTTGACCCCTGCACACTTAACCCCCAAGCACTAGAATAGATTTGGTTATGTCTGCCCTCCCTTTGCATTTTTACAGGTGTAGGATCAGTTTCTTTTCTTCTGCATATGCTTTAAATGATCAGAATTTTCAAGTGAGGGTGCTCTCATCATTAGTGACATCATTGGTGATGTCATAACACTCCTCTTTTTAATTTTTTTGCTCATGCTTATATTGATCCAGAGCTTAGAGGCTGAGGCTGGCACTGGCAGGGAAAATTGACCTCTGTTAAGAGAGAGCCTACAGCAGCAGTTGCGGTGTGCTTTTTGCTTTTCAAAACCCCATTGCTACTTCTGGTGTCAGAAGTGGCCATCGTCTCTTCCTCTGGGTCATCTGCAATTTTTTTTAAATTATCAATTTCATATTGTTATATCAACCTACTGTTGTCATAATAGATGCAAAAGGTTCTCTGAATTCCCAGCTTTCAGTAAAAAAGGTTAATCTCTAGCCCCTTCCTTTGCAGAAATATAAGGAAAAAGGAATATCTCTGCAATGGAAGGGGCTAGAGATTTACTTTTTTAAAATGAGAACTGGGAATTCAGAGAATCTACTCCACCTGTTATTACAATGGTAGGTCAATATAGTGATATGAAACTGACAATTTTAAAAAGAGATCAAAACAAAACCAGAAAGGGGGGGGAAGGAAGGCGGGGGAGGGGGAGTGCTTCCATGATGATGAACATCCCATAAATGAAAAGTAGGTGGGAGGGAATGGGTGGGATAAACATAAACCAAAACCAAACATTACACATGAGGGAAAAATGGACTCAAAATCAGCTTCCAAAAAGGACTGGGGTAAAAGTGGTCTCAAAAGAACCAGATAAAAAACGGGGGGAAACCAAAAAACCAAAGCAAAAACTAAAGGTAAAAAAAATGCATGTGGAAATCAGGGGATACTGAACCCATATGGGGCCAGAACCAACAGAAAAAAGTATGGAAAACACCTAAATAAGTCTTTATAGGAGTATGAGGGAAGGAAGAAGGCATATCACCACAATGGCAGTGTTAAGATTTTCTTTTGTTCTTATATATGACTGTACTTTGTATTCATTTGAAAGCACAGAGAGCAACTCTCCACTTCCTTTTTTCAAACCTAAACAGCTTGAGTCTGATGCTGAATTCAAACCAAACAAGAGCTTCCTTGGTAATTTATGGGTCTCCTTTTCCAGCTGTGACTGTCTCTTTTTTTCAAAATATTTGCATGGAGGAGGCTGAGGTTATTTATTGGGATTTGGCTGGAAGCGATGTTTTCTCTGTGCCTGATTTAAAACCTCTTTCTTATTTAATCCATGTGAAGAAAACTACCTTTCTTGGGAAGGAAATAGGAAAGGAAAAATGGATGAGGACCAGGAGGAGTCAGAGGCACCAGAGAGGAGAAACAGCACAGAATGTTTGCAAAAAGACTCTTTGGTTGTTGAAAACAACTCCAAGGATATTATTTATTTGCTTTTTTCTGTTGATCTTAAGTCCTAGTGATTGTGCCTCTGAAAACTTTATGAGCTCCTCAACTCTTGTACTCATCCCAGAGAACTCTGTAGGAACACTAAGCTTCTCAGAGTAATTTCTCAGCACATTTCTTAAGATAGAGATAAGAAAGTCCAGTTTCTTCATACTTGCTAGGTGTGCTTACTGTTTCATTTTATTCTCTTGCTGTATGCATAGAGCCATGGCGCAGAGTGGTAAGCTGTAGTACTGCAGCCCAAGCTCTGCTCACTACCTGAGTTTGATCCTGGCAGAAGCTGGGTTCAGGTAGCCAGCTCAAGGTTGACTCAGCCTTCCATCCTTCCGAGGTCGGTAAAATGAGTACCCAGGTTCCTGGGGGTAAAGTGTAGATGTCTGGGGAAGACAATGGCAAACCACCCCGTAACAAGTCTGCCAAGAAAACGTCATGATGTGACATCCCCCCCATGGGTCAGTAATGATTCAGTGCTTGCACAGGGTGCACAAGGTGCTTGCACCTTTACCTTTACCCCTATGCAGAGGTGGCTGCATTTTATTAACAGCTATGTAACAACCATGTCATCTGTGATATTTTTATTCATTGTCAAAACACTCCTTTTGCTAACAGGCCTGGATAAAAATATGTCCTGTCCCTTTAATATGAGGTTATCGTACTTTGGTCACATTATGAGAAGACTAGATTCTCTGGAAAAGTCAATAATGCTCGGAAAAGTAGAAGGCAGTAGGAAAAAGGGAAGACCTAAAACAAGATGGCTTGACTCAATAAAAGAAGCCACTTCCTCCAGTTTGCAAGATCTGAGCAAGTCGTAGGAAGATTTGGAGGTCATTCATTCACAGGGTCACCATAGGTTCGAGGTGACTTGACAGCGCGCGCGCGCGCACGCACACACGCACGCACGCGCACGCGCACACGCACACGCACACGCACACGCACACACACACACACACACACACACACGCACACACACACCCTTTAATAGAGGCTTAATGTGTGGAAATAGCCAACTGAAGCTTTTCAAGGCATGGAGGTAAATAACATCACCTGGTAAATAACATCTCATTGAGCCATTATTAAAGGGATAGGATTTTTTTCTCCCAGCAGTTGGCAATTCTAATGGTATAGCATTATTATTTTTATTGCACAGGTGGGACAGTGAGCCTAGAGATGATGTCTTGTTTAAGGCTAATCTATTAGTCCTTGGTTGAGCAGATGAGTGAATCCAGATCTTTAGGAGCTAAGGGGGTAACCTTATACACACTTACTTTCAGAGAGAAATACTCTCAACCATGTTTCACCGAGCTGAGTACCTATGCCTAAAATCATATCAAATCTTTCTCCTTTGGGATATCATATGCTATTTCTAGCAATGACTATAACAGGGTTGTTAGCTGGCCAGAAAGGGGTTGGGGACCAGCCTGGCCTCTTCGTGGACCTTTAATAAGCCAGTTTGGTGTAGTGGTTAAGAGTGGCAAGGCTCTAATATGGAGAGCTGGGTTTGATTTCCCACTCTTCCACTTGAAACCAGCTAGGTGACCTTGGGTCAGTCACAGCTTCTAGGAGCTCTCTCAGCCCCACCCACCTCACAGGGTGTTTGTTGTAGAGATAATAATAACATACTTTGTAAACTGCTCTGACTGGATGTTAAGTTGACCTGAAGGGCGGTATATAAATAGAATGTTATTAATAGTAGATGGCTGTGCAGAAATCAGCAGGTGAAACTTCTCCAAGTATTGAGATAAACATTATCCTTATCACCTACTGGTGCCTGTACATTAAAGGCATAATCATAGAGGCCAGTTGAAATGCTGGCAGTCTAAGCTATAATATCTTGAACCAGCTAGGCTGGCATTTGACCACTAAAGTTAATAGGATATCAGGAGACTTTGGATCTTTTTGTAAACAAACAAACACATAAATTAGGGCAGGCCAGATAATATTATTTTAAATTTTCAGAAACCCAAGGGACCAAAGCACTAGAAGCTATAAATTGGCTTGTATTTAATGAAGTTCCTGTAACTCAAAAGTTATCTAGGAACAATACTGCTGGATCAGAATAAAAAAAGAAATATAGAAGACAAACAAAGGGAGGGGAAAAAAGAAAAATAGAGTTCATTTCTTTTAAAAAGCCACTCACTGAAGAAAACTGCAAGTGACTTAGCTGCTATCGTAAAGTAAACTGTATATTTTAAAAGAATGGTACCTAGATTAACCCTTTTTTATAACTTTATAGAGAGCTACCCAATTCTCAACAGCTGCTCACTTTCTAAACAAAGGTAAAAGTAAGAGAATATTACAGAGCATTGGTGAAAGAATTATGAAAAGAATAGCAGTCCTTTCACATTCTTCTCACAAGCTTTCCTTTTATGCAGAAAAAAGAACTATGTTACTTTTTAACCAGTACAACCAACACAGCCATTTCTCTCTCCCCTTAGCTCTGTTCTGTGACACAGATGGACCAGTTTTGCCACCTCAGGAGAAACAAACCTTCCTGAGCTGATTTTATGTTTGGACAGCAGCTCATTGAACAGAGATTAGTGGGCTATCCTTTTCAGAGCGTAGGGATAGGCACTATTATCTACTAGAGCTGGCATGTCCAGCTGCTGTTAAGACACAACTGCATCTAGGTGGTGGGAAAGAGGACAACCCTAATAGGAATTCAATGTGCAAGAAGCCATTCTGTGTCTTTCGTGTTGCAATATGAAGTAGCCACTTCACTATGCCCATAAAGCCAGATTTGAATGGGGACAGCAGATCATCTGCTGTGCTTCCAGATATACAAAGCTTTGTTTTATTCTTCAAATGTTGTTAAGAGAGCTACAATTGTAAAGACTGACTCCACTGAAATACAAAAATCTAAATGTTGCAGCATAGTCTTAAAAGTGTCTGTGTTTATTCTGTCTTGTAAAAGCTACATTTGGATTATTGGTGTAATTAATTTGCACTGTGCCACCATCATTCTAGTGTTCAAATATATCAGGTTCAGTTGACATTTTACATTCTGCCAGCAGCACCAGAAAGTATTAATTTACTTTTATTGCTGCCTAAAAGGCAGGTAGCCACGTTTCATTTCCTATCATGCAGCCTTACCATTACTGAAGGATCTTGTTTTATAAACTTATTTTCTCTTCATTCTTTCCAAGGCCAAATACTTAAAGGAGTTCTCTGCAGTAGCATGCAGGGTTAGCTAATATTTCTGAAGTCAACTGAAATTCCATGAAAGATTTATAGACATGAACCATGAAGTTGTATGTATGGTTTTGATGACAATGCAAAGATCATGGGCCTATCCTGGAATGTCTTTCCTCAAACCTTTCTTCAAAAGTTTAAAAACCATGGGCATTTCTGTGAACAGGTTATCTGGCCCAAATTCAGAGTTTTTGGGAAGTTGGGTTTCTCCTGCTTTCCTACAGCTTGATGGTTTTCCCTGGCTTTTCTCCAGTCCTTCTCAAACCTGCTTTGCTCAGAAGTTTTGGGAAAGATCACAGTAAAGCCTGGACAGCTGCTGTGTGGGTGGGAAAATTTGGATTTTCTGGCCCATCCGCCATTTTCCCTGACCCTGTCCATGTGGCAGCCATTTCTTCCCCTTGCCACTGGGGGGGGGGGCTTTTATTTTCTTAAAAATGGGCACTAGAATATTGTTATAGCGATATACTATTGTAACAATAGGTGGAGCAGGTTCTCTGAATTCTCAGCTCTCATTTTTTTAAAAAAAGTAAGTCTCTAGTCTCTTCCCTTGTGGAGATACAAGGAAAATGGCATATCTTCACAAGGGGCAGGGTAGAGTCTTTTTAAAAAATGAAAACTGCGAATTCAGACAGCCTAGTATACCTATTGTTACAATGGTATATCAATATAACAATATTCTAGTGCCATTTTTTTAAAAAAAATGTAAACGCCCTGGTAGCCCAGGAGAAAGGGGGGATTGGAGATGGGGAACTGCTGGGAAGTCCACCATATATAAGCCCTATTGCTGCTGTGCTTTATCTGCAGTTGCACCATCAACAAAGAAACCTCAAATCCCATCCCTGCTCCCCTCCTCCTTAGGGAATGGAAATCTTTCCTCCATTTCAGGACATTGTGCCTAGCTAGTCAACAGCTATTGAGGTTTCAGTCTTAATCATACCGTCTGTCCCCTTCCCTGTATATTCAGCTCTGAAAAAGGAAGAAACTGGAATTTCCTGGATGAAAACAAAAACAGGTCCCTGATGACAAATTGAGTTCAGCCTTTTAACCCTCACAGATTGTTCAGATATAGTCCTGGAATATGTTGTGTAATCATAAAGAAGCCAGTGCCTGTACACATGTGCTGATAATCACTAAGAAAGTTTTCATTTTCACAAATCTGTATTAAGCACAGAACTTCCTATTCATGAGGTATCAGTTCTCAGGGCAGCGTTGAACCCCAGTGCCTATCTTTTCAGAAATGAACAATTCATAAATTCCACTTCTTGCAACACATCTCACAAACAAGGAAGTACAATCGATGGCACCTCTGCCACCTAAAGCCATTCCAAAGTCAATCTTCTCTTTCCACATGAACGAAAGTCTAGTTCTTTCTAAGAGATGACAAGTGAGTAAATCTGTTACAGGATAGAGTCAGTTCAAATTAGGAGCTCACCTGAGTGAATGGTCCTCCAGACCTCCGTCCTCCCTACACACAGAAAAGTGGCATGGCAGAGGACAGGTCATGCTAGAACCTTTTGTCCTTTCATTTAGTTTTCTATGTTCAGTGAATTATTTTGTATGGGAGAATATCCAGTCACCTGAATTACTATGTATAATTTGAAGCGATCCAGACTCCAGACTCTCATTTGCTGTTTATGAGAACTAGGTTTAGGGAGTTGCTTCTCATCCAGAATAGAAAGGGAGGCATAACTTACGTCTTATTCACCAGGAATCTAATTAATCATAGCTTAGTCTTGCTCATCTGTGGACTCATGTTGTTGCTGTTTTTCTGGCTGAACCCTTCCACCCTTGGCAGCTGCAGAGTGGGCAGAAATTGAACAGATTATGCCTTAGATGCCACCCAGAATTTCCAGAGGTGTAAGAAGGGATGACTTTTGTCGAATTCCCCTTGCCTCTGGAGGCCTTTAATTCCCTACTACTCTGTTCCCTTCTCCATGTGTTCCTCTCTGTAATGGTACAGAATGGAAGGGGTTTATTTCTACTAGGGTTGGCATCTTTTGATTTTCAAATTCCCTGTTTTCCAGGCTTTCCAGAAATGCCATGAGACCTGGGATCCTTGGCCTCAGCCTGCTTTTCTGCGGAAACGCCTGAAGCACAATTCTACTGACCATAAGGACGACACTAGGGAATGTAACCTTCTTAGTAAATCCTTTATCAATAGGGGCAATCCGCATCTTTATTACATCAGGCAAGAAGTAGAGCGGATAGGGTATGGAGACAGGATTTATTTAAAGTTAGAGAGAACAAAGAAGATACCAGGATTAAGTGGGGGTGAGATTTTACACCCTTGGTGCAGGATATTAAGAAGATCATTTTAAAATATTGGTACTTATTACAGGATATTCCTGGGTGTGAGAGACCTCCCACTGTGCACTTTAGGAAAACAAGGAGTTAACCGAACACCATTTGTTCGGTTAAGATATGGATTCTGGAGCATACTTCAAGAATTAAGAACTGTGTAACTGATGCTCCTCTTGTGGAATATTTCTCCAACTACCATCACAAAGAAAATGATTTTAAATATACTTTTCTATTTGTGGCTCCCAAGGGTCCCTCCCTGAACATGACAAAAATGTTAATGCAGAAGGCGGCACTTTGGATTTTCTCTTTTAAAAGTATGAAACTTAATCATGAATTTAATTTATCATGCTTCCTGTAGACAAATGTAATTTATCTTGTTTTCTGTAGACATCTTTGGTAGCTGCGTGTATACCTTTAACGAATAGGGGGCGTGCATCTTTAATGATTTTCTTTAAAGTTCAATTCAGAGTTACCTGAATTGAGTTACAGCCAGTGTGTGGGGTGCCCCAGATTGATGCAAGAGAGATTGCAAGCCTTTTGGTAAGCCTTTTTAAAATGCAAGAATTCACAGTAAGACAGGCATGATGGGCTTATAATGTTTATTAGATTAAAAATCTCATTACAGATGCATAGTGGTAAGGTCTATTGACCCTTGATGAAGCAAAGCTCTTGGAAATAAGCATTTTGATAACTGGTCCCTTTTTGGGTCAGTGATTCCTTGGCGACTTTAGAGCCGTCTCCACCTGCATAGGAAGAACAATAATGTTATAAATTCTTCTAACACTCATTGAGGATACTTACCGTTACCATTGGAGATTCCTCCGGGAATGCTCTGGCAACATCATACCTGAAAAGAAAAAAAGAACTTTTCCCTAATATGCTTTAACAAGCAAGGAGATTGTTTATTGTCATTGTTGTTGTTGTTGTTATTTATTACATTTCTAACCCGCTCTTCCCGCAAGCAGGCTCAGGGCGAGGTACAGCAGTTATAAAAATATAATACAAATATTAAAAACAATTCATAAAACAACAGTTCATCATAAAATCAACAAACAGATAATAACTGTCCCAAGATGGGGTCAATTACAAATTCCTGCCCATCAGCATACAGGGGGAGGGAAGCAGACAGATAATGTACTGCAACCCATATGTGGGTCAGCTAACGAATGAGCACTACATAGCCCTGTGCTGTACCCATATGTTGGGCAGCTGGCCGGTGGACACTGTATAACTCCACACTTAGTGGGAGGCTCAGTGAGGATCTCATGCTGGCCTCAACCATATGCCTGGTGGAACATCTCCGTCTTACATGCCTGCCAAAATGATAGAAGATCCTGACAGGCCTGGGTGTCCTCAGACAGAGAGTTCCACCAGGTTGGGGCCAGGACTGAAAAGGCCCTGGCCCTGGTTGAAGCCAATCGAGCCTCCCTGGGGCCAGGGACCACCAGCAGATGTTTTCCAGCTGATTGGAGTGTTCTCCGGGGCACATACAGGGAGAGGCAATCCCTTAGGTATGCTGGTCCCAGTCTCTTTAGGGCTTTATAGGTCAAAACAAGCACCTTGAACCGAATCCGGAATTCCATGGGGAGCCAGTGGAGCTGCTGCAGAATTGGTGTAGTGTGTGTCCTATAAGGAACACCCGTCAAAGCACGTGCAACAGCATTCTGTCCCCGCTGTAGTCTCTGGATCATACCCAAGGGCAGCCCTGTTTAGAGTGAGTTACAGCAATCCAACCTGGAGGTGACCATCGCATGGATCACTGTCATTAGGTCCTGGGCTGAGAGATAGGGGGCTAGCTGCCTGGCCTACTGAAGATGGAAAAAAGAAGCCCGGGCAACCATCGTGATCTGGGCCTTCATAGATAAGGAGGAATCCAGGATCATGTCCAAACTCCTGACCAATGGTATGGGCACAAGTGGTGCCCCCCAAAGGCTGGGAGATGGAGCCCCTCCTCCGATAGCCCATGGCTCAAGTACAGGACCTCCGTCTTCGCAGGATTCAACTTCAGCCTGCTCTGTGCCACCCATCCAGACACGGCCTCCAAAGCTCTCAACAGGGCATCAGGGGAAGAGTCAGGTTGATTGTCCATCAGCAGATACAACTGGGTGTCATCCGCATATTGATGACAACCCAGTCCAAACCTCCATACCAGCTGGGCGAGGGGGCGCATATAAAGATTGAACAACAGGGGAGAGAGTATCACCCCCCGAGGGACACCACACACCAAAGGCTGGCGTGTGGACAACCACTCCCCCAGTGCCACCCTCTGTTCCCGACCATGGAGAAAAGAATCAAGCCACTACAAGGCCATCCCTCGAATCCTTGCATCGGCGAAGCGGTGGGCCAACAACTCATGGTCAACCGTGTCAAACGCTGCTGAAAGGTCTAACAAAATCAGCAGCACTGACCCACCACGATCCAGGTGCCTACAGAGGTCGTCCATGAGGGCAACCAATACTGTCTCCATCCCATGGCCCAGACGGAAACCAGACTGGTATGGGTCCAGGACAGAGGTTTCTTCCAGGAAAACCTACGGCTGTTCCACCACTGCCCACTCAATCACCTTTCCCAGAAACGGGAGGTTCGATACTGGGTGGTAACTGGACAGGTCAGTGGGGTCCAAGAATGGTTTTTTCAGAAGAGGCCTCACTATGGCTTCCTTCAACACACTAGGAAAAAACCTGGAGCTCAATAATGAATTCATAATATCCTCCAGAAGGATATTGTTCATCACTTGGCCATCAAGTTATTAATTGATTATTATTTCACCGTATTTCCTAGTAATTTGCAGTGTGCGTCATAGAGTGTATGAATTTTGTTTGAATTTTTGTATGATATTGACATTTATATATTTAATGTGGTCACTTTAAATTCTATAATAATATATTTATAAAACTATTTTTAAACATTTAATGTTTAGTCAGACTTTTGGATGTTATGTAGGGTCCCTTAGGTGTGGTCTTCCACTTCTGGTTTTGCTGATTTCCTGTGGTGGCTGGGAAGACAAGGTATGAGGCACCTTCTTGACTGAGACGCTTGGTCTCTGCTTTGGCTGTCTTGCCAAATGCTCCCTACAAAATAGTGTAACCAACTTCCCATGCCTCTTACTGAGCATCAGATCTTCTCATGGCACTCATTCAGGTTTGCATTGCACAGTATTCCCAGCTGCACACTGGCAGAAGAGTTGTTTCAGAATGGGATTATAGTAACACCTTTTAACTATCAAACTCTTGGGTCCAGTATGAAACTCTTAGCTCTTAGCTCCAGTGTGAAAGCTTGTAAGAGACTTATTCACATTTGGTACAAATGACACACGTGCACTTAATTGCTAACTTTTCCTGCAATAAATATAGAAATAGCTGTTGGGAAAGCTGTTCCTTGCTTCCGTGCCTTTTGGACAGCAGTCTATGTTTTTCAATGCATCTGCAGCACCACCGATCATTCAAAAATGATTCTTTTCTATATGCTTGTTTAAAACCAAGATGCAAAGTAGTTCTGAGGATACACTGGATCCTTAGTCCCTGATCCATAGCATTCTTGGCAATACTGTGATGGGAGATCTTGTGTTCTATCCGGAATTTTTTGCGCAATCCTTACATAAAGAACAGCATCCCAAGATTAACACCAGCAGAGTACGGGAACGGGCATGTATGCACATGGATGTGAACTGCAGGATGAGATTGTCTTCCTGTTATGTGAAGAAAGTGTTGTGGAAGAGAAAGGCCTTGAATGGTCTACTCTGCCATCGAATCTCAGAGTTTATGTAATGGGTCCATTGCAAAATACTATATTATACTCAGGCTCCCTCCATAGGGTTTTGGAGAGGTGAAGGCCAACAGCAGGATCTTCCAGCACTATCAAATCCAACAGCTATACTTCTGCTGTTTACAAGCCAGGCATCTGTAATTTTAAGTGGTTATAGTGAGCCTATGAATTAGCTTTAGATATTGCAGTCCAAATAGTAACTAGGGATACAAAAACTAAAGTTTCATCCGAACTCTTGCAAGTGTAGCAAATATGCTGTTTTCTGCTCCACTTTCCTTGAAAGCCCTCATTATGTCTGATCCCCGGTTGTTAAGGATGTTACTTAAAAGGCCACCACCAGACTATTCCTGTTCATGCTTGCCTCTATATACACCAGGGCCGTTCCCACACGGCTTACCTGAACCCGGAATGCTGCGCAGCATGCCGAAAAAAACGCAGAAGATCACGTTTTCTCTCGCGAGTTTTGCGCGATGTTGAGCAACATCGTGCAAAACTCGCAAGAGAAAACGCGATCTTCCGTGTTTTTTTCGGCATGCTGCGCAGCATTCCGGGTTCAGGTAAGCCGTGTGGGAACGGCCCAAATATGTGGGTAGGGTTGCCAACTCAGGACGTGTAATTTCGCGTTTTGAGGAAGTGCCTGGGATGGTGGTGTTTCAGGATGGGAGGGCCTCCAGCAGGATGTAATGCCACAGCATCTACACTCCAGTGCTGTCATTTTCTCCAGGGGAACTGATCCCTATAGCCCGTAAATCAGTTGTGATCCCAGGAGGTTGGAATTCCAAACCCCACCTGGAGATTGGCAACCCTGTCTTGGTTGGCAACCCTATATATGGGGTGATGTCCCATTGCACAACTGTGCCTTGCAGGGGAAGAGAAAGACAGCTGGTTCTGCTACTGTACAAATGCTTGGGCTGAATGAATGAACAATTGTCTTCCTGCATTGGCACTAGAATCTATACATCCATTCCTATTTGCCAGTTAGCCATTAGGTATGTAGTTTGGGTTTAAATTCCATTAAAATCAATTGGACTTACTACCAGTTAAAGGTGTTTAGAATAGCATCAGGCTTTAAGGACAGGCAGAATCTTGGGAACAGTTTTCAGTCCTCCTTAGGCATCCAGCCAATGATATTCATACCCTACTTGGCCTTCAAAATGGAGAGTATGCCTAGAGCCCTCCTTGCTCTCCCTCCTCCTTTGCAAGGGATCAAGTGGCACTTCCACGTTAGGAGAGAGATTACTTCATTAGCAGATATGGGAATAGCTTGAGCACAGGGAAAGGATTACTACCACAAGGAGAGGGTGGGTTGCTATGGAAAGAGCAATCCCTTGAAGAAATCAGAAAATGCTGAAGTCTAGTGAAGGAACAGTCCTACGGTCAGATGCTTACATATTTATAGCTGCCAGTGGCATTTATGACTCAGTGGCAGAGCATATGTTTCAAGCATAGATTCAGTCCTCATCATCTCCCAGTTAGAAAATCTAATTAACGGGGTTGGGAAACACCCCTGCCTTAAACATAGGATAGTACTAAGTTAGATTTGGCTGATTTGGTATAACACAGCTTCATGTGTTCATATGTACTCCTAAACACTCTTAAAATTTATTTATTTTTGTTAAGAAACAAGGTGTTCCTGTACAGTACAAAAGAATTACTGGAACACCCACAAATCCATTTACAAACAAAATATACTGTGATCCAAATCATGCATGTCCCCCAATATGAAACCTTACTGTGCATATTTAAAAATTGGACTAGTAAAGAGGCAACTGGTATTATATCCATATAGAACTTCTTGTCATTTGGCTAAATTAAAATCAGAATTCCCCCCACCTCCATACACAGGTAGAAATTTCAAACATGCATGGGGTATCCAATCTAAATGCCAATTCTACATCTGGCCCCAGAGTACAGATTTTTAACAATCTGTACAATAGGGACAAGTACAGAAAAGGAACTACAGATCAGGGAGACACCCTGCAGAAATTCTTAAATTACAAAGAAATAAAGGAAGGGATAAAAGAAAATATAAACATTTTCAAATGCTGAGATCTTGCGAGATTGCCTCACAAAACCCTCCTGACTTTCTGCAAACAATGCAAAACTGAATTATTCAAAAAGGCCTTTTTTCTCAGCTAAGAGGGTGGTATTGTAGGGAAGGGATCCCAGATGTTTCACTAATGAGTTAGAAACCATAGATTTCACTATTATGTTGCCTTACATATTATCTGTTGCTTTAAATATGTACTCCTATATCCTACCTGTGCTTTATGTTGTTCAATGTAAGTCCTAGAATTGATTATGTTCTGTTTCAGCAACTCCACAACCCCATACTGGATCCTTGCTAATACTATATCTTTGTAAACTTATATTATTTTACCCTGTGACATTGTTTATGGAAATGTTCTTGACACTGTATCAAAATGCCTGCCCTTGTCATTGCCACCAATTGTACTAATCTCACACTATGTAATCCACCTTGAGTCTCAGTGAGAAAGGCGGAATATAAATAACATAAATAAATAAAAAAATCCTGGCAGCCATTTTGAATTGCTTAGCAACTTCAGAAAGCACTGTGCAGTTGCCTAGAGATAAACTAAAATAGCTTCTGCAATTTCCTTTAGAAGCCAGATGAGTTGAGATATTAAGGAAGAGTAGGCAGGCAGAAAAGGCAAGAAAGAAGATGGTGGTGATGGTGGGGCACAAAGCCAGAGTGCAGGGAGGGAAGGAGGGAAGGAAGCAGGGAAGGAGAGAAGATTTGAGTGCTGTAAGGAGGAGGGAAAGAGGAAAAGATAGCATGGGAGACGAGGAGGACCAGCCAGAGAAGGGAGATGTTTCTCTACTCTGAGAGTTTTTTTGGTCCCCTTCTTGTGAATGTATAATTAGAAGATGCCATGACCAGTTGCTAGCATGTAGAAAAAGGGAAATACCTTCTGACTTGGAATTTGGATCTGAGTCTTGCCCAAATTATCTTTCTTGCCTATTAAATTTGCCCACTTTCGATAGACAACCCGCCACTGATGCACTCCTGTTCCCCTCCAGTGCTCAAATGAGAGCCAAGCTACAAGTGATGCCTGACACAGGTTGGACACTTGTCAGCTTCCCTCAAGTTTTGATGGGGAATGTAGGCATCCTGGTCTTGCAGCTGTAATGGAGAGCCAAGCTATAAAACCAGGACACCTACATTTCCTATCAAAACTTGAGGTAAGCTGACAAGTGTCCATCCTGTGTCAGGCGTCACATGTAGCTTGGCTCTGAGTGGTGGGAGAAGGGTAGGAGGAGGATGCTGTCAATCTATCAGTGGCACTTTCAGCTAAAATCCAGAAGTGATATCACCAATTCTAGGATTTTACTGATTTCTATGGTTTTTACCATTTCTATGGTTTTAGATTGGTGAGATACCAAGTGTCAGTGATGTCAGTTCTAGGTTTTAGCTGGAAGTGACATCAACACACCAACAACATCCTTTCCCCCATGCTCTGTCCCCCAGTCTCCTTGGGAGTTCCAGGGAACCCTAGGTACAATCTAGTGATGCATAACTCCCATTGAAGCCAAAGGGACTTAGTAAAGAGAATACTAATATCTGAATTGCCCTCTGCTTCTCATCTGATTCATAAAATCCTGCAAAGTGTTTTGGCTCTGCTGAGCAGTTTTCCTAATCCTTCAACAATTAACCAATCACTTGGACAGGAGGGCCCATGATTTATTGTCTGAGATATCTCCTTTTTTCTCTTTTCCTACGCCCCCCACCCCAATATATTCAACATTTATTTACTCCTCTGGTGGAACTGCATGTTCCATTCTCTTAATTTTTCTTTACGAGTGTTAAACCTTCACCCACGCAATCAAACAGAACACTATTCATGTATAGAATCTGCAGAAACACAAGAGAAATCTTCACCCTTTGTTTAGGATGCTTGGCTAGCAGCCAACACTAGCTTTAGAGCAAAGAAAGAAGTAACATATTTGTTTTCTAATGTACTGCAGGGAGTTCACAGACAAAGAGCAATGGTTGTGAAGAATGTTCTTTCCTTTCTTTTAAGAGGTGTTCTTTTAATGCAAGTGATTATAAAACAAGCATCTAAATATTGATCAGCACAGATTATTTATCCTCAGCCTCAGAAATCCACATCAGCTGTTCCTGTTCCACAGAACGAGATGCTGAAGATGAAGGAGTTTGTTCATAGAAAAAAACAGAAAGGTTGTCATAGCTTAGAAAAAGCCTTTGGTGATGCAACTGGTGATGCAACCAAAATGCCTGCTCCTTGGGTTGTGAATGGAGATTTCCAATAGAACAGAAACGGGTTCTAGTCTTTTTCTAGCGATGGTGCATTTGTGTCCATTCAGGGAAGCCCTTCAGCTTCTAAGGATATGTGAGAGCAAGAGCATACATGTTTACATTATTTATAGTCCATCTTTCTCACTGAGACTCAAAGTGATTACACAGTGTAAATCAATGCAGCCTATAGGATAGGACATCCAATAAGCAATGTAATAGGATTAGGACTGTGGAAATTAAAGCCAAGCAAAAATCTGGAACAAAGGTGGAACAAATTATAAGTATTAACATGATATATTAAATTATGCAGAAATTACAGAATAGGATAATACATACAGCAGCAGACATTATGTACAATATACACATATGCCACAATATACACATATGCCACAATATACGCATATGCCACACATATGCCACAGTCCCTCCCTTTATTAAAGCATCTTCCTGAACCATGGCATAATAATATAGCCTTTGTAAAAATATCCTCCTAAATAATTCAAATTTGCATATTTTGCAGAAGTCCATGAGTGTGGAAGCCTTCCTGACCTCATCAGGCAGGCTGAGTCAACCTTGAGCTGGTTACCTGAACCCGGCTTCTGCCAGGATTGAACTCAGGTCATGAGCAGAGGTTGGCCTGTAATTCTGCAGCTTACCATTCTGCACCACAGGGCTCCAATAGTATCAATGTTACTGTGGCATATATCCAAGTGGCCAGACAGACCGAGTCAAGATGGGGCCCATTTTCTGGGCTAAACTTAATTATTAAAAAGCATTTTTTGCAGCTGCATCAACTTGCTTCTCCAGCAGTAATGCTGGATCCAGTGTAACCCCTAAGCTCTTGACTTAATGGAGTGAGGGTCAGCTGAACTCCATTAAAGGTAAAAAGGACAATGTCTTTCAAGATCTCTGCCTTCCCAACTGTCTTATCAGAATTTAGTTTCAATGTGTTCACTCTGAGCCACTCTGAGCCATTACACTACAACAGAAAGGCAGTGATTCATGACCTCTATGGCATCATCAGGAAATCTGGAAAAGGAGAAATAGAGCTGTCATCAGCATGTTGATGACAGCCCACCCCCAAAGTATGAATGAATTTTGCCCTACGGGATGAATAGAATGGGGGATAAGACTGTGCCCTGTGGAACCCCACAGGACAGATCCCACGCTGATGACAACTGGTCTCTGATGGCAACCCTTTGAGCTTAGTCTCTGAATAATAATTGAAACAGTCCAGAACACATCACCTGATACATATATCTGTCTCCAAATGCTTCAGCGAGGTGGCATGGTCTCCTGTATTAAAGGTTGCGGATAAGTCCAGTAGGAACAACAAATAGGCATGACCTTCTAAACATAAACAAAAGTACAGTGTTTGAACTCAGGCCTATCCTCTTGCACACTGCCACTTAGAAGAAATGTATTTGTACATAGTATTACTTCAAGGCTTCAATTGGCTTGCTGATCAAAAACAACCCCCGTGGAGAACCTTGCACTAACAGACTTGCTGTTCAGAAAATGGAGAATAGGACTGTAAAGAACATTCTGCTCTAAGGGTGAAATTATTAATATTGCTATTCATGACTTAGCATTCCATGACTTAACATAAATTTGTTTTTAAAGTGTTTATTGCAAGAAATAATAAAAGGTATTACATGGATTGTGTTCTTACAGCATAATGAATCATGTTGTAGTTTGAATACTTAAGAATTGTAACTCATTTAGTTTCATAAGGTACTGTTTTGCACTCCCACATCAGTGCATAGGTGGAAGTTTCAGGGCTGCTTTTCATAGAACCTGTTCTCTCGTGAGGAGGCAGCGTGCTTATGGGGCTTTATGGAATTCTGTAACCTCTTTTTATTTTCAAGTATACAATCTGAGTAGAAGGGAATAAGATATCCTGACAGTGGAAATATTTAAAACAGCATCAATTTCTCCTAAGCAATAATATACTCTTTAAGACCCCAAGGTGACTAATTGCCAGGTAACTCTGCAGACTTTCAGGGTCAAATTATTTATTAGTTTTTTTCCGTTCATGTTCATTTTAAAATGCACTTTTTTCTTTTCCAGCTGTACTTGATGGAGCTGCTTTTGCAAGGAGGAGAATTGTGAGGGAGGGGAAAGAGACTTTAACCCTTTCCTCCCTTCCTGTTTTCTCACTGAAAAAACACCCCTGTGCTGCTTGAATCATTCATCACTGCTGTATTTTTTTTCCTTCATAGGAATAAAAAGTGTTTGAGGGTTGCCACCACAGCAGGAAAGGGTTAAAGAGCCCTTTACAAAGTAGCCATGTCAATGGCAATTGGAAAAAAGTACTTTACAATAACATGGAACAAAACAGCTTGTATTTGATCTTCAGACTTCTGTCTGCTTTGCTGACTACATTCAGAACTGCCAAACTGTTTCTCTACATTTCAGCATCTGCCTGGTAGCAGGAATCATCTCCCTTCCTGCTTTTGAAAATATCTACTGGCCATCAATACCCATTAACTAACTGCCACTTAACACAACATAACATGCTTCCTGTAGAAGTCTCATAACTCATTTAGAGAGGATGCAGTGCAGTAGCTAAAAAAGTGAGCTATGATCCCTGAAGGTCCTGATTCAAATCCCGCCGAAGGCATGAGCCCATAGAAAGCTGCTGTCTTCCCCCATCTGCCTCATAGGGCTGCTGTAAAATTGACTGAGTTAATTTATGTGGTGCTTTTACAACACCCTTAAGCACAATGTAAGTACTAATTATTTAGTCATTTCTCCTTGCATCTTTTAGCTTGAGAAAAGTCACTCTCTGCAGTTTTTAGTAACCCATTGAACTTTGGGTTAGTCAATCTGTATTGAATTATGTGAGGGTGAGCAGTCTTGATGCAGGTTTGTAGGAGCTCTTTATAAAGAGAAGACAGAACTATTGATCTATTCAGAGTTGAGCTCCTAGCAGTCCAGCTTCAAAAGATACAGCAGCAAGCTTCTATGTCTGGCCCTGGTTGCAATTGCTAGCTGGATCTGAGCTTAGTCATATCAAATATGAGTGGTACAGTGAGAAGTGGAAGAAGAATGCAAGATCAGTAGGAAACCTGCAGAGCAAGATAGAGGTACATATTTAGGATGAAGACCATGAATAAGATTCTTTATTCTGCAATCTGAATGTCTGTAGTGCCATGATTATTGCAATGTGGAACTACTTCTCTGAGAGTGCAATCCTAGGTAAAGTTATACCCTTCTAAATCACCAGAACTAGCAGGTGAAGTAACTCCGGGTTTCAGGAGACTCAAGTGGTCGGAGCAGTTGAGTATTAAACTATCTCAAAGTTTAGCTGACCCTGAATTGGAGGACTTGAAGATAGCTCTTTCTCTGTCGGGTAAGGAGGCAATTAAAATTTTTCAAGTAATAATTGACCATTTTAAAAACCTTTTTGTCAACAGCAGGCCTACCAATCCTCTACCTTTTTGTTAATAATCACTGGTACGATCAAGAATGTAAAGTGACTAAAAAAGAGCTAATGTCCCTAATGAATCAAGTAAGGTGCAATAATTACAATTCTTTGATGCCTTACCTACTGAAACTTAGGTCCTATTACAAAAACTTAATTAAACTGAAGAAAAGGGGCTACGTCTTGTCCCAATGGATTGTGCTAGAACTAGCTGTATTAAAGAAAAATGAAGCCCACTTTTGGGACATCGTCTCCTGTGGCATGGGTGGCCCCTCTTGACAGATTGATGCGTGTATCCCTCCCAGAGTCTGGGTACAGCATTTTAGCAAGGTTTTTGGGTCATGTGCACCTTCTTCCACAGCTGTTACACCTCAGATACAGAGCCTTACTCCAGTCATTACAGATCTGCCTGAATGGGATCCTGTCTTGGAGAAAGAAATTAAAGGCTTAATCTCTTCATTGGCTTCTGGAAAATTGCCTGGGGAAGACTTGATTCCCCCCAAATTTTACAAACATTTCCTGAGTGGTGGTCTTCTGTGTTAGTCCCAGTTTTTACACAAATTAACAAAACTAGCATAATGCCATCTGGTTGGAAGCTAAGTATTATCTTTCATATTTATAAGAAAGGAGCCAAAGCAGACCCGCAGAATTATAGACCAATAAGCCTACTTGACATAGAGCGAAGGAATATAGTAGATACTTATTGCTTAAGCTTGAGGATTGGGTCACTGAGAACTGTATTATCCATCCACATCAAGCAGGCTTTAGGAAAGATCTTTGTATGGTTGAACACTGCCAAACTCTGTATCAATTAGAGGTGGGCATGAACAGGAAAAAAAATGAACACAATGTTCATTGGTTGTTGTGGATTTTCCGGGCTGTATAGCCATGGTCTTGGCATTGTAGTTCCTGACGTTTCGCCAGCAGCTGTGGCTGGCATCTTCAGAGGTGTAGCACCAAAAGACAGAGATCTCTCAGTGTCACAGTGATACTGAGTGACACTGTCCTCTGAAAACCACCCAAGTTTCAGAGAGATTGCACCCCGGGAAAGGCATGATCCATGGGTCTCCCCCTTTAATGTCACTTTCTCATCACAGTGGCAAAAACAGGACTGTCTGCTGGAAGCTACTTTGAGGGGTTACAAGCCTGAAGGAAAGCCAGAATGAGTTCAGACAGAGTTCAGACAGTCCGTGCCTATGTTGCCAGGGGAATTGATTGAAAGGTGCCAGACTATCAAGCTTTACGAAGGGCTGACGAATGCCACGAAGATGACTTGGAATGAACAGATGTTCGCTGGGAATGGGGCCTCATGAACAGCTTGCTCGCGAACAGCTGATTGTGTTGTTCGTGGCTTTTTTTTGTTCATATTGCAGTTTGTGCCCACCTCTAATACCAATTGGCTGATGCAGGCTTAGATGGACCCAGAAAATCTCTGTATGTAATGTTTGTGTATTTGGCCGCCGCATTTGATTCTATTGACAGGAACAGACTCTGGCAAAAACTGGAAGAATTGAACATCGACAAGCGGCTGCTGTTTTTGCTACGTGCGTTGCATTCAGACATCTGGGCTCAAATCAGCTTAGGTTTGTCGGGTTTTATGACTAACAAAATTCCAATTCTCAAGGGTGTGAAGCAGGGCTGTGTGTTGGCCCCAATACTGTTTAACTTATATATAAACAACATTGTTGAGAGGCTATCCAGCCCGCAATTTTTCCCACCCTCTCTTGGCAGACGCAAAATCTCAATTCTATTATACACTGATGATATGGCATTGATATCTCTTTCCAAAATTGAGATAAGAAGACAGCTTCAGCAATTAGGATTGTATTGTAAGGAAGAGGCCCTTAACATTAATTTTGAAAAAACTAAAGTGATGGTCTTCAGGAAAAGGGCCCAAATTTCTTCGTGAAATGTACTGGGCAACCCAATTAACCAGTGTAGCTCCTTTAAATACCTAGGAATTACATATAGAGAAAATCTGAATTGGAATGTACATTTTGCCACAGTCAAAGCTTCTGCAACAAGGATTGTAAGATCTATTTTGAAGTTTATTTTAAACCAAGGGTGGCATACTTATAGATCCTGCTTTAAAATTATTTAAGAGTAAGGTCATTCCCCATCTTTTGTATGGTGCCAAGGTGTGGGGATGGAAAGAGGATATTCTTATCAGTTTTGAAACAATTCAAAATCAGTTTCTACGACAAATTCTGGCTCTTCCTAAGGGAGTGCCAGTTGCCCTCATGAGAGCAGAAACAGGTCTGCCCTCTTTGAGGGTGCAGGTGCACCTTGTGGTACTAAAATAGTAGCCAGACCTGATACATTCAGATATCTGGCATTTCATCAAATGCTATCTAACGGTGTGCCACCGTTTTCTTTGTAATAATTAGACAGATATTCCATCCCCAACGATCCTCTCGACTCCTCAGCAAATAACTTACATCTTCAAGACTGGGTCTATAAGGGTGATGCCCTGATAGATAGACAGGCGGTCCTGAACTGTCAGTCAGCCTCTTGGTTTAAACTCTTCAAGTGCAATCACTCTAGAGCATCTTACTTAGTCAGTATTGCAAACTACAATCATAGAGCAGCCTTCACATCCCTATGCTTTGAAACAATGCCAACCGCAGTTTTAGCAGGCCGCTACAGTAAAATATCTAAGGACCAGCGCTTTTGTCCCTGTGGAACATCCGCAATTGAGGACTTACCTCATTATATTCTTAATTGCCCATTGTATGCCCAACCTAGGACCAAATTTCTTTCTGAGATGTTGTCCAACCTTTGTACCCACTCAGATTCCGAGAAGATTGTAGTTCTACTAGCTGCTAATATATCCCACAAAATTGCTTTATATGCCCTGGCTGCAAAAAATATATGGGCTAATGCTGTGCTTAAGGGACAGAGAGTTCCACCAGATTGGGGCCAGGACAGAAAATGCCCTGGCCCTGGTCGAGGTCAGCTGAGCCTCACTGGGGCCAGGGACCACCAGTAGATGTTTACTTGCAGATCTAAGAGCTCTCTGATGTACATATGGGGAGCTTAAAAAGTGAGCTATGATCCCTGAAACTCCTGATTCAAATCCTGCCTAAGGCATGAGCCCAATCTAAGTACTAAGTATTTAGTTATTTCTCCCTTGCACAGAAAATATTATATACTTGCCCATGAATCCAGTCACGGTAAGGTTAGATACGCATTCTTAAGTACACTAATACTTTCAGTTGTAAAATATGTGTCTTAATTTGTAAATTCCAAAATATTCAGATTCTGAATTCCAAATGGTGATGTAAAAACGTATCTGAAGGTAATTGGCCTGGAACATCAATAGAAGGATGTGGCAGACAAAGTAAAAATCTCCGTGGCAAAAGCAAAATGTGGCATCTCTATTATGGTCCTAATGTGGCATTTATTATTTATCTAGTTCATTTATTCTCTATTCTTTTAAATCTTATTCCCTCCTTTGATGTCTGTTTTCCAGTTCCTCTTTCCTTGGCCTGTTCCTCTTAGTTTAATAAAGAAGCCTTGAGCTACTTAGACTGTCTGGTGGTGTGTTCTTCTTTGTAGAGACCACATATATGATATCATTCCTCCAAGGAGCTCAGAGCAGTGTACATTGTTTTCCCTGCCTCCACTTTATCCACACAACAACCCTGTTAGGCAGGTTAGGCTGATATTGACTAGCCCCAGCGAGCTTCATGGCAGACTGTGGATCTGAGCCCGGGTCTCTAGATCCTGCTCCAACACCCAAATCTTTACTCTCTAACTACGCTCATTCTCATTTAGATCTAGGAACTAGAAAAAGTCAGTCTTCCAAAATTTAATTTCAGAGCAAGGTTTAAAAAGAAAATTATATTCTAATCTGGTAAGAGTTTCTTCAAATATTAATTATTAGACCCTGCTATAATGTTATTTTAGAGTGCTAGTATATGAAAAAGGGTACAATCTTGTCTGTACATTTGTTTTTGTGTAGTTTGCTTATTCAGTTAGGAAAACTATATCTTGCCTTAAAGCAAAGAAACTAAATCCCACACAAAGCAGGCAGCTCTGCCCCAGATCTTTCTGTCCATCATGGAGCCTTCTCCAGCCCAGCCTAGCCCAGCTGTGAGCTGTCAAATGAAGTAGACTCCACTGTGAGCAGTAACTTTGCCTTATGATAGCACCAACAGCATTGTCCTCCTCTACTTTGTATGCTCCCAGATTTATAGTTTAGGGGAGAAAAAATCCTTCATAATCCCAGCAGACTCACATTTTCCATTTGGCTATTGCTCTTTTTTGTTTGACATGCTCAAGAGGGGGATGCAGTGCTGGACTCAAAATCCCTCTCACTGATTGTGAAAGCATTTCACATTTGGAAGAGGAGCTTGTTATCTCTCTCCATTCTTGGTACAATAGATCTCAAAGATCTCTTATAGTTGAGAATTTGAGTTCTTGTGTGTATTCAGCAAGTGATCATATTTCATCTTGTAGGCAGAGGTACCTGGCTGTCTTGATCAAAATACTTGGGGTAGGAGATCAGTGAAACACCTATACACTGTCAAGATCCCTTACTGACTACTGGGCTAGCCTTCACTCTGTTCCATGACACCATCAGTTGCGCTGCATTGTTTTTCTTACGCATTCTATGAATGTTAAACTGTGTGCAAGGGAATGATCACTTGTTTCCTGGGCCTTAGACATACCCTAGAACTAAAAGAAACAGCTTGGATATAAAGGAGATAATGAATAGCCCTTTCCTACAGATTAAATATTAAATATCTCTGACCACTACTCTCAGCTCCTTCTACTCTAAACCGTAGCTTCATATTATAAAGAAAAAGGTTATATGTTTTAAGCAAACCATGCACTAATGCAGATGTAACTATAACAGAGCTCCTGTAGCATAGTGGGTAAGTGGCTGGGTATGAATCAGTACTTGTCTAGTTCAATTCCTGCTACTACCATGAACTCCGCAGGTGGCCTTGGGTAAGCCACTCCTCTCAGCCCCAGCTCCCCACCTGTATTAATAATAATAACACTGACTTTGTTCATCACTCTGTGTGTGGTACTAATCTGTCCAGAAGGGCAGTATATAAGCACACTGTTGTTGGTGGTGGTGCTGTTAAGTTTCCAGCAGCCAGTGTGATCCAATAAATAGAGGGGTCTTCCTATAGCTGATCTCTGCTAGTAATGCATCAGTCTCTGTTTCCTGCCTGTAAAAAGAAATTAGCATTATTAACCTTCATGTTGGGTTGTTGGGGAAGATAAACATAATAAAGATTGGTAAAGAACTTTGCAAATTTTGTTTAAGAAGTGCTATAGCACTTTTTTTGTTGTTTTTATGTTTTCATTTATGTTTTTATTTATTAGTTTATGGCAAAGCTGAGCAATGACACCAAGGTGCAATACCAGCCCCTACCTTAAGGTGGCAGATGATTCTTTAGAATTACTTGTATACATACTACTAAATGTAGGCACACAGCATCTCACAATCGAAATTAGTTCTTATTCCCAATAAATGTTTTATAATGTAAAGTTTCATGAAGAACAAATCCTATGTGGAAAGGAATTAAGGGATGGGGGTTGTAGATTTGTAATCTGCTGTAGGATACATACACTTTCTTTGGTTAAAAGTAAAGGAAATAAATATTATTGTTTTACAGGAGTAGTCTGTTTTGTTTCAGGATAAAAGAAGAAAGGGAGGTGTTGATCGTACAAGTTTAGAGGGAAGGAGTTGCAGACAGGACTGGCTGAAAGAGGAGAATGGGCCATGTCAGCTGAGAACAGCAAGAACTTGAGTCAAATAGAGATGGTATTACTCATGTGCAAATAAATTTCTAATCCTCAAGGCTTCATAGCTTTACCCAACTCTCCTTTTGAGCGTGCAGCATGCTGAAAAGGATAAGAAGTTGACAAAAAATACATCTACATTGGATATCAAACTGGAGGAGAGGAAAGTGGAAGAAGTTTCGTTTGGGGAAAACAGCAGGTAAAAGTGATCGTCTGAGCAGCAGAACTGAACAAGATTAGTGTGTGATAAAGGAAGGCCACAGATAGGGTCACTATAATCAAGGCAAGAAGTGATGAGTATGTGAACAAAGTAATATGAACATAAAACAGGATATAATAGGCAAGAAGATGTTACCGGACCTTGTGATAATTGGAATGCATAGTGCCATCTACCATTATTTATTTAAATCCCTTGACTACAAGTACTATACTAGGCATGTTTTATTTCTTTCAGTACTGGCTCATCTCTGCTAAGGGAGAGCAGATGTGAAATGCTTTGGGTGCTCAAAACAACAACGACGATAACGATGATGATGATGATTACCCTCAATATTCTAGGAAACAGATTGGTCCACAGAGATTGGTTGACAATGCCCCAAAACTATTTCCAAATGTAACTTTTGGGTATCTACTAGACTTGTGTGTTTATTTTGTTATTAATTACAATAATTATACAAATGAGAAAATGAAACAAATTCCCCACCTAAACAGTCTATAAAGAAAAAAACCATCATTTCTTTCATTTTGTTCCTTTTCTTTTGTTGTTGCAGTCTTGTCTCGCTCTGATGCTATTAGTTTCACTCTAACAAGGCTGCCAAGGTTTTCCTAATAAAGGTAATAATCTGTGTTCCTTAAGCAAAGGGAGGAGAGAGAGGCTCTAAGCTTTCTTGATTGACTGCAGGATGTAGCCACTATGATTACAAGACAAAGGAAGCAAAGCGAGGAACTAATGGGCATGAGAGGCAGAATAATAACAAACCATATGTGGAATGTGTAGTTCAAGATACTGTAACACCTTGGAATAATACAGATAGGCTACACAGGAGTAAAATTACAAAGGTATATTTGCAAATACTAGGTACACTATCCACTGATGATATGGCCAATGCAAAATAGCAAATAGTACAGACAATGATCTTCTCACAATCGAGCGTATACAAGTAGTAAATCATAAGAGACAGAATGATGATGAGTACCTAACATTTTCAAATACATGTTGGTAATTTTACCGTGTGTAACCTATTTTTATTATTTCCAATGTTATGTTATCTTGAATGTTACATTCCAGATACTGTTAGTTATTATTCTGCCTCTAATGCATATTCAGACTTTGCTTTATTTATATATTTATTTGTAGTCTACCTTTCTCATTGAGACTCAAGGTAGATTACATGGTGTAAGTCAATACAATCAGTGGCTGGTACATTCAATATACAATGCAATAGGGTATGGATTGCAAAAACTTGAAAATAAACAGAAATCTGATACAGAGCTGAAACAAAATTAAAAAGAGTCCAGTAGCACCTTTAAGACTAACCAATTTTATTGTAGCATAAGCTTTCGAGAATCAAGTTCTCTTCGTCAGATGCCTGATCAAAACTGGGCAGATACAGAAGAGGAGGGGGGAAGAGAGAGAGAGAGAGAAACAATGAGAGAGCTGAAACAATGCTTAAACAAAACATAAGCAATTTAACATGGAATATTAAACAGTGTGGAAACTTCCCCGTAGGGTAGTAACAGACAGTATACAGCCAGCAACATATGGTATACAGTAGTACAGTCTACATCTCTTACCAAGGCATCTCTTTGAACCATTTGGAATCTTTTCTATCAATTCTCCCGTAGACTTTAATGTTAAACATGGATGTCTTTCATAGCCTGCAGAAGGGGGAACCCTTTATTCTATCTGTTAGTTTGATATTATGTATGTTACAAAGACGTGCAACAATCCCCATGAGGTTTGTTGGATTTGAATTAAAAATAATGAAGATACAATCCCAAGAAGAGGAGGGGCTCTCCCATTAAAATAACACAATAGAATTATGAAAATGAAACAACAATGAAAGAAAAATAATTAAACAAAACCATACAAAACAACCCAATAACAAAATATTCTTTTTTTGAATTAATTATGTAATGTAAGAAATGAAAAGAAAAAAACCCCTCCTGTGCCCATGTCTGAACCATTCCTCTTTACTTTCAACATGCCTTGAGAAAAGCACCATGTAGAACTGCTATTATCATCTTACGTATGTCTAGATGACAGCTTCCCTTAGGGTTTACAGCGGCATAACCGATGCAGGAGAATGTATTTCTCAAAAAAGAAGCACCAACTTAGGTGCTGGAATGGCTCAGATTCCTAACTATATGTTCCTAGCTATATATGATCTTCATCTGAAAGACCCTGTTAATTCTGCACCCTAGCACAGGCCGTTTCCATACATGTTGGATAATGCACTTTCAATGCACTTTAGCGATCCTTTGGAAGTGGATCTTTTGTTTCACACATGAAAATCCAGTTCCAAATGATCACTAAAGAGCATTGAAAGTGCATTATCCAATGTGTGTGGAAGCAGCCTCTGTAGCCTGACTGCATATAAGTGATGAACAGTGCAATCCTAAACAGAGTTACTCCAGACTAAGCCTACTGATTTTCATTTATTGATTTCAATTTGCTTAGACCTGAGTAACTCTGTTTAGGATTGCACTGGAAGGCTATGATCATATCACATTAAGTAGGAATGTGATGAAGAGGTCTCTGAGTCAAAAAAATCCTTATGCATCAATATTTTTGTTAGCCTGTCAGCCTCTTCGTTCTCATGCTTGCATCAGACTAATATGGCTTTTTTCTGGAGTTGAATATTGGGACTTACTTTCAATTAAACATGGATAGGATTGGGATGCATGTCTAACAAAGTAGGCCCCAGAGAATCTCATGAACATTATATCTTGGATTTCATTGCATACATATGATGATACCAAATTCAGTGCAACAGTACCCAAGTTCCCATTCTGCCATTTTGAATGTTACCCTTTTAATAATGTAAAGGACTATCATGGTTATTAAGTCTGCAGAATCTGAACTGAGATATATATTGTAGAAATTCAGCCAGTTTGGAATGCGAATCATGATGATTCCTGTAGGATTTCCTTCTTTTGGAATCTCCTTCCCAGGAACACATCATGATGCAATTAACAGGCAATATGCAGATCTCCACAAAGGCAGTGCATACATAGGTAGACACACAGCATACATTCCTTTTTTAGAACAACTTGTTAATGCCAGGTACAAGCACTCATTTCCTCTCCCCAAAGTGATTGACTCCCTTCCCTTTCCCTTTGGGTTTATCTCTCAGCAGAGAAAAGTCAATGATGGTAAGCTGTAAAACAACCATAATAGAAAACAGAACATCAGTTTCGCCAGGGGGGAAATTAGCTGCAGAGTTCTTTGCTGATGATGCCTTTGCAAATCCATTGGCTTCTGCCTCCAGCAGAAGTGCCAAATAAACACAAAGGTTCTTTCGAGTCTGTAGCTTCTAGCACTCGCAACAGATTGATCTGTGGAGGCAACTTTTGCAGGGTATACTCATAGAATCATAGAATCATAGAGTTGGAAGGGGCCATACAGACCATCTAGTCCAACCCCCTGCCCAGTGCAGGATCAGCCTAAAGCATCTCTGACAAGTATTCATCCAGCCTCTTCTTGAAAACTGCCAGTGAAGGGGAGCTCACCACCTCCCTAGGCAGCTGATTCCACTTTTGAACTACTCTGACCGTGAAAAAGTTTTTCCTAATATCCAGCCGGTACCTTTGTGCATGTAGTTTTAGCCCATTGCTTCGCGTCCTACCCTCTGCTGCCAACTGGAACAGCTCTTTGCCCTCCTCCAAATGACAGCCTTTCAAATATTTAAAGAGAGCAATCATGTCCCCCCTCAACCTCCTCTTCTCCAAACTAAACATTCCCAAGGCCCTCAGCCTTTCCTCGTAGGGCTCAGTCTCCAGACCCCTGATCATTCTTGTCGCTCTCCTCTGCACCCTCTCGATTTTGTCCACATCCTTTTTGAAGTGAGGCCTCCAGAACTGCACACAATACTCCAGGTGTGGCCTGACCAAGGCAGTATAGAGAGGGGCTATGACCTCCTGTGATTTCGACGCTATGGCCCCTTTGATACAACCCAGGATTGAATTAGCCTTTTTTGCCACCGCATCACACTGACTGCTCATATTCAGTTTACAGTCCACTCTTACACCAAGATCCCTTTCACATATACTACTGCCTAGAAGTGTATCCCCCATCCAGTATTTGTGCTTCTCATTTTTGTGGCCCAGATGTAATACTGTGCACGTGTCTTTGTTGAATTGCATCCTATTCACAGCTGCCCACTTCTCCAGAGTATTCAGGTCTTGTTGAATTTTAATTCTATCTTCTTGGGTGTTTGCTACCGCTCCCAATTTGGTATCATCAGCAAATTTAATGAGCAGCCCTTCCACTCCTTCATCCAGATCATTGATAAAAATATTGAAAAGTACCGGGCCCAAAACCGAGCCCTGCGGCACCCCACTGGACACCTCCCTCCAATCTGATGAAACGCCGTTGACGACCACTCTTTGAGTGCGGTCCTCCAACCAGTTCCCTATCCACCGAACTGTCCTATAGTCTACTCCACAGTCTTCCAGTTTGCCCATTAGAATGTCATGGGGAACCTTATCAAAAGCTTTACTGAAATCCAGATAAATCACGTCAACAGAGTTCCCCCGATCCAGTAAGCTGCATGTGATCTCTTATATACAATATATACACATACACAACTGATAAATGTTTGTGCAAACTTTACACAAACCACATATTCTCTCCACACACCATACATGGGAGCCACTTTCTGCAAGTAGGTCCCAGAACATTAAAAGGCTCCAAAGAAGTGAGGGTGAGTCAATCACATGGGCATTTCCTAAAGAATTGGCACCGTTTGTATGCTAATTTTGTGGAGAAGATCCACATCAACCAAAACATTCTCCAGGTAAGCCACCTGAAGAACATATAAAAAGAATCTTAAGGAGAGCGTAAAGTAAATGGGAACTCAGATGTAATTATTTTTCAGAGGTAATTTTTGTATTGGCATTTCCTCAAATAAAAAAATCAACGGTTAACAAGTAGACTTCAGATAAGATGGTTCGTTGTATCTCCAGTTAGCTTCCTTAACCCACACTTGCAATAATGCCTGACTGTTAGGAAATGGATTGGAATAAGCAAATTACCTTCACAATTAATTGCACACAGAATCTCCTGTTAATAAATGTTCTTGTATAAACCCCTATAAACATTCTTTTAAAGGAGGGAGTATCAGATCTGAATAGATCTGACTTGCATAGTTTGCATCTAGGACAAGAGTTTTACATATATGACTTTTGTTTAAGTGCTGACAGCTTTCTCTCTCTCTGCATATTGTCTCCTAGAGACAAGCTTATAAACCATCATAGTGCAGCATCACATTCCAAGAACCAAAAAAGGCTAAGTCGCATGGGATTTTTGTTGTATGATGATTAATTTGATGGGTAAAAAAGAGGGATCTTCATTCAGAGATAGAAACTTTTTATATCCAGAACAGTGCAATGCATGTAGTTTATTATCAAGGCAGAAGAACAAATAAGAAGCATGACAGACCATTGTTCCATTAGGTAGAGAGAAGGACCATAGCTCAGTATATAAGGTTTGTGTTTTTAAACCTGCCTTGTATTTTTCATTTAGTTCCTCGTGTTATGTTAAACTTTTACCTCAGGAGGGCCCTGATCACAACTAAAACTCCTTTTATTACCACTCACATAGAACTTCATGTTCTCTGCTTTACCTAGGCTTATAATTGAGAACACCTTCCCTTTGGGGGTTGAAATCCCACTACTAACTCCACCTGTGGCATTTTGCCTTATTTGTGCGACCTATATATTGCTGCCTCCCTGAATTCCTCAAAAGGTTTTCACTGGCCTTAGAGCTCCTCTGTTTAATTGTTATTATAGAAAGGCTTTGTTATAGATGGTAGTATGACAGAACAGTCAGTACTTGGGGGTGACTGTGAGGTAAAAAGGGGATGCTTTCTTGCTTGATCTAGGGATCCTATTCTTGGAATCTCCCACTCCTAGCCTCCGCCTCTGCCCTGCCACCACTCACCTGGCCAGTGGGGGAATAGGTGTGGGGAATGGGCCCCACCAAGAACTGTTGAGTAAAATGGTTGAATAAAATGGTTCAGTAAGTGGATCCCAGGCAATAAATAGTGAAGATATCTAAGACCACAGTGATACTCCTTCTTCATCCTATCACCATGTCCCTCTACAGATGTCAAAGAAGCACTTGTCTAGAACAGTATACAAAAATAGTTCAGTTAAATAGTTCAGTTTTGAAACTGGAGCTCATGCCTCTTTTGTGAGACAAAGAAGGGACAAAAGGTAGCTGTAGCGCAACAGAGCAGGAGATTTAACAGCAGCTCCTGGAGTTGTCCAGCTTTTAAAAAGACAGGCAACACACTCAGGCTGAAACCTCATGTGGTGGAACCACTCCACTGACCCATGTGTACTGCCCCTTCTTGCATCTGGATGCCTGGGTTTTGGAGTTGCAAGCTCCTGTTTTGGAAATTCTTGGAGATTTGGGGGCAGGAGCCTGGAGAAGGTAGGATTGGGGGAGGGGACAGGCCCCAGCAGGGTTTACTGCCAAAGCAACCATTTTCTCCAGGGGAACTGATCTCTGTTGTCTGGAGATCAACTGCAATTCCAGGAGAACTCCAGTCACAAACTAGAGGCTGGCAAGACTCCCTGCTCTTCCATGTAGGCTCTTAGCTCTGAGACCCTTCCTCAGTTTCCTGCTACTCATTGCCTAATTACCTTGGTACATGTCTAAATTTAGATCTGTTCACACAGGCTCTCTAGAAAATTTCAGTTTATTAGGAAATTCCCATACTCATGGTTCAGGCCTTCAACTGCTACATGGCAGGGTTCCAGATGTCTGCCAAGGATGGGCAAACTCCCAGCAGTTTGTCCCCATGCCCACTGATTGCTGGCATCCAGTGGGAGGTGGCAACCCACCTGGCAATTTCCCCCACCAGCAAGCAACCTGGGCAAACATACAGTGCATTCACTCCTGGGTGGGTGTGTATGAAAATGTCACTTCTGAAGTGACATTATTGTATTGGCCAAGGGAGTGCTCCTGTGCTTCACATGGGACCGATTCTCAAAGAAGCAGCTCCACTCAAAGTGTGGAGAACTCTTATAACCATCCCAAAGTGATATGTTGTGCCAAGGCCAGGAAGGAAATCACTGGTGAGTACTGGCCTCCCTCCCATCCGTTGCCTAGGATACCTGGCAAGCCTATGCTACCTGCAAGGAACTAGGTCTCAGCTCCTTCAGCTTCCAAATGAAATTTGCTTATCCTCCCTGTACCAGAAGATTTTATTGTTTCCTCTTGCCCACCCACTGGACAGATCAGAGAGCCTTTTCCTAAGGGTTCCAGAAAGAAATCTCTCTGGCATTTTAGTCCTCCATGCTGCTATCTCCCCCCACCATCACCCAAGGGTAAGATTTTAGCAGAAAGACTTCTGGCCACTCCTTCATCTTCAGCCAGGTGGGGCATTTGCATAACTAAAGACCCTGGGTGGGCTTAGAAAGTATTCCCTCTCTCTGTCAGCTAAGAGGGAGGACACTTTAGTAAAACTACAGGTTTGAAGATTTTAGAACAGTCCTAACCTACCAGTAAAAAGCATTTCTCCACACCTAGCAAGACCATTTAGAAAGCCAATATGAAGTTCCTTGAATTAACATAGTCCTCAAAGTAAATTTAACAAAAGTTGTTAATACTTTCGTGCAGGGCAAATTTACATTAGGAATTTTTACATGGAAATAGCCCCACAAATTCATAGTTACTTGTAATGCTTTCCAAAGTTATTGATTATTTATAAATGTATATACAGGCAGAATTATCCCTTAAAAATGACTGTTTCCTAAAGGTGTATACTGTTTTCACCATGTGGGGCACATTTATGAGTATACTAGCAACAAAGCCTGTTGTGGGGAAAAAATACAACAGGCTCTAGAAAGGGGAGGGCAGGCAGGCAGGCATTCACTCATCCTCCATCACTGTTTCCAGCTGGTGAAGGAGGGGGGTGGGTATTTTCATCTGCTCCACACCTGATCTTGGCCATGTGAAGGGCTTTGCTACCTGCTCCATGCCTGCTCCATGCTGGGTAAAGGGAGGGGCATTGCCTCCTGTTCTGCACCTGACTGTGGCTGGGTGAGGGGGGGCAGGTATTGCTGCCTGCTCCGAGCCTGATCCCAGCTGGGTGAAGGAGGGTGAGTATTGCCACCTGCTCCCCGCTGGGTGAAGGGAGGAACAGGCATTGCCTCCTGCTCCATGCCTGATCCTGACAGGTGAAGGTGGGCGGCAGGCTTTACTACTTGCTCTGCTCCTGATCTCAGCTGGTTAAAGAGGGTATGGGCATTGCCCCCTGTTCTACTCCTGATTGCGACAGGTTGAAGGGGGGGAGCCATTGCTGCATGCTTGGCTCCTGACTCTGGCAGGGTGAAGACAGGGTGGGCATTGCTGCCTTATCAGTGGCTTAATCCGGTAGGTTGAAGAGGGTGGGCATTGCCACTTGCTCCTCTCCTTATCCCGGCTGGGTGAAGAAGGGCATTGCCTCCTGCTCTGTGCCTGATCCCAGCCAGGTGAAGGTGTGAGGTGGGCATTGCCACCTGCTCTGCTCCTTATCCCAGCTGGGTGAAGGGAAGAAGGGCATTGTTTCCTGCTCTGTGCCTGATCCCGGCCAGGTGATGGCAGGAGGTGGGCATTGCCACCTGCTCCACCACTAATACCAACTGGGTTAAGGGAGGGGAGGGCATTGCCACCTGTTCCACTCCTAATACCAGGTCCAATATTATTGTATATTTCTGTTATATTGACGACCTCTATTTTTTGTTCCGGGGAGAAGATAGGATAGAGGAATTTTGTCAGTGGCTTGATCAAAGGGACAAGCATGTCAGTTTCGCTTGGCACTACAGCGGGAGAGAGATATCTTTTCTGGATATCATTTCCTATAAGGATGGGGACAATAAGATCAAGTTAAGACCCTATAAGAAAAAGATGGACAGGGGATTCGTTTTCGTTTTCCCGGCCATGTCAGACGCTCCTCTCCGCAGGTCCGGGAGGAAATGTCCGAGCAGCCTGACCAGGCGGTTGACCCGCAAGGGTTAACCCCCAGACTCCCAGTGAGGGAGACGGGATCCGGAGCGCGGCGGGAAGAACCCCCTGAAAGCAATGCAGGGGGTAAATTGCCCGTTTGCTCCAACGGAGGCCGGCAGACTTGCGCAGCACTTCGCGTGCTGCCGGGCCATGGAGAACGGCAATAAGCAGATTTAAGGTGAAAACCTGTAAGTAAGCGAATCCCTTCTGATTTCTAAGCGTATGCGAAGGATTGGTGGGAGTTGAAGCTAAGAAGGCACGGATTTCTTCCCCTTCGCGGAGTTTTGGAACTTAGTTGGTGCCCCCCCCCAAGATGGCGACGAGAAAGCAGAGCCCAGCAATGAGTAAATCGGTGATGGCGACGTTACAGGGGAAGGGGGAAACTTTGGAAGAGACGGTGAAATGAGCAGTCTTTGATGCTGTGCAGCCTTTTGTAGTGAAACTGAATGAAATGGGGCAAAGGGTTGATTCAGTGGAAAGCGAAGTGAAAACCATTAAAGAAACAGCGACCGGAGCAGAGCAGTCTGCACACGAGAACGCAGTACTCATGAAACCAACAAGTAAGGAAGTGAAGCTTTTGGAGAATCAAATAATAGGATTGCAAGTGGACCATGCCCAAACGGTACTGCGTCTTCAGAATGTAAAAGAGGAGCAAAGTGAAAATTTGAAAGATCTGGTGTCTGGACTTTTGGCGCCATTCGCAAAGGCAACTAAAGAAGAGTTAAAAAGCGATATTTTGGAAGTCCGGCGGACATCTTCAAAGTATGTAATGAAGCGTCAGCTGCCTCGCGAGATTATTATTGACTTTTCATCTAAGAAGACTCGGGACACCATTTTATATAAATTCGTATAATGTGGACTTGGATTATTTGGGCAACAAGGTTAAAATACTGAAGGATGTTCCATTTTTGGCTCGTAAAAGAAGATTTAATTATAAAGGACTTGCAGCTTTCTTGAGGAAATGTGATGTAAAATATAAATGGTTGTTTCCAGAAGGCGTCTGGTTTAGATATAAGGATCAAACTTACAAGATTACATCGGAAGTGCAGCTGACAGACTTTTTGCTCAACCATCAGGAGTTCCAGCAGGAAGAAAGTTCAAAGTCTGAAGGGGAAAGTGGGGGGGAGGAGAGAGAGGGCGCAGCTGCTCCAGCTACACAGAGAGAACTGAGACCGAGACGCGGGGGGCGGGGGAGAAAACCTGATCCTGAATGTAGTCTGTATTGTATAAGATCTACCAATCTGATAGCATATTAGAAAGTTAACTTTTAAGAAAAATTGCAGCATGAAGGGAATACAAGACATGTAGTGTAGTGTTTGTTGTTTATATGTTGCTCTTCCCCTTTTCCCAGTCCTCCCTTCCCTTTTTTTTTCTTTCTCTCCCCCTTATACTTTTGTAGTCTTTTGTAGTTTTTTATGTTAGATATTAAAAATAAAAAAAAATTCAAAAAGAAAAAGAAAAAGACGGGCAGGAACTCATATCTTGAATACGGTTCCTTCCATCCTCGCCATCTACGTGCAAACATCCCCTATGGACAATTTTTACGCATTAAGCGTAATTCATCCTCACTAGCAGATTTTCAGAAAAACAGCGAGGTACTTAGTAATGACTTCATGAGGAGAAGTTATCCCTGCAAGGTGGTGCAGTCAGCCCTGAGGAGGGCATCGATGGTGGATAGAGAGTCCCTGCTTACCTATAGAACACGACAGTCAGAAGAGAGGATACGATGGGCAGTCGACTACACTCCGATCGCCCATGGTATCAAGAGGATTATTCATCGTCACTGGAAGATTGTAGAGGGGATAGATGGGTGTGGAAGTACACCGCAGGTAGGCTTTCGCAGGACCTGCAGTTTAAAGGACATGTTGGTATGTGCGGATGTACAGGTTAAGGAGAGAGACACCAGATTGCCCACTGGTAATTACAAGTGTGGGCACTGCCAGGTGTGCAGTATAATCTGGGAGGGCAAAGAAACTGTACTGAATGGGCAGAAACTAATTATCACTCATTTTGCCACATGCCAGACTGCAGCAGTCATTTATGCTATTGAATGCCCATGCTTGTTGGTATATGTCGGATGCACTTTAAGACCTGTGAAAGTTCGTATCCTTGAGCACATTGCTCGGATACGTAACTGAGTGCAGGAAGCACCCTTGACACCTCATTATAGGGAAAAACAGCATAAGGAAACTGACCTGAGAGTAGTGGTTCTGGAGGTGTCAGGAAAACAACATTCTGATAATATGCAGGTATCCCTCCAACGGCGGGAGGCTCATTGGATTCATAAATTGAACACGATGCACCCCTTTGGGTTGAACCATGAGCTCTCTCTTAACTGTTTTTTGTAGTAAATGATCTCTACTTGTATCTAATGGGATAAATGTGTGTATATATGCATGTTCCCTTTAAGACACCTGTTAATGATTAGTCCGAGATTGCTGATATAGGTGGTTTTTGGTTCCCTCAGCCACACACGCATATGAGATTTTCAAGGCTATGTTTTGGGCATGAAAGATTTAAACACATTGGAAATTTCCTTTTCTGCTGTAAAGGTATGTGTTTGTGGTTTGGGTCATGAAACATTTTTATGAAGACCAAAGAGGATAAGTAAAAAAAAATTGTAATTTTTTTTTTATTGTAGCGTTCCACACGCTCCTGATGAAGGATTCCGATATCTGCCACAGATAGCCGGCCCCAGATCGAGCGTGGGTTGGAGCTTTGCTTCGCGGCTGGGCTTCACCGTTCACTTGCTGAGGGAAGTCCTGAAAAGAATTGTTATAACTATACCAAGAAGATTGTTGGGAATTGTGTGTGTCCACTGCAACTTGCCCTGTATGATTATGTAAAAGATTTTTGTATTGTTGATGTGTGTGTCTGAAAATTGCATCAAGAGGTTGTTATTTATTTATACGAATACAATGGTGAAATTTTGTAGCCTTTGCACTCTGAATACAGTTTTGTAATTTTGTAAATTAGTATTGTATTCCCTGTGGATTTTTTCCTCTTCTATTTGCCGCTCCTATTACCAGCTGGTTGAAGGTGAGCATTGCCACCTCTCTTCTCTTAATACCAGGTGAGTTAAGGCGGGGGGGCAGGCATTGCCAACTGCTCCGCTCCTGATCCCAACTGGTTCAAGGGGGGCAGGATTGCCACCTACTCCCCTCCTAATACCAACTGGGTTAAGGTAGAGGGTGGGCATTGCCGCCAGCTCCACTCCTAATATCAGCTGGTTGAAAGCAGGAGGTGGGCATTGCCACCTTCTCCCATCGTGCTCCCATGGCATGTTTTCTGGAGGGACATGGTGCCTTGCCTAGGCTTCCCTCCATGGCAGCGCCCTCTGGTGGTGCACCAGGATATAAAGTGAGTTGTCTGAAATACGCTTACTCAATTATATAGTAAGATATGGGAGAACTACAGGGTAGTTTCAAAGTGATGTTTTCCTACAGAAACTGATTTCAGCTAAGACTCTCAAATCAGTCTTCATGGGATGAGTCACCTCAGACCAGCTCAGGCAAGGATCCCAAAACAGGATCTAAGGTAGCGCTAGCAGGACAGAGTTTATATGCATTTGTGTGACTCAATACTTGGTGACTGATGCTAACCCTTAGAGTGTGCAAATTCAGTCTTAATATATTTTCTTGAAGTGGTAGGAAGCAATTTATTTGTGATGAGTCACCATATTGTGGCTGAGGCCTGATTCACAAAGACTTTTTTTTCAGGATGAAGTCAACACAAAGTGATGGAGCTTATTGTTTCAGGCAACCTAATTCACTTTGATATGTCTGTAGATTTTCATGTGTCTTGTGAATGGCTTAGCTGCATGTCTAGATTGCAATTAACTCATGTATTGAAAAATCTTCATGAAAGTTGTCTGAGTCAAAAATGTTTCGTGTCAGTTTTGACAGCCAGTTTAATAGATACCCACCGGCTGGGTCAAGAGCAAGGAATTTAGCTGGAGACTGAAGTACAGGAGCACAGCATCACTCTGTCAACCAGACATGGGTATTTATTTATTTATAATCCACCTTTCTCACTGAGACTCAAGGCGGATTACACAGTATGAGATTGGTACAATCGGTATCAAGTATATTTCAATACAGTATCAAGGACATTTCCATAAACAATGCCATAGGGTAAATAGATACAAGTTTAAAAGACATAATATTAGCAAGAATCCAATACAGAATAGAAAAGATACTGAAACAGAGCATAATCAATTCTAAGACTGACATTAGACAACATGGAGAACAAGTGGTACGTAGGAGTACATATTTAAAGCAACAGATAATATGTAAGGCAATATAGTGATGAAGTCTATGGTCCCTAACTCATTAGTGAAGCATCTGAGACCCCATCCCTACAATACAGCCATCCTATTTGAGTAGAAAGCCTTTTTGAATAGTTCAGTTTTGCATAGGTTATTGGTCAAGTATATACACCAGAGCTAATCCTGCCTGTCAATTGCAGAGTCAGTGTTGCACTCCCTATTTCCTTCTGAGGTCAAAGAGAGCTATGAGCATAGATATAATATACGTGTATACATACACATATGTATATGTATATGTGTGTGTATATGTGTATGTTTGTCTCAGCTTCAAACCATGAGGTTCCCAGTTCAAGCCCCCCAAATCTTTAGCCAGTACATATTTCAGCAAAGAGATTTTTAGGGTCTATTCACAAAGCCATCTTTAGTACATGGCAGGCTCTGGGAAAGGTCCATGCTGACCTACGATCAACTGTGGTGTGCTAAAGAGGCCACCCAGGCTGAACTGCACATGGTAGCGACATTCATACCATTGCCTCAGGATAGGTTGTTGTGCCTGAGTGTCAGCATAGAAGGGCTATGTGAACATGCTCTCACAGGATTGCCTTGCTTTTCTGGCCACGCCTCTGCCTTTTTCTCAGCACCTGGACATGCAGAAAATTAGCAAGGGATTTTTGCTCACCACATGTCTCCAGGTCATGGCAAGGTTCACCTGCTTCGTTTCTATATTTACAGGTACAGGGCCAGTTAAAATGGTGGTCAGGCTAGCCATGGCCTCTGAAAGATGGGTTGAGTCTGGAGAACCAACAGTGTGATTGCTGTTCCAGAAGCTCAAATCCTAATTGTTCTTGGTAGGTGAACATTCTACTGTACCACTGATGATCAGTTGCCAGAAGCCGTGGTGATACTGTAGCAAACAGTCACACACTGAAAAAAAATCCCAGGACAGGCATGTTAATCTGTGACAACAGCAACAAAAAATCTTATGATTCTATTAATATCAATGTGTTATAGAATAAGCTTTCAGAGATAAAGTCCTGAAAATTCAGGCCTTGGGCATGAAAGGCAAATGATTATATAGCAACCATTGCCTTTATTCTGCTCTCATCTACTCCATTCACACTTGAGTTGTTTTCAAGATTGTAGATGAACCCATAGTTGATACTTGAAACAAATGAGGATGCCTTCAGTTGGTGGAAGGAGAACTGTGCAGTTTATCATGTAGGGATGAGGGAAGAAATGAACCACCTCTGTCTTCTAAACAAATTTTAAAGGTGGCCCCTTTTTGTATCTTGTTACATGCCAAGACTAAGACCCTAAACTCCATAAACTGGCCAGCACCAACTCACCTGCCCTCTGCACAGATTGCCTCTTTTGATAGGCCTGGACCTTTTCCACCATCAAACTGGTTTCAGCTTCATTAATGCTGGCTGCTGATCGCTGGTTATTTTTCTCCTGCTTAAGCTATTGTAATTGCAACTGCAGAGGAGTGAAAGAGCAGCTAATCTTTTCCCTGTACCTTTCTTGCAGGCTAGATAATATGTTTTCCCTGCTATGCCTCAAGTTATTTCTCAGTCACGACTACAATAAAGGCTTGAGTGTTAGTTTGGGGCACAGAACATAAGAACACTGGGTGTGGGAAGGAGGAGGTGATTTCCCTGTTTGCTGTACATATTCCAAAAGTCAAGACATGGTTAAGCAATTTTACAGCACAGTCTGTGCGTCACCAGCAGTTATTTAAGCTCTCTTATAAAGGGGAGAGGCAGGAGCCTTTCCCAAAGAAGGGGGATAAATAAGAGGCAAAGATACAGGGACAAGAAGCACAGCTTGGAAGGAAAGAAGTTAGAAAAAAGAAGCAGAAGACCTCAAGTTTGAAGGGGAGAAATAGCATTTCTGAGAACAAAATTATTTCTTCATCAAAAGATTATATTACAGCCAGAATGCAATTACCTTCCCCACCGACTCCTTCAGCACTGAAGTGGGATGGCAATCATTTGCCAGCTGTCTTCTTTTTGAAAATAAAAGCCACCATTTAATAAAAAGCATGGCTTTCTGTGGTGATGGTTCGGACATGGTGCCTCCCAGCTACGATTAGAGCAGGTCTTTTCTTGGCATTTGCCACCACTGAGTAACAGACTTTCTCCCCACAAAACAGTTTCCAAGACCAAACTATTGGCTCTGACCAGTAAAGTCCTGGATGTCTTGGGAAGGGAGGATGATACACTTCAGTGGGTCCTTCCTTAGGCCTGGCTGCAGCCATGTTACAGATGACACCTGGGCCATGTCTATTGGGAGGCACCTCATCCTAAGACCTGAGATCTGCTGATGAGGCCCTGCTTTAAGTTCCTTTCTTCAGGGATTGGCTACTGTAAATGTCCCCCACCCCTCAATTACTGCATTAAGCTACAATGGGGAATAAGGCACATGGGAAACCTGTCTTTTCCCTCTTCAGGGCTCATAGCAATTTCAATTGTTGGAGGGAAGGGGATTTCAATTAGGGAAATTTGGGGGGGGCAAAAGAGTCAACTTCCCTTTTCTCCAGTGCCATGATGCCAATCCACATCCTCCATCACTGCATTTTAGGCCAATTAAATCACCAGTCATTCCAGTAGGAACACCAATATCTTAAATGTGCACTTAAATTTTATGGTTAACGTACTGGTTAAGTGCTGTAATAATAAAGAGAGAGACACCAATATCTTGTATCTCAGTCATATGTGTTTGGAAGTAATGCTGGTATATATAACCTTTTTCTATGTGAGTTCTATGGGGCTAAGTTGGGAACAACACTTACAAGGCAATGTAAGTTAAGAAAGATGGTTGTTGTGGATTTAAGAGATTTCTTAAATCTCTTAAAGTTGAAACCCTCCAATGTATAGAACAATATGACAAGATTTGTATAATTAAACACAGTGTAGGTGCAAGAGAGAGCAGAAACTTGCAGAGGATAATGTCTTTGAATTCATTTAAGCCACTGGTGGTTATTGCTTGATACAACTTCATAGTGAGCAAAGTCTAACTTTTGTGGTCCATCACAAAAAAGACTTCCAGAGTCTTCCAATGAAATCCTCTCACTTAAAGGAACAAACGTGACATCACAGAAACCAGGCTGCAGTCTTCACCTTGGAAAATACATCCCTAATACAAAGTGATGAGAGAGCCCAGAATTGTATACAGCTCCCCACCAAACAGACCCGATGCACAGACCCCACCTCTTCTGGGCCAAACCAATTAGTTCAGGAGGGTTACATGTGCAGCTGCTTTGCAGCCTGGGAATGCACATTTCTTAATCCAAGTGTAGCTTTTTCATTACCAAGAGCTTTCCTATGACCTCAATGAGGGGCAAGTGATATGCTTGCTAACCAGTCCAAAGAGCCCAAACAGAGTGATTGAAAGACTTGCTAACAACACAGACCTTTCACTTTCCTCCCTCTTCAATAAGCACAGTCAAGATATTTTGATGCCCACTAATTAATATGGGGCACTATCTGTCATGAAGATCTTGTACAAAAGCCCCATGAAGATTAACAGAAGCCATGCAGGACCACATAAATACTGCTGTTAATGAGGCATGTGCTCAGGATCCCTACCAGATTGTGCCCCAGAAGCTGGGTTTCACTAACTCCCAGTCTGCTGCCCTTAATGACACTTAAAATCTACTGCCTGAAAAGACAGTTTCCTGGAAGGGCATTCAAGTCTATATTCCAGTATGTGGGTGTGATATAATATGTTATATGTTAATATCTTCTATGGATTCTATGACCTGTGTTCAGCCTGTTTTGTGCTGGGTTTTATGTTTTTATATTGTTTTAAGCAGCTTTTTATCTACAGCCATAGGTTTTATGGCTGATGGACTGAGATGCTTTTTATTGCTGTCTAGTTAGTTTTACTTGGGCTGGTTGTTTTATTTGTTTTATTTGTAAGCTTCAGAACATTCCAGAGAGATGGTACATATATTTTATAAATAAATAAATAACCTCTCAAAAGAGACTCAGTGAATACTTGTGCAAAAAGGTAAAATGGAATTGGCAGCCCCATCCTCTGCATGTTCCACTGAATTAAATAAGGTAATTCTCAAGTACGTGTGCCTAGGACAGCAGGCTAGAGCTGAATGCTGTGGCTGAATGCTATGGCTGCTCAAAATCAAGGAAGTATTATTGACCACAATAACTCTGTTGACATGTTACAGTGAATGCACTTACATCCTACTTGTACATGCACACGTCTGTATGTAAGAAAGAGCCAATGTTCATTCACTTTACAGATGAAACCAGGGACCAGTACTTGGGTAAACGTGGGATTTAAATCACACATTCAGCCATACATGCATTGAATTAGTCAATGCATGCATAAAGAAGAATCAAGTGTTCACTGTACTGTTACCAGAACTGCTCTTTATTATAATGGGGAATTAGCTGTAGCAGTCTGTAACTTAAAATTAGCGCGGATCTTAACCTATGTCTACGGAGGTCCCGATCCCAGACACTCTAGTGAAAAAGAGGCAGACTACAAATAGGTTCCAAACACGTGTATTTAGTGTGGCGTAAGCCTAAACTTGCACAAGCATACAAGAAACACACAAGATCTAGGAAATACAGAGTATGAAATACAGAGACGTTCGCATTAGCTGGTTCCCAACGATGATAGGGGGAATACTCACTTATCCTGAAGCGAAGCAGAGACACAACAGCGAGGGGGGGGGGTGGCCCAATGCCAGCACTGGAACCACAGACGGACAGCAAGGAAGTCTGGATAGGAATGGCCTAAGCACCGAGTGGTCTGAGAGACCAGCTTAAATACCCCAAAACGTACCCTGGGGCTGGTGCTGTACTTGGTGGTTCTCACAGTTTAAAACAAAGGTTCTAATGGGTTACTGAATGGCTTGGATGGGCCACTTTGGTAATCAGATTGTGATAAGTGACACCTCAGGAAGAGGGGACAAAAGAGGGAGGGGGAAATCCAAGTGGGCTGAAAGGATGTTCCAGCGGACAGGGCTTGTCCTGATGTCATCAGCTCTGGAATGCGGAGGTTTCTTTGAGATGCATTCTCTAAGTGCTTGGGATGGTCGGCACTTAGTTCTTCTCCGGGGCGGCTCCTAAGATATGCAGAGCGGGGCGAGGTACTCTCGCTGCGGACGTGGTGTGCCCGCTTCGCCGAAATGGCTTCCCAAAGCAGTCTTCTTCCCAGGGTCTTCTGGCTGCCTAAGAACATGGATGCCGGCTGGGCATAGCTGGGGCTGGATAGCAGGCTGCCCGGTAGCGAGGGCAAGCTCGGGGACCGACCCGCGGGATGCTCCAGGCGGGAACTGACCAGGGAGCGCCTAGCCAGGCTCGCTGGAGGTTTCCCCGGCAGGCGCCCGGCTGCTAGCAGCGGCTTGGGCCCATATGAGGCAGGCTTCCATGGAGGCAGGGGGAACAACACTTTAAAACACAGTCCAAGGCAGGGAACAGACACGGTCCGTGGCAGATGGCAATGCAGGCACGGGGCACACTTGTAACAGAGTCCAAACACACACTGGGAATTCCAGATACAGGTCAGGGCAGGGCTGCCCAGAAAGAGAGTCCTTTGTGCAGTTATCCAAACATGGAGTCAGTAAACTACACAGTCTATTACAGCAGCAGGGTAATTGACACGCAGGCAGGAAACTGACATGTGTATCAGAGCACACACGTGCAAAGCAATCTTTGTGCAGCAGTGAAACGGTAACGCAGGAAACTTTAACACCGTTCATGGCAGGCCTTAAAGCAGGGGAGGGGGCCTACTTGGCAACAGTACACAGATTGTACATGCATTCAATGTAACTTTTGAACAGGACTAATGTTTAACCTCATGGTAGAATTGGTAGTGGTAAGAAAAACTGAAACTCAAACACTTTTCTGAAATATTTCCTGTCTTGATAGGTAGTTATGGGATGGTGGTGGAAGGGAAGTATGAAAAAGTGTCCCGGCATCTCCAGAAGCTTACCAAGAGGCAAAATAGGGACAGTGACTTAGCCAGGACTGGAACTATAATGTAGGGTTCCCTCTGCAGGGACACGATGCTTAGGTGTCTAAGGATTACATAGAGCTATGCTTTGCTGAAATAGCAGGAGTTTAATTCTTTTGCTGTATACTTTGCATCCAGAAGGTTCTGATTCAGCTTCTCTTGCCATAGTTGAGCGTTTTATTATGTTCTAACACCAAAAGGTGCATGATAATAGCAACAAATTACCATTCTCCTTCAGAGCTGCAGTCTACTATTTCCTTCCCCCTGGGTCTTAGTAAGGAATCTGGGGGAGGAATGATAGTCCTCATTTAAATAATATGACCATATGATGGAGAAAATCCCAGCTCACAATTAGAGCAAGAAAATAATTCTAAATAAGGCCAAAAGGGGGCATTAATTAAAGGTGTACAATTAATGAATTCTATAGTGCCGTTGAGGAGGTTGACATTTTACAGAGTAAAATAAGAAAAACAAGTTATGTTCTTGCCTTGAAGACCGTAGAGCTGACATTTTTACATGAGAAGAGGTAACAGGTTTAACTGCTTGCCGAATCCGGACCTTCCTTCTCAACAGGGCATATTCTGGCCTTTGTCTAGAAAGTTCACAAGCATAGCATCTTTCAAGCCTTCGCTCATTGCAACAGAACTTTGATTCCTTTCCAGCCCCTATTTTGTCTAAATAGATGGTTAGCTTCTTTTTAAAAGGAGGTTTAAAATTAAAAACAGAGTTTCCAATAAAGAAATGGTACATCAGTCTACCTCTCCTGGTTAGGATGGAGACTGCTCCAAAAATGGTTAGAAACACAGAATTCAAGACTCTGGCCTTATTTCTCCAGCAGCTTTACTGCTGAATAACACAACACATACTGCTGTTCTACTGCTATTTTAATAGTTCTTCCCTCCTGTTAGTTTTCTCTGCCCATTCTGGCCCGTGTTAATGGAAATTCTGAATAAGACTGTTTATTCTATTTCAGAGAAGTTTCCAGTTGCTACTTTAATCCAGATTTAGCTACAAAGGTCACTTTTCAGAATAAATCTGAACTGATTTCTTTTTGGGATTTTTCTTAGTAGATGTGGCAAAGTTGCACAGGCAGGAAAGTGAACTCAAATGTGAGATTGTTGGTCTACTAACCCATATATGTAACATCACTAAAATCAGCTACTAAAGGACTGGAGAGTAGCAAATGTTACACTGATTTTTAAAAAGAGGTCCGGGGGTGGGGGGAGCCTGGAAATTACAGGACAGTTAGCTGAATGTCTGTCCCAAGCAAATTATTAGATGTAATCAAACATAGTATTATTAGGTACATAGAGGAATTAAGCCTGCTGAGGGGAAATCAGCATGGTTTCTGCAAAGGAAAATCTTCTCTCACCAACCTTTTGAAGTTCTTTGAGAAAATGAATAAATGTATAGACAAGAGTGAGCCAGTAGACATTATTTACTTGGACTTTCAAAAGACTTTTGACAAGGTTCTTCATCAAAGGTGGCCGTTTTTGGCCCAAATGGAACTGGTGTGAAGTGTGGGAGCACTCCTGGGCCCTGCATGATGACGTGACTCCTGGGAGTGATGTCGTTGCACCATGCTGGAAGGTCATATGGCATGAGACCGAGCCCTAAAACATCCAGTACTAGACACAAGGCAGGAAGAACTATTGGACTTCACCTTTAAGGTGTTTCTTATTTTCTTAGAACAAAATTTTGGCGATTACAGCCTCAGAGAACATTTCCAAACTCCCCCCTCCCCCCACCCATATAATCATCTGGTTAATCTGTAATGGAAAAATCCAAACTTCTTGTAAATTCATCCTGCCTCCTGAGATAATGTGGGAATGGGATCATGGGAAATTCCAAATGCACTTTCCCAGAATACTGGGCTATGGCTCTTCTCCAGTCTCAGCTGCATGCTGTAAGGGAACCAGAACAGTAGCACTAATCATTCCCTGTTCTCCTGCATACCAGATCACTTACTGTATGAAATGATCCATCTGTGACCACTGAGCTGTCTCATGTTTTTGTGTTTAGCATCAGATACTATTTCCAGCTCCAAGAAGTGCTTTGTGTGAAAATGAAAATCCCTGAGGGAAAGCTGAAGTAAGGTTCAGCTCATGGGTCAAATCTAGTAATCTTTACCTTTTCAGCCCTAAACCTGTCTTTAATACTATAATTTGTTCCCAGTATGTAATCTACTTTCTGTTAATATTTTCTGCTGTTAATGAAACAGTCAGAACTCACCTGGTGGGCCCAGTGCTGATGTATTTATGCCATAGAGATCCCTTGGTGGTAAGTTACTATGGAAGGGAAATCACAGTCCCCCCCCGCCCTTCCCACAGCCTCATTGTGCTTGTGATGCTTTGGGTAACAAGGAAAGTATCGATCTAACATAAGAACAACAATATCATATCAATATATCTAATTCTCAACCTGACCCCATCTCTGAATACTTAAATACACAGATCAGGACCAGGAAGAGAGAAGGGAGGTTTATTGACAAACTTGGGGGACCCTCTAGGTGAGCAGAAAAATGTGAGAAGTTTAAAAGCACGATGGTGGAGTTATAAAACCGCAAAACAGAGGAACAAGTTATCTGCAGAAGCACAGACTATACAAACTTACTGGTCGTATAGAGGGAGGAGGAGCCATGCGACCCCTGTGCCCTAATTCAGTTGACCCAGCCAATCCTTTTGATAGTGGTGGGTTAGCAAGAGCAGCAAAAGCAACCTCCAACAATGAGGTGGCAGTGTTGCAGGTGGATGAAGAGGAGCAGGAGCCACTGTCCTTCTTTAGCCAGCCAGGGAATTGCCACGCTCCACCCCCAGTGCCAAGCAGCAGGAAGGACAGACGAATGCCATTGCCACCGGAACTGACACAGTGTAACCCACTCACCGATTCTTGGAAGGGGGGGGGTTCCAATGTGGGCCAGTGAGGAAGGAGCTGCTGTTTCCCCATCATATCTTAACCCAAGCAGACAGGGAGGTTGGGGGCAGGAGCCTACACTCCCCCTCCTCGCTACTGAGGTGGTAGAACAGCAATCAGCTCGTGGAGGGAGACCACGAGCTGCTGCCACTGCCACCACCAACCCACTGGCCAGTGGAATAGGGGAGAAGAATGAATGGGAGGGTGGGCAGAGGGTGCCAACACTAGACATGGGCACGAACAGCAGTACGGAAAAAACCTATGAACAGCCCGTACATCTGTTCGCGAATGGGCCATTCGTGAGGAGACATTCCAGACGAACAGGTGGTGGTCACAAGCCTTGTTCATTGCGTTCATTCACTGTTCGGGAAGCCAGACACTCAGGTGCCTTCAATCAATTGCCTCGGCAACGGAGGGGGGGAGTACCTGAACTCTGTCTGCACTCCCTCTGTCGCCCTGGACACCCCAATCAAAGCCCAACTTAGCTTGATGGGCAGGTCTTCCTTCCAAGTGTGGAGCTGCAAATTGGTTACAATTGGTAACATGGGAGCAGACACCAGGAGGGAGGGAGGGAGGGGGGGCGTTCTGTGGCCATGGGAACCCCAATCTCATCCCTGCAAATCCTGATAGGCAGTTCTGACTGCCAACCACATACCTCCTGCTTTTCTCAATGAGACCTCTGCTTATAAAAGGGCACTGCGCTGCCAGTTCTGGCTTTCAGTTTCAGCAAGCAGTGGAGTGGGACAGAGCTGTTAATAGCTTTTTGGGAGAGAGACAGGCAGAATGCATTAGAGCTGGGCTTTTTTCTGTGTGTGGTGGGTGGGATAGGGATCTATCCCCTCTGGTTCCAGGGCTCTTGCCAGGCTCTGGGGCCAAGCTCAGTGGGCACCTCGGCTGAGGGCTCACCCTGATTATTAGTGCCTGATGTTGTCAGGTCTCTGGGGATGGACGAGGTTCATACTGGGAAGAACATTGCCACCACCGTGAAAGTGGCTCTGAGGGAGTGGATGGTGGGGGCGGAACAGTTTGTCCGTGGCTTCATGGTGACGGATGCGGGAAGCAACATGTTGGCAGCCCTGAAAGAGGCATTCCTCCTGAGCCTGGTGTGCATGGCGCACAAGCTGCACCTGGTGATGAGGGAAGTGCTCGGGCTGGGGAGCAAGCCAAGGGACAGCTGGGATGAGGGAACCTTGTGGACGCACAATCTGGTGGAGAGCTGCCGCCGCATCGCAGAGGCAGGGGGAAGGGGGACCCTGAGCAGTGTGATGTTCACTGCTGCTGTTTTTCAGTGTGAGGGGCAGCTCAGAAGCTGTTGCAGAAACTGTTGAACCGCACGGTGCCCCCTATCTATAGAAACCTGCTGTCTCCTCCTAGCAGGAGTGAATGTGTCCCGCCACGACTCACGTCCTTTCCATGAAGGCAGGAAGGTGGCTGTTGTCTGCTGATGCTGGTTTTGTCCACAAGGGACAACTCAGCTGCTCTTGCAGATTAGGTTATACTGCTTGGTGCCCCCTTTCCATGGGCACCTGCTGTCCCCTCTGAACAGGGGGGGGAATGGGTCCCGGCTGCAACACCCGTCTTTTCCGTGAATGCAGGAAGGTGGGTGATGCTGGCAGCAGCCTGCCTGAACTGCCTTAACAGATAAGCTGTCTCTGATTGGAGCAGATTCTGTGGAACTGCAGTCCTCTGTTAGGGAAACTTTGCCCTCCTCTCCCAGACAAGTTCCCCTTCCCTCTTTCAACCTCTCCCTCTCTGTATGGCACCAATACCGCCCCACCCCACAACTTGTCCTGCCCATCCCATTCTGTCTGTGAAGGCAGGAGTGTGGGTGATGTCAGCTGTCTCCACCTTTGGGCATGGGGGACTACCACGCTGCAGCTGCCATCTTTGGACTTCCCAGTCCCACGCTGTGACAGCCAACCTGTTGTCCTCCTCTCCCTGTCAAGGTCTTGGACATTCCCTCTTTCGACCTCTTCCTCTCTGGAACTGCTCTGACCCCTCCCAACCTCTCCTGTCCAGCCCACCCCACCCTTTCTGCAAAGGCAGGAAGGTGGGTCATGTCAGCTGCCACCGCCACCCGCAACTCAGTGGGTTTCTCAGCTCATGGCTCTCCAACAAAGGGGTATTCCCAGTCCTGCACCATGATACAGCTGACAGCAACGCATTGTCCTCCTCTCCCCGTCAAGGTCCTGGACATTCCCTCTGTCGACCGCTCCCTCTCTGGAATCCTCCAAACCCTCCCAACAACCTCTCCTCTCCTGCCCACCCCATCCTTTCCGCGAAGGCAGGAAGGTGGATCATGTCAGCTGCCACCACCTTCGAACATGGGGGACTACCACGCCATGGCCGCCATCTTTGGGCCTTCCCAGTTCTGCTTTGCGATGCGACTGTGACAACCAACCCATCATCCTCCTCTCCCTTTCAAGGTCCTGGACATTCCCTCTTTCGACCTCTCCCTCTCTGGATCCGCTCTGACCCCTCCAAACCTCTCCTGTCTTGCCCACCCCACCCTTTCTGTGAAGGCAGGAAGGTGGGTCATGTCAGCTGCCGCCGCCTTCGAACATGGGGGACTACCACACCATGGACACCATCTTTGGGCCTTCCCGGTCCCACTTTGCGATGCAGCTGTGACAAGCAACCCGTTGTCCTCCTTACCCTGTCAAGGTCCTGGACATTCCCTCTTTTGACCTCTCCCTCTCTGGAACCGCTCTGACCCCTCCCAACCTCTCCTGTCCTGCCCACCCTTTCCATGAAGGCAAGAAGGTGGGTCATGTCAGCTGCTGCCGCCTTCTTATTAGGGGACTACCACGCCACGGCTGCTGTCTTTGGGCCTTCCCAGTCCCGCTCTGCAATGAGGCTGTGACAAGCAAGCCGTTGTCCTCCTCTCCCCGTCAAGGTCCTGGATGTTCCCTCTGTCGACCGCTCCCTGTCTGGAACCCTCCGACCCCTGCCAATGGTTTCTCCTCTCCTGCCCACCCCATCCTTTCCATGAAGGCAGGAAGGTGGGTTATGTCAGCTGCCGCCACCTTCGAACATGCGGGACTACCACACCACAGCCACCATCTTTGGGCCTTCCTGCTCCCGCTCTGCAATGCGGCTGTGACAAGCAATCCATTGTCCTCCTCTCGCCGTCAAGGTCCTGGATGTTCCCTCTGTCAATTGCTCCCTCTCTGGAACTGCTCATATGCCTCCCAATGACCTCTCCTCTCCTGCCCATCCCATCCTTTCCGCGAAGGCAGGAAGGTGGGTGATGCTGGCAACAGCCTCCACTGTGACACAGGAGGGGTGGACAAGCCTATGCCAGAGCAGTCTGCGCGATCCGACATGGTGGATGTTGGGGTCCTCTTCGTCCTCCTCTCCCCGTCAAGCTACCCATCCCTCTATGAAACCAACCCTCTCTGGAACCACTCTGACCCTCCCCAACGACCTCTCCTGTCCTGCCCGTCCCATCCTTTCTGCGAAGGCAGGAAGGTGGGTGATGTGAGCTGCCACCAGTGAGCACATCAGTGAGTTGCTTGGAGGAGGCCTCGCAACTGTCAGGATCTTCCCAGTTCCTGGTCCCTCTTTTGACCTATCCATCTCTGGAACCAGTCCAACCCTTCCCAAAGACCTCTCCTGTCCTGTCTTTCCCATCCTTTCCACGAAAGCAGGAAGGTGGGTGATGCTGGTGGGAGCCTACACCACTTATTTGAAGTGCCTGTCCTGCCTGCGCAGGAAAGGTGTATCTGAGTGGTGTGGACTGCTCTATCACCACTCAGTCCTTGGGGCTGCTGGTCCCTATTTAAACTTCTCCCTGTCCAGAACCACTCTGACCCCTCCGAACCTGTCCTGTCCTGCACATCCAGCCCTTTCCATGAAGGCAGGAAGGTGGGTGCTGCCTGGTGCTGCTGGTTTTGGCTACAAGGGGCGGCTCTGAAGCAGTTGCTGTCTGTTCTAAGCAGGGGGGAACTGGTCCAGTGACTCCCATCCTTTCCGTGAAGGCAGGAAGGTGGGTGATGTGGGGGGCAGCCTAGAGCTGCACAAGTGGGCACCTACCTGTCTGCCCACAATCCCCTTTCCTAGGGGAAACGATGCCTCCCCCGTGGGGGGGGGGGGAAAGGCATCCTCCACCACCTCAACGGCCAGCACATGAGCCTCCATTTCTCCATGTTAGGGGCAGGCCCCACCTCCCACCCTTGGTTCTTTCCTTCCAACTTTCCAATGACGGGATAATGCAGATAGTAATCCGCCTGTCTCCCCAATATCCCTGAACATGATATCGGTCTCTCCTATCAATCCAATACAGGTATTCCATGTATCCATGCATCCCTCTATCCTATACATCTATCCCATACAGCTATGCACCTGTCTATTGAGAAACCTATCTATCCCATGCACCTAAACATCCGATGCTCCATGTCCAGCCAGTGTGTTTGTGCGATAACTGCCTCTGCACCACACGTGGTGTGGACAAAAGCATTGGCTCCAATGCCATAATGTCCCCATCTGGTGGATGTGTGTTGGTGTCTCTGACCCACCAGGGTGTGTGTTTGTGTGTGCAAGGCCTCCGTGCATGCCATCATGTCTTGCTGGAGGGTTTTCTTTGTAGACTCTTGCTGGGTCATTTGGTTATGTGGTGGCTGCAGGCCGCAGGCATGACCCACAATACTGCCTTGGCGGAAAGTTGCCTCGGGGAAGCCTGGCAGGCGGGCACATGGGGGTGCCACTGGCCAGCAGCCAGACCCCCCACCCCCTACAAGGGAGGCAGCCCGCCTTCAGGTCCACCGCACAGGGCCAAAGTGAACTGGAAAGGGAGGGTGGCTCCATTTGTATTAAATGGGAGTTTCCTGGGGGCGTCGAATTTGGGAATGTATAACTCCGAGATCCATACTGCAATCTTGACCAAACTTGTTTGGTGGTTGGAGGAGAGCCTGCTGCACGTTCCCTGTGAATATGGGCTCTCTAAGTGCTAGGGGGGGGGGCGCTCTGGCACCGACAAACAACAAACACCGAACACGTTAGTTAATGAGACATGTTTGTTTCTGTTTGTTTGTTCGTGTTTGTTGGCAGCAACAAACAATGAACAGCATGTTCGTGTTTTTTTTCCATTTGTGCCCATGTCTGGCCAACACCACTGCCCCTCCCAGCTACCATTTAGGTTGCAAAGGGGTGAAAATGTGGCCAGGGACGAACAAATTGTTAATGGCCCCTCCCACTGCTGGAAGAGGGTGAGTGGGTGAGCCAGGTGGACTGGCAAATTGGGGAAGCAGCCGTGTTTGTATTGCTGGGAAGTGACTTGCTCAGCAGGCAAGTGGGGGAGGGGGAGAATGGAATTTCCCCCCTTGCTGCACGTCTCACAGGACCCCACTTGTAACTATATCTATCAGAAAATTTAGAATCTGAACTGATGCTTGCACAAGAAAGCACAAGCAAGTTGCATTCTGATTATAAGCAATGTTTTTGCCTCATGGTCCACTGACTGAACATTTAGAATTGCATTTCTGTTTTTTACATATGTGCACCAACCATGGGAGAAAGGTTGGAGATCTCTTTAAGTGGTTAATTGGACAAAGATGGGAAAGAAGGACACAGTGAGAAAGGATGGAGGAGAATGAACCAAGAAGTTAAGGGAATAACACAGTTACACTCTTCTAAGCCCATTAACTGCTCTGTAAATGTTCCTTCAAACATTGTTTAAAATGTGTTTTCATACTACTGCTCTTTTTTCCCCATAGAGTGATGACGTGTAATTCTACCAAGAGGGTCAGTGTCATACAGTGGTTTAGTTACAGTGTTGGACTACACCTGGGATTAAACTGAGATGCAGAATCCCAGTCATTATGAAACTTTAACTTGGACAAGTCATTCCTTCTCATCCTTACCTAACTCACATGGTTGCTGAGAGTAGAAAATGGAGGGAGACCCATACATACTGCCCTGAGCCCCTTGGAAGAAGGGCAAGAAAGATTTAAAATACTAATTTCTTTTAAAAATATGTAAGTTTATTAAAATTTAAAAGCAAACACAACCAACAAATCTCATACAACAGAAAATACTGTACGAGTTGGCACAATTACATTATATTTTAAAGCCTTGAACTAAATAAAAAGCCTCCCCAAAATCTGAAATGTCTTTCTATGTTTTCCCCCATCCTTTAAAAAATTGTTTCTTAGTCAGAATAGCATACTGGAAACATGTTGTGCTTTTCATCTTTTATATTACATTTCCAATGAAACAGAAAGGCAGGTAGAGCAGGGTCGAATCCACATTACTCATTCTAAGTCGCATGTTCCCCGCATTCCCCACGCAATCCTGAATGCCGGTCACATTGCCTCATTAAACAGACGCATTTCATTCGCATTTCTCCCGAATATGTGGTCACAGGTTTTCAACGGGAGTTTCACGGTGGCCGTGAACGGGCCAATGCGCAATTTACATGGTTTTTTTAAAAACCACCCCCCTTCCTGTCTCTCCGGCCGTTCTGAGAGTTCCTATTGGCTGATTCAACTTGCAAGTGCTCCGTAGTCTGCAAAAGACTGTTTTTGACTTCATAGCATTGGATTTATTGATTATGCTGTTTCTGAATCAAATCTGGTAGTTTGAAAAATCATTTTGGGGTGAATCCATCCTCAGAACGGACTCGCGAAACTTCCTTTTTAACTTTTTATTTTTTTATTTTATATTACTGTAATATCGAAATTACGAAATATCGAAATAATGACACTCCAAGGAAGTGAAACTTCAGTAAAATTCAGGCACTGAACTCTCCTGCGTAGGAAATGCCCACGAAAGCTTCCCACATGCTTCCAAATTTCCGAAAAAGAAATGGGAGAGAGCCATCAGTGCTGTCAGTGGGGGAAAGAGAGGCATCATTATCTTCAATGATGTTTCTTTATAAGGCAAGATCGAAATAACGGAAAAGTGCATTCAAAAAAATTTTAAAAAATGGGCAGGAAAAAAGGTCCCGCCCCAAAAAGTGGTTTTCGAGCGGCCATGTGACCGGAGGGACGCGCGAGAAAGACGGATTGGAAGCAGGAATGTGAACGAAGAGGAAAAAATCGCAGATTGGAGGCAAACGGAAGATATCCGATAAACATGCGGGTAATGGGTGAATGTGGATTCGACCCAGATGAGTTGTAGTGGTTAATGTCCATCTCTAAATGGGGAGGTGTATGGAAGTTGCCAGTTAAAGACAGGGTTCTAGTAAGAATGGCTGAACATAAAACGTGCTGGCTAAGCTGATCAACAACGCCTGCAAGTAGTCTCCGAGTTCCCCAGTGATTCGAACTTGGGAGACTGTCTCGGAGAGTCCCTGTCCTCCCTAGATGTTCTCACAGCTGTAATGTTAATTAGCAGCTTGGCCCTGATTGGCTCTTGAGTTGCTGGGTGATGCACTGAGTTCTAGAAAAGATGGCTTCTCAGTACACCCAGGACATACTTCCCTATTTATTCCACCCTGGCATGACTCCATATCAGAACAACTTGGCATGGAGAGGGCATGCATTCTACCCGATGGGTAAGATGAACAACCAATAGATGTCATCCAGAGATGTTTAAGCGTCTATGTTTTTAGATAGGCAGATTTTTAGCTACCAACAGTAAGGTTTTCTTGTTTTATGTCTGTTGCTTGTGTTTGAGTGCTTTGTGCTTTGCATTACTCTTTAAAGCTAATAAATATACTTCTAGTTAAGGTGAGTCTGGAATTCATAATTTGAACATGGGTACACTCCAGAACGAACCTGGAGATTGGAAAGCTGAGGCCTTGGGGTAAGGTAAGGCGTTCAGTCTCAAAACTAAAAAGGCAGTGTGTCCTGTCTGCTTGATCGTAGGAGGCTTAGGGGTGGCTATGTGGAAGCCTATATTCAGGTCCCTGCTCAGGCATGAAACTGACTATGGGCCAATGGTTTTCAGCATATTCTACCTCACAAGGTTGTCATGAGGATAAAATAGGGGAAGGATGAGATTAAAATGCATAGAGAGAAAGATAGGCATACAAAAAGTCAATATTAATCTCAAATAGCATCAATAGTTCTCCCCAACCCGAGTGATAGCCACCGCTAGATTTGCCTCTTGCCCAACATTTCCAAAACACACACGCTGTTTTTCATTTCTTAAGATAAAGCAAAAATTTGTACATGCTGTTCTTTTCAGACTGTGCACACCAAATAACTACTGGCTTGCTTCCAAAGATACACAAATAAAATGGAATTCATGGAATTAATCTTTGCTGATTTTCGCTTTCTACTGAAGCCTCCCTCCACCAAAGACCAGGTTTGCCTGTTGGAGATCTGTCAGAAATGGTATGGGGATGCACTGAAGGAGACTGCAGTGGGAAGGGGGAACGTGTACAAGCTCTTGCATGAAAAGTAGTCATTCACTCAAGAGAGGGGATTTTCTTTTGCCAGTTCAGTGCCCCTCCCCTCGCAGCCCTCCCATCCTCCATCCCATGCCATTCCCATCGGTCCCCCTAATCCTCAAGAGCAGAGCAAGCAGTTAAATTCAAGAAAACAGAGGTTTTCTCTTTGGTTGGCACAGCAGGATAGAATAACCCATAGCATTATTTTTGTTTATGCATGAAGGCTGCTTCCACATGGGGATTTCCCCCTACATGGTCAGAAGGTGAAGTCTCTGCATTAACAGGAAGGGTCCTGATGACATTATGCCCAGTTTGGGCACTAATTCCCCTTACTCCTTTATTCCAGTGAAAATATGAACCTCTTTTCTCCTAATTTAAAGGGAAAACTGTGAGGTAGCTGTAGGTGGAGCTTCCACCTGAAGGGAGCTCCTCGCTCCTCTCTCTCTCTCTCTCTCTCTCTCTCATACACACACACACAACTTCAGCCTTTTAAAGGGATTTCCCCCTTTCCCCTGCTGAGCTGCACTTTAGTATATTACATCTTGGTTTGGTAGGCAAAGAGAGGGAAGGGAATGTTCCAGATCATTGGGGGAGGGCGTGTTCCTGGCACTGCATCCATGTTCTTGGGCAAGGAGGACAGGAAGAAAGGAGGAGAAGCAGCTGTAGGCAGCAGCAGCAAGTGGTGCTAGAACAAGGGCGTGTGGATGCTGGTTCTGCCTGCTCCCGTATTGCTTACTGTGGCTGTTGTAGTGGAGGCACGTTTTTGCCTCCCTGTCTGGAAGCAGCCAAAATTACCTCACACCATCTTACAATGAGAGCTGATTCTTATCTACTTTTCCTCCTACACATGGATCAAAATGGGAATATTAACATAAGTGCCATCAGGTGAATGTGTATTTCAGTTCCAGTATATGAACCAAAGAAACCAATATCCACGTTTGATTCCCAGTGTTATTACTGAAGTCTGTTAAGAATGCCTTTGGCAAATCTTTCTTTCCATTAGAAGAGAAAATCACATCAAATCCAGGATAGAAACCACTGTTCTAAATGATCAAACTAGCTGTATTACTTTTTTTACTCTGGCTTGCCTAGGAAGGTGGGATTTGTGTAGTTGAATACCCCAGGACTGGCTAAATTAGGACTAACATGGTGGAATTACCTATGCTGAAATAAATGTATATATTATGAATATTATCAGAATACAAAAAATGTCCAAAAAATTCAAAAACATATACAGAAAAATCGTAACTGGAAAAAAATCTCACTGAAACGAACATTTTAAAAGTCCATTAATTTCTGTTGAAAATTTAAGCATGCACTTAGTTTGAGCTGAGTTTTTCCTCAGAATGTAAAATCAAAAACTTTGTTTAAGGTCTTTTCAACTCACTATGATATGTATAAATTGTAGTAGAAGATGTTTGTATTGTATAAAACAAATCAATAACATTTTTTTAAAAAGAAAAACTATTAGAGGCTGAACTTTCCCCCCATTTTACTGCTTTGTTTTGTTACATTAAATAATAATCCGAACCACCACCGCCATGTTAATGCCACAATCTTAAAAAAAAAATCTCTTTAAAGCTGTGCATTACACCTCTTGAGTGCTGCATACATATCTCCAAGGAATCTTTTAAAGGGTCCTTGTCAATTTTATATCCTTTGTTTATTAATGAAACCAATGAAGTCATACAGCAAGGCAGCTAAAATCCCCAACCCATCTAGGACCTGATCCGTGAGAAAATGATATATTGCTAAAAGGACTTGTGGGAAGGGTTGTGCAAAAGTAAAAATACCATCAAGTTATTCTGCAAAGAAGTCCAAAGAGATATTAACAGACCTTCTGTGGATGAAAAGACTGCGATACAAAGGAATTTGTCCTAGAGGGTCTGGGTTCAAATCCCATCTGAAACATGGACTCTGGTTACTGTGAGAATATAAAACCTTGATTAAAATATTCTGGTATTGAATAAAAATGTCTGGTATTGGTAGAGAGTGCCATCAAGTCATAGCTGTCTTATGGTGAGCCCTGGTGGGTTTTTCATGGCAAGAGACTAACAGAGGTGGTTTGCCATTGCCTGCTCCTGCTACCCTGGCCTCTCTTGGAGGTCTCCCATTCAATTACCAACCAAGGCTGACCCTTTAGCTTCTGACATCTGCCAGACTGGCTTTGCCTGGGCTGTCTAGGTTTGGGCATATCTGATATTAGAGGTATGTAATTTGCTAAGAGTTCTCAATTTTGCCAATGAAGAGCAAAAGATTGTAAGCACTTTTTGTGCTGTTACCAGAACTGCTCTTTAATAAGGGGGAAATTAGCTTTAGCAGTCTGTAACTAAAATTAGCACGGATCTAACCTATGTTTACGGAAGTCCCGATTCCAGACACTCTAGTGACAAAGAGGCAGACTAAAAATAGGTTCCAAACACGTGTATTTACTAATAGTGTGGCGTAAGCCTGAACTTGCACATACACACAAGAAAGCATACAAGGACTAGGAAATACAGAGTAAGAAATATAGAGACTTTCGCATTAGCAGGTTCCCAACGTTGGTGGGGAATACTCACAATCCTGAAGCGAAGCAGAGACACAACAGCGAGGTGGCCCAATGCCAGCACTGGGACCACGGACGGACAGCAAGGGGTTCTGGATAGGATGGCACGCGCCACAGACAGCAAGGGGATTCTGGATAGGAATGGCCTAAGCACCATGCGGTCTGAGAGACCAGCTTAAATACCCCAAAACGTACCCTGGGGCTGGTGCTGTACTTGGTGGTTCTCACAGATTAAAACAAAGGTTCTAATGGGTTACTGAATGGGTTGGATGGGCCACTTTGGTAATCTGATTGTGATAAGTGACACCTCAGGAAGAGGGGACAAAAGAGGGAGGGGGAAATCCGAGTGGGCTGAATGGATGTTCCAGCGGACAGGGCTTGCCCTGATGTCATCAGCTCTGGAATGCGGAGGTTTCTTTGAGATGCATTCTCTAAGTGCTTGGGATGGTCGGCACTTAGTTCCTTCTCCGGGGCGGCTCCTAAGATATGCAGAGCGGGGCGAGGTACTCTTGCTGTGGACGTGGTGTGCCCGCTTCGCCGAAATGGCTTCTCAAAGCAGTCTTCTTCCCTGGGTCTTCTGGCTGCCTGGGAACATGGATGCCGGCTGGGCATAGCTGGGGCTGGATAGCAGGCTGCCCGGTAGCGAGGGCAAGCTCGGGGACCTACCCGTGGGAGTCTCCAGGCGGGAACTGACCAGGGAGCGCCTAGCCAGGCTCGCTGGAGATTTCCCCGGCAGGCGCCCGGCTGCTAGCCGCGGCTTGGGCCCATATGAGGCAGGCTTCCATGGAGGCAGGGGGAACAGCACGTAAAACACAGTCCAAAGCAGGGAACAGGCACGGTCCGTGGTAGATGGTAATGCAGGCACGGGGCACACTTGTAACAAAGTCCAAACACACACTGGGAAGTCCAGATACAGGTCTGAGCAGGGCTGCCCAGGAAAAGAGTCCTTTGTGCAGTTAACCAAACAGGGAGTCAGGGAACTACACAGTCTATTGTAGCAGCAAGGTAATCAAACAGCAGACAGGAAACTGACACGTGTACCAGAACACCCACGTGCAGGGCAATCTTGGTGTAGCAGTAAAACAGCAACGCAGGAAACTTCAACACAGTTCATGTCAGGCCTTAAAGCAGGAGAGGGGGCCTACTTGGCAACAGTGCATTAGAAGTGCTGTACAAGTAAACAATAATTAAATCCTGAATCATGTTTAGGTAACAGTACAATGTTAACAGGTTCCTTTTTACTAAGCATTACTAGCACTGTTTAACACTCAGTCAAATCATCTTGCCTCTGCTGTGGACACAGGGAGGTAGCGTGAACAAATGAATCTCAGAACATTTTGTTCTTCCGGCAGGTTTAGTTTAGTCTATTCCATGTGCTTTTAACATTGGGTTGTGTTTATTAATAATTGCTTTCCCCCTTCTTCTACGGCATCATCACTCTAAATATTTGGTTTGGTTCTCTGGAAAAACTGGGAATATAATATCAGAGAATGGCATATGACCTGGGCCCAGAGACATCTCAGAGCTTTGGAGAACACTTTTTATTCCAAGGTTTTTAAAGTCTTTTTATACTTCCCTCAAGGCAATTTAGGGAAAATTTGGCCATGCCTGCTACTGAACAGTAGATCTGCAGATGTCAATATGTGAAGATATTCATGGTGCAGAGGTAAACATTATCATTGCCTGTTAGTGTCTGCTCAGGCACAAAAAAGGTGCTGCATATAAAATATGGTAACTATGGCAGATTTCTCTCTCAAAAAACTCATTTATACCTCTTTGTCTTCCTTTGCATGACTTTTTATATCTACCTTCCCTGTAAGTTGTTTGTCTGGATATGAAGTATTTGTAATTACATTTGATCTGTCTTATTTTACTTAAATTACTTTGTAAAGCGCCTTGAATAATGTGATATTGGAGTCCTAGTGGCACCTTGAAGAAGAAAGGAGCTTTAACTTTCAAACACTCCTCTACAGAGATAGTCACTGAGAAGCTCAGCAACTGTTGTCAACAGTCACTTAAAGAATGAGGCTTCTTCAGTCCTTGGCCACAGCTGAACTTTACAGTTGAACTCCTTGTCCTTCTGCAGCAGAACAGGAGGACTGGAAAGGGGGGACAGAGGTGACAAAAGTCCTCAGCTGATCCTACTCCTGCTGCTGCTTGGTAGACACAAGTCTTGGTTGGGCATAAAAGCAACTAGAAAGTGGTTGGATCTGCCTCCCACAAAACAGCAACATAGAGCGGAACTACAAGTGACAAAAGGCACTGGTTGGACACTTGTCAGCTTCCCTCAAGTTTTGATGGGAAATGTAGGCATCTTAGTCTTGCAGCTTGGCTCTCTGACTGCTGTCCAATGGACTTTTCAACTGTCACTTGTCCAACATTCCGCCAAGCTGCCTACATTTCCCATCAAAACTTGAGGGAAGCTGACAAGTGTCCAACCTGTGTCTTTTGTCACTTGTAGTTCCACTCATAGTTTTACTTCATGCAGCCAGATAGACCTAGAAGGAGACAGTGTAGTCACGGTTTCTGTTGTTTTTATCTTGGGTGTTCCTTTGGCCTTCCTAGACTGCAACAAGACCAGCATGGAGCTTACTACGGCAGGTGGGGTAGGAAAGCAGATTGAAGCGGGGGGGCTGGTTGAGAGAAGCTTGTGACCTGACAATCTCTAGGTTCATGTACCAGTATTCCTATAGGTATGCTGAAGGGAGGGTTCAGAATCCATATAGGTCTACTGCTTGTTTGATATTTGGGGAGATGATCTGGTCCCAAGAGACTTGACTGAAGCAGTCCAGCCGTGAAATATATTTGGAAGGACAGTTTCTGATTTAATTGTACATGTGATGAAGCCTAGAATATTTTTTTAGAGAAAATCTTTAAAATTGAACTAATGGATACCTAGTTATTATGCACACCATAGCTCCAGGATGTCTCCCCTCCTCTTTTTTAAAAATGAACTATTAGTCTTTCTTCCTAGTTTCTTTCATTTTATGATTGTACTAGTGAGATTGCCTATAAGGTGGTGACCAGCGTTCAAAAAAAGATTCCTTGTGGGTGGACACTTTGTCAAGTGTGCATAACTTTGGTTAACTAAAGTCATTTCTGATAAAACTCTTCAAAGTAGTCAGTAAAGAATTCCACACCATGTTTCGCAGGTGTGTTTGTAGGAATGAATGCATAGAGTTAAGAAACTATATTCCATTGGAGCCATTTGCTTGCATAAAGATGCTGATGTAGTAGCACCGCCTGCAATATGTGTATTTGCTCATTCCCTTCCAACACCCACATCCTTTCTAGGCTGAAGCTACAATATCCACATTTGTTGTTTTTTAAACTTCTGAGTTCAAAAAGTCAAGTATGTAATTGCTGATTTTCAGTGGTTACAGAAAACATGATGAGAGAATGCTCTGAATGCCTTCTTCCAACCTCACGATCATTGTATCATAGAGACAGAGCAGTGAACACAGCCTCAGCTGGGAAATGATTCAGCATCTCTTACAGTGACAAAAGCAAGCAGGGTGGAAGGAGAAGAACATTAAAGGTGGGAGGAAAATACAGGGAACAACAGACACACACTGTTCTTCCATAAGGTAAGCGCTGCACCATATACTGCACTATTCTGCTTTTGAATCATTTTTACCTCCAGGGTCATTAATCTGTTCTGGTCTCAACATAATGCAAAAGACCAGTTGTCTGTGTGCAGAAAGGCAGATGCCTGATCTATAATGGATCGCTGCGGTCAGTCTATCCTTCTTCATTTGTTTATCAAAGTCAGAGGGCTATACAGTATTTTCCAAAGAGATTTAAATGTATTTGGTATATAAGCACTAAGCTGGGAAGTTCATCTGAACTTGCCACTGCACCTCACTTACATAAGAACAAAGGGTGCCAACCTATATTTTCCCTTTGCAGAGTGATTCTCTGCGAAGGTGTCAGTGAGAACGGAATAGCCTAGGCCCAATAAGTAAATCCAAGATGATGCTTTGGAAAGGGAGGAATAGACATTAATACCATGGCTATCACTAGCATTCCATATGATTGGACACTAATTAATGTCCATATCTCTTGCCCAGCAGTTGCACTGCCATCTTTACTCCTGGAGCATGCTCTTAATTGGGTGTGATCAGAACATGGATCATCATATCTTTAAAGGAAAGGCTGCAGCTAGCACATCTGCCACAGCCGAAAGAAGGCACTATATGCTATGGAGGGAATTTGAGACTCCAACTGTGTACCAAGATTCAACAGAAGCTACAAACCTGCTCTATAAACTACAAACCTGCTCTTTCATGGGAGAGCAACCATCTCCAAACCAGGCTGACTCTTTGTTTACCAGTTAGCTGTACAATTGACAATTAGTACCTCACTCTTTTCTGGATTGAGCCTCAGTTTACTGGCCCATAACCATCTCATTACTTTCTCCAAGCATTTGTTCTGGACTTCCACAAATCCATCTGACTGAGCTGTTAGGGATAAACAGAGCCAGATGTGATCAGCATATTGATATTGTTTCCTTAAGTGTCTCTCTTTATATTGTTTTCATTAAACACAATCCATCACCACATTATCATGTTGCAGTAATGTGTTAGAAATAACAGTGAATTAATAATTTCTTAATATTTCCCTCTTTCCCACCCATTTACTCACTCAACCACCCACTGGGGATGTGTTCAGTTGTAGAATGGAGCTTTACATGCAGACATCCTATGATTCAACCCCCCAGGCTCTCCTGCAAAAGGTCTCCAGTAATAAGTATTGGGAAGGAGCTTTCTGTGACCCTGGGGAGCCATTGCCAGTCAGAACTGAACTAGAGCAGGGGTGGGGAACCTTTATCCCACCAAGGGCCAACTTTATGTTGTCCCGCACGGGGAGGGCCCTTTCTCCCATGCACGCGATGTCACTCCCAGAAATGATGTCATCACACAGTGTCTGTGATGATGTCACTTCTAGGAGCAATGTCACACGCATGGGAGAAAGGGCTCGTGTCCCCTTTCTCCCTGCTGCCACTGCTGCGGCCCACTCGCAGCGGTGGCGGTGGTGGCAGCGGCAGCGGCAGCAGCAGCTCTGTCACCAGCACCAGTGTCCTCCACTGTCGCTGCCACCACCGCTTGCTCCTGCCGCACCGGCACAGGCCACTTTTGCCAGTGCTGCGGGTTGCTCTCGGTGGCAGCAGGCGGTGCTGACAATAGCAGGCGGTGGCAGCAAGAGCACCCTGTTTTTGCCGCTGCCTCCGCCTGCTCTCGCAGTGTGGGAGCGTGCCCCCCGGGGAGGGGGTGCCCCAGGGAGCACGCCCCCCACCAAGTGGGTAAGTGGGAGCGGGGGGAAGGGTGGGATGGGGGGGTTGTCAGCAGCTCCACCGCTCTCCATGGACCAGTCCAAATGATTTTGTGGGCTGTATATGGCCGTGGGCCAGGCATTCCCCACCCCTGAACTAGAGGAATCTATCCTAGTTCAGTTCTGACTAGTGTTTAGGGGCAACCCTAAACAGTTAAACTTTGTAAGGTCATTGACCTCAATGGAGTTAGGGCCAAACTAGATGTTACAGTGGCCATGGGTTCAACCTGTGACTGCCAATGCCATTTTAGAGAAGGATTTGACCATCTAAAGCTGTTGGTGTAGTGGGACCAGATGATTCTCCCCCTCCATTTTTACAAATGCCAAAACAGCTGTTTAGGCACTTTCAAAGGTTGTAGAGGGGGGAGGGACCAGATCATCTTGCCCTACTGCACTGTGCCCCTTATAGTCGTTTTAAATGGTCAAATTCTTCTCTAAAGTGGCATCGGCAGCCATGGGTTGGAACTGTGACCACAAAGTGTCTAGTTTCGTTCTTAGACGGGTGTAACTCCGCTTAAAGCTACACTGTAAGACACATTTGTATGTTTATGTTTGTGAATACCATCCTGCGTTGAATGTAACTACTGATTTACGGCAGCCCATGTGAAAACAGAATAAAGCTTTGGGCAAATACAAAGGATAGATAAACGACCCTGGCACAACATCTCTGCTCTGTACAGTACTATTGGAGAAAGGATTTCTTTCACACTCGAGAGCCAATGTGGTTTAGTGGTTGGGGTGTTAAACTAGGATCTGGGAGACCCAAGTTTAATTCCTGCTCTGCCATGGAAGTTTGCTGGTGACTTTTGGCCAGTCAAACACTCTCTCTGCCTAACCTACCTCACAGGGTTGTTGTGAGGATAAAATCGAGGAGAGGAGAATGATGTAAGCTACTTTGGGTCCCAGCCTTATGATGTTTTGTGTCTTGCTTTAAATATCAGCCTTGTTATGCTATTCAGCACTCCATGTACAGCAACAGTTATCAGAAATATGTTGCAGGAGATTAATGAGAATGTGCTCTTTCTCGATCACTTTGGTGCTGTTACAGAACATACAGGTGGTTTTCCATTACAATCCTGGCATTGTATATCCATTTCTGTCAAAGGCACCAGCTGCTCTCCTACTTCAGGACTGGCCTGACTGTGATGTACTTTTTTCCAGATGTTTCATCAGATTGCTAGCCTGCACCCAGCACTCCTGAAAATATCCGGTGTGACTCACAATTGAAAAGACATAGGGGACAATAAACAATAATGAACCAGCCTCTGTGTCTGTTGAAGAAAAGGAAAAAAAAATGCAGGATTGTTTTTGGGCACAAAACACTTAAAAATGAAAGGACATTTTTCTTTAGCTCAGTTATAGAAAGCCTGGGATGGAGAGAAGGAAGATCTGAATTCTGTCCACAGCTACTAAGACGTACCGAATGCCCAGTTCTAGAAATGTTTACTGAAAATGCCCACTCATTTCAGTGGGATTTTCTCCTAAGTAAGAATGTAAAGGATTGCAGCCTCATGGGGGGAGGGCAGGGGGCACGGTCATGGTGGTTGAATTCTGAAACTTATTTAATGCCTGGGCTCAGCTCCAGTTTTAAAAAATCAGCACAACATCCTGAACTCCATTGAGGAAGACTGGGATAAAAAAATTAATTCATAATACATAAAATAAATAATAAAGTCTCTCCTGGACTGGAAAAAAATTCTTGCAGGATTGTGGAGGGGAGCCAGAGTGTACATCTGGGTGTCCGCCCTCAAATAACAGTATATCTGGGGCAATATTGGACTGAACCCTTACTCTTGACATGCAAATTGTCTACTATCAAACTATGAAGAAGAAACTTCAAACATGCAACACCTACCCTTAGTCTGTAGTGGTGAACTCCACAAAAGTTTTGCAATTTGTTTCCACTGAAAGTATAAATGTGTTGCTTTTAGTTTATTGCCATTTGTATTATTTTATTATGGAAACTTTTTGTTAAGGCAAGCAACATCCAACCATTTCTTGAGTGCCTTTCTAGCAATTTTGAAGCCACTCATTACTTTAATTCTATAGAGATACACAGAATTAGTCCCTACTCTGCATCTATCAAGACTCCAAAACATGCTCTCAAGTTTAAACTCAGGAGACTGATATTGCTTTATGAGTCATTATCAGACCTTGGATCTTCCAACAGACTTTGCATTATGGCCTGGCCCAATACTTACCCTGCCTGCCCTGCTCCCTGCAGCAGTCACCGTTGCGTGGGCTGCAAGGAAGAGTGGGAGGGAGGCCGGCAGTACATGCTCTGCATGCATGCGCGTGCACAGCATCAGCCGCCCTGCGGCCACTTGCTCTCAACACACAGCCAAGGAAGAGGGGAAGGGCGGTGGCTGGCGGCCAGGCTTGCTCTGCATGTGTGTGCACATGTAGAAGCCTCCTTGCCAACGCCCTTTCTTTGGCGCCGCCGAGGTCAAGCGACCCCTCCCCCTCCTCTAAATCTGGCCCTGCACTATTGCTGTCATTCTGCAGATTGGCTCATTTAATTACTTTTTAGTAATCCAACCAGTGCCATCCTAAATGGAGTCCTGTTTAAGATTGCACTATACACTGTCCTGAATGTCTTTCCCTCACACTGAATTACTGCAGTTATGTTTTCCATTTCTATGAACAGAGAGTAGAGTTGAGGAGTCAAGGGAGAGGACTTAAAGCATGCACCTCTGCATTTCTCTCTCATTCAATTAAGGGCATCTACTGTAGACTGCTAAATCAATGTTGAATATGAAATAAACAATAACTAGTATCTTTGCATAGGCAGCAAACCACAAATGATTGTAAACTTTGGAAGCCTCTTTTGCCCTTTAACAGAGGTGTATATTTACAGTATGGATTTGAATCTCTTTAGAATTCAGGAAATATCCATCTTTGGTTTGGAACATTCCACAATTCTTAGAATAAATTGCAAGTTCTGGTTCTAGTCTTGACAATTAATTTTTTTTCATACATCTGAATAGGAAATAAACATAATTTCCTCCATGCTGATCCAGAGATGTATTGTCTATTTCTGTTACGTGTCACAATAAAAAAGAGCATTTTGTGAAAATACATTCCACAGTAGAAGACTGTGTTATGTAGGTCTCTAGTTATGTAGGTAATATGGATGAATAAATCTCTTTGAAATGTCAAATGTGGGTTACTGAAATAAAATATGCTGTACAAGGTATATAATGTACACAAACTATTGAAAACTTAGAACATGGGCAGCCTGCTCCTAAGACCCTGCACCCAGTTTATCTCTGAGATACTGAGACTGATTGCCCTCCTGAGACTTTTGAGTCATGGTTTAGGTTTGTGCTGTGTTATACCTTCAGAATTCAACCCATAAAGATTTCAAAGGCTATTTAGGTCGTTTGATATTACATTTTCTGTGATATTGGTGTTTCAATAATAGACAATGGCTGCATATTATTGTCACAGTGAAATGACAATAATTCTTTTAATTCATTTGATGTCCAATGGAAATACGTTTTTTTAAATAAGAATGAGCCACTGTATTATGTTATACACAGGCATACTGCCTTACAGATGAATATTATCTATCACATCATCTTTACACTACAGAACTATGGCATCCAAACATCCAGGCTCCCGGTGGCTTGTTTACTACAATGTGGTGGTACATCTAAGAGAACAAAGAATGACATTGCTACTTGCACAATGTAGTTTGTAATAAGATTATTTTGCTGTCAAGCCTATCATTTGATTTTTAGCAGATAATGTGGAACAGTGGCGAGACCTCAGGAGGCTGCAAGCATGCAGCCAGATTTTGCCTCCCCCCTTATCTGCATGGCAGGATTGGGCACCCTGGCTGAGTGCAGGAGCCTGGGAAGCCCCCTGCTCTGCCCCTCACAATGGCAACCACTGTACCACTGAAGAAGTGGCCCTCCACCATGCCTCTCCTCCCCAGCAGCAATGAGGCCCCTCTGGCAAGTCAGGGTATACCCATTTATTGAAAAGCACTGGGTCTGAAAGTGATATAAGTGTTCTGTATATATAATATAGTTCCTTATCTACATGGATAGGAAATGGGGCTGGACTCAGAGCCAAGCTACAAGTGATGAATTACACTTGCCTGGCAAGTGAACAGACTCACGTGTATTCCTCCCTGTTCACTTGCCATTCACTTGCGTTCCACAAGTGGAGCACAAGTGAATGGCAAGTGAACAGGGAGGGATACCCGAGAGTCTGTTCACTTGCCAGGCAAGTGTAATTCGTCACTTGTAGCTTGGCTCTCAGTCAGTCTTTTCCATTCACTTCTGCCCCATCTCCCCAGGCTTTTCTTCCATAGGACAATAATTCCTTTTTCCCATTCAACTCTCCTAGTGCTTGACTATTTCCTTGATTGGTCACTCCCTCTCTAAAGGTAGATTTTTTTTGAACGAAGATTTGGAAGCATGACATAGGAAGAAGGGCAGAAACCAAGCACACACAAACACATGAAACTGCCTTATATCAACCCTTGAGCTATCCAGGTCAGATATGTCTACTTTGTCTGCAGCTTTCCAGGGTCTCAAGCAGAGATCTTTCACATCAGCTACTACCTGTTCCTTTTAACTGGGATGCCAAGGTTTGACTCTGAGACTTTATTACATGCAAAGCAAATTCTCTGCTCCTGAGCCATACCCTTCCTGCAGCCGTCTTTCATATGTCCAGATGATAGAAGTAGAAGAAGAGATGGAGAGGCATAAGAATCACTATTTATTATGAGTGTAGTAGCTCTGCAAGAATTTAAGTGTACAAGTCAGGAAAGAAGCATCATGGAATCAATGAGAATAAGTTGCAAAGTTTAAGCCTGTGTGCCATGTGTACATATGGATCGATGAGATGCTGTACATGGGTATTCATTTCATAGCATAGTAGTATGAGCGTTTCTGTGCCCAGATGATTTTGCCTTTAGTGTATACAATTGCTAACTCACTATCCTGAGGTTTTTCTTTGGCTGGATGTTTTTAGCCATCCCTAAATGATGAGTCTGGGAAATGAGCTGGTTAATTAGAAGATGTAGATAGCAAAATCAAACCTCTGTTTTTTATTTTTGTTTCATTGCATTTTCTTTCATAGCTAAATTAAAGACTCTCCCTTATTAGTTTTTTTAAAGTAGTCTCCAGAGCCTCTGTGCTTCCTTTTATATGCAGACAACATGCTGGTGCCTGCCGGTGGAACTGGCTGAATGACACTTCCCATGACCCCATCTGCATATTTGGGAAAGAATAAAAAACAAAAAAGAAAAAAAAACACGCCAGAAGCTGACCTTGAAGCAAGAACCTTTCCAAAAATTCTGTTGCAAGTGTTTGCGTCAAGCCACCAGACAGCCAAGAAGCAGCTTGCTTTTACTGAGTCTTTCATTGTGGCTACATTGAAAAACGTGGTATGGGGTGATTTGTGGAAGTTCTGCCATCCAATGTCGTTGTTGTTTCTCTGTGTTCTGTTCTTTGCCTTTTCTAATAATATTTATATAATCTTTCCTACTGCCATTATATCACCTCTTTTTTGTCTCCATATATTTTTTGTTATAGGGAGACTTGGGTCAGTATGACTCTGTCTGGTTACCAGGGAGCTTGTACATTATTTTCTGTATGTTTGTTTGCTTTTGCCTACTTCTTCCAGTAATCCGTGAGCAGATTCCAGGCAAAGGAATACATATCTGATCAACAGTGAGAACAAAATACTAATAATGAGAGGACTAGCCTCAGGGCCAAGCTAGACCTGACAGTGGGATGGATGAGTGCATAGATCTCCCACATTTTTAAAAGTCTGAATACCAGAAATGTGGGGCCAGTTTCAGATGCAGCACGAAGGAGCAGGATTTCTCTTTTCTCTGTTCCTTTTTCCCGGTTCAAATGATCCCTTGGAGCTGTTTATTCTACAAGAGAAAAGATGCAGATACCTTGAGCGGGAAATTATCATTCTCATCCTCATCATTGTCATCACCACCACCACCGTTTATAGGCTGCTTTTCTCACTTGGACCCTAGGCAGATTACAAGTATGATCAAAAAAATTTGGTCAATCAGTAAGAGGATTACAAGATCTGATAACATTTGAATCTGAGAGCAAAGCTTCCTAGTAAGACAAAATAATGCAGTTGGGTTGGGATTGTACTACAGGGAAAACAACACCAGAACAATGCAGACTAATTTATCTGTTTAAGACAACAAGACAATCTAAGTAGCACACAAATGGCCCTGTTTAAGGCAACAAGAAGATGAGTATAAGAAAGGTTTTATTCCTAATAAAAGCCATTTTCTGGGGTGAACTATTACATTGCAGTTTGAAAATGGCTCACGGGGAAAGAGTGCTACCTGAGGGGTTGCTGGAGTTTGGCTCTGCTTGCTCCTCATTGTCAGTGGCCCTCTTGGCTTCCCCCTTTAGCTTCCACCTTTAGTTAAATGGTGGCTAGCTCACCTCTGCCTCTGGGCTCCCTTCATGTCACTGAGGGCCAAGCTACAAGTGACAAATGACACTTGAATGGCAAGTGTATTTCTCCCTGTTCACTTGCCCTCCACTCAATCCACTTGCCAGGCAAGTGTCTTTTGTCATGTGTAGCTTGGCCCTGAGACCCAATTTAAGTATCATATAAAAACAAATCACATCTTGCCCCAGGTTCCATTGGCCCCTAGGGAGAACCCCAGAATTTTCTTCCTGTACTCCTCCCCATGCCTGCCTCACTGGCTCTAGCAGTCAAAACTTCTAGAAGGCTGGAGAGAAGGACTGAATCAGTATACGCTCCTTAAGATGGGTAGCCATGTTAGTCTGTCTTTAGTAGTAGAAAAGATGCTATAAACACCGTAGAATTTCTTTTATACTCCACATCCGATTGACTTCATTTAAGTTTAACTGGTTGGCAACTGTATGCTGGAATAGATGGACCACTAATCTGATTCAGCAGGCTCTTCTTCTGTTCTTAGGACTATTGCATGTCCTCTGTGTCACCCCACCAAACACACACATGCAATCATATAAGAAGAATATAAAAAGTGAGGCTTCATAATGCTGTCGTCTGGCTCTGAGCAGACTCCTGCAGGGAGGAAGCCTGGCTCCCTTTACTTCCCTTGCCTTCTCTTCCTGGCAGCTCAGGTGAGAGTGTCATGGCCATGGTTAATCTGCTTTGTGTCAGGGAGAGAATGAGAAGGTGGAAAGGGGATTAAATGATGCTCAGGCTTCCCACTGCAGAAGCCTGCTCTGAGCCAGAAGGCAGTGTTATGAAGACTCACTTCACAAGAAGCCCGTGGGCACTTTATTTCCCTCTCTGCCATCTTACTCTCTCCACAGAATGAGACCTAGCAGCTCAAGTGAGAATGAGACTGCTAAAGTGCGAGGTTGCCAGGCACAGGACTGGAAACCCCAGGAGCATTGGGAGTGAGGCATGGGGGTAAAAAGCCATTGCTGACATGTCAACCTCACTCCTGGGTTTTAATCAGAAGTAGGGTTGCCAGAGCGTGGCAACCAACAGGAGGGCTAGGGGCAGGTGGCCATGTGGAAGGGTGCGACGTCACTGACTTTGCTGATATCTCACTATCTCTTCCAAGTAAAACCCAGAACTGACAAAGGGTAGCTCTAGAAATTGCTGGAAACACTGACCTTTTCTGCACAGATGATTTTTGCTGGTTCTGGCCCCATACAGCTTTGGGTTTTCTTCTGAATTCCGCACGCTTAACTCCCTCTTCAAATTTCAATGCTGCATTTTCAAGGCTTCTCTTTGAATTTTCTGCCTGCACTTATGCCTTGATGTTTTTCTCAAAGTGGTTTTGAGTTAGTTTTTTCAATTGTGCAGAATTTTCCTTTCAGGCTTCTCCCCTCTGTCCTCTGTTCTGCCCCTACCCCCTGCACGCTACTTCTTGCTGATTGGTCTCTCTATCCTCCTCTCAGCTCCCCCCTCCTCCTTCCCCTCATCCCCCTCCTTTCCCAAGATGTGCCTTTTTTCTGTTGTTGTTTCTAATGTAATAACTAGAGATGGGCATGAACAGCAATACGAACAAAAAAAGCCACAAACAGCCCATTCTGCTGTTCGTGAGCAAGCTGTTTGTGAGGCCCTGTTCCAAACAAACATCTGTTCGTTCCAAGCCCCGTTCGTTGCATTCCTCTGCCATTCGTCAAGCCAGACAGCCTGGCACCATCAATCAATTCCCTTGGCAACGTAGGCAGGGACTATCTGAACTCTGTCTGAACTCCTTCTGTTGCCCTGGAAACCCCAATCTAAGCCCAACTTACCAAGTGGGGAGCTCCCATATTTTTACATGGGAGCAAAGAGCAGGGGGGAAGGGGGTGTTCTGTAGCCATGGGAACACCAATCTCATCCCTCCAAACCCTGTTAGGCAGGTCTGACTGCCAGCCACAAACCTCCTGTATTGCTCTATGGGACCTCTGGAAAAGGCACGGTGCTCCCAGCTCTGGCTTTCAGTTTCAGCAGAGAGTTGTTGCTGGCATTTGAGAGAGCGAGAGAGGGAGAGTGCATTGGAGCTTGAATTTTTTCTGGGAGTGGTTGGTAGGGATCTACCCACCCTCAGGTTCCAGGGCTGCTGCCAGGCTCTGGGGCCAGGAGGGACAAGCCCATGGGGAATACAATGAAACAATGCTTCACAAAGTATTAAATTTTTAAAGTGCCAGTGCTATATAATTCATACATTCATACATATTTGTGCAACTCTTTCAGGAACAAGAATAAATACATCATACAAGAAGTGCATCCATAAATATTGCAACATGTCCGGGTGTAATAAAGTCAGTACAAATTCAAATCCTTGCATTGGTCTCTTTCCTTCTTTCTTGTAACCTTTCCATGCAAAGAGCAACCGCAGAGGTGGGATGGATGTAAAAATCCTCCTCAGGCCCGATCTGGGGCCGGCTTAGAAACCACAGATTTCGTGTCCTCTTCTACAGGAGCACTGCCTCTTCTGCAATATTATGACATTACAGTTTACAGCGTCTTCACCACCCTTAAAAGGCTACAGCGTAATGCATGGCTTTACTTACGTTACATATGCTTGGAGATTCTCACATTACATCAACCGGATAGGGCGGCCGTCTATTCCAGTGCTCCCAGCTCTGGCTTTCAGTTTCAGCAGAGAGTTGTTGCTGGCATTTGAGAGAGCGAGAGAGGGAGAGTGCATTGGAGCTTGAATTTTTTCTGGGAGTGGTTGGTAGGGATCTACCCACCCTCAGGTTCCAGGGCTGCTGCCAGGCTCTGGGGCCAAGCTATTATTTATTATTGGTACCTTTCCTGGTGCCTGCTCCTATTGTATTGAATGGGAGTTTCCTGGGGATGCTGGTTTTAGGATGTATAACTCTGATATCCATATTGCAATCTTGACCAAACTTGGATGATGGCTGGAGGAGAGCCTGCTGAACACTCCCTGCGAATATGGGCTCTCTAATAGCCAGACTACAAGTGACGCCTGACACTAGTTGGGCACTTGTCAGCTTCCCTCAAGTTTTGATGGGAAATGTAGGCATTCTGGTCTTGCAGCTTGGCTCTCCGACTGCTGTCCAATAGACTTTTCAACTGTCACTTGTCCAACATTCCACCAAGCTGCCTACATTTCCCATCAAAACTTGAGGGAAGCTGACAAGTGTCCAACTAGTGTCAGGCGTCACTTGTAGTTTGGCTCTGTGTCCCAAGAGGGCCATTCTAGCCCCCACGAACATCCAACCATGAACATGTTCGTGAACAGGTCATGTTCGTAAATGTTCATGAGTCCCTGTTCATGGGTGGCAACGAACAATGAACATCTGTTCGGGTTTTTTTTTCTGTTCATGCCCATCTCTAGTAATAATGCTATTATGCTTGGTTTTTTTTAAAAATTCCCCAATAATGACTGTCATACTCCAAGTAGATATTTTTGTTTAGGATTTATGACCTCCCCCAGCCCAAACTGGAGAGTCCTGCCCAAGGTGACCCAGAGCTAGGAGGCAGAGCCTGGCAACAAGGGGGCAAACTGACACAATGCAATAACAATGATACTATGACATTAACATCATTAAGTTTTCTTCAAAACAAAGGCTCGACATAAAAATACAATGATAGGCTTAATTTGTGCTGTGGTTACATGGATCTCTTTTAGGTTCTCGAAGATTAACTATGCTTTTTGAGTAAAAAGTCCTATGTTTGGGGGTTAATCTGCACCAACACTGCATGCAGGCCATGTTTGTTTTCCTTTTGCTTTCATTTCTCTTTTGTTTTTGGTTCCCCACCCCCACTGCTAATACCTTAGTGCTAGGTGCAGTTGGTCATCATAACGTTGTAACGTAATAATGCAATAACACAATTGGGCATACACAAAACTAAAAAAAAAAGGGCTAGTGCTGATGTGACAGCATCGGTGACGCCAATAGTGATGCCAAAGATGATGTCCACACTGCACTATATAACCCTCTTTATTTAGGTGTGGAGAAAAAAAGATAGCACCCATACTGGGATTAAAAGTAGCGTGCGGAAAGGTAGGTGGTCAAAACTAATCTGATCCTTGAGGAGTGAACGTTCAAAAAGAGAGCAGTAAATTACCCATGTGGAAAAGGCCTCTATGGTAAAATGACTTAGGTATTATCTTTATTGATTATGTATTATCTCTCTTGAGAAAATCGCGTCATGGTTCTTCTCTCTCTTATCTTCCCTATCCTGGCCTGAGTACAGTGAACAAAGGAAGTTGCCCCTTCCTTGTGAAAAAGGATCAGTCTCCCAAAACTATGCCTTTTATTTCCAAATGTATAAGACTTCAGTTCCTTCCTAGTTGGTATCCCTTATCCAAAGATGTTATCACAGTTCTGGCAAAAGGCCCATTGGGAACCATCTGTGCAGTACATATTAATGGAGGGGGCATAATGGAGAAAATTATACCACTTTGCCCTGCAATTACAGCATTATTTTGTCAATGTTGTTCTTTTCTTGCAGATGTATGCAGCCATGTGTACTCAACTTCCCCTATGCTCTGTTTATTTTCAAGTCCTTTCTCTAGTCTCCAGCAAGATTGCTTTGGCTCCTCCCTGTTCTTGTCTGCTCCAGAAGGACTGAGTGACCTGCTGCTTGTGCTGAATGATGCAGATCCATTTCCTGTTAATAGATGTTTCCAGCTAAGAACATTGTTATGAATCTCCCTTTAATCAGAAAGATGGATGTGCTACCTAGCACTTGGGTGCAAAATGGGTAAATCTGGAATTTTTGTTCCCCACTTGAGGCATATATATTGCCAGGTAGAGGTATATGGAAGGAACAGCTTATCAAAAGAGAAGTATCACATGAAATTGATATTCTTCCTAAAGCTACAGGAAGAAATAATTAAATGTGGACTCCCAGCCTCATCAGCACACATCAAAACAATCGGCTTGCATGTTCAGAATCAATTGACTCTTTATTTTTGCATGAGCCACATTTAGGTTGACCTTTGGGATGTTTGTGGAGTCTCACATCATCCTTGTTATGGCTGTAAATTGATATAGCTGTGCCCTGACCAGGATGGCCCAAGTTAGTCTGATCTCTATATATCTTGGAAGCTAAACAAGATTGGAAGGGAGACCACAAAGGAAGTCCAGGGTCACTATGTAGAGGCAGGCAATGGCAACTTGTTGGCACTTTCTACCATCAAATAAGCATAAGCTTACTTTTCCACATAGCTGCCACAGGATGAGAAAGCCCAGTTCCAATCAGGTTTGTTTAATCTATTGTTACTAAATGAGAACTAAATTTACTTATTCTGCTGTCATGAGATCACACCTTTATTGTAGGTCATTACTGAGATGTCGGGTGGCTAGACCTGGAAACCAGCGAGAGACTGGAGGTGAAGGGAGACCATTAGTGACAGTGTGATGTCACTTCTGAGTTTTCCTGGGAAATAATGTCACTCCTCACTAGGAATTGCCAGAAACTCTATGGTAAAAATCACAGAGTTTTTGGTGAATCCTAGAAAGGACTGGTGTCACTTCTTTGGAAAACCTGGAAGGGGCAGCAGTCCTGTCTTGGAATTGCTAACTTTACTAAAGAGTTTCCAGAAGTTCCTAGAGAGGCATGATATAATGGGTTTTCCTCAGAAGTGATATTACTCCATCAGCCTGATGACCATTTTTAAAATTTATTTTTCTCCTGCTGCTGCTCTGAGCAGGAGCTGGGGGTAGGAGCAAAAAAGGGAACTGGGGGAAGGGGATCCCCCCACCCTGACCAGGAGTAAGCAACCCTACTTATACATGTGCTCTTGGATAACACAGAGGGTCCCTTTCCACAAGTGTGATATGGTCTTTGCGGAGCCCCTTGTGTAAAGATCCTGCATATGTCACACTTGCTAGCTTGAGTGTTGGAAAATCCAAATATGAAATTTGATCTGAGCACAGCGGGGAGACTGTTTGGATTTCTGTAGAGAAAGAGCAGCAGTTTTTGAAGCTGGGTGGCAAGAAGCGGCCTTGGAGAACAGCAAAATGTACTGTTGCTAGCACTTTCAGACAAGTAGTATCAGTCTGCTTGCTTCTGACTTATTTAACTTACGGTTTGTAAATAAAGAGATACTATCGAAGCTCTTCAGTTCTTTCTCCTTACAATGAAATAAACCCTACAAAATTGCTGTAGGAATTCCTTCTGCTTGGGGAAGTGGGAAATAAGAGCAACTCTATTAATTGTGGGATGTGGACAGAGCCAAGCAACCCACAAGGTTGATGTGACAGTTGGTATGGCCTTGGAGAAATTGACAAGACTGCTTCTCCCATTCCTTTGGCTGACACTACTGTTCTGCTGGGTATCACCAAGAGCGACAGAATGAAGAAGAGCCTTGAGTCTTGGAGGCCTGGCTCAGTGCATAGGACCCACAGCCTTTGGAGCTAGATATGCAATGATGTGCTTGAATGTTTTGCACAATTCTATCAAAATAGAGGCAAAAAGAACCCTCATTTGCTTCAGCATTCTATTTATCTTTTGAATGAGAGTAAACCAGAGTTCTCCAATGAGGCAACTGTGGGCACCATGGCTCCCACAGACACTTGCCCAGGAGCCAGCCATATGCTTTGGGGAAATAGGTAGGTCATTGTGAAGGCAGAACCAGTGATTGGTTCCCTTCATACAAATAAAGGAGCTTTTCACTGGGATCCTGCTCACCACTCACTGGAGAAGGATCCATGATCCTATAAACAGGATCTGTGGATCAACTGTAGGGTTCCCAGGCTTAGCCTGGCAACTAGTGGGAGACTGGGGGGGGGGGTGAGTGGGAACACAGGGGTGGGTGGGTGATGGTATGATATTATTTCCAGGGGAAACCGGGAAGTGACACCATGCCTCTCAAGATCCAGAGGAGTTAACCATGTTAGTCTGTAGTCTCAAAATAGTAAAGAGTCTGTGAAGAGAAAGCTTATGCTACAATAAGGTTGGTTAGTCTTAAAGGTGCTACTGGACTCTTTACTATCATGCCTCTCTAGGAATTGCAAAAACGCTGTCGTTTTGCCAGAGAGTTTTCAGTAATTTCTAGAGAGGTGTGGAGTCACTTTCATTTTTTTATTGGACGTGATGTCTAGGGTTGCCAGGACTCCCTGTCAACTGGTGTGTGTGAGTGGGGGGGGGGAGTTCTTACCAGGCTTCACTCTTTGTGCTCATGATACTGGCCAACTCATGATAACATCACTTCTGGAAATGATTTTATCACACTGGTCCTGGGAGTACTCCCGTGCTTCATGCAGGGCTGATTCTTTAAGAATTGGCTTGCATGGGGCCAAAATCAGCCCTGTGTGAAGCATAGGAGCAGTCCTATGGCCAAAGTAGTGACATCACTTCTGGAAGTAATGTTATTGCACCAGATGGGAGCATGAGCCCTGCCTGTTTGCCCAGCTTGCCTAGTGGTGGGCGATTGCTGGATGGCTTGCCACCTCCTGATCAGAGGGCAGTTTGGGAATTTGTTTGCCATTAGTGGGCTGCTGGCAAGCCTAGCAGCATCACACCATGAGCCTGATGGTTATTTTTTGGGGGGGGGAAATCCCCCCACCAGGGAATTGGCAACCCTAACCTGTAAGGTGGTGGATTCCAGGGACCACCAGAGCAGGGGAGACAACACTCAGATCAGCTGTCTGGCTGGGTGGGAGGAAGAAGAAGGGGAAGAAGTAAGTGGCAGCATCCCGATCAGGGGCCTGGGCACAGCATGAGGAAGGAAGACAAGCACTTCTCCTCAAAGCTGGAGTGGAGACCAAAGCAGAGAAGTGCTTGATCTCTCTCTCTCTCTCTCAGTTTTAGCCTCCCTCTCCCTCTTGTCCAGTTTCTGTGAGTTTATGTTTTTATCCCTCCTTGGCTGCCTTCTCTCTCTGTGTGTTTATGTCCCCTTTCTAGGGTTGTCAACTCTTGGTGACAATGTTCTGGAGATTTTGGTGGTGGAGCCTGGAGAGGGCAGGGCTTGGGGAGGAAGGAAGCTCAATAGGGTACAATGCCATAGTATCCACTCTTCCACTTAATTAATGTTATTTATAATCTGCCTTTCTCACTAAGACTCGAGGCAGATTACAGTGTGAGTCAGTACAGTCAATTTCAAGGACATTTCAATAAACATGTATATATATGCAAATTTGCTGAACTAATCTGTCATCTGGAGATCAGTTGGAATTCCAGGACATCTCCAGGCCCCACCTGGGGGTTGGCAATCCTATCCCTTTCCCCTTTGGTCTTCTCCATGTGTGTGTGTATATTATCCCCCCATTGGTCTTCTTTCTATGTGTTATCTGTCCTTGGTCAGCCTCATTGTGTGTTTTATCCTCCCTCCCTGGGTTATCTTGTTCTGTGTGTGTTAACCCCCTCCCTGAGGGCATCTCCCTTCCTCTTGGGTTGTGCTTAGTTCTCCTTCCTGTGGCAACCATTTTGTGCTTGATTTTGCCTCCTGTGGGAGCCATTTTGTAGTATCTCCCACCACCCTGCCTCAAAATTCCAAAGGTGGTCACAGGCTGTAGAAGTTTGGAGACACCAAACTATTATGGGATTGAAATAAGGTAACAGAATAGGGAATGCTGACAGCACTTCCAATGTGACTCAGAAGTGACATCATTGCTTCACCAATGACACTCCAGCACTCACCCCAAATTCTACAGTTTAACCATAGAGTTTTTGGACAAATGTGCATTGCCCAAATGGATGATGTCACTTCTTGGTTGCACTGGAAGTGACATCATGGTAGGATTCCTGGACCATGAGCTTCAGGGGTGGAGACATGGAGGAGGGACCTGGAAGTTACATCAGGTAGCTCTAGGAATCACCAGAAATTTTGTTTTCCCCAGAAATGACATTGTCAGGCAGATGCTGCCAAATTAAAAAAAACAAACCATCCTCCAGCCCCCACTTCATGCAGTGGCAGACAATGAGGGCTGCCAGCAGGACATCTCCTACAACACTGGTAGCCCTGGCAACCTATATCACGGCATGGGGTGATACTGATTACCCCACATCATTCCTTGATATATTTTTTTTTGCCAAGCAGGTGAGTAGTGGTGGAAAGAGGGGGTGGAGGGTGGGCAGTCCTATTTCCCTATAATAAAACCTTTTATTGGAATTACAACTAATGCAACAGTCATTTTTTCTCATATGCCATTTTAATATTAAGTTTAAAAAACTGACCAAATTTGGCTACTCAGTGCTCTGATATGACATTTCACTCTTCTCATCCTGATGATGATGATGTGTGCATTTCACTAACAAATCAGCAATAGTTCCAAGTGATCTGATTCACAGTCCAAATCAGCAAAGCCCACACTGCTTCCTAATGTAAGCAGCCTGGAGTGGGAGTGTTTGTGTGTAAACTGTGTAAAGAGGGCTTGCAGATGGTTCCAGAAAACAACTTGACCATTTCCCCCCACATGTACGATTTGCTTCTTTAACCTCTTAATTTTTTGCATGAGGCTAAAGCTATTGCTTCAGCAGTTCTGAAGCCTGTTAGAAATCTATCAAAACTTGGCTCTATTTCTATTTGAATCTTCTGACTGTATAGCAAGAGTCCTGAGGGATTTGGGCACACAGGAACCAGCTGCTGCAGACTTCCTCTTTGGCTATGTGTGAACATGCAGCTGGGAAACTCTCATGTCCCAGTTTGGCCTCATCTGTTTATGCTGCGAGATCTTCCACCTGACATAGGTCATGACAGGTCTTCCTGTCCTGTGGGTTTAGAATATGGAGTAAATTACCTTATGAGTTAGTATTTAATTTTTCTTTGGTCTATACTAATTATTTGAAGAGTTATCTTATCACATATAGATGGTCCTTGGGAATAAAGATGAACAATACAGCAAGTTTGGTTTAGCTAAAGTCTCTAACCAAGGTGGAAACCAGATTAAAACTTTTACAATGCTTATTCTCTTCAATAAGTTTTGCAATAGCCTGAAGTTTTTCATCAGAATTTCTGTTGCAGAATGGAAGTGAGAAGGCTCACAAAAGTTTTTCCATAGAAATAAATTTTGAGTGCAACACATATGCCCTTGTTTGTCTTTATTGTAGCAATCTGCATGCCTTTCTTCAGGACTGGGATTTTTTACAGGCACGTTACACTTCTTTTGAATATATTTTCAATATTTTGAAGAAAATCCTGTTCTTCTCCCAGGCAGCATATTCACTGCTATTGTAATTGCCATATGTATTAGTGACATATCAACTCCCTCCTTCATGACTGCATAATGTTGTGAACTTCTGTACATTTAATTTTAATTTTAAGAAAATAGTGATTGCGCACTCCCCAACTATGCAACAAAATAATGAATCTTCCAGATCTATTTTTGTTGCCTTCAAAGTTTCAAAGAAAACTCAGGATCTACCATGTTTTCCTTTTTTGAGAGAGCAGGCATTTTCCCATTTCTGGGTTAGAATGAGGGGAGTTCAGCACAACTAGTAGCTCAGTGTGACAGACTGCAATTAACAGCATGTTTCTGAAGTTCAACAAAATCAGAGAGCCGGGAGGGGGAAAGTTAACTATTCCCTAAAATGGAGAGGTTGTGTAACAGGTTGATCCCTCTTCTCTGATTGGTGAATTAGAACCAGTCTGAAAGCAGTCAGTTGGTTTCAGACAGGATTTGGAGTCAGGAAGTCTGACAAGAAAAGTCAGACAGGTTCACCTTTAAAGTGAAGAGAGAAGACTATTTTGCCTTAACTGTAGCATTACTGTCCTAAAGAAGAATTCTATCTAAGAATTCAAAGTCTAAGCTGAAGTATGCTTTACACAGACACAAGAGAACTGGGAGTGTGTTTTGGCGAGAATGATTGGGCAATAGGTTGAGACTCCCTTTTAAGCCAAAAAGAAGAGGAGTTATATCTTCTGAGGAGGTAAAAGTAGTCCTCTGTGCAAGCACCAAATCATTACTGACTCATGAGGGGATGTCGCGTCACGACGTTTTCTTGGCAGACTTTTTACGGGGTGGTTTGCCATTGCCTCAACTCATTTACACTTTACCTCCAGGAAACTGGGTACTCATTTTACCAACCTCAGAAGGATGGAAGGCTGAGTGAACCTTGAGCTGGCTACCTGAACCCAGCTTCTGCTGGGATCGAACTCAGGTCATGAGCAGAGCCTGGACTGCAGTACTGCAGCTTACCACTCTGCACCATGGGGTCTTCCTTCTGAGGAGAAGAAGTTTAATTCTTCTCCTGGGTCTGTTGTGAAGGGAAAACAGTTTTAGACTACTCAGGAGATAGGAACAGGACCAAATTGAGGGGGGGCAGGGGGGGTAGTCTGCCCCCGGCACTGCCAAGGAGGGGGCGCCGGGCGCAGCTGCCAGCCGCCAGGAGCACATGGGCAGCCTCCCAGCCCCCCACGCTGCCTTCCACCTGCCCTGCAGGGCAGGGGGCAGCCGGCTTGCCGCATGCCCCCTGTCCTGCGGGGCAGGCAAAAGGCAGTGTGGGGGGCTGGGAGGCCCTCCGCACCATTTGCCTGTCCTGTGGGGCAGGAGAATGGTGCGGACAGCTTCCGAGCCCAGTCCCATCCTGCCTCTGCCAACTCGCAGTGCATCAGGGCACCTGGTTTGCCGCATGGGTGGTACGCTCTGCCCTGTGTGATGACATCACGGAAGTGACATCATCATGCAGCGCCAGGAGCGTGCGTGCACAAGTTGCCATAAAGTAGTGTACTACAGACAACCTGCTCTTTTTGGAAGAAGCAAAAGACTGGTTTGTGTTTGGGCTTCCACATTTTTCAGTAGCTAAACAATACACATAGGAGACTGATCTGGGCATATCATAGGTCTAGAGCAGAAGTCCATGCATTTGTTTAGTGGTTATTTTCAAATAATCAAAGCAGAAGAAATGAGCACTGAAGGGAGATCTTACAAACTGGCTGATATATGTTCTGGAGCCAAACAGAATAATTCCATTGACGTCAATTCCCCATTGCCTTATTCAGAATCTCTTTCAGCTTCCATTCACTTCTTCTTTGAAAGGCTTTACATCTGGCATGTCCTTTTGTTACTGCAGCTGGTCTGACAGTTGCAGTAATTTCTTCATCTCCAGTATAACTCATCCCTCATATTCTCTGTCAACAACACCTTTTATCCTTTCTCTGGAGGCATATGCAGGCTGATGGTTTTCATTACTGCGTCAGCTCCAACTTGCTGCCAGACTAATTTATCTGACTAATATGCATCAAGGCCAGTTCACCATCAGTGCAGGTCCAGGGCCACCGCAATCTGATCTGTGACTTGGAATCCAAACAAAACTTGGAGATTTGGCTTACTCTAGTACAGCAAGATCAAGCTGGGTAGCCGTGTTAGTGTGTCTGTAGCAGTAGAAAACAAGAGTCCTCTAGCACGTATAAGACTAACAAAATTTGTGGTAGAGTATGCGCTTTCGTGAGTTACTGCTCACTTCTTCAGAAACAGCTTCAGATACAGCTGTATCTGAAGAACTGAGCTGTGATTCACGAAAGTTCATACCCTACCACAACTTTTGTTAGTCTTTTAGGTGCTACTCCATAATAATCAATTTAAATACTGAAAATGAACAATCAGAGGCATTTAATCATGTTTAAAGATGCAACCTTTATTAACTGAGCCACCATAAAAATTGAACCTCAAGGAGAAGGGTAGGATGTTTTTAAACAGCCCTTAAATCACTGAAATAATTTTTTCTTTCAAGTTTGTTTTTTTAAGACAAATCTTTCACACATTATTCTAGAACTTTCCACACGTTGTTGTGGGATAGACTGAAGAGGGAAATGCAAAACTGTGGTAATTTGCTGCCAGAGGCCTCTCCATAAGTTAACTAATATTGCGGTAGGGGCCTGAAAATAACTGATAAAAATACATTTTCAACAAGGCCAAATAAAGCGGAAAAAAGTTCCATAAATGGTAGCATATTTCTACCAAGCTTCACATTAATCTTGCTTGTGGGTTAAGTTGGAAGTTGCCAATTTCCTGCATCCTTTCATCAGTATTTTTCTGTTTTGCTTTCTCTTTTAATTTTTGAATTTTAAACCACGGTGGATATAACTAGTGGTAGTAGATGTGGTCAACTCTCCCCTCCCCGCTAATATCATTTTTATGCCTGTAAATGTTCCTTTTGGAATAAGTTTGACAAAGAAATGTTGGGCCCAGCTCCAGACAGCTTAATTTCCCTCTTCCATCTCAGAACATTCCTGAATATGACATCACAAATGCTCACAGATAAATATTTAGGAGAAAGTGGTGGAGTTATGCTGAGGCACACAAAGTGTGTTTTCAATTAAAGAGAGTCACCTCACTTGCAAGAGTGGAAGGGCTCAAATGGTTGAAGGCACCTCTGTACAAAAATAAAGCACATCAGAGAACAGGCTAAATTAAATCACCTCTTTCAGAAAATTAAGTTTCTATGTACTTGGAAAGTTTGATTTTGTATGGGGGCCTTCAATCATGCACCCCCTTTCCACTTTCTAAAGTCGTACAGGCCAAGCACAGATTTTTATCCCCATGTGTTGATGTGAGGATTAGGCCTCGATTTACCTTGTCAGAGCTCAGAAACAGTATCAGTTCTTGGACGGGAGACCACCAAGGAAGGCTGGAGCTACTATGCCGAGTAAAGCAATGGCAAACCACTTCTGCTCTCATCTCTTGCCTTGAAAAACTCATGAGGTAGAACTTCATGGGGTTGCCATGAGTACAGGTGGGCACGAACAGCAATACGAACAAAAAAAAGCCACGAACAGCCCAATCAGCTGTTCACGAGCAAGCTGTTCGTGAGGCCCCGTTCCCGGCAAACATGCGTTCATTCCAAGCCCTCTTCGTGGCGTTCGTCAGCCCTTCGTAGAGCCAGACAGTCTAGCACCTTTCAATCAATTCTCTTGGCAACATAGGCATGGACTGTCTGAACTCTGTCTGAACTCATTTTGGCTTTCCTTCTGGCTTGTAACCCCTCAAAGTAGCTTCCAGCAGATAGTCCAGTTTTTGCCACTGTGAAGAGAAAGTGACATTAAAGGGGGAGACCCATGGATCATGCCTTTCTCAGGGTGCAATCTCTCTGAAACTTGGGGATCTTCAGAGGACAGTGAGGACTATATCCCCTGCAACTTTGGTGGGTATTGGACATTGGGAAGGTCAGTTTGTAACCCCTCAAATTAGCTTCTAGCAGACAGTACAGTTTTTGCCACTGTGAAGAGAAAATGACATGAAAGGGTGAGTCGCATGGATCATGCCTTTCCTGGCTCAAGTTCAGCTAAGTCCCTAGGGGGCCGTTCAACTTTGAACATGTTTGTGAACATGTCATGTCCATCGATGTTTGTGAATCCCTGTTCGTGGATGGCAATGAACAACGAACATCGTGTTTGTTTTTTTCCTGTTTGTGCCCACCTCTAGCCATGAGTCAGTTGCGACTCCACAGCACTCTTTACTTACCACAGCCTATTGTAAAGGTCACTGTAAGTAGGCTGTCAACCTAAAGGTAGAACCAGGGGTTCTCCCAGAAGTACAACTGGTCTCCCACCTACAGAGAGGTATTCATCTGGAGGTAATGGCAGCTTAGGAAGATCTATGGCATCACATCCCCACTGGTCTCCCTCCCGTTCACAAATTCTCCACTTCCTGATCATCATCCCAAATCTCCAGGAATTTTCCAAGCCAGAATTATCAATCCTAGCTACAAATAACTTCAGGAAAGTATAGCTCAGCATTATTTTACATGTGTAATACATTTCCATTGTTTATAGGGTTATCACCAACTAGCAGGAGAGCGGTGGGAGAAAAATAAATAAAAATAAGGCTCTGGCCTGATCACTGGGCCCTGACCTGGCTAGTCCAGACAAGACCCATCTCGTTAGATGCTAAGCAGGGTTCACCTTGGATAGTAATTGGATGGGAGACCTCCAATGAAGACCCCATTTGCAGAAGCAGTCAGTCAGTCAGTCAACCTTTATTGGCACCAGTTGGCATAATATTCACAATACAAAAAAACAGAAAAAGAAGATTAGTTCTGGAACCACTTTTGACAGAACTTTATAGCCGCAAAGAGAAACTGCTACTTTCTCAGTGGTTATAGGCAGGGAGTCATTCAGAAGGCAATAGACCTTTAAGGAATCTGGGAGGCCATTCATATTGACTAATTCCAAGTTTAAGTGTTTTAGATGAAAGTCTGCATATAGTTGGCAATAAAGCAGAATGTGCGAAATTGTCTCAATACTGCCTTGATTGCAGTGGCGAACTCTATCTGTATATGAAATCAAAAAGAGTCCAGTAGCACCTTTAAGACTAACCAACTTTATTGTAGCATAAGCTTTTGAGAATCACAGTTCTCTTCGTCAGATGCATGGAGGGCAAGAAGAAACTGGTCAGATATAGAGGAGAGGGGAAGGAGGAGTAGATGCAAACAGCTCCTTCTGATATGGAAATCAGTTTGCTTCTGTTTGCTTCACAGAAGCAAACTGATCTCCATATCAGGAGGAGCTGTTTGCATCTCCTCCTCCCTCTCCTCTCCTCCTCTATATCCGATCAGTTTCTTCTTGCCCTCCATGCATCTGACGAAGAGAACTGTGATTCTCGAAAGCTTATGCTACAATAAAGTTGGTTAGTCTTAAAGGTGCTACTGGACTCTTTTTGATTTTGCTACTACAGACTAACATGGCTAACTCCTCTCTATCTGTATATGCAATCTTAATATATCTACCGTATAAGATTGTAGATGGCATTGTGTTGAATCTTGCAAGGGAGAAAGCTCAGCAAAGATGTGGTGCCTGTAGGGAAGATAAATATGAAGCTAGGCCACCTGTCTTAAGGGGAATCTCAAAGCTTAGAGGGGAACAAGTTTTATTGGCTTGACTAAATAAATCCTGATATTCAATATCCAGTATTCTATGTTTGGTTACCCTGTATGCCTCCAGAAATGAAAGTGGGTATATCAAGTCCATGGATATACCTATGGTAATTATTTTCTTTTCAATATGGGCTAACCAATTAGACATGTTGGACTCTAAGAGCATTTGTTGTAAAAGGCTCCTTGCCTCTGTGATAATAATTGGATGGGAGACCTCCAATGAAGACCTCAGTTGCAGAAGCAGGCAACGGCAAACCACCTCGGTTTGTCTCTTGCCTAGAAAAACCCAACAGGGGTCATCATAAGTCAGCTATGACTTGAAAGCTCTTTCTCCCACCACTAGTCACTTTGGGGGTACAACTCGGAATGACAATGGGTAGTTCTAGGAATTACAGAACTCTATGGTAAATCTCTACTAGAGTTTCTGGCAATTCCTAGAGCTACTGTTGTCACTTCCATGTTATACGCCAGAAGTAATGTGCCAGTGACTAGGTCTGAGCTTTATTTTTATTTTTCTGCTCAGAGCAGCAGAGGGCAACTGACAAAATTACCTGGAGATCACCCACCATAACTCAGCACATGGTAAGTCCAATAGTGTTTATATTTATTTATTTAATTATTTAATTCAATTTTTATTCTGCCCTCCCCGCATCAGCAGGCTCAGGGCAGATTACAATTGGTATAGTAATTTAAAATACATATAACTTTAAAACCAATAAAACTACATAAATATTTAAAACACACTGCAGCAGACTTCTCCAATAACCATCACCCAACCAACTCCAAAGTATGTAACAGGCTGGGAGGGTAGGGGGGCATGTTTTCCTCTAGTCGGCCAGTGGGGAGACCCAACGAATGTCAACCATACGCCTAGCGGAACAGCTCCGTCCTGCAGGCCTGGCAAAAGGATAACAAATCCGGCCGTGCCCTAGTCTCTTTAGACAGAGCGTTCCACCAGGTTGGAGCCAGGACCGAAAACGCCCTGGCCATGGTCGATGCTAGGCAGGCCTCCCTGGGGACCATTAACAGCTGTTTGTTGCTGGATCGAAGCATCCTCTGGGGCTCATGTAGGGAGAGGCGGTCCCGCAGATATGCCGTTCCCAGTCCGCATGGCACTAGCTACAGCTTGAGGGAATTCATCAGCCTTATCTATTAAAAAGACTCAGTGTTATAAGTACATTGTACACTCCTAAATGACTCATCAATACAATGAACTGTATTTTTGTTTTATTGTAAAACTTCTTTGAGCTTTCGGCCTGTGCCATCTTTTGCTTATCTGCTGTAATGTTGTGTGGGACTATGATCTATCTGCTTACCCAGACTCATTGCGGTACCAAAGATTGCCAAGGGCCCCGGGGGTGAAAGTGGGCTGAGGGAGTAGGGGGCAACACGTACACTCCCATGTGCCATTTCCTGGTGTGACGGAGGAACTGCTGGGCACACTAAGAATGAGCTCAGGAGAAACCCTCCATTTGAAGGTGGTTTCTACTGAGTTTGGCTTCAGTGAGCTCCAAGGCTCCCCCATTGAGCTGGAAAATTAACGCAACTGAGGAACCATGGAGTGCTGAAGACAAGCTCAGTAGAAATTGCCTTCAAAAGGGGGTTTCTATGGAGCTTGGCTTCAGTGTGCCCCGTGGCTCCTCCATTGCCAGCACAACAATGGAGCAGGGAGAGCATGCACATACTTCTTTCCTCCATGCCTGCACCCCTACCTGCCAAGGGAGCAGGGCCAGGGGTGGCAGGTAGTGGTGGGAGTTCCCCTGCCCAAGGCAGGGGGATGGCAGGCCTAGTGACACAAAACCATATCAACCAATGGCCTCAAGAAATCTGAATTCTTCTGAGGGCTATAAGTAAGTTCTGTTAAGTTAAAACATATCACACAGGGCTTTTTCAGGAGGAGATTGGAATTTTACATGGCCCAGGACATAAGGTTGCCAACTCACACTTGCAAAATATCTGGAGATTTTGAAGTACAGCATGAAGTGGGTGAAGTTTGGGGAGGAGAGGGACCTCAGTGGGGTATGATGCCTTAAAGTTCACCCTCCAAAACAGTCATTTTCTCCAGGGGAACTGATCTCTTTCAGCAGGAGATCAGTTGAACGTAGTGCTTGAACATTGGCCTTCAGCCCTTTTTAAAAATTTGAACAGTAAACAATTAATAATGCATATAAAATACAAACAAAATATATATCAGAATAGTGGAACTACATAGTATTTCCCCTCTCCATCCCCATACACACTTAAGATACTTTACATACATCCTTTTATATTTTATATTCAAAATTATATTCAGTCTTATGTTCAGCATATTAGCTTACTAATTTAACTATTTAGCTTAACAATTGATCTATTTTAATATTAAATTATGCTTAATTCTCCTTAATTTGTAGCTACATATTCAAAAAAACCTTTCCATTTTTTCCTGAAATTCTTGGTTTGGTCTATTATGCATATAAGTTAATTTTGCCATTGACACATATTCATACAATTTACTCATTCAATCGGCCATGTCTGGACAAGATTCTGCCTTCCATTTTGTTGCAAATACTACTCTTGCCATTGTCACCATATATTTAAAAAGTTTGCTATGCTCTTTTATTATATTACTTGGAAAAATATTTAATAATGTATTTTAGGATCCAGCACAAAGCAGATCTTTTGCAACTCCTCATGTATTTTTATCCAATATCTTCTTGTCTTCCTGTCCACCACATATGATAGGAAGTTGCACCCATACATTGACATTTCCAACACTTTCCACTATAATCCTTACTGTTTTTTGCGATGTCCTAAGGAGTAATATACCATCTAAAAAACATTTAACACCACTTTTCTCTTAACATTTGGCAATCTGTAAATTTAGTCCATAAATTTTCCCAATGATTCATTGAAATATTTCCACTGAAGTTTTGCATCTATTTAATCATACAATTTTAGATCTGTTCCAATTCTGTTTCATTGTCATGGGCTGCACCCGCCCAAGCTGGTAGCCCAGGTACTAACACGAAGCCAAGGACTGTTCAAGAGTCACAAGCCGAGTCCAGTCTGTAGTCAGAGCCCAAGGTAAACACCAGGGGTGTGTCCAAGATCCAAAAAGCCAAGCCAAGTCCAGTCTGTAGGTCAGAGCACGAGGGTGTCTAGGCAAGAGTGAGATGCAAAGTACCAGGAAGCAGTTGCAAGTAATTGACCCATTGCTTCCACACCCGGTAGTTCCTCAAACTGGCTCTTATAGCCAGGCGAGGTTTTCAGCCAGCTGCTGGGGCTTCATCCTGACGTTACTCATCGTCACTCTCCAGCAGCTGGCGTTGGCTCGAGAGGAGAGCACTTCGCCGTCTCTCCTGCAGTTCCAGTCTCTGGAACTTGGGCGTGGGTGAACCTGGGGGGGTGGAGGCTCTTGGCTGCGCTGCACCTGTAGAAGTCCCTAGCTGAGCTTCCCCTGTAGTATTGGAGCTAGAGGGTGCTGGTGTCTCAGCTGCTGGCTGCAAGCTCTGATCAGCCAGCAGCTGTTGCTCCTGATTGCCAGCTTCTGCTGAATCTGGGCTAGGGCTGGCTACACAGGGCTCCTCTTCTCCTGAGGAGTCCTGGCTGGCTACACGAGGCTCCTCTCCTCCAGAGGAGACCTCACTCTCAGACTGGGCCATGACATTCATGTTGCAATAAGATATTATATACTTTTCCTAGCAGGTGTTTTGGCTCTGCACGGATTGTTCAAATACTGTTTTCAAACACTGCTTTCTCTCTTAATAGTCCTCGTTCTTTGGATAGTTGTTCTTTAAGTTTTGTGACTACTTGATAATACGTCAACCATGAGATGTTCTTTCCCTGGGCTTGAATTTCTTCCAATGTTTTTATTTTTCCTTGCTTGTCCACCCTATATTCATAATTAACATAGTCTATTTTATTTCTTGTAATGATAATAATAATATTTAAAAATGTGATTTGGACCCTGTTACTGTCAGGTGGATCTGTAACTGGTTGACAGATCGCACCCAAAGAGTGCTTGTTAATAGTTCCTCATCCTCTTGGAGAAGAGTGACCAGTGGATTGCCCCAAGAATTGGTCCTGGGACCAGTTCTGTTCAACTTTTTTATAATGAATTTGGATGAAGGAACAGAGGGAATGCTTATTAAATTTGCAGATTATACTAAATTGGGTAGCAAATATGGTAGAAGACAGAGTCAGGATACAGGATGATCTTGACAGGCTGAAAAACTGAGCTAAAACAAATAAAATGAATTTTAACAGAGATAAATGTAAAGTTCTGCATTTAGGTAGGAAGAATCAAATGCATAATTATAGGATGGGAGAGACTTGCCTTGGCAGTAGTACTTGAGAAAAGGATCTAGGAGTCTTAGTGGACCATACACTGATTGGTCTCTCAGTGGAACAGGCTTTCTCAGGAGGTGATGGGCTCTCCTTCTTTTGTAAGCGGTCGGCCCGGCCTCCACCATTTTAATAGCAGTTTTATATATGGCTGCTTGTAATATTAAAAATGTTCAGGCCTCTGGAGTTAAAATGGCTGCTGTTTGGCCACCAGAGGACCTTCAGTGGTTGCTGAATCCCACCCGGGAGAACCTGGCATGCATGGAATGCTGCACAGGAATGAGGAGTGATTGAGAAGCGATTGGATTTACTATCTCTCCGGCCCCGTTGGTGCCCAGTGCAACAAAGGTCTCGCAGAGTCATCCCCACTTAACACATTCCTTTCCCTCCTTCCGTGATGAGATCTCCTGTCCATGACTGAAGAGCAAATGACATTCATAAGTATATACAGTCATTCCTGGAACAGTGCATTCCCCACCTAAATTCATTAACTTAGCTCCGGTGGACTTCTTCAGCAAACTCTCCTTTTTGTGCAGCTCTAGAACTAGTTTACATTTGTATTCACACTCCCCCGCACCTGCCAATCAAGGTACTCAAGCCTTTTGTCTAAACCAGGAACTAACCGTTGTAGTCTTTGTTCTGACTGCTAGGTGGGTTCTCCCACCTCAGGGCACATTTTACCTATAAAGATAGGCCCTAGCCTCATTCAAATCGTGCAAGCTTTCTGGCTTCTCCCTTAGGGTCACTTCCCTAAGCCTCTTGCTCTCTTGGCTGAGGATGTTAGCGTTTGAAGCTACTCTCTTCCTCCATGAACTGGACCGCTTTCCACGATAGGTAGATATATTTACTCCCTCTCTCTATTCCCAATTTCTGGCTACATTTCCTAGGACTGTGTGTGTGTGTAATTATTTTCCCCAGTAATTTGTGTGTATGTGCAAGCCATCTTGTTCTTTAATAAAAGTTATTGCTTGACCTTAAGAACCAGCCTTGTTTGCTATTTCGGAAGGGACCTGGTATACACCAGTGATAGATCCCAGTTACCGGCCTCTTGTATAGCTATCCTGCTTGCGTGCTAATTCCCCCACAAATCATTTATTGCAAGAAGACTGCTTCCAGTAACACTTTGGAGGTTTTTAAGCAGAGGCTAGATGGCCATCTGACAGCAATGCTTATTCGGTGAAGCTAGGCAGATCATGAGAGGGAGGACAGGAAGGGTTACATCAGTACTTAGTTCTCATGGCCCCTTCTTACATGCCCAGGGTAATGCCGATTGTCACTTTGGGGTCAGGGAGAATTTTCCCCAGGCCAGTTTGGCTAGGGATCCTGATGGTGTTTTGCCATCTTCTGGGCATGGAGCAGGGGTCACTGGGTGTGTGTGTGGGGGAAGTTGTTGTGAATTTCCTGCACTGTGCAGTGTTACCAGAACTGCTCTTATTAATGGGGGAAATTAGCTTTAGCAGTCTGTAACTTAAAATTAGCGCGGATCTTAACCTATGATTACAGAGGTCCCGATCCCAGACACTCTAGTGAAAAAGAGGCAGACTACAAATAGGTTCAATCACGTGTATTTGCTAACAGTGTGGCGTAAGCCTAAACTTGCACAAGCACACAAGAGAACACACAAGATCTAAGAAATACAGAGTAGGAAATGCAGAGACTTTCGCATTAGCGGGTTCCCAACGATGGTGGGGAATACTCACAATCCTGGAGCGAAGCAGAGACACAACAGTGAGGTGGCCCAATGCCAGCACTGGGACCACAGACGGGCAGCAAGGGATTCTGGATAGGATGGCACGCGCGCCATGCGGTCTGGGAGACCGGCTTAAATACCCCAAAACGTACCCTGGGGCTGGTGCGGTACTAGGTGGTTCTCACAGATTAAAACAAAGGTTCTAATGGGCTACTGAATGGCTTAGATGGGCCACTTTGGTAATCTGATTGTGATAAGTGACACCTCAGGAAGAAGGGACAAAAGAGGGAGGGGGAAATCCAAGTGGGCTGAAAGGATGTTCCAGTGGACAGGGCTTGTCCTGATGTCATCAGCTCTGGAATGCGGAGGTTTCTTTGAGATGCATTCTCTAAGTGCTTGGGATGGTCGGCACTTAGTTCCTTCTCCGGGGCGGCTCCTAAGATATGCAGAGTGGGGCGAGGTGCTCTCACTGCGGACGTGGTGTGCCCTCTTCGCCGAAATGGCTTCCCAAAGCAGTCTTCTTCCCTGGGTCTTCTGGCTGCCTGAGAACATGGATGCCGGCTGGGCATGGCTGGGGCTGGATAGCAGGCTGCCCGGTAGCGAGGGCAAGCTCGGGGACCTACCCACGGGAGGCTCCAGGCAGGAACTGACCAGGGAGCGCCTAGCCAGGCTCGCTGGAGGTTTCCCCGGCAGGCGCCCGGCTGCTAGCAGCGGCTTGGGCCCATATGAGGCAGGCTTCCATGGAGGCAGGGGTAACAGCACTTGAAACACAGTCCAAAGCATGGAACAGGCACGGTCCGTGGCAGATGGCAATGCAGGCACGGGGCACACTTGTAATAAAGTCCAAACACACACTGGGAAGTCCAGATACAGGTCAGGGCAGGGTTGCCCAGGAAAAGAGTCCTTTGTGCGGTTAACCAAACATGGAGTCAGTAAACTACACAGTCTATTGCAGCAGCAAGGAAATTAACACGCAGGCAGGAAACTGACACGTGTAACAGAACACACACGTGCAGGGCAATCTTTGTGTAGTAGTAAAACAGCAACGCAGGAAACTTTAACACAGTCCATGGCAGGCCTTAAAGCAGGAGAGGGGGCCTACTTGGCAACAGCAGAGGGTTGGACTAGATGACCCTGGAGGTCCCTTCTAACTCTATGATTCTATATACCACCCTTCAGGACAACTTAACGTTCACTAAGAGCAGTTTTAAAAAGCAGTTTTAAAAATGTGTTATTATTATCCTCTCAGCAATCTGTGAGGTGGGTGAGGCTGAGAGAGCTCTGAAAGAGCTGTGACTGACCCAAGGTTACCCAGCTGGCTTCAAGCAGAGGAGTGGGGAACCAAACACAGCTCTCTGTATTAGAGTCCTGCCATTCTTAACCACTACACCAAACTGGCTGTCTGATATAATAGGCATCTATTGGTGATATCAGTGGCTAAATTGGCAGACTTAATCTATTTCTATGTTGAAATTGTATTTTTAATAATCCATCTCTCACAATATGGGGCCCATCTAGTCTTTGGTTTTTAATGATTTCTTAATCCATAAATAATTATGAATTCCTTCCTTGGCATCAATTGTCTCCAATTTTATTTGTCAATTGTTTAGATTTATAATCCAATCTGATAATCAGACCAGTGAAGCTGCTTGTTGATACAGCTTAACTTTTGGCACTGCCAGCCCACCTGAACCCTTAATCACTGGTGGTCAAGGTGGAGGCCTTGAGCCCTTAATCACTCCAACGCCTGAGTTTTTTTCCATTGTGGCACTTCAGCACACCTGGCAGTGTTCTCTGTGTATTGTCAATATTTGAAGTTTTGCTAGCTTTCAGGAAGCCACATCAGTACTAGTTTTCATTCTCATTTCAAGTACTGAGTTGATTTTTCAGGATGATGAATGGTACATGGTAGGACAATGTGGTAAAAGGACGACTGTCACCATCTGTTCTGGTGCTTTCCTAATCCAGTGACAAAGTAAGTGATGGAACTATTCCTTTTTCTTAGATCTGAGCAGATATTTCATAGATCTCCCCTTTGGCAGGTCACTATGGCAGAAGATATTTGGTTTAAAATAATCAAAGGTCATTTTAAACCAACCACTTTTTGAGATCTCAGTCTTTACAATGGATGATAAGACAGTTTTCACAGAAGCATCATATTTCTTGTGCACAGAGATAGGCAGGATAGTAATCTGGAAGTCATGTTGTGTACTAATTTGAAAACAAACAGCATAATGTTCAGCACTAAAAGACACAAAACTTAATATGGAGTCTGAAGGCCAATGAAGACTAGGTACTATTTATGGCAGCAAGCTTTACTTGATTGAATTGCTAGAGGATATAACTGCATATTTAGTTCCTAATCAAATCTCTCTACAAAAAATGATTAAATTGTAGGTCTTGCCACTGTTCTTTCCACATGGATGTGCTAGCTGCATCTTCTGACTACCAGATTTGTTGAACCTCCCCCCAAAACATAAGATACGATTTTTCCTTCCAGTTTGAATGCAAAGCTATCAGATATTTTTCATTTTCAAGATGAAATCATTGTGTCTTTCTTTCTGGCAATAAGAACCTTGCACAAGTGAAATGAGTGTCGACAGACACATCTTTTGCATTTCAACCTTCCTTAGTATGTATTTATTTGTAACTTTGCTTTTCTTGCTGAGGAAGAATTGCTTAGAACAACAATCTTCTCTCTTCCATTTTAACTATACAATAACCCTCTCAGGTAGGTTAAGCTGAGCGAATAACTGGCCCTAAGACTCACAGTGCATTTCCAGAGCAGAGTGGGGATTCAAACCTGGGTCTCCCAGACCTTAGTGCAAAGTTGTAACCAATATCACACACTGGTGATGATTTAAGCTTATTCATTGTTTTGGCTGCAATTTGTTGTTGCAAAAGAAATACTCAAAAAATATCAAATTGTTCTTTTTTTCCCCAATAATGAGTAGTAACATCTTTATTAAATTGGGTTTTAAAAAATTATGAACATAAACATATACTGTAACAAACACTCATAGTTAAACAACAACTAAGAAGTACAGAAACAAAAATGCAATAAATCATTTTCAACTATTAACATTTTTATTACTGTGCTGCTGGGTTGTTGTTTACGTATTAAATTGTTAAAATATCCCACTAAAAAAACCCTATTCCCTCCAGAAAGAATCTAATCAAGCCTTGGAGGTACACAAAGTTATTTACAAACAGATTGATTAATGATTCCATTACAAGGGAGATATTACTAAAATTGACTGATGAGTCTTGTACCATATCAGGCAACAAGGAAGACTGGCTTTCTTGCATTGTTGCTTCCTGACGAATGATAGCAATCCTCATATGTTTAAAAAGCTGCCCTAGAGACAAGGGAGAGCCATCATTGAGTAGGAACCCTGCACTTGGTTCAGAGCTATCAGGCTGGTGATCAGAAAATGCCAGAAGGATAATTGCGCAGGTGACAGATTGCTGAGGGATGGTACAAATTTTCCTTTCTGGGAGACTGAATGAACATCTACTACCGGTGGGTTTAAACTTTGATTGCTGCCATTGCATCAGGTAGGATCACACTACTTCTTGACAAAAAAAAAATCATGCACACCCTGCTTAATTTGGTTTTTTTTTCTGTCACGTTTTTATAAGCAATTCTTTTTCCTTCCATGGTTTGGTAATCTTTTTTTCAATGTATCTGACATTCTCTCCATCACATCTCTCCTCCTCTATCATATCTTCTTTAATAATTAATCCTCGGGCCAGAGACTGTCTCTATTTAACTGCTCTTTGTACAATGTCTAGCAGCCCTGTCCTAAGCCCGCTGAAGTCAGGGGGCATAAGGGTGTAATGGTACTTAGGATGGCTCTGTGGTTATTGCAGGCACGTAATAAATATGAAATATGAATAATGGTCATATTATTAGATGATCGTTAAGGTACCGTCAATTATTCTGATGTATTCCTGATCTGGGGGAAAAAATTCTGTTCCCATATAGAAGAATCTTTGTGGACTTTTTCATTCTGTGGTCACTTTCTGAGACATTGTGCATGGTCTCCATATTGTGAGCTTTCAGAAATGCTTTTCAGGAATTTTTTGCACCAGCTGTCTGGCTGAACATTCTAGTACAAGTTTCCCACTGCTTACTTTTGCTAAAGCACTTGAGCTGCTTTCCCAGATGAGTACCCATGTGACTGTAAACAAATTTAGGGAGTACATTCTTGGGGGAGGGGAACTACATGAGATGACTTAACACATGTTTGAACAAGTGCACAAAAGTATGTGTACTTCAGCACTCACGTATTGACTCTTCCCAGAGCTGTACACGTGTCCAGTGATTTCATGAGATGTGCATTTAGCTTCGTTTGTGAGTGTCCGTTGTCATCATCACAGAGTCATGAACACAGAGCGCCATTTGTGGTCTTTTTCCACTTCCCTCAACCACTATGTTTCTTTGTTTTGTTTCCACTACAGGCAGATGGCACTCTTGTTTGTATGTCAAGGACACATCCAGGTGCCTTCATGCCACCTAGTCCCTCTCCCTTCCTTCATCAGTACTCCAAAAGGGTTTTTTGCAGCCCTCCCCCCCTTATTTCTCTTTAATGCCATTTATAACTCAGTCTCTCTTTCCAGAAAGGGCACCCTGCGCTCTTCCACATACCTCCACCCTTTCCCAGGTGGTCCATAAGGTGGTGAGAAGCTAAATGGGGGCTGGAAAATTACAACTCCATATGGTTGCCAACTCCCAGGCAAGGGCTGGAGATATCACAGGATCACAGATCTCCTTACTGCTAGATAAATTAAAATATATGATACCAGAACAAAACTGGCTTTATAGTCTAAACTGAACTTTTTAGTTCTTGGAAAGATCAATGCAATAAAAATGTTTGTCTTCCCCAAATGTCACTATCTTTTTACTAATTTATCTAAAAATATCTCCTATAAAATATAGAAGGAAATTCAACAATCAATTAAAGAATTTATTTGGTATAAAAAAGACACGCAGAGAGATAGGGGAGTCAGGAATGAGAACTAGCCTGATTTCTACTTTGGATTGCCCCTACATCCTATTCTGCTCTCCCATTGCCAATGCTGTGATCTGGGAGGACATGGCAGCAGGCTGACTGGTGCGGGGGCTACCATAGAAAAGAATATGGGAACAACGTTGAAAATAATAAAGTGCTCAGGCCTCTAGATTGTCTTTTTCTGAGGTTGTTTTCTGGATCCAGCTGGTGGAGAAATTTGCATTGGCAACATTAATTTTGCAATGTCTGGCTGGAATGTGAGAGGGTGGGCCCGGATTTGCATTTTAGAGATAACTGTCTGGTTGTTTAGGGGGAAAAGTGTGTGTGAAGACTTAAGTTTACATCACTCTTGTGGTTGTTGTGATAACCTTATTGAAAATTCCACACCAATGTAAGTCGCATATATCTTCAGGGCAAAAAAGTTTCTGTACTGGAAGTAGACTTTAGAAGTGCCTTCTCCTTTTTCCAGTGCCTCTTGCAGCCAAGGATTGTTTTCTTGAGTTCCTGCTATCTTTCAAGTTAGTTTCCTCTTTAAGTTGGCCAAGAAGAGGCAAGAAGCGTGGTTTGCTGCATCTCCTGTTGTGACCATTGATAAATTAACACATTGCTATTTAAGAATTCCAAAATAGCCTTGACAGGCTTGTCCTGTTAAATCACATATCATAACCAGATCCACAGAATGAGCCATAAAAAACAGATCCAGAAATACATGGCGCAGCCACAACTCAAAAACATGAATCCGAGTCAAGGATTCTCATGAATTCATATGGTTTTGATTTTGATTTAAGCTCTGTGACTCTGAAAAGCCTCCCCTCTTGCTTCAGTAACAAGGGATTCTCCATTGTGGCTCCTTGGTTTAACATTGGGATTCTCTGGTTTAACATTGGTTTCCTTTGGTTCTGTTCAGCTTTGTTGGTTCAGCTTGCCTTGAGAATGGACTACAATTTGGGACTAGCTTTTGGCCAGTGGTTGCCTTTGTTAAGGTTTCTGTTTGCTTGTAAAGCTTTGTAAATGTTCCCCCTCCCCCATGGAAAACAATGAGTTTTCCTAGCGGCAATTTGTTCAAGGGCCCATAGAATTGGGACCTTGGATCCAATCTTCCTGAAACTTGAGGGTTTTTAGTGGACAGGAAGAAGTAAGTTCCTTGTGGGTTTGGTGGAGTTTCCTTTTTTTCCCCTTAAAAAATGTGGCCAGACCCTGAGACAGTTTTCCCCATAGGGAATAATGGCAGGATAAATTCAAATTAGAGAGTCTGACCTGGATTTCAGGGATTCCAGACTTGTTTGTATCCCTGAAACCTGGATCCAGATCACCTGGATTTTTGGGGGGGTGTAATTGTGAATTTTGGGTGACCCCCATGAAAAATCCAGAGGATCCCTGAAAATCCATACTTTCATACAATTTTTTTTTTGTGTCATGGTGGTGCAATGCAGTGGGTGCATGATTGTTTTGGTGTTGCCTATAGACTAGGACTTGATATATATAATGGTCTTTTTGTTTTGTTTCAATATAAAAATCATATGAATTCATGAGGAATAGCAACAAGGCTGGTCCTCACTCTTGAAGAAGGCCGTAACCTGCGGAGGTGACCTCCTAATGACCGTCATCCTCAGAGCCAGGTTTCCTGATCACCTACCACAATTCCCTGGGGCGGGGGAGTGGAGAAAAAATAGAAGAGAGTGTTTCTGTGGTGAAAGGTTCACGAAGCTCAAGGGGCAAAATGGAGAATACCTGGTTATGAAAACTAATGCTCTGGGAAAGCAGACCACAGTATATTTAACTGCTGCTTTCCAAATTCTGAATAGCAACCAAATTTGAAAGGGTGCTATGCCTGTGTTGTGTAAGGGCACATATGAAACACAATAGTAGTATTTCCATAAGTTACCTACACAAGAACAAACAGCAATAAGTGTTAGAGAAAATACACTGAAGACCTCCACCTTCTGTTCAAGGAAGGAAACATTTCTTCCTTAATAATATTTTAAGAGGAACATTTGAGCATGCGCAAAGAAAAAGTGCATCATAGAATTCCATCTCTTGCCTCAGTGGAACAAGGAAAAAATCCCATGCAAGTCTGGATGTGGGATTGACTGATGAGTGCCTGAAGTGTGTGAGTGAACATGAAACTGTCAAGGAAACCTATGTAAGTAAAACCACTTGTGCAACACGTGTAATTTGTCTAGTGTAGTTTGGGTCTCACTTTTGATGACCAAAGTTCTCTTTCTATGCATGTATTATGTAAGCAGTTTTGACACAAACTTCACAGTGATCTTGTCAAGCCCTGTCTTTGTTGAAAAGTCTGTCAAATCTGCTAGTTTGAAAAGGGCAGGTAGCAATCCTTTTGAAAGACTAACCATGGGAACTGGGCCGAAGTTCCTTATACTAAAACATCTACAACACAATGCTATTATAGCTAGACAATTGGGGCAAGTAGAAGGAATGTACATGTTGTTCCTATGGTTTAGATTGCAAGTAAGAGCATGCGGCTGCATTGTAAAGTCAGTGCTTCTTTGCTGTAGCTGAAGAAAGAACCATATGACTGAGATAGTAAATGAGGACAAGGTAGATGATTCCTCACTTTCAATTCTGCTACTACATTCCTGTGTTGCAATGGAGTTTCACCTCTTCTTTCTCACTCCTCCTCACTCTTCTGGTCCCCAGTAAATTAACAGAAATGAGAGCCCAGACATGAGAGCGACCCATCGGCGATCTCAATCACCCATTGTTGCTGGGACATTGACGCTGCCAAGTGATAAAATGGTGCAAAATACCTAGGCAGCTTAACTGTTCTTGTTCCATAAGAGAATGCCTGTAGTTTTTGATGACTGCTAACCTCTTGAAATTTCTTTCAACTTCTACTACTGTTCCTGGTTTGGACAGAACAAAAATAACCCACCTCCTGGGGCTATGAACACTTCACTGAAAATTAAATTTAACACTTGAAAATCTCATTTAATAAGATGCAGTCAGTTATCTTCCACCTCAGCAATGAGGTTGAAAAAATTAGTCAGCAGGAATTTGTCCACCTGATTGATAGGCATACCCTTCTACATTCCTCTTTCTTGTTCTAAGCTAGTTATGATTGAAATATGCATCATTTTAACGCAAACTCTTTTTGTCATCCTCATCTTTGAGTCTCTCTATACAAGACATCTTACATGAGTAGGATCAAGTGAAAAATCTTTTACTTGTTCTCCTGTTGTGGATACACATGCATTGCTAGGGAGACAGAATACACTTGAATGTAAGACCACAGAGAATGTAAGTCAGTTGAGTGTCCTGTGTAAGATGTCATGTGTAGAGAGACTCTTTCTGTGACTGTTTTGTTACAACCGTAATAGTGGCTGTGCTTCTCCCTGCTTCTCCCTGCTCTAATTAACATTCTTAGAACTTATCAGTATGCAGAAAGGGCGTTGGCATCTGCAGGAGGAAGGAATGTAGCAGAGCGTCTCCGTATTTTGATACCGGATGAAAATTTAAGGGTTAAGCCTGAAGTTTTGAACAGTAAGTTTTTAACAATTTTATTATTATTGTATTTAATTTTATCATTTTCTCTGACGGGGGACTGAATATAGCTGGCTTTTATATTAATCTTAATTACTTTTATGTAATTTATTTACCATTGGTATAGTTAAACTGGTGGCAATTGATTAAATATTTACTTGAAATATTTTAACTTGGAGCAAGTCAGAATTGACCGTAAAAGACCGAGCAGGGAGACTCCAGCTGAGTTAACAACACCAAAGCAAAGAAGGCTTGAATCCATGTTTCCTCCCTACTCTAATAGAGTTGATATATTGAACTTTGACGTTCTTGTCTCTGAAATCAGCAGTGAAGCCTCTAACCAGGAAGGGACAAATAATAGATTTACAACAAGGGAAGAAAACCTTAAATTCCTTTTTTAATGACACTGTTGAAAACATGATGGAAATACCAAAGTTTGCCCTTAAGCTTAAAGTGCAGGCAACACAAACTGACTTACCTGAGGCTTATATATTAAAGTTTTCAGCAAGAAACTTCTTCTTGAGTTCCGATACAAAATCCCAAGGAACTCAAGTTAGCTTTTGCTTAAATAACTCATCTCCATTAAATGATTGTACTTTGACAACTGATTATAATTATCATATGCTAGCTTCCCATATGTTGTCAGCAGCAGTACATTAAGAGCAATGAGTATGAATTTAAATGCTTTACAGTCATTATATTCAAAGATAGTTATGAAACTCAGTGTTTTAACTAAGAAAGACATTCTCAATTTAGTGAGTGACAAACCAATAAACTCTTTCTGGTTTACAATGGATCTTTCCTTGGAATCTAATAAACTTTAGTACACGTTTTCCCATATAATGACTGTTATATCTCTTGGAGAACCAAGTGGAGAGCTAGGGACTATTTAAGCTATCTATTAGGCTCACTAATAAGATTAATTGATCTTGTTTCAACCTATCCTTTGCCCAGCTCCCCAAAAACATGAATGGGTTATTCTTACTTTTCATTCTGCCAATCCTCCTAGGCAAATTTTTAATGTAAAAGGGCTTCTTGCCAAGTATGGAGTTTTCCCCACTTGTGTTATTTAAGATAATCAAAAGAGGCCCCTCAATTTAAACCATCCCTATAGTATATCGGCTTCAGGAAAACACTTTCAGCAGGACAGCTTGGATCAGTATTCCTTTAAAGACAATAGCTCCTCAACCTCAGACTTAATCGATATAGAAAAAGACTCACTAGGATTTATTGATGCACATCTGCAGATGGAACAAGATTCTCTGGTATTGAAACTAGGGTTACTTAAAACCAAATTATCACAGTTGGATCAAGTAAAACGGGATGAGCAACTAATATCTTCTAGTAACTTTTCAACAATGGATGAGACTGGGGGAAAAATATAATAAAGAGAGCCATTTGTCTTCAGAAGATCAAATAGTAGACCCTTTGGTTGATATTTTAAAAATACTACTGACAATCCATACTCAGTCTTCAGTGCCACTAGCAACTCCCCAACTTAATCAAAATGGGATTTCACCCATACAAGTTCTGTTCCATTAACCCCTAAAGTTAGGTTTTCAAATGTTGTAATTGCAAGAGAGGATTATGATTTTTTAGAACTGATCAGTTAGAGAAACCTTTTGAATCTGGTCCAGTGTTGAGCTGGAATGCTGCTGGGCTCAAAGGAGCCCTTCAAGCTCTGGAAATTCTGCCTTATTTTCAGAAATTTGACAATGATCTAGGAGCAGGGCCGGTGCTACCATTAGGCCAACTAGGCAGCCACCTAGGGCACAGACCTCAGAGGGGTGCAGAACTGACCCAAGAGGTACAATTTTATACAGACTTATTTCTTGAAAAAATGCAACTGACAATTTATATTTTTTATTTTAAGATAAATACCACAACCATGCTATGGAATATAATTAAGTATAAAGACTTATTAAAGTTTTCTATATACTGCACCCCCTATCATTTGCAAAAGTTCCATTGGTACAAACCACTGTGGTCTGCCTCCTGGGGATAAGTCGGCAAACAGGGCTAATGGGCAAGCAGTAGTTGGGGAGAAAACCAATTGAGCACCCACCCACCCCCAACAGGATAGGGGGAATTGTCCTCTCAGCAGACAGTCAAGCAGCTCAAAAGCTCACCCTAACATTTTTAACAAGATATTTCCCCATAGGTAAAACAAATACCAGAAAACTGTACCATAAATAGGCTAGTTGGCATAATTATTAAGGTGAAAAAGATGCTAGCAATTTGTATATATTGTTCTTTGAATAACAGCAGTATGGTAGGGCTTTGGGTAGGCCGTATAAGATCATTAACTCTCAAAAAGGCAAACTCTTGAATTTTATCATCCTGCTTTGAGATAATGTTGCCAGTCATTGCTGCATCTCAAAATAGTCTAGGAGACTCAAAGTATCCCAGAAGGCTCAATCAACTTGAAAGGAACAAGCCTCACTGAAACTACTCCTTTTTAACTCTCCATCTAAGCCATCTAAAAGAAGAAAGCAAAGAAAATAAGAGTCTCTCTATACATGTTCTTCGTGTGGCGGGAGACAATGTTAACCGAGAAGTGTAGTTTTAAATGACAGAGACAGCAGAGATAGCTCTGGGGGAGATGGATTCTCTCACAGCCCTCCACCACCTATGGAGTCTCTTCCAGAGTCTTTGCCCAGCCAAGGCTTGGTTAATTCAAAGTTTTAAGCAGTGAGGAGCTCTGGAAGGGGAGACAGTCTGGCACACCAGAGGTGGTGGAGGGCTGTAAGAGAATCTGTCTCCTCCAGAGCAATCTCCACCGGCTCTGTCTTTCAAAATGACGCTTCCCGGTTAACATTGCGTCTCCCAACACTTGATGGACACGTGCCCTGGCGTCTTGTGTAGAGAGACTAACTGCAGAAGAAAAAGTAACCCCTTATCAAGTACAACATAATTCTCTCTCCCGTTGTCTCACAAGCATGAGAAGGGGAGGGAGCAAAAGCCACTCTGTTGTGCCAGCCAGGAGAAAAGACAGGAAAATAGCTTCTAATGTTGCAAAAAACCCCTTTTCAGTAACTTGAGGAAGAAAAGCAAGAAGGGAGATGGAAAACAAAGGGGGAAAGGCAGGAAACTGCCTCTAGAGCTAAGAAAAGAAACCACTTCATACAGCAAACTATACCACAACAACACCAAGAGGAGAGCCAGAGTGGAAAATACTAAAATCTCCACAGCTATTTTGCTCTGCCTGGAAAGAAATGGGCAGAAAGACAGCTTCATGGCTGCAAGAAAGAGGAGTAAAGCAGCGAAATTCTGCATTAGCAATGTGCAAAGCATACTTGCTGCAGAGGAGCAAGTGCAGGGAAAAAATACCTCTCGATTAAGAACTTTACAACTGCTCCCACACCTTTCCCTAAAGCTATATGAATGCTCTACTTACCAGTCAGCAATAACAACCCCTGAGACTCAGCAACTATGGCTCCTGTAGATGAAGCTAAATTAATAAATGGGAGGGGGCAGCAGAAGAAGGACTAATATTCGGGATACAATTGTAAACTTTTCAAGGATCCTCCAGTCCACTAGTTGATCTGTTCCACCAGCAGCAAAGCCTGGAGTGAAGGGTCACATGACATGAGTTGACATACTATAACCTCACTATTGCTCACCCCATTGCTTCGTTCCCATGCAACATGCTCGACCCTAAACCCAACTGTCTCCTGACCTTGCTTGGCTTGGACTAAATGGGTTTGTGTTAACTACTGTCTCAGCTTATCCCTGGACTTCTTTAGAAAATATAGTCATTTTTCTAGGGCGCTACGGCTGATAAAAAATGCTCAGTTCTGCAAACAAAAAGCAGAAAGTGCTAAGGTGCAAGCAAAGCAAGAGGGATTCCTTCGGAAATACCTTTGTACACAGAAGGCAATTGAAGAAAAAGAATATGACTATACTCTTGTTGAAACTACCACTGAGGAAGCAGTACATGCAAAAGAGAGTTCTAGACATAAATCCATGTGTCTTTTTCATGCCCTGCAATGCTTGGTAGTTAATAATTCTGCTAAGTGAAGTTTTGAAGCAACAAGTTTCTTCAGTTTGGTTCAATAGTTCTATAATTAGTTCAACTCAGCATTGGCAAATTCTAACTAGCCATGTATCAGGCATAACTAGATGAAGCTAAATTAATAAATGGGATGGGGCAGCAGAAGAAGGACTAATACTCGGGATACAATTGTAAATTTTTCAAGGATCCTCCAGTCCACTAGTTGATCTGTTCCACCAGCAGCAAAGCCTGGAGTGAGTTAAGCCATTGAGTCAAACAAGATGGGAGAGTTGGATCGATGCTTTGAAACTACTAAGATATCATCTTGGTAGTATATATGATGCTTTGATGACAAGAGCCTAACAAATTTATCTGGAAATATTTCTCGGATCAAAGCTAAGGCCCTTGCTGATGCAATTTGTATTCAAGTGTGTGGTATCCCTTATTACATGGTACAACATCCTTTTTGAAATTAATCTTACAAGCAATCTACTACAAAATAAGGAAGCTGCTTTAAATTTAGCTACAAGCCAATTGCAAGTGACCAAGAATTAGCTTCTGGGCTGTAGGGTTATATCAACAAGTTTTGATAGATGCTACTGAGATTGCAAAGGAGGTAGAAATACTACCAAACTTTTAGAGGGAACAAGTTAGAAAAAGGAGAAAGAAACATCAGTTCGAATATGAGGCCCAAGAGGCACTGCAAGATCCAAAGCCGAAATGCAAAGTAGGTTTTTCTATTATTCTATCTTAGACATGGCCGTACAATCTGTTGAAGAGAGATTCCAACAGCTACAACAATATTATCCCCTATTTGACTTCCTGTATGATATATATAGTATTAACAAAAAATTTACTGAAGATGTACTTAAGGTCTACAAGAACTTGGAAAAATCATTGACGCACAATGGAAACAAAAATATTAATGCTGAAGATCAGTGCTGTGAACTTATAGCAATAGCTCAAAGACTTCCAAAATCTATGCCACCACTTCTCTTCATTCTGCAACAAAAACTCCTGGATAGTATGCCTAATGTTTCTCAAAGCTCAAACTTATAAAAGCGTGCATACACTCAACAATGCTGCAAAAGAGACTGGTTGATTTGTCAACTATATCAATTGAACATGCCCAAGTATCAGCACTTGACCTGAAGGAATTAGTGACAAAATTTGCAAAGGAAAGGCAAAGGAAAAGGCACGCAAAATGAGATTTTGATGTGCCTGAAACGGAAACATTCAAGAAACTTAAATTTTAACATCATAATTAACAGTATTATTCAAAATCAAAGATTGTTGTATTACTTGTTCTCACATTTTTTTTAAAAAAAATTAGCTATTTCAAGTTTTGTACTTTTTACTTTTCCTAACCAGTTTTTGAAAACTGGTTCGCAGTGGGCGCAAGTAGTTAGCCTTGCCGAGGGTGCAAAAAAGCCTGGCACCAGCCCTGTCTAGGAGACATGGGTTCTAGAAGACATTTCCCTAATAGGTTTTATTTCCTATTTTATAAGTGCTCAGAAAACTAAAGGTCCAGAGGAGTTAGCCGTGTTTGTTGGCACAGTGTGGTTTGAACTGTAGCTGAGCTATAAATAAGGCTTCCACACACTTATAGTAGTAAAAGTGTATGTACAGTTTATTTTACAGTGACTTATATACAAGACTTTGTTCTCAGTGACAAAGTGCTATGCCAAGCACTTACTGGAACAAGCTCCACACTTACACCAGACACAGCTGGCTTATATACATCTATAGCACCCCCCAGTGTCCAATACCAGCACATCAGGTGAGGTGACTAAGCTGTTTCTTCACTCTTGCATCATCCAAGGACCTGTCAAATAGATCTATTACATCAGTTATGACAGACAGACCTAAACAGCAAGATGCACACATGCTTCTTGGTTCATTATGTCAACACTCCTCCTTGAGACAAGAGGCATGATACCCAGCATTTCTTTGCATTTAGCCAACATTTCCTGGTTTTGTCCCTTTGTCCACAGATCTGCACAATTTTCATTTGACCTACAATGACTCAAACATACTATACCTCTGTGAATGGCATCACGTACATTTTGGTAACGGATTATAATATGTTTACTTCTGGCACGTATTGTTTGGTGTTGTGCCAATTGCTCTGCAGCAGAACTGTCACACTTTATTTTCACTGGCAATGGACATTGGATATTCAGATCCCCCAATAACTTTATTACCCATTCCAGTTGCAGAATACAATCACTTAATGAAGCAAATTCCGCCTCACACGAGCTAGTCGCCACTAATGTTTGTCTTTGTGATTTCCAACATATTAGTGCTCCCAGAACTTGTATAAGATACCCAGAAGTAGACCTTCCTTCATCATTACCCCATGATGCATCACTAAAGGCTACCGCTTCAGTACTTTTTGTAGTGTTTAATAGAAGCCTGTGTTCAGAAGTTCCCTTCAAATAACGCAGTACCCTTTTTGCTGCTTGCCAGTCCCTGTCACCGGGATCTGCACACTGCCTACACAGCCACTGCACCACATAACCCAGATCAGGGCGGCTCCAGCAGGACAAATGTAGCAGTGACCCAACTAATGATTGGTATTTTGTTTTATTTTCTAAAGGAGTATTCCTTGGCTCCTTAAGACACCCAGCAGTCATGGGAGTTTGCACTTCTTTTGCCTCTGACATTCCATGCTGCTTCAGCAACTGTTTTATTTTATTGCTTTGACTCAGCTCAAAACACCCTGAGCTGTTTCTGGTGATTTGCATTCCTAAGTAGTTGGATATAGGTCCCAAAAACCTTGTTTTAAACACACCAGTTATTGCTTGTCGGAATTCATCCAATTCCTCAGTTGACTTACATAGAAAACAGAGATCATCCACATAGCACAGTAGGTAACATTGCTTCTTACCATTCTTCTTTGTGTATAAACATGGATCAGCCTCTGCTTGTCTAAACCCAAGGCTAGCTAGTGCCTTTGATAAACACAAATTCCAGCACCGTGCTGCCTGTTTCAACCCATAGATGGACTTGTGCAGTTTTAATACACAACCTTTTTGTTCAGATTCAAAACCTGGAATCTGTTCCATATATACCTCTTCTTCCAAATTTGCATTCAGAAAGTCAGTTTCAACATCAAAGTGATAAACAGCTAAGCCCTCTGCACTTGCTTTGCACAGAACAGCTCTGAAGGTTTCCCCCCTCATAGGTGAAAACACTAAATCATAATCCTGCCCCTGTATTTGGGAGTATCCCTTTGCCACAAGGCGAGCCTTGCGCTTAAAACCTCCGTTAGGGTCATATTTCACTTTATACAACCACTTACAGCCCACTGGGCTTTTCCCTTCTGGCATTTCAGACAGACAGAACACCTTGTGATCTACGAGGGACTCATATTCCTGTCGCATAGCAGCGAACCAAGCCTCTCTTTCAGACCCATCTAGCCGCAAAACCTCTTGATAGTCAGCTGGTTCTGGCACCCACACAAAATTTACTTGCGGCAGATCTGGCTCAAAGCCATATCTCACAGGAGGCACGCCTTTTGTGGAGCGTTGTGACACTCTAGGAATTTTCATACCAGGACTCTGAGACTGTGTAGGAGATTTCTCTTCCCTTTTAACCTCCTGCTCATGTATCACACTCTGTGGCTGACTTTTGCCTCTCTGAGCTTCTTTGTGCTCTGTTAACGGCAGAAACACCTGTGATTTATCCTCCTTACCATGGAGTCTTTCCCAGCTACTGTGTTCATTAAAGCTTGCAGATCTGCTAAAGCAAACCTTTCTGTCTGCTGTGACAAACCTGTAGGATTTCATGCCAGTTTGATATCCTACAAGCACATGTTGAATTGCCCTGACAGACCCCTTTCTTCTCTGTTTCAGAGGCACATTCACCCATGCTTTAACCCCAAACACTCTGAGATACCCAAGCTTTGGGTCCTTTTTATACAAAACTCTGTAGGGAATATCATTTATTGCCCTACTCCAAACCCTGTTGCTGACATAACAGGCTGCTCCCAATGCCTCAGCCCAATAAGATACCGGCAAGTCTGCATCTGTCAGCATGGCCTTCATTATTGTTTGGATTTTACCACCACTGCATTCTACCACGCCATTTTCACTTGGAACCCCTGGGTTTGCCATTCTATGAACAATTCCCTTTTTATTCAACCATTTGGAGAATTCAGTTGTCTGGAACTCTCCACCCATGTCTGTTTGAACGGCACGAAGCTTTTCACCCAGCTGCAACTCAGCTCTTTTGTGCCAGTACTTCACTGCTTGAAACGTTTCTGACTTGTGTGTCAGCACATACGCCCACAGATAACGACTCTTATCATCACAGATAATTAAAGCATATCGTTTCCCTGAATGGCTTTGAGGGTACGGCCCTATCAGATCCATGTGGACCAGCTCCAAGGGCTTATTTGACACACGGCTACTGAACTTAGCCACAGGATAAGCATGACTCTTTACCTGTTTGCAGACCTGGCAGTCTAGAAAATGCTTACATGGTTTTACACTTTCTCCTGGTAGCAGAGCCAATGTTTTCCTTAGTGCTTCATACCCAATATGACCAAGCCTGCAGTGTAAAATATGAACACACCCTTCATGGTCACACCTGTTGGACACAATCCGTGCCCTTACTTTCACATCCTCAATGGAATAGACATCATTACGCAATTCACCTTGCATCAGAGGCTTTCCCTCTTTAGAGATCGTGCACCCACTCTGGGAAAAAGATACATTAAACCCTACTCTGGTTAGAGCACACACACTTAACAGGTTGCTTTCTACCGAGGGTACACATAATATATCCCTGAAGGTGTGTCCTAAGGAAGGAAAAGTTAATTTGCCCTGGCAAGTTACCTTTGCATACCTCCCGTCAGCTAGCCTGAAGTGAGGCAGTGTTGACTCGTGGACGTCCTCCAGCACGGACTCCTCCCGGCAAATTATTCTCGAAGTGCCCGAATCGATGATCCAAGAGCTCCCAGCACCAGCTGACACCACTAGCCTTGCTTCTCCGCTCCTGGAATCACCTCGGCTGGTTTTGGACTCCGGCCTCCTTCCTTTCCTTCGATGTGGGCACTCTCTACAAAAATGGTATGTGCTTCCGCAGGTCCAGCACTTTCTGGTTGCCAGCAAAACTGGAGACATCGGAACTGCTTGCCTGTTGTCTCTCTGTAGTTTGTTGTTGGTCCCTTCAGAACACGCTGTAGACTTGGCTGCATTCCCAGACTTGGCTGCATGCCCAGACTTGGCTGCATGCCCAGACTCAGATAACAGCTTGTCTTATTGCCTCCTTTCATAATCTAGCAGTTTAGCTACGACATAGCTCCATGTTAACTTGTCTGCTTGCACCATTTCCAATGTTGTCAGGAGAATTTCATACTCAGGTGCTAGAATGGAGAGCAAGATATACACCCGGTCTGGCTCTGAGAATGTCTTTCCTCTCAGCTCCAGGTCCCTGAAGCTCTGCGTCAATGCGGCTATGTGGTCTTGCACTGGTTCTCCAGGCTTCTGAACCCTTCGGTACAGGGCTCTCGTTAAGGCTATCAAGACTCCTGCTGACTCATGCAGGTGCACGGCCTTGAGTGCCTTCCAAGCCGCCTGAGCTGTGTTTTCGTTAGCTACATAGTTTAACTGGCTGTCGGCTATGCTTAACACAATTGCAGCCAGTGCTCTTTCATCTCTCGCCTCCTCAGCCGGCGTGGGTGCATTTGGAGGGTTATCAACACAGACCCACAGACCTTCCCTCTTCAAATAATGCTGCATTCGGAGGGACCATACCTGGTAGTTCTCATTTGTGAGTTTCTCCACCGGCAGGGCTGTTTGGATTTGAGCCATCTCTGGTATCTGGACTGGCCCTGGGAGAATGTTTTCCTTCTCCTCCTCCTCCACACTGCTTCCTGCGAGGACAGCTTGCCAGCTGCTGTTTTTCCTCACCAGCGCAGAACAGTCACTCCTGGACTTCACCGTCCACAGCCTTCAGCTCCAAGCCTCTCAGGACTTCACCGCTCACAGTTCCTCGAACCTTCAACGCCCGCCACACGGTTCTGGGCCCATAACCCTGTTGTCACAGCGTGGTTTGAACTGTAGCTGAGCTATAAATAAGGCTTCCACACACTTATAGTAGTAAAAGTGTATGTACAGTTTATTTTACAGTGACTTATATACAAGACTTTGTTCTCAATGACAAAGTGCTATGCCAAGCACTTACTGGAACAAGCTCCACACTTACACCAGACACAGCTGGCTTATATACATCTATAGCACCCCCCAGTGTCCAATACCAGCACATCAGGTGAGGTGACTAAGCTGTTTCTTCGCTCTTGCATCATCCAAGGACCTGTCAAATAGATCTATTACATCAGTTATGACAGACAGACCTAAACAGCAAGATGCACACATGCTTCTTGGCTCATTATGTCAACAGTGTTAGTCTGTAGTTGCAAAATAGTAGAGTCCAGTAGCACCTTTAAGACTAACCAACTTATTTGTAGCATAAGCTTTCAAGAACCACAGCTCTCTTCATCAGATGCATGGAGGGTATGAAGAAACTGGCCAGAGCTTTATAGGTGGTGAGGGGAGGAGAGGGTGCAGGGAGTGAGAGTCATGTAAATGTAAATCAGTTACAAAAAATCATGAAAGAGGTGGAATGCACAATCCAGGCTGGGCGTGACCCCTCCCTTCCATAGCTGAATCTGAATGGAATGCCTGAAGGCAGGGCAAATCAGACAACCTCTGCGCAAAACAAGAAATGGACACAAATCTGACATTAAAAATGGCAATATCCAGAAACCCGTAGGTGAACACTTCAGTCTGCCAGGACATCCCATCAAGGACTTAAAGGTTGCTCTTTGCCACCTCTTTCGCTGTGTCGGCATTGGAGGCTATTATTTCCATTTTTGTTTTAATTTCTTGTAGTTGATTATTTATGGGTGCAAATATAGCTGCAACAGTATCTGTAAGGTGATTTATTGCATCCTTAAAAGTTTTTTTGGATACCTGACGATGTTCCATACCATCCTCAGTATAATTTATTACTCTTTCACTCTACTCGTTCCTTGCTGCCTCCATTATCTCCCTGTTATCTTTCACTTTCAACTTCTCGTTTGACTTGAAATAGGAGCACCCTGACCTGATGTTTTCTTTTCCACTTATCTGTTTGTTCTTCTTTGCTTTTGAGGTTTCCTTGGAATTCAAAATCATTTCCTAGATGGTGTATTTACTTTACTCAGGAAGGGGGAATGGAGCTCCAAACTTACACTGCCACAAGACTACTAGAGACAAAACATTGGATCTGGCAAAAGAAAAGGGACATCTGAAGCTGCAAGAACTGGAGATATATGTTTTTCCTGGTATCCCTGCTGAAACACTACAGAGGAGAAAATCCCTTAAAGCAACAGTATCGTCTCTTCATAGTCTGGACATTCGCTATAGATGGTCATCCACTGGAAGACTTATAGTTTATCATCAAGGTACTTTACTCTCAGCATGGGATGAAGCATCAGGAGTGAAACTACTCCAGCTTATTTCCCCAGAGGAAGATGAAGAAGTAGAATTTTCTGAGCTATCAAAGAAAAGGAAAAGGCACTTGGAGCCCTCAGGGACCACACCAGGAAAATGACTTGAATTATAATAGGGATTCCTTTAAAACCCTTAATCATTTAGAATTTTCTGACTGGGTTAAGCTTGCTTAGACTTTACCTTGGAACTAACATGTCAAGCAGTCTAAGCAAGGCAATTAAGTCAGTATGGTAGTATAGCTCTTTGATGGGATTAACTAGATGGTGTAAGGGATTTTAGTGTTTTAGATGTCATAGTGACAATATGGCTCAGGGAGAGGGTCTCAATGATCTCTCTCTCTCCCCCTCTCTCTCCTTTTGGCCCTCTCTTTTTGGGGCCCTTTTTGGTGGCACAGGCCCCCCAGGTCTTCCTGTCGGGGGATCCATATGGGAGCCAGTCTCCACTCACTTTAATTTCCTGACTGGGGAGATTGGACTAGCTTGGTTGCAGGGGGAAAGGTAGGGAAGGTTGGGTTGGGAGGGGAAGTGGATAGGGTGGGTTGGTGAGGTTATAAATAAAGGTTAAATTTTTTAGTTGTTTGAGGGGATGGAGGGGAAAACTTTTTTCAAACTATTATAGACTGTGAAGTAAGTTAATTGTTTTTTTCTTCAATCAGTCTTAATTACTTCTACTACTTTGTTGTGGAAATCTTATTGTAATATTGAACCATATAAGTAAGTAAAACTAAGTAAAACTATTGATAAGAGTAAACATAAGAAGTCCCAAAATGTTGAAAGTTATTTCTGTAAATATTAGAGGAATACACAATAGAGTAAAGCATAGGCAGTTTCTTACACAAGTTAAATGGGACAAACCAGATATTTTATTTATCCAGGAGACTCACCAAAAAAAAGCTAGCCATCCTATCCTGAATACTCCTTTTTTATCAGCAGTACCAGGCACCAGGCAATTCAAAATCAAGGGGAGTGGCGATTCTGCTTTCTGGTCAGATGCGTTTCTCTTTGGAGGCCATGGAAAAGGATGAGTCTGGGAGATTTATTTTTGTAAAAGGTTGGAGCAGAGGGCGCAAGTTAATGTTAGCAATAGACTTAAATTCAGTTATGGATTTAGTTCTAGATAAAACAACTTGAAAAGGTGTGACACGGTAAAGGGAAGGACACCTATTTTGACACCAGTGGCCAAGCTCCTTCAGAAATGTATTGTCGAAGGCTTTCACGGCCGGAGAACGATGGTTGTTGTGGGTTTTCCGGGCTGTATTGCCGTGGTCTTGGCATTGTAGTTCCTGACGTTTCGCCAGAGAAATCTCTGTCTTTTGGTGCTACACCTCTGAAGATGCCAGCCACAGCTGCTGGCGAAACGTCAGGAACTACAATGCCAAGACCACGGCAATACAGCCCGGAAAACCCACAACAACCATCCTCCTTCAGAAAGCTGATTTATTTGACACATGGAGATATTTATATCCCAACACTAGAGATTTTTCGTACTATTCCCCTAGACATCATACTCAAACTCAAATTGATTTTATATTAGTTTCGAGATCACTATTGGGTAATCTTTCATCAGCAGAGCAGAGTCACCTGGGCTCAGGAGCACATGGTCTGCAGCTGCTAGAGGAGGTAAGGGCTTTTTGCCTTTCTTGGCTGTGGTGGGTTAAGCTGAGAAGCTAAGGGTGGTCCTCTCTAGCTTTGGGGATTTTTGTGTGTAGTTTTGTGTTGATTTGAGTGTAGTTTTGAGGCTGAGTGTGTTTGGGCTTGATTGTGTTTCAGGGTGAGTGTGTTTGTAAGGCTGCTGGGGGTTGCTGGAGTACAAGCCACACACCCCCTTTGTGCTCACCTCCTGTGCTTAGCAGGAAGTGACCTTTTGCATTGAAAAGGCAACTGCTGGGCAGGGGCGTGAGCCCTTGGCGCGAGCCGAAGGGCGAGAGCTAAAGGGCTCTTGGCCTGTGGCTCTTAGCCGGGGGATCATAGCCGTTTTCTTTCCTCTTAGTGTGTTATTCCTAAAACAGAATAATGAAGTCAGAATGCCAGCAGGGGGTTGGGGGCTTTCCAGTGTATTGCACTGAGTGTCACATGTATGACTATCTGCCTTCTGGTCAGAAGTCCTGGATGTGTGCTCGCTGCAAGGAGCTCCTGGTTCTCAGGGAACGAGTACGTACCCTTGAGGCCAAGGTGGCTGACCTGGAGAAGCGGAGACAGTTAGATAGGCACGAGGACAAGATTCTCAGGGACAGGATAGATGTGTCCCACTCTAAAAATGGCAGCGTTCTTGTTGTCAAGGAGAATGAGGATCTTGTGGAATCAGGGCACCGTACTGAGGATAAGGGGAACATGCCCTCAGAAGGGACCTCTTCTTCAGTTGGTGAGCAGGTTTCCTTTCGCATCAAGGAACCATCCCTGGGTGGGGCGGGAGGGAGGCTCTTGGTAGTTGGTGATTCGATCCTTAGACAAGTAGATAGCTGGGTGGCACAACTGCGTTCTGACCGTATGGTGACTTGCCTGCCTGGTGCGAAGGTAGCGGACATTACGCGTGTTATAGATAGGCTGGTAGATAGTGCTGGGGAGGAGTCAGCGGTCGTGGTCCATGTTGGAACCAACGATGTTGGGAAATGCAGTCGTGAGGTCTTGGAACAAAAATTTAGGCTGTTAGGCAGCAGACTCAAGGCCAGGACCTCCAAGGTAGCCTTCTCAGAAGTGCTACCTGTTCCACGCGCAGGGCCAGAGAGACAAACGCAGATCAGGAGTCTCAATGCGTGGATGAGACGATGGTGTAGGGAGGAAGGGTTCAAGTTTGTTAGGCACTGGGATTCTTTTTGGGACAAGCGGGAGCTGTACAAGAGAGACGGTCTCCACTTGTCCCGAGAAGGAACCCGGCTGCTGGCACTTAAAATCAAAAAGGTGGCAGAGCAGTTTTTAAACTAAATGCTAGGGGAAAGCCGACAAGAGATAAAGTGTCTCTGGTTCAGGATGGTTCATCTCAGAGAGATGAAGGGCTAGGTATAACACTTCTACAGGGAGATAGATTAGAGTTGTCAACTGAGATGGAGACAAACAGTGCAGATGACCTAACTACGTCTCGAGGCAAAGTGTGCCGGGGAAGTTACAGGTGTTTATATACAAATGCTAGAAGTGTCCGAGGTAAAATTGGGGAGCTGGAATGTTTAGTGTTGGGCGAATCCATAGACATTGTGGGCATATCAGAAACTTGGTGGGATGAGGAAAATCAGTGGGACACAGTGATTCCTGGATATAAATTATATCGGAAGGATAGGGAGGGAAGGGTTGGTGGTGGGGTGGCTCTATATGTCAGAGAAGGTATACATTCCAGTAAGATTGAGAAGGTAACTGAATTAGATTCGCTTCTGGAAATGCTATGGGTTGAAATTACGGGCCCAAATGGAAACTTAACTGTGGGAGTTTGTTATCGCCCTCCAGATCAGAAAATAGAGGAGGATTATAAAATGATGACAGGATTAAAGATGGCTGCTAAACAAAAAAACTGTGTTGTAATGGGTGATTTTAACTACCCACACATTGACTGGGCCAATGGGTGTTCGAATCGGGGGAGAGAAAGTGAGTTTCTAGACTGTCTCAATGACTGTGCTATGGAACAGATGGTTACAGAACCTACTAGGGGAGAGGTGATCCTGGATTTGGTCCTCAGTAATGCTGAAGACCTGGTGAGAGATGTAAATGTGATTGCACCACTTGGGAACAGTGACCATAATGTTATTGAGTACAACATATGTATAAATAGGAAATTGCCAAATAAGACCAACACAGCCATGTTTAACTTCAAAAGGGGTAACTTTTCTGAGATGAGGGGGTACGTGAAGAAGAAACTGAAAGGGAAAGTAAAAAAGGTCAAAACACTTGGGGAATCTTGGAGACTATTTAAAACTACAATCCTGGAAGCTCAAATTAAATATATACCGCTGGTTAGGAAAGGCACAAATAGGTTTAGGAAAAGGCCAGCATGGTTAACAAGCAATGTAATAGAAGCTGTAAAAGGTAAAAAGGATTCTTTTAGGCAGTGGAAAACTAGTCGGAGTGAGGTTGATAAAAAGGAGCATAAGCTGTGGCAAAAAAAGTGCAAGTCTGTGATCAGACAGGCAAAAAGGGAATATGAGCAGCATATTGCAAAGAACATAAAGAAAAACAATAAACAATTCTTTAAATATATTAGAAGTAGGAAACCAGCTAGGGAGGCAGTGGGGCCCTTGGATGACCAAGGCGTAAAAGGATTACTAAAGGGTGATAGGGAAATGGCCGAGAAGCTGAATGCGTTCTTTGCTTCTGTCTTCACTGTGGAAGATAAGAAGTGCATGCCCACTCCGGAAGCACTGACTTTGGGAGGGGTTTTGAAAGACCTGAGTCACATTGAGGTGACGAGAGAGGAGGTTATGCGACTGCTAGATAATTTAAAAACTGATAAATCACCGGGCCCAGATGGCATACATCCAAGAGTTCTGAAAGAACTCAAGTGTGAACTTGTAGATCTCCTCACAAAAATATGTAATCTGTCATTAAACTCTGCATCTGTTCCTGAGGACTGGAAGGTAGCTAAAGTTGTCCCCATCTTTAAAAAAGGTTCCAGGGGAGATCCGGGAAATTACAGGCCAGTCAGCCTGACGTCAATACCGGGTAAGTTGGTGGAAACTATTATCAAAAATAAAATTAGTGGGCACATTGATGACCAAAAGCTGATGAGGAAAACTCAGCATGGGTTCTGTAAGGGAAGATCTTGTCTCACCAATCTGTTAGAGTTCTTTGAGGGAGTGAACAAACAAGTGGACAAGGGAGACCCGATAGATATTGTTTATCTTGACTTCCAGAAAGCTTTTGACAAAGTTCCTCATCAAAGGCTCCTAAGTAAGCTCAGTAGCTATGGGATAAAGGGCCAAGTCCTCTTGTGGATCGAAAACTGGCTAATTAATAGGAAACAGAGAGTGAGTATAAACGGGCACTTCTCACAGTGGAGGGTGGTGAGCAGTGGGGTGCCACAGGGGTCGGTATTGGGTCCAATGCTTTTTAACTTGTTTATTAATGATTTGGAATTGGGATTAAGCAGTGAAGTGGCTAAATTTGCAGATGACATGAAATTGTTCAGGGTGGTGAAAGCCAGAGAGGATTGTGAGGCACTCCAAAGGGATCTGTCGAGGCTAGAAGAGTGGGCATCCATGTGGCAAATGAGGTTCAATGTAGCCAAGTGCAAAGTAATGCACATTGGAACCAAAAATCCAAAATATAAATACAAGTTGATGGGGTCTGAACTGGCAGAGACTGACCAAGAGAGAGATCTTGGAGTCATGATAGATAACTCACTAAAAACGTCAGCACAGTGTGCGACTGCCATAAAAAAAGCTAATGCTATGCTAGGGGTTATTAGGAAAGGGATTGAAAACAAATCAGCCGGTATCATAATGCCTCTGTATAAATCGATGGTGAGGCCTCATTTGGAGTACTGTGTACAGTTCTGGTCGCCACACCTTAAAAAAGATATCATAGCACTGGAAAAAGTACAGAGAAGGGCAACTAAAATGATTAAAGGGTTGGAACACTTTCCCTATGAGGAAAGATTGAGGCGCTTGGGGCTCTTTAGCCTGGAGAAAAGACGACTGAGGGGAGACATGATAGAGGTTTACAAGATAATGCACGGGTTAGAGAAGGTAGAGAAAGATGTGTTTTTCTCCCTTTCTCACAATACAAGAACTCGTGGGCACTCTATGAAATTATTGAGCAGTTGGGTTAGAACAGATAGAAGAAAATACTACTTTACACAAAGGGTGATAAACACATGGAATTCGTTGCCACAGGAGGTGGTGGCAGCTACAAGCATTGCCAGCTTCAAGAGGGGACTGGACAAATATATGGAGCAGAGGTCCATCAGTGGCTATTAGCCACAGGAGATAGATGGTATTCTCTTTGTGGGGAGGTGGTGCTCTGTTGTCTTGGTGCTGGAAGGAAGGCAGTGGGAGGGCTTCTGGTGTCCTGGCCTCACTGACAGTCCTTTAGATGGCACTGGATTTCTAGCCACTGTGTGTGACAGAATGTTGGACTGGATGGGCCACTGGCCTGATCCAACATGGCTTTGCTTATGTTCTTATGTTCTTATGTAGATATTGGTCCTAAATTCTTAACTGACCATTCATGGATGTATTGCTATTTAAATAAAATGCATGGGGAAGTCAGTGAAGCTAGGTGGTCTTTCAATAAATCTCTACTGCAAAATGAAGAACATAAACAATATATAGGACAAATATTAGAATCATACTTTCAGAATAATGATAACCCGGACACACCCAATACTATTCTTTGTGATGCTTGGAAACCTGTACTAAAAGGGGAATTAATTAAATTGACTGCAACTTTAAAAAAGAAAAAACAACAAACTAGAGAAATAATATTTAAACGGATAAATCAGCTAGAACAACAATTTAAACAGGGGGGATCCACAAAAATATATCCAAATTAATAGCAGAAAGGAAGCTGCCAGATATTTTGGAAATTAATCAAATTCAGAAGAATTTGATACTCTCTAAACAAAAATTTTGGTCTAGATCGGCTAAATCATTAAAGATTCTAACCTGGAAACTACAAACACAGGTACATTCCAGAACTATTCACCAGGTTAGGAGTGGAGACGGAAATATGAAAACTGTTTCTAAAGATACAGGTACCATTTTTAGGTATTATTATGCCAACCTTTATTCCTCTATAAATCCAGATCATAAGGAAATTAAAGATTTCTTATTGAATCAAAATGCTATATCTTCTATTTCCCCTGAGGATAAGGAATGGTTAGATCTCCCCATCACTGAACAAGAGGTGTTAGATGCTATATTTCATATGAAAAATAATTCTGCTCCAGGGGAAGATGGAGAATTTAAGAACATTTAAGAACATTTTAGTTAAACACCTAGTCCCCACATGCAATTCCATATTTTTAACTGGCATCATTCCTCCTTCCTGGTCGTATGCCACACTGGTTCCAATATATAAACCAGAGAAAGACCCAATAAATCCAGCCTCATATAGGCCTGTTGTACTTCTAAACAATGATTATAAAATCTTCACATCGATCTTGACAAATAGGTGGACAAAAATTATTCCTAAACATATACAGTTAGATCAAATGGGATTTATGCCCGGTCGAAACATATCTGATAAGAACTTTTAATGTGATTCATTATTGTAAAATAACTAAAATGGAGGCACTATTATTTAGCCTAGATATGCAAAAAGCTTTTGATACTATTGAAAAATCATTATTTCATCAACTTCTTTCTATGATGGGCTTGGGACCTAACCAACAGAGAACTATTCAAGCCCTATATAAGAATAACTTTGCTCAAGTTAAAGTTAACAATACAAGATCCCAAATTTTTCCGAAAGCAAGGAGTACCCGTCAGGGCTGCCCCTTATTCCCTCTTCTTTTTGTCCTTTCTATGGAACCTTTGGCTGAGGCGATTCGCCACCACAAGGATATAAAAGGAGTTAGGATAGGTGACACAGAGCATAAGCATTCTCTTTTTGCAGATGATGTGGTGTTGTATATTACATCTCCGATTGAATCCATTTCTCCCCTGCTCTCTCTTTTGGAACAGTTTGGATGGATCTCTGGCCTGAAGTTAAATGTACAAAAATCAGAAATATACCCAATTAATTCATCCTACAATACAAGAGGCTACTGTCAGGACAGAATATGGGGAAACAGAATGGTTTCCAATTGGCAAGGATGTCAGACAAGGATGCATATTATCTCCCTACCGGTTCAACCTCTATGCAGAGTATATCATAAGGAAAGCTGGATTAGATCTAGAAGAAGGTGGAGTGAAAATTGGTGGGAGGAACATTAACAATATGAGATATGCAGATGACACCACATTACTAGCAGAAAATAGTGAAGACTTAAAACGACTACTGATGAAGGTTAAAGGGGAAAGTGCCAAAGCAGGATTACAACTGAACATCAAGAAGACAAAAGTAATGACTACCGAGGAACTACACAATTTTAAAGTTGACAATGAGAAAATTGAAGTTGTTCAGGATTTTCTATTCCTTGGCTCAATCATCAACCAACAGGGAGACTGCAATGAAGAAATCAGAAGAAGATTGAGACTTGGAAGAGCAGCTTTGAGGAAGCTAGATAAGATCCTTAAAGATAAAGATGTCTCTCTGGGAACCAAGATCAAGATAATCCAAACTATGATATTCCCCATTGCCATGTATGGATGTGAAAGTTGGACGGTAAAGAAAGCTGACAGGAAAAAAAATGATTCATTTGAAATGTGGTGCTGGAGGAGAGTTTTGCAGATACCATGGACAGCCAAAAAGACAAATAAGTGGGTACTAGATCAAATCAAGCCGGAATTCTCCTTAGAAGCTAAAATGACAAGAATAAAGCTATCATACTTTGGTCACTTCATGAGAAGACAAGATTCTCTGGAAAAGTCAATAATGCTAGGGAAAGTGGAAGGCAGCAGGAAAAGAGGAAGACCTAAAATGAGGTGGGTTGACTCAATAAAAGAAACCATATCGTCCAGTTTGCAGGATCTGAGTAGGTCTGTTAGAGATAGAACGTTTTGGAGGTCTTTCATTCATAGGGTCACCATAGGTCAGAAATGACTTGACGGCACATAACACAAACACACACACTGCTGTAGATATTAAAAAGGCTTTCCCCTTCACTTGGATTACGGAAAGCTGGAAATACCTTGGTATTAAAGTCCCAACTGATTTCTCTAAGATCATTAAATATAATCACGATGTACTGTTCCAAGATATTTCAAATAAATTAATGCAATGGAATAAGCTACATCTTTCCTGGGCAGACAGATTGGCAATTTTAAAAACATTTTCCCTTCCCAAATTTCTTTTCCTTATACGGACAATACCAATTGAACTTCCAGATTCCAAGCTGGCAAAATGGCAAAAGTCATTTAATAATTTATTTGGGGGGGGGGGGAGCCAAGGATTAATTTCTATACTTTGTGTAGACCCACTAAAATGGGAGGTCTATCCCTGCCCAATTTAAAATTTTATTGCTGGGCTGCTCAAATGACTCAATTATTACAGCTTCTACATTCTAGCCCAGAGGATAAATGGGTGGCTACAGAATCTGTTTACGCATCACCCCTCCCAATGCCAGGAACAATATGGTCAAAACCAAATCTTAGATCTCATACAGTTGCTTCAAATCCAGTTTTGAGTAATACTCTTAAAATTAGAGACAGACTCAAGAAGAGACTAATCTTCCCCCCATAGTCTCTATTCTCTTCTACTCCCAATAATATTACCATTGATATTCAGATAATAGTTAATAAGAAATTGGTAATCCTGATTAACGTATATCTTCCTCAAGCTACACAAGGAGAAATAGATGATCAATGGGACTTAGTAGAATGCTATATACTGAACTGCAATTAAATCATCCTGGTGCAATATTCATTCTTGCTAGAGATTTTAACGCAAGCAGGGCTTTTTTTCAGGGGGAACGCGGGGGAACGGAGTTCCGGAACCTCTTGAAAATGGTTACATGGCTGGCGGCCCCACCTCCTGATCTCAAGACAGAGGGGAGCTTAGATTGCAATCTCAACTCCCCTCTGTCTGGAGATCAGGGGGCGGGGCCACCAGCCATGTGACCATTTTCTTCAAGGGCAACCCACTGAGTTCCACCACCTCTTTTCCCAGAAAAAAAGCCCTGAACGCAAGTATTGGCAACAGCAGTAGTGTCACCTGGAAACTTGTGGTATGGAATGCCAAAGCACCCAATTTATTAGATATCTCTACTCATCAGGTTTCAAAAGATCCTGGTATAAACTCACTAGGGATCAAGATGTCAAATTTCAGGGATCAAAATGTCAAATTTCCAGGGATCAAGATGTCAAATTTTGTGGTTAATTTAGGGTTTAGAATCTTAAATACTAACCCTCTAGTTGGTTTGGATGGAAAGCTTACATATTGCTTAAATAAAGAGGAGAATATAACAGATTATTTTATGATTTCCAAACATTATGTAGATCTGACCATTACCCAGCTCTCTCTTTTCTCTGATATTTCTTTCAAATTTAAAGGAAATAAATCCACAACTGTTACAATTCATAAAAAGTGGAATTCTCAAACAGAGACTGCCAGAAAATATTGGGGTCCGAAGAAGCTAAAGCACTTCGAACCTCAATAATTCAATCCAATAATATTGAAAACTGCTGAAAAGTTAGATCAGTTGGTTAGCCTTTTCTCTTTTGCTTTAGCAAAACCAATTAAGAAATATATAATGTCAGCGAAAAATATATGGTTTGAGTGTGATTGCCGACAATAAATGCTAGAGCTAAAAAAAAAGCTTACGCTGCATGGAGGAAGTCTGGAACTTTAGAAAGAAGAAGGCTATTCCTTCTTTTGAAACATCATTATAAGAACCTAATCAAACGAAAAAAGAGGAAACATGCAGAAGCAGGTTACTCCAGACTTTTCAAACTACTTAAAGAGAAAAACAAGGGAGCCATTTGGCAAGAACATAGATCTTTTCAGCGAGGTAACAACTTAGCATATAATATCCCATTGACCACCTGCGAATGCTACTTTGAAGATATGTTTAAAGACACTGTGAGAGGACCCACCTCTTCTTTAGCTTTGATATCGCACAGTTACCTGATTAGCCTCCAGTATCCCCAAGAGAAGTTCTAGCTATAATTAAACAAATGAAAACTAGAAAGACTCCTGGGTATGACTTTCACCTGGTTAAATTCTTTAAGCTAGACCCAGTATGGTGGGCAGAACTATTAATCCCCTTATTTACAAAAATTAACCAAACTTTAAAAAACCAAAAAAATAAAAATAAAAATAAAAAACAAAAATAAAAAAAATAACCACACTTATTTACAAAAATTAACCAAACTGGAGTAATTCCTGAAAGGTGGAAATTGGCATTAATTATTCCTATTTATAAGAAGGTGATAAGATTGGATACTTCAAATTATAGGCCAATTAGCTTTCTTCCTGTATTGAATAAAATATATGCTATGTTTTTAACGATTAAACTAAAAGAATGAATCATGGAAGAATACAACTTGGCAAGAGCAGCTGGGCTTTTAAAAAGTCTGTAAATGCATACAACACTGTTTGATTCTTTGCTTAAAATATATTAAAACTAACGGAGAATCTATATTTGCTACTTTTGTTGATCTTCAAGCAGCTTTTGATTCAGTATCTCACACTTGTTTATGGGAAAAGTTGAATTCCATCTCTATTCTTTAAGTGGCTATTGGCCCTGATTAAGAACTTATATACTGGGAATGTTCTACATTTAAAAATCTCCAATATGAATTCATCTCTGAGATCAATAAGAATCAAAAAGGCATACAACAAGGATGTGTCTTAGTTCCACACCTATTTAATTATACATATATAACTTCTTCCCAAATTTGCAAAATAATGCTCATGTACCATTCTTAGCAAACCAACCACTACCAATGCTTTTATATGCCAATGACTTAGTTCTCCTCAGCCAAACCCCAACTGGCTTGAGGAAACTTATGAAATATTTCTGTGTCTTTTGTTCTCAAGAGTTGTTGACAATTAATTTTGCCAAAACAAAGATCTTGAGATTTTCTAAGTCAAGGCATTTGAAGAAACATCCCTGGAAAATTTATGAAGAGACTATCAAAGAAGTTAGACAGTTTAAATATCTCGCTGTGATGTTTAATTATGACCTAACCTGGAGCTCCCATATAAAATCTGTCATAATAAAGACTCAAACGAAATTAACTATTCTCAAGAAATTCTTTTACACTTAAGGTGGTCAACTTATCCCACTTTTGCTAAAGTTATATAAAGCCACCATTCTTCCCAAATTTTTGTCTTTGTAAGATCTCTTCTGTTTGTAAGAGCCTTTCTCCCAGTGTACCTTCATCCATGGTGCAGCTAGCACTTAGACTCCCTCAAATTTCAATATTAGCATGATACCATGCTATCAAGTTCAGATTATCACTCTGTGAATCTAATGCTCTACCATCTTTACTGCACCTAGTAACAGCTTACACCTGGTTCGAAACTTGGCTTAGCCCAATTGATTCAAAGCTTGCTATATTAAATCTAAGCTTAAATCATAGGGATTCACTGAAAAAAATCTGCTAAATGTATGAAACCAATTATTTTAAAAAGATTGGGCTATGCTAAAATTCAAAGCTGACTGGAAATGCTCCCCTATTTATTTTCATTTATCCTATCAGAAAATGTTCGAACTGGCTAAATATTTCTTTTACTTAACAGTTCCAAAATATTAACACTCTTTTATGTTACTTAGATGCAATATGTTACCTTCCACCAAGACGAAGGGCCATTTTAGTAGAATTCCCCCTGAGAAATGTAATAGTACTTTTTGTAAGGATCACGTCAATTCAATTGCCCGTATCCTTTTCGTTGCCCTCATTACAATTCAGATGGCCAAGCATTAAGTTTGACTTTATACATGAGTTCAATCTTTTTATATATAAACTGGGAGCTCAGCAGGTCTGTCCCATATATCCATAATAATTTCCTCCAGACGTCCAAGGACAGAGAATGCTATGATCGACGATGGATCCTAGTAGAAGCGGCTTGTCTGTCATCTTTGGATCCGACTGACACGTCCAAGACTGTTGCCTTAGCTATCCTGGACATTTTTTCAGAGAAGATTAGATGATCTTCATAAGGGGAACGTGAGTTCTGTCCCATATTGTGGTCAAGTGATGGATCTGAAGATGTCTCAGATCCTACTGTGACAGAGTACATCTTGATCCTCTGAATCCTATAGGGAAGGAAAAAGCAGCGGTTGCCCTCTTATACTCAATGAGCTTGAAGGCATTGACCCATAGACACATGATTTCCCACACCTTCTGACTACTAGTGATGGAATGGAGAAGGAATATAGCATGAACAGCAATGTGGATGGGCATAGGACCAAGGTGCTGGTTCCAGCAATGGGCAAGTATTGGATCGATGACGACTTTCATCTCTTGGCTCCGATGGGGAGTAAGATGAGGGGTCTCCATAACACTGGAAGTTCTCAGACCTGGCAGTTTTGTCGGGGATCTTTGAGGTTCCTGCTTTGTTCCTTGTTCCCATTCCTGTTCTCCATCTCAGGTTGTTCAGATTGATGGACTTCGAGACATGGAGCTCAATCTTGCCATCGCTCTGGGGAGTTGAGGTGAGGCAAGGAGTCTGCAGCATGACCAGGACACTTGACTTCGGTCTCTGCAACTGATGATCAGCTCTGATGAGCCCTAGATTTGGGGTGGAACCATTGTTTGGTTTTGTTCTCTTTGGAAATGGTTCCAAGGAATGTTTTGGATCTGAAGGATGTCTTGAAGAATAGGATTTCTGCCCATTGGATATGACCTAGACTCCAACCTTGAGGATGCTACTAATCCAGCCCCAGAAAGGCACTCTTCCATGGCAGTTGACTTAGCTGCTGGGGGATCAGAGCTGGATGGATGCTCCTTCGCAACAAATGATTTAGCTGCCAGGGGATCAGAGCCAGGATGGATGCTTGCTTCGCGGCAGATGATTTAGCTGACAGAGGATTGGAGTCCAGATGAACACTCCTTCGCAGCAGATGACTTAGCTGTATGAATCTGTATGAATGCTCCCTTGCGGCAGGTGACTTATCTGCCAGAGGGTAGGAGCTAGTTAATACTTTCTTCCACAACACAGCCTTTAAAAAGGAAATGCTTCTCATTTCAGGCCTCAAGAATATCTGTTCGCAAACTTTGCTGCACAACATTATGTTCTTCCCCCACACAATAGACAGAGATCGTACTTGTCAGTGTGGGTGTTCTATTACCACCTCCAGTACACTTCAAAAACAGTGCCCTCTGAAACCTTCTGAAGGACTATAATAGGTTTAGAAAAACAAAGTCAAAATTAAGCCCCAAAATAGTAGTGAAAAATAGAAATGAATGGAGCTCACAAGCGAAGTTTTTCTCTTTGCAGTGGCTAAGAGAGAACCCAAGGGGAAGGGTTCACTCCTCCCAGCTAGTCACGTGATTGTTTAGGTGGGAAAACAGGCTGAGACATGACTAGGAGAAGCAGTCCCCTATTGGAGCTCTATGGAAGTGACAGAAACTTCTCTGGTTGGCAGGCCTGTGCGTGCGCAGTCCCAATGTGGGACTGCACAGAACAAAGATGAACTAAAGATTTTGCTATCAAGCAATATAAAAAAGTGTACATGCGATCTAGCTATATCTATGGAGCTATAAACTACTTATAAAAATTTTGACATATGGCTTGTAGGCTGTTAAGTTACAGGGAAAGGAAGGAAAGATGCAGAACAGTTCTTTCATACTGGAAGCCTTACATTTTCTGCATGACAACTGGATTGCAGCCTGAGCCATATGGGCTTCCAAGCCTGGTGAAGCGTCCCCCCCCCACCTCCAATGCTTGGCCCTGTAGTAAACTGTATCCCTCTTCTAGCTAGCATAATTATTTCATGCTGGGGTAAATAACTGTTACAAGCTAAGGGTTACAAGTCAATTCTACTGGAATTCCTCTAGGGGAAAATTACACAATATACCTGACACACGTCCATGGGGGAACTTACCTTAAACAACACTTATTCACTCGGCACTGTGAGGGAATACTGTGATGGGGAAACTTTGCCTGTGGAAAAAGCAGTGGAATATAAAGGGCTTTTCACCCCTTTTCTCTGGCTCCACGCAGCTGGTTTCCATATATATTACTGAAAGGCAGTGTTACAGAAATGATGACTGTCCCATTATCATGACCTCTGTGGAAAGCAGGCTAGACTTTACCAGTTGTGATTCCTCTAGTGCTGGAATTTAAAGTCCAGTATCAAAGGTCAGTATCCAGTCTAAAAATATGATAATTGTTCTCTTGAAGCATGTTAATGGAGCATCCCTGCAGTGATTGAACAGTTTGTACTAGGTAGGATATAATGGGGGAATCAAGGCCAAGAAAGAACCAAAGGTTCATAATCCAGCATCCATAAACATTGTAATTCAGTCAAAGCAAAGGTTTTTAGAGTCATTATAACTGCTAAAGCAAGTTCTCCCGTCATTCCTTCTCAAGTCTCCCTTGAATACGCCTACTGGACTGAAATGCTAAGCAAAGGAGCATTGTCAGCTTTGGTTTGGTATAGTGCGATGATATAGGTAGGCCATTCCATAAGTTAGGGGAATCTTATTTTTCAATTGACAAGATGGTGGGAGAAAGCAATACTGAGTTGGAAAAAAAAGTAAGAAGCGCCTTAATTTGGTGAAGGAAAGAGGCTAAGAAAGGTGGGCAAATATATAATAAGTGATGAATGGCGAACCAATGTATAAATTTGAGTTGGGGCCAATCAAAGGGTTTTTGACTACAGATGGGCACGAACAGCAATACGAATTTAAAAAGCCACGAACAGCCCAATCAGCTGTTCACGAACAAGCTGTTCGTGAGGCCCCATTCTAAACGAACAGGTGGCCATTGCAAGCCTCATTCGTTGCTGTTCGTTGCTGTTCGTCAAGCCAGACAATCTGGCACCTGCAATCAATTCCCTTGGCAACTGGAGGCAGGGACTGCCTGAACTCTGTCTGAACTCCTGCTGTTGCCCTGGAAACCCCAATCTAAGCCCAATTTAGCTTAATAGGCAGGTCTTCCTTTCAAGTGTGGAGCTCTAAATTTGTTACAAGGAAGCAAAGAGCAGGGGGGGGGGCTCCCAGCTCTGATTTTGCAGACAGTGAGGGAGAGACAATTGCTGTTGGCTTTTTGAGAGCATTGAGTGCATTGGAGCTTGAATTTTCTTTGTGTGTGGTAGGATAGAGATCTACCTCTTCAAGTTTCAGGGCTGCTGCCAGGCTCTGGGCCAAGCTATTATTTATTACTGGTACCTTTCCTGCTGCGTGCTCAGGTAAGGTTTCTGGGAGTGGTGCGGTAGGGATCTACCCCTTCAGGTTCCAGGGCTGCTGCCAGGCTCTGGGGACAAGCTATTATTTATTATTGGTACATTTCCTGCTGCCTGCTCAGGTATGGTTTCTGGGAGTGGTGTAGTAGGGATCTTGATGGCTGGAGGAGAGCCTGCTGCCCCCCACGAACAATGAGCAATGAACATGTTCGTGAACAGGTCATGTTCGTTGTTCATTGTTCATGGATGGCAACAAACAACGAACACCATGTATGTTTGTTTTTTTCTGTTTGTGCCCATGTCTATTTTTGACACCCTAAATGAACTATGACTTTGGTACCACCCCCTACCCATTCAACATATTCACACAAACCTAATGAAACACCAACCCTCTTATTCAAAGGGCTGTAATCCTAATCATGCTCACCTATTTTAGATAGTGGAAATTACATCTGAATAGACATGGTAGGAAGAATGCTGGTTCGGCTTTCTCTCTGCCCTCACCCTGGGTGCCAGGGGCTGACTGTGGCCCTCTCTTTTGATATCGCCTAAGTTCAATGTGGAGTGAATTCATTGAAATTTTCCCACAGAACAGCATAAAATATAATAAAGACAATGCATCCAGTTATTCTTTTGCCCATAAATCTCTTACAGCCAGGTCAAGAGTACAAAGTTCAAGATGGAGTGTTAAATACCGATCAGAAATTCATAATTTCAGTGAATTCACACTGGTTTATATCCCATTTCAGTGTCTATTTTGTGCTAGGTCATGCATTTGTGATTTATTTATTATATTGATGGTATGCTGTTTATGAAATTTATATACCACTGAGGAAGGCCTTTGGATAAGCAGAGATGTAGGTGTGCTTTACAAAGGACTTGGATTTCTTCCTTTTTATTGTGGAATTGCCATCCTCAACAGTGAATAATTCTAATAAACCTAAAAATCAGAAAGGGAATTCTGTGCAAAGAACTAAGGATGAGCAATGGCTTACTATAGCTCTGAGTTTTCTTCCATCAGGCCTCTTGCTCTTCCTGGACTGCCAGCACAACTAGAGGGACTGACACAGTGTGCTCTCATAATCACCTGTACAAAGCTCATCCAGGATGTCTGTGCCAGCTAACTAGTTTGCCAGCTTTTGAACCAGTCCCTGTAACTGTCTTGTTAACAGCTGTTTTATCTACAGTAGCAAGCAGATAATAGTGTTTCATGCCTCCATGTCATGAAATTTTTTTCATATTGACTAGAACATATCAAATTACTGTTAAATGCATAGAAGCAGCACAAGTAGTTTTTACCTGGACACTTGGCAACCCTAGCCAGCCTCTCTAGAGGACAAGTTTCTAATTGAATATGCTCAGTTTCACGCTGTACTCCACAGGTGTCACAAACTATACAACGTTCGATTTATATACCGCCTGTCAGGACAACTTAACGCCCACTCAGAGCAATTTGCAAAATGTATTTTTATTATTATCCTCACAACAATCACCCTGTGAGGAGGGTGGGGCTGACAGAGCTCTGAAAGAGCTGTGACTGACCCAAGGTCACCCCAGCTGGCTTCAAGAGGAGGTGTGGGGAATCAAACCCTAATTTGCTGCAGGACTGACTTTTCCTGGTTTTAAGCCATGATGAGTTCTATCCAATTGTTCCCATCAAGGAGGTTAGTCCTGGAAAGTTTGCAGTGTCCATTTAAAGTTTGTCCTCAGAATGACTGTTGCATTCAAGAAAGTCATAAGTGATTCAGTTGAGGGCCATTACAGCCCTCTGAACAAATAATCCTTCTGGGTTCCCCTTCATACTGCCTCAATCCAACCTAAGCATCACATGAAAACGCATGAGCATGACCGGTCTGGCTCTCTGAGCCTGTGCGGCAACCAGTATTTCTGGAATTTGATGCCCCTAGCCCTGCCTGCCTCTTGATGGACCTGACAAGAGAACTGCAAATGCTGTTGTAGTTTTGTAGCAAAAAGCTAATGTAAATATAATGAATGCAGCAAACACTTCTCATATGATATTCTACTCCCTGGGATTTTTGAATCACAAGGAGTACTTGGTAAACTTTTCAGAAACCTTAGATTAGTGCAGCTATGTATATTCCAGGATTTTGTTTTATTTGGAAACAAATATAAATGGTAGAAGGGTTTTGAAGCCTTTCTGTGCTTTTAGGGACCCCATCGTACCCGGGGCTGTTGTAGAAAGAGAAGATGGGTTCTACATTTTTTTCTACAAATGATTTCTGTTGTTCCTGACAAGGGAGCTACCTTTTTAATTGGTCCATCTCTTGGTCCTTTACCATCACCCTGGCATGAAGAAATTAAGTAGGTGAAGCTTTTCTCATCACTTCGTCTCCATGCCATGAATAACTAAATTGTGGCATGTCAGTTTGCTGAGAGCAAACAAGAGCAGAACCAGTAAAGAAGTAGGCAATTCTCACTTTGGCCTATCCCTTAACTCTGGACTTTTGGTTCCTTTAAGTATTGTATAGTGCAATCCCAAGCAGACTTACTCTCTTCTAAGTCCATTGACATCAATGGGCTTAGAAGGGTGTAACCATGCTTAGAATTGCACTGTTACTGTATTATATGGCAATTTGTAAACAGTTGTTAACCAAAATGCAACATATCCCATTTGCAGAAATAATTAGAAAAGCTTAATAGCCTCTCAGTATGCAGAAAGCATGTTTATAGACCTAAAGGTTAGGCTGTTGATAAATCATAAATCCAAAGGAATTGCAGTTGGTCTGCCAAAAGCGTTGCAGGCATTTTCCTCAGTGTTGTTTATCTCAAAGGAAAACTCAGTAGGTTCCAAAATCAATTGGGAAACTGATAATAGAAATAAGTCAGATTTTTTTAATTACAGAGGGATTATAGTTATATTCTGCTGTTTGTGGAAGACCATTATTCCCTTCTAACCACTCTTAATAGCTTGTGGAAAGGGGGCCATCCCTCCACTCCATACTCACTCTGTGTTTCATGTAAACTGCTACAAATAACCCTTTTGCAAAAGCTTAGATAGTAAACTGGTCCTTATGGGAAGGTCTGCTTTACTCTCCCATTGACATGGACATCTAGTAACATTAAAATAGTGACGAGGTGTTATCAAAAATAAATACCCTAGAAAAAATAAGTATTGCATCCTGTCCAGTCCCTAGTCATGGCTGAAAACCTAGAATGAGATTGTTAGGCTAGATAGTTAAGATTTTCCAAAACCATATTAACATTTTCACAGAAGAAACCTGGGTTCAAATCCCTGCCCAGGTCATAAAACACATTGGGGGATCGTGGCTCAGTCATTATCTCTCAGCCTAACCTACTTTACAGGGTTGCTGTGAGGAAAAACCCATGGGATAATCCTAACCATGTATTCCAGTTTTGGAGACAGGATGGGATTTAAATGAAATGAGTAAATCAGGGAATGCCAATGTAGTGCCCATGGGCATCATGGCACCTGGTAACACCATTTGTGGCATCTGCCAAAGTTTTTAGAAAGTAGGTAGGGCCAGGTAGGGCTTTTGCTATTGGAGACCTGGTTGGTTTGCAATTTTTTTTAAAAAATCTTCAGCAGCAGTTGCCACAGCACAAGGAACTTCACTGAAAATGTTCATCCTGTTAAGCAGAGTTTTTGCCTGTAATGTTGAAGAGTTGCTATTAGAGTTAAGCATCATCTATCCCAACCTGAGCTAGAATGCTTTTGGATTTTCTTTTTATCCAAACATGGCATAATTTAGCAACTTTAGAAATTGTTAGGAGATATCCATCGCTGTAGTGTCCAAAAAGTGGGTATATAATGTGTAGTTTCCCAGGTAAATTTGAAAATAAGGTTACTGGATATTTCTTTTTGCCCAGCCTGTAAAACTGGTGAAATTTGCTTTTTTTAAAAAAAATTAAATCCATAAAAAATGATCCATATGGAAAATTCATCTACTTTGGAAAATGGGAGGGGGAAATCCTCAGAGCTGACATCAAAGAACATCTTAACACTTGACATAGTAAAGAGTCCAGTAGCACCTTTAAGACTAACCAACTTTATTGTAGCATAAGCTTTCAAGAGCCACAGTTCTCTTTGTCAGAGAAGGCAATTCTCTTCGTGAGAAGAGAACTGTGGTTCTTGAAAGCTTATACGACAATAAAGTTGGTTAGTCTTAAAGGTGCTACTGGACTCTACTATTTTGCGACTACAGACTAACACGGCTAACTCCTCTGAATTTATTAACTCTTGACAGAAGACCTTGTACTGCCAAGATCTTTTGGCTCAAACATGTTTCTTCATGTTCCCAGCTCAACACCTTCATTCAGCCAAGTCCCACTGAAACTCCAAATTAGGTTACAAGTGCATTAATATTGTCTTCCAGAATGCATGGATTTAGCGCCATCTGTTGACAAATTCCTCTGATAGCTGTGCTGAGATACATCGTAAAAATATTATTTTGGATTTTTAAAATGGATTTTGCTATGGACCTGTGCAGTCACCTACTTTTTATGTTTACTTATCAGAATTTAGCCAATAAAGAAAGGGACCCTTCAACTGAAAGAAAAACAAAACAGAAAGTTTCACTAGGTAGAACTACCATAATTTGGATCACATTGACTCTACTTATTCTTAATATAAGGAAGAAGAGAAGAGGGGCACCTCAAGGACTTGCAGGGGACATCTCATTTTCCTCTTCCTCACTATTTTCTCTTTCCTTTTTGGCAACCTCTGTGTCCTCACCTTTCCCTCCTTCCTACCCACTAACCAACCAATCTTTTATCTGTTCCACATCTTCAGCTATTTTGTATTTACTTACATTTTTATGCCACCTTTCTCTACAATAGGAACCCAAAGCAGCTTACAGCATTCTTTTCCATTTTATCTTCACAACAGCCATGTGAGGTAGTTACTCTGAGAGTGTGTGACTGGCCCAACGGTCACCCAAAATGCTTCCATAGCAGAGTGGGGATTTGAACCAGGGCCTCCTAGATCCTAGTCCGAAACTCTAACCACTACACAATTATGGCGTTGGGTGGAGTGTCTACTGTTCAACAGTATCAAGCAGCAAGGTATGGGTGAGCCATGCAAGTTGCATGACTTCAAGTCACTCAGTGGCTGCTGCCAAGCCTGGCTCCAATGAGTCTTCTCTCAAAGGCCAAAGCAGCCATGGAAAGCCTCAACCTTTTACTGACAGAAATCAACCCTGGAATGTTGGAAAACTGTCATGGTTGCCTAGCAATGGCCACTGAGGGCATTTGTTTCTTAAAGCAACAGGTTATCCTTTTATCATTGTGGGGTTTTTTAACTCCCCATATATTTGTTTTTTAGATTTCAGATTTTTTTGCAAACCTGTTCTATTTTAGTTAAAAGGTATTACAAAGTATCTAGTTAAAAGCCATGAAAATCCTCTTGTTCACCAGCTTTTGCATATTTTTAAGTGGCACAGAACTCTTCATCAGATTGTATGGAAAGGTCACTAAGTTTTCATCAATAGACGGCATAGATGAAATATTTTATATTCTTCATTCTGACTGAACAGATCATGAAACATTTAAAAGCTAGTGGCTAAAATTGTATTTTTTAAAAGTTTCCCTTCTCATGGGAATCAAGAGAATTACAGCCCTCCCACCTAAACCCAAGAAGCCCAAAGTCCTTTCTGGGCTATAAAAGTGTGTCCCAAAATGGACTTCCAGTTATCTGATCTAGAAATGGGACCTATTCCTGTAAGACTGCAATCTTTTATGCACTTATTTGAGAATAAGTTTCGCTGTACTCAGAAAGGCCTACTTCTGGGCAAATATGAAGCTGCAAGAGTCACTATCATGCCAAGTTTTGCTTCTGCCTGTCCTAACAACACCTAATACGCCATTGGCTGCCCATCAATTACGGGGCTCTGTTTAAGGTATTGGCTACCACATACAAAACTCTTCATGGCCTTGGACCTACATATCTTCAGAACTGCCTCTCTCCCTATGCTCTGCCACGTTTCGCTCATCTGAACAGGGCCTTCTGCAGGTGCCACCCTGCAAATGGGCAAAATCAACAACTGGCCGAAGATATGCATTCTCTGTTGTGGCTCCCACCTTATAGGATGGCCTGCCTGATAAGGTCTCAGGAACACTCCTCCACCTTCCTGGCTTTTTGCAAGTTATACAAAACTGAATAATCCAGGAGAGCTTTTTTAACACAGGTAATAGGGCTGTACAGTAACAAAATGGTTCTGAAAGATTCTCAAGTAAAGAGCTGGGACTGTGGACTATGCTAATTTGAATAGTTTGCCATTTCTGTTGCTGTAAGTAGAATCCTACTGTGAAATTTTTAGCATGATTTAATGCATCATGTTGATACTTATGCTTTACTTCAGCTCTGTTTCAGATTTCTGGTTGCTTCCAGATTTCTATAATACATATTCTATTGAATTGGTCATTGGATGTCCCATCCTGTTGATCGTATTGACTTACTCTGTGAAATCCTCTTTGAGTCCCAGTGTGAAAGGTGGACTGTAAATAAAGAAATAAACAAATGTTTCTGGTGGGTAACCATGTTAGCCTATAACAGTAGGACAAAATTTTAGTCCAGTAGTAACTTTAAAAAGAACAACAAAATTTCCAGAGTAGTAGCTTTCATGAGTCAAATCTCCAATATTAAAAGAGGATGATAGAAAATAGAGAACTTGGATCACTTTGCAAACACACTTCACCCGAGGCTTCTAACAGCCAGCACAGGCCTAGTCTGCTGAGGCAGCCCCATGTCATGCCAATGGAAGATGCTGAAGATTCAGGCACAGTGCATATATGGAGGAGAATTGAGTAGTTACTCTCATCTCCATTTGAGGATGGAACAGAGCAGGAAGATTTCAGCATGATTGCTGGTACCAGTGGGACTAACTGTAAAGCTAAACCTGACAGTGAGTTCCGTTCAGTTCTGCATAACTGGCCAAAACCACTGCTGACCCAAGTCTTATGCCACTGTCATAAGCTTGATTAAGTTGATATGTACAAGTTGGCGTCAAGTAACTCATGATGCTTCATAGGCATCAGTTTATGGGTGGTACTTCTGCTTGCACTATGGTTACTCAAGGGCAAATTTATTTCTGGGCACAAGGTCAAGTAACAATTTGTGCTGTTTCAAAAAGAAGCTTCTGCATGCACAACAGAGGATGCACAAGTAAAACAGCACCTTAAGAGCCAAGCACTTTTATTTACAAGAGTTTGTACAGAAGGATTAGAACAACAACACAGAACATATAATAAATCAGGAAATAATTTAAAAAGACTAAAGAAGTGAATTAACAATCTGAAACCAAAAGAAAGGTTCCCATACCCAGCAAACTCACAGTATGAATCCCTAATTGTAACCAAGAGAAAAATCATATTCTTATTTACATCTGGACAACTACTATTTATAATGAGCATCCCCAAGTCTTAAATATCTTCGAATCAGCCTTGTAGGAAATGAAGCATTGATGATGCTTCTCACTGTGAGCTTTGACTATTTGTTTTACGAGTTTATCATTTTGATAATTAGGAGTATAGCTCCCAATGTGCTGAAAAAATTTGACAGCATAGTTTGGAAAGGCAGGTGTTTGTTAGGATCAAGACATCTCATAAAACCTTCTTGCTATGAAGCTTTGCAATGAAAATGTGAAAGCCCAAGAACTGAGCGAATGACATGAGCAAGCCCATCAACAATGTTCATGCTGCCACACTTTCTGTTCTTGCTCTGGTTTCTAGTATTGCTTGGGCTTAACATCTGTATCACATCCTCACTTGAATTTATCCATTAATTCCTGTTCCAGGAATGTTGTAAACACAGTTCTGTCCAGCTTTCTAGTATATTCTTACCCCATGGTTCTCTCTTTCGCATTTCACCTTTGCAGCAACCTCCAGAGGTAGGTTAGGATATGAAAGTGACTATTCCAAAGTCACCTGGTGAGCTTCATGGAAGAGTGCGTATCTGAACACTGATCTCCCAGATCCTAGTAGAATACCCTTCACACTACACCACACTTTCTCTTCAGCTTCACCTCAATAGAAGACACAGCACAGTCATTACAGAGATGCCTTTTCCTTTTCTCATACTGTTTCAAAGGCCTCTGGAAACTGATTGAAGAACCATGCTGGTATTTCTCCAAATCATCCTTGTCATGATGTAATGCTTTTAATTAACTTTAAACTGCATCAAAAGATCTAAAATGAGGAAGATGTTATTTGGTTTCACTCAGCCTGTAGTAATGACCAAACCCAAGTCCCTAAATGCTCCTGAACTCAAGAGGTTTAACCAAAGTTCATTCAGTTTAGGTGTACAGCATCATTTTAAAAAATTGTTTTAAAACGGAACCTCAAGACCTGAAGAAGGAGGAATGGTGGATAAAAGTTTTGGAGTTTGTGTCAATGGCAAAACTTACTTCATTGATTAGAGAAAGTACATGAGTTAACTTTTTGACTGAATGGAAACCGTTTATAGACTTTTTACATGAAATGGATAACAAGGATTTGATGATATCCAGATTTATGGATTAAGAAACATGAACAATAGGAAAAAAGGGCTTTTATGATTAACCTAGAATAAGTGAGACTTTAGAAATTATACATATTTGATGCGGAGAAAATTGGAACTCAACCTGTAGTGTAATTTAGGGTTTTAAAAAAAATTACATATATGTGTGTGTGTGTATTGTTTATGTATTGTTAGTGTGTCTTCTGTTTAGAATGTTTTTTTCTTATTCTCTGTTTATTGTTTATAGTTATTATGTTATGGTTTATAGTTTATAGTTTAAATAAAGAAAATTCTACCCCCCCCAAAAGACCTGAAGAAGAGTTCTGTGTCAGCAGAAACCTCACTCCTAGCATTTTGTAAAGATTTTTCATTGCTTCACATCCTCTCCACTTTTTCTTTTATAGGACCAACAAATATGCATATAGATGCAAATATGCACTTTAAAAATTAGATTTTTTAAAAATTTATGTTATTTATATCCCACCTTTCTCAATGAGACTCAAGGCAGATTACTTAGTGTGAGATTAGAACAATTAGTGGCAAGGACAAGGGCAAGGCATTTCCATACAGTGTCAAGAACATTTCCATAAACAATGTCATGGGGTAAAAGAATATGAGTTTGCAAAGATAAAGTATTAGCAAGGATCCAGTATGGGGTTGAGGAATTGCTGAAACAGAAAACAATCAATTCTAGGACTTACATTGAACAACAGGTAGGAGACATAGCCGTTTTTGACTAGCCTCCCCCCCCAGCCCCCCTGCTTCATGAGATAATAAAGTGGGGCTCTAGAAAGTGGAAGCAATGCAGATTCTGCTAAAAATACCCCACATGTCCTTTCTACTTCGGTGGTAGCAGACTATCCTGCTAGAATTGGGGCTACATCTCCTTTCTCCAGCCTGAGCGGCTTAAGCTTGAACGACTCTTCTATCACCAGGCGGGCACCGTCCATCCACAGCTGAGTTTTCAGCCGTGCCGCAGACTGGACTGTCAACGCCTCAGAGCGCATTTTCACGCCAGGAGCATGTCTACTCAAAAGTAAGTTTCATGGAGTTCACTCTGACGAAAGTTTCAGGCGGGTAGCCTCTTGGTCTGTAGAAGAGGAGCAAGATTAGGGTCCAGTCTCTAAGGTGCTACTGGACCCGAATCGTGCTACTCTGACGAAAGCGTCTTTAGGACTGCACAGCCTGAACTGTGCTGCTTGAATGCTACTAATTTGGGAGAGAATACATAAACAGTGCTTTCGAATTGCTTTACGAGAAAGCCGAGATTTAAAGCCCGATGGATAAGACATGTGAACCGCTAAGAACGCTCAACTGCCCGCTGCCGCCCTCGCGCAGCGGAGTTCTTGCGCGCCGGAGAGCACCGCCTCAGCCTCCTTCAGAGCTCTCCCGACCGAGGTTGGAAGAGGGGGCGGGACTGATCCGGCTTCGGAGGAGGAGTCTCTCTACGCCCCGCCCCTCGAGCTTTGGTGCGCCTCTGCTTTGTTTGGCTCAGCCCAGCTCAGCCTCACAAGCAGTCCGCGTGACTGACACGGACCAAAGTTATCCCGGAATAAAGGCAGCACGCATGTGCAATCACACCGGATGTGAACGTGCCCTGCCGGCTCCCCCTTCCCGCCTCAATCTCCCGGGAGTTCGTTTTGCGAGAGAGTCGCAGCCGTGCCGAGCCGTGCTAAAGCGGTCCAAGTCCCGCTGCGCTCTTCGCAACACGAGAAAAGAGGAAGGGGCGAGTAAGGGGCATAAACCCGCCTCTCTTCGCACAGAGTTCTTAGGTTGCGGTAGCACAAATGAACTGAACCGGGTCAAACCCGGTCCAGCCCGCAGTGGCTTCCCTCGCAGCGTTTTAAGCACGGTTCGCCTCCATTCCCGTCCCAACCGACTCCTTTCTCCTTGCAGTTTTGTTCTAGGGGGCCTGAAGGCCCGAGGGCAGCATGGATTTCCGAGGGAAGAAGTATGAGCGGGGCAGTAACTGGTCAGACCCGGAGGTGGTGGAGCTCCTGCACTTGTGGGCGGACGAGTCGGTGCAGGCGGAACTGGAGAGCTGCCTGAGGAACCAACACGTCTTCAACAGGATCGCCGAGGTGCTGAGGGACAAGGGCATCCACCGCACCGGCGACCAGTGTAGGGAGAAGATCAAGAAGATGAAGCTGGAGTACCGTCGGATCAAGGACAACAACAAGGCTCCCCGCGGGGGCAGAACCTGGAAGTTTTACGACGTGATGGATCGAGTCCTAGCCAGCCGGCCTTCCCTAGCTTACAACGCCTCTAACAGCAACAGCCTGATGCCTCAACAAGTGCTCCAAGGAAGCCTGGTAGAAAACTATCACCACCACTTGGCCCCCTCGACCATGCCCTTTGCCCACTCACAGCCTCCGGAACTGATGGAGATCAAATGCGAGGAGGTGGATTCAGAGGAGCGCTGCCTGACGCCGGAGCCGCCACCCTCGGTCACTTACCAGCAGGTGGGCTCCGCTGAGGAGCCTGAGATAGAAAGGGCCTTTCTGGATAGGTCCCAGAATGACTCGCCCATCTCTAGGGTGGAGATTCCTATTGAGACCAGTGTCTCGCCTTCAGGTAGGAGGGACTGGTCCCATATGCCAGCGTCTGGTTTGCCCTTCAGAAAGGTTCCCACCAGAAAGGGATGAATTAGCCTCGTTTTATATCCAGGCTATCCTGGAAGGGTGCCTGCCCTGGATGTCTGTGGGTGGGCAGCAAGAAACATTGTGGGGCTGGCTTCACCTTGTTCTCATCTAGGTGTGGTGTGGGTGTGGCTGGTATGGAGGGCATCACTCTGTGCTGATGTGGGTGAAGTGCAGCCAGGGAGGAAGAGCATGGGTATGCCTTCACCTGCTTTTGCGCAACTGGCCTGTATGCAAGGTAGCTGACAAGGAGAGCACAGCAGTGCCCGGCTTCATCTTGACCTGAGTGTGGTGTGGCTGACAAGGAGGAGCATGGGAACAGTAGTGCCTGGCTTGGGTTGTGGAACGGGTGCAGCTAGCAAGGAGTATGTTGGTGCCTGGCTTTATCCTGTACCAGTCCGTTTCATATGCCAGCTCATGGTGGCACAATGCTTCCCCTAGTGGCTGCTTGGGGATGGTGAGGCCACCAAGGAGAAGCACAAAACAACAGTGCCCGTTTTTACATCCTCAGTATAGGCAAAGTCTTGCCAATGAGGGGAAGCGTGTCAGTGTCAAACTTGGAACATGCCTCAGGTGCTGCTGGTTGGGAAGGAGCAGGGCGGCAGCTGGCTTTGCCCTTCGCCAGCCCAGTTGCAGTGCAGCTGTAGAGGCAACCAGATTCACCCTGTGCTGATCTAGGCATGGTGCAGCTGCATGGATGCAGTGGCAACCAGATCATGCCACCTGCCCAGGTGTAGTATAGCTAGCAAGCTGGAGCATGGTGGCACCCAGCTTTGGCCACTGAGGGGGAACATGGATGCATCCAGCTTCATGCTGTATGGATCTGGGTGTGGTGTAGTCAGGGAGCAGAAGCACACATACTGTAGTACCCAGCTTTGTACCAGCAGAGTATAGCTGGGGAGGAGGCGCATGAGCACAGTGACACCTGGCTTTTTCCTGACAGGCCAAGAAGGAGCATTGCAGCACCCAACTTCATCTTTAAAAAAAAAAACATTTTATTTAAAGAAATGAAAGTAAGACAAAAACAGAGTAAAGTAAGTGCATAATATAAAAGTGATGCAAAATTTAGACAGTAAATTGAAAATTATACCATCTTATACCACCAATAAGTATATAAACAGTGCAGATATAAAAATCTTAGGAATAAAACAAGCAGAACATTTAAGTTGCTTTAAACTGTGAAAGTAATTATTAAGTATTTAGCTTCCTTGAACCTAGCTACATGAATTTTTCCTTATCTCTTCTTCCCTCTCTCCCTCTAAGCTACTATATCAATTAGTTTAACCTAAAAAATCAAAGAAATCCTTCCATTTTTTCCTGAAGTCAGTTATCAACCTGTTTTGTAAGTAGGTAGTCAGTTTGGCCACTGAACTATATTTGTGAACCTTGTCTCTCCACTCTGGGAGACTAGGACAAGCATCAGTTTTCCATTTCCCAGCTTAATCTTTCAGCGAGGAGAGGCACGGGCACAGAAAAATGGCCATCTTGGTTCATGGCCCAGGTGCAGTGGACAAGGAGCATGATGGGTGCCTGGCTTTACCGTTCTCTGGCCTAGATGCAGTGCGGTTGGGGAGGTGCATAGACCCAGCAGTGTCCAGCTTTACATTACCAGCCCAGGTGCAGTGTGGCTGGTAAGGAAGAACATGGGGATAATGGCACCAAGTGTTGCCTGCTGTCAGCCAAGGAGGAGCAAGAGGCACATGGCAGTGCCCAGCTTTGCCCTGCCAGCTTAGGCAGTGTGTGTCTGGCAAGGAGTAGCACAGACTTTGTCCAGAGGCAGCTTGGGCATGGTGTGGCCAATGGAGAGGAGCAGGAAGACTGACCTTCATCTTGTGCTGACCTTGATATGGTGCATCCAGCTTCTCGCCACCAGCCCAGGCGTGATATGTTTGGCAAGTGGGAGCACAGTGGCACTAGTATCATCCTGTTCCAGTTTATGTCTAGTACAGCCAGTGAGGAATATGGGCCATAATCAAACTCTCCCTGTGCCCTCCTGAGCATAGTGCAACTGGCAAGCAGGTACATATTGGCCTTGTTTCTTGTTGGACACACTATGCCCAAGAAGGGCCGCCATCATGCCCATCCTCACCTGTTGGGCTGGGTGCCGCCATGTCTCCTCTTCACCACTCTCCCTGCAAAGGCAGGCTGTGGCAGAGCAAGTCTTCCAGCTCACCAGGATTTTGACCAATATATTAAATGGCCAGTCTGCCTCTGTACAACATATGACTAGATACTGTCAAAAGAGAAGTTTAAGGAATTGCTTTTTTAAAGGCTTGAAGTGTACTTTTATTTAAGAGATGGGTGCTCTTCCTTTTTTGAGAGTATCTTTATTGCATTAATAATGTTATTAATATGAAAATACTGTGGTGGATAATTAAGAGATACTTTGTTGAACTGTTTCCATTATAATCTTAGCAACAGAGTTTAGAGGTAAAATTAATTAAGAGGGGATGTTAATTTCATGGATAGTTTGAAAGGGAGAGGAAAAGTTACTTATTTGTTTACTTCATTTATACACACCTTTCTTCCCAAGTTAGCTTACATGGTTCTCCTCTTCCCCATTTTATCCTCTCAAGTACTTTATGAGATAGGGTAGGCTGAGTGTGTGTGTGGCTGGCCAAAGGCCATCATGGCAGATTGGGAATTCGATCCTACTCTTATACTCTAACCATTACATCACACTGGCTCCGAATTCACTGACGCATTGGGTTCAAGAAAGGGCAATAAAGGTGCAGATTCCAAAGCAAAAGATAATGCAGACGATTTGAGCTGAGATTAATTGAAAGAATTGTTGGTGAAAAGAATTTTAAACATACATAGGAAAGAATTAATGATAATGACCATTAAATACAAGTTAAATGAAAGAGAAAAAAATGGAGACTGTGATTGTGAATAGAGATAAGACTGCAAACTAATTTGAATGAATGAAACAGCAGGGAAAAAATCTTTCACTGAGTCTAAATTTAAAATCTGAAAAAAAGGAAAGTGTAGAGGAACTGGAGGGAAAATAGAAAAAACTTAAGGAGAAACTATAAAAAGCTGGATAGTTTAAAAAGTTAGAAGAGCACAAGAGACGAGGCATTCCCCCTCCCCAGTCCTCCCAATCCCAGCCTTGCCAGCTGAATGATGGCAGCAGCACCTCTCTTCCCATCTTGGCCAACTGCAGTATTGCCACCACAATGGCAGCCACAGTTCTCCAGGCAACTGACTCCATGTTTGAAACCTCAACTCTGAGGGTAGCAGGAGTGGCATTCCCGCCCTCCCCAGGCTGGGTGACTGTAGCTTTTCTAGCATGAAGGTGGCAGCAGTGGGCTGTCCCCCAGCTGATCAACTGCATATTTGCTGCTTCAACAGAGTCGGTGGCTTTTCTCCAGACTGGAGCTTCAGCGCTGCCCCAGTGGCAGACAGGCTGGCTTCCCCTGGCCTCCTTAGCTGAGGAGGTATGCTTACTGTGGGAGGGCTGGGTGTGTCTCTCAGAAGAGGAGGAGGAGGAGGAGGAGGAAAGTGTCTGTGTATGTCCCCGAAGCACGTTCTTGGTTTTGGGGGATTTTAAACACTCCAATGTAAGTTTTTATATTTTGCAGATTTTTCTACCCTGTGGGGGCAAGGTTGCAGAAGCATCTGTTTTGCTCCCAAGTGGCCCCGAGTGACAGGTTTAAGCATCCATACATTGGGGCCACTTGGGAATTAGATATATCATAAAGATCATGCTGTTACTTTGGACCTAGAAGAAATAGAAAGTAAGTTAGAGGAAGTCAAAAGTAAAACAAGAAAAATATAAAACCTGAGAGGACTCCCAACATACATTGGAAAAAATGGAACTTGTTGGTTTCTTGGAAGATGTGCTGGTAGGGCAGCAGTAACTATTAAAACAGCTTATGGAATGCGGCCAGATTCAAAAGCAGAGCAAAATAAGCCTTGAGATATTCTTACTACCTTTGTCAAAGGAGACATCCAATTGTCTGTGGTGTGCATAAATCATCAATAAATAAAGCTAGGGGACTTAAAATTGGCCAGCACTTTTAGGATGATCATGGGAGTTGCAGCACCAAACATTAAAGGAATGAAAGCATTGTGGCCCACATTAGGTCCATCTTATTTGCAATGGAAGCTAAGATTTTTCGTGGCAAGCTTAACCCATTAGAAAATGAAGCTAGGAGTCTCAAAATTGACCACCAGCTTCAGGATGATCATGGGAGTTTCAGCACCAAACATGAAGGGCAGCTCAAAATCCAGGCCCACATTAGGTCCAGAATCCCACCCCCATGCTATTTGCAACGGAACCTAAGGATGTCTGTTTAACTCATCAAAAATTAAACCTAAGAGTCTCAAACTTGGCCACCAGCTTCAGGATGATGATGGGACTTGCAGTGGCAAAAGTGAAGGGAATTAGAACATCCTGGCACAGATTAGCTCCAGAACATCCTTCTGTGATTTGCAATGGAAGCAAAGGTTTACTCACAAGAAGCCAGGAAGGTGTGGATAGCAAATACAGGGAGGATGGAAAATATCCCCTCCTTTATAAAAGAATAGGAGCTCTGAGTTATTAGAGCCAGTGTGGTGTACTGGTTAGAATGTTGGACTAGGATCAGGGATTTCCTGGTTCAAATCCCCACTTGGCCATGGAGGGTGCTGGCTGACCTTGGGCTAGTCACACATTTGCAAACCTAACTCACCTCTCAAGGTTGTTGTGAGGGTAAAATGGAGGAAAGGAGACTAACATAAACTGCTGTTTTTCATCTGGTATTGCTGCAACTCTTTCAGCAGGAGGCAGAACTGCACATTTAATACTCACACTGTTGTTAAAAGATTCGGGTTTCCTGCTTTGGGTTTACCCGGGGCTGGGGCTGGGGTGATGTTTAAAAGGCCCTGCCGCTGCTTGCTTGTAATGCCTCGGAAAGCAGCTCTGCAGCTTTCCGAGGCATTACAAATCAGGTCCGATTCTGGCATTTTTTCTGAATCAGATTCCCAAACCGCACATGCCTAATCATGAGTACAGTGAGCTGTGCAGTGACAAGTGTTGTGAACAGGTTCACCTCTTGTTCAGAATAAAAAGAAGGCATTTTGCAGACAACATGGAAAGGGAAAAAAACTTGTTAATGGTCAAGAGGTAATGGTTCTAAATGGTCTTCACCCCAAATCTGTGCTAAATGTAGAAAATTTTGTTGTCTCACAGAAAAACTTGAGGAACAGCAGGTTAGATATAATGGGGATACCTTGCAAACTGAATATATGTTTTTGAGAATAAATGGATAAAAATGAGCACGAAGCTCCACACTTCACAAAAATTTAGAACGAAGATAATTGACTCCTAGATGTAAAACAGGAACAGAACAGATATGTTACGGAGAAGGGGCCATATTATGAGCAAATTTATACTTAAGTTTGTTTATAGCCCTTCTAAGGAAGCCCAAATACCAAACATAAATGACTTTTTGGAGAAGGCTTGATTATTTAGGTATTTTTTGCTTAAACCTTTCCCGACTGAACATTTGTTGACATGAAAAGATTGGGTCCAAGGTCTTTAAAATATATATTGATAGGAGGTATCTGTATATAAAAAAGAAATAGTGGAATAGCAGCCCAAACTGCGTGTTAAGTGTGAATATGGTTGCAGTCATAGTCTTTTCAGGTATTTGTGTTCTTGAGGCTGCACCTTAAGGACTGCTTCAGACATATTTTGCCACAACAGCATGAGGAAAAATAGACGTACTCTTGTGTGTGTCACTAAATGGGAACCTGATGCTATTTTCAGTTTTCTAAAAATAACTAAATAACCATGATTCCATATTTAGTTGAACATTTCATGGGTGAAATGATTCTTAATTTCTCCTCAGAATTTGACCACTTCTTTTAATGATGGCCTCATTTCCCTTCATTACCAATGTGTACCCTAAACCATGAGGCACAAGAGACATCCCTTTTATGACTTCAGAAACACGAGAAAGTGATCAACACATATGAGGAGGCACACTGGGTTTGTTTATTTAGGAAATATATATATGCCACCTCTCCAGAGACCCGCTAAGGCACGCCAACCAAGAGATGTGGGGTTATCGGTAGGGTTGTGGCAACCTGGAAAAGGAAGAGTTTCCAGTATATAAAGATTAACAAATTTGGTACTTGTTGCTGACTTTCAGCATATGTAGCCAAAGTGTTCTTTGGGAAAGAAAATAACTTCTGTTTGATTGTCTGTAAGTATCTTTTAAGCATAAGCTATCTGTTGTTTTATTACACAGACAACTTTTGAAATAACGTCTCTGTGTGCTGCCTTACTCTGTTACCACTGTAATGGATTTTCCACATTACTTTTCTGCCTGATATGATGTGTTTGTAGAACAGCCTGTTCCTCTTTAAAGTGTGGGTTGGGGTTTTTTTGGCCTTAAAGGCATGTAGACAGGAGGACCAAAGACAAAAATATGACTGGCAGTTCCTTCCTGTCTTAAGTTTGGAGGCAAAAATTTCAAATGAAAATGGATGGCTATGGGTTTTAGAAGAACGTGGTGAGGTTTTAAAGTCTCCATAGGAAGGGTGCTATGCAGGAACTGGTGACTTGAAACCCCAAAGGTGTAATCATTCTAGTATGTTACATCAAAACCAAAAATCAGTCTTGTTGCTTCTTAAAAAGCAGCAAATTTATTGTTGCACCACAATATATCTGCTAGTCTTTGAGTGCCAAAAAACCCATGGTTTTGGCTGCTACAGTTTTACTAATAACCCACATCTCTTGATGAGGTGGGGCTGAGGCAGGCTGTCTCTCTGCCTGCTGGTTCAGTCAAGAAAAAAATCTCTAAGAAAGGTCAGGGAGAAGTTTATTTCTCTCCTGCCAATCACCTCTGTACTGCCAAGGGATCCTCACTTGTTCTTTGAAAACCAGGGCGTTAACTAATTGGATGCTTTATTCCAAGCCCCTCCCTGCTCCTTTTTGCCAAGAAGTAGTACCTTAGAGAGGGCCAAGTCTTCCATTTCTATATAGCCACTCTGCTGCCTCTCATTCTGATATACTTACGCCTTCCCATCTGCCTTTCTTCTCAAGAAGTTCAGGGGCTCTGCTTTGAGAAACCTGTATTCCATTGTGGTCTGAAGCCCATAGTACATTGCCTTTGGGGGAAAAGGTGATTAATCTGTTTTAGAAATTAATAAAGTGTATAATTTGGGGTTTTAAAAAACTCTCTGTGGCAATACTTTTCATTTTAAGAGCCTGCAAATAGTTTTGAGGCAGAAAATCTTTTGTTCATAGAATTTCAGCTTTTTTTAGAATTGTCCCTTACATGAGAAACATGACTCAAGACCAATAGTAGTCTAAAACCACGAATGCAGAAGAAAAAATAGGTTTTGTAATTTTTGGACTTTGTGATAGATGGATTGTGATCTTATAAAGACTTTGGAGTAAATCTCAAATTGGGCTGGAAACGTCTGTAAAATACAGGGTAAGTAAATTTCTTTCATTTTATACACCAGCTTCTGTTGCTACAATAGTATTTTAATTGTAGAACTTGAATATGTACAAGAAGCAAAGGTCAGGTAGTCAGTTATAGAGCAGGCTTCCTTCAGGGTCCTGTTGTTCATCCCAAGTCCACAAGAGTATCTGAGCGCTCTGAGCCTTTGTTAAAATGTAAGAAGTTACAGCAAGATCACCTAGTGGATTGTGAAGGGACTGCTTTCTTAATTTTGAAACTGAGTGGTAAAAAATGTCCTTGTTTATTTTTTATAGGGATATTGATCACCACAGATAAACTGGTAAAAGTAGTTGGTGTGTAGGAAACTGTTTTATGTGATGGGTAATAATAATAATAACAATAATATTTGATTTATATACTGCCCTTCAGAACAACTTAATGCCCACTCAGAAGGGTTTACAAAGTATGTTATTATTATCCCCAGAACAATCACCCTGTGAGGTGGGTTGGGCTGAGAGAGCTCCAAGAAGCTGTGATTGACCCAAGGTCACCCAGCTGGCTTCAAGTGGAGGAGCAGAGAATCAAACCTGGTTCTCCAGATTAGAGTCCTGCTACTCTTAACCATTACACCAAACGGGTAAGACACATTAGACTTCATGAAACCAGATCATTCTTTGGCAAACATTTATTTATATAATAATTTTATTATCTGTGATTCACTCTGGGAATTAATTGCAATTTCAGTGCTATTCTGCATCAGCTGAGAACACATTTTTTTTCTTAGAGCTTAGGCACATTTATCATAAGGGTGGAAAGGGACTTTCTGTTGATTATCTGTGAAAATATTACGTTATGGCTTAATATGAACCAGTGTTCACCAGGGATCAGTCCCTCTAAAGAATTTAGTGCATGTTGCATACTAAACAAGGAAAGCTTCATAGTCTGTATTGATGTTCTTTAGCCTAATCCTTACCTAATTCTTCTCTTTACATCTGATAACTGTCCAGTCCATATGCAAAAGAATAAATTGATACTGAAATCTGACACTGAACATCACAATACTCAGAAACCCATGGGAGAATTTTTTTAATCTTCCAGGACATTGTTACTGATTTAAGAGTGCCAATCCTCATACTGAGAAGCTTCAAAGGGAGATTACATGAGATTGCTAACCTAGAATTCATCAACAAGTTCAGGATAATGGACCTACCCCTACCCTGTCTGAATAGGAACATAAGATTCTTATTTCATTACACATGCTGATTTTCTGTATATCCCACCTCTGGCATATCTTCTTGCTCTAATTATGCTGATTACATTTTTCAGTGAGCAAGATTTGGGTCCAGTAGTACCTTAGAGACCAAGTAGATTTCCAGAGTGTGAGCTTTCGAGAGTCAGTGCTCTCGAAATCTCACATCCTGGAAATCTAGTTGGTCTCTAAGTTGGTCTTCTACAACAGACCAACACAGTACCCACCTGAAACTATTTACAGTTTTCATTGTAATTCTTCATCCTGGTTTCAATTACCTTTCTTTGTAATACCCCTTTTACCTTCTTAATAATAACAACAACAACAACAACAACAACAATATTTGATTTATATACCGCCCTTCAGGACAACTTAATGCTCACTCAGAGCTGTTTACAAAGTATGTTACTATTATCTCCACAACAAAACACCCTGTGAGGTGGGTGGGGCTGAGAGAGCTCCAGAGAGCCGTGACTAGCCCAAGGTCACCCAGCTGGCTTCAAGGAGAGGAGTGGGGAATCAAACCCGGCTCTCCATATTAGAATCCCACGCTCTTAACCACTACACCAAACTGGCTCTTACCTCTATATAAGGGGTGATGGATCTTTGTTCTGATTTGTATGTGACAAGTGAGCTTGGACTCACAAAACCTTATACCATGGAAAATTTTGTTGCTCTTTAAGGTGCTACTGGGCTTGAATTTTGTTCTCTTACATGATTCAGCTTTTGTTGAATAGACTTATATGGAAGTACTGTAGCAGCAACCTATTCTACTGATTTGTTTTATAGGATACAGGTTCTCCAGTGGTCTTTAAAATCTTCCACTGAAACTGAATTTAAGGCACCCATACCATCTCTTGGCCATTCACCCCACCCCACTGATTGACCCTCTTCTTGCCTGCTGTGCAGCCTACATGGAGTCTGATCATTACTGCAGGGAAGGAGGCATATGGACTGATAGACAAGAGGATTCATGACCTGTAGCTGCCTTATTTTAAGTTTCAGTGGCAAAGATCAAAGGGGAATGGGCATCCACTTCACATCCTGGCATCCTTCCCTAGAAGTTGGCCCCTGTTTAGTGGAACATAACCTAGCTTCTGGTAGAGTTTACATGGTGAGGTGTGTTCTGTTGCTTAATTAGAAAAAACAGGTTAGTTGCTTAATTGGGACTCATCTGAGAGAGACCAGAATTTATTATAGGTCTCTAGGACTTGAATGAGATTTTGGGTAATCCATTATCTGGGACTGTTTATAATTGTGTCTGAATGTCTTACTGTAATGGGAATGTCTCTGAGTATCTGAAGATTGCCTTTCCTTCATTCCTGAGCCACCACACCCATCTCCTATGAATTAAGAGAATAAAAGAGGATGTGGCACCCACCAAGTTCAAGCCCTGGAACCTGCCATTATACTAATTAAAGTATTGAGTAATTTTCTGTGGTTTGGATAGAGACAAAATGCTGGACAAGATGCATTAGTGGATATTCAACATCCGGTGCCTGATGCAGACAGTTAAAGGAAACATTCAATAGTTGTTTAGAAGTGGGCTTTAGGTTGGCCTTGAGATTCTGTGGGCAGCCTGAAACTAGTTAACTTGCTATGTAAATTTGGGTTTTGTCAAAATAAGGACCTAAAGGAATCACTTGTGGATAATTTCCCCTTATCTGTTTATTTATAGGTTTCAGTGAGCCCAACGTAGCTTCTTCATCCAGAATCCAAAGTCTGGGGCCACGGCCTGGTTTTTCTACTCTGCACCGCTTGCGGAAGAAACGGAAAGCCCAACGGCTGAAGGATCCACTTGATGAACTCTTACTGAAGACCTTGACAGCACAACGGGAAATGGAGGAACGCTTTCTGCAACTGGAAGAACGGCGACTGCAACGAGACCTGGAGGTGGAGGAACGGCGGATACAGCTGGAGCAGCGGCGCTTTGAACTGGAACGAGACCATGAGTTCCGCATGTTCAGTGTCTTTGCTCAGATGCTCAGCATCTTAAAACAGAACAATAGTAGCTCCTCTGCAAGTGGGCTTCCCCAAGGAGTGGACTTTAGCCAGGCATTTTCTTCAGGAGGCCAACAGGAAACAAGGACCACACAACTAGGGCAGCCTGCCTTGGAGAAGACAACCAATATATACAGTTTCTGTAACCATAGTGATTTCCAAAGCAGCCCATACCTTTCTGTCCGAGGCAATATTGCCAACATCTTCCGTGGATCCACAGAAGAAGGATACAATGCCTATCATGCTGACAAGTATGATGAAGACAAAAATCCCAATGTGAGTGAAGGTCTTCTTGTGGCAGGTTTTAAAAATAATTATAATTTTAAATGATTATTTACTCAGTAACACTGTGTACTCCCCCCCCCCCCCCGCCTCCCAAGCCTTCAGGTTCCTGTTTCTAGAAATTTGCAATCTAATGAGAGATCGTAGGTAGAAAATGCGGGAAGAGGAGCAGCAAAGCTAGTAAGAGAAGAATGTGAATAAATACAGTGACACATGCTTAGACTTTATCTCTAAGATTTAACAGTCTAAAATAAACTTACTTGGAGGTAAGCCTCATTGGTCTCAGAGGGATTAATAGACATAATTGGTCTGCACGTGGTAAAAGAAGGGCTTGGAGGAGAAGAAAAGTTTCTAATGTATAATCTGTGAAGCAGATACAACCTTTCATGATTATTTAGTACAGCCAGTGGTTTGGACCTTGCTCAAAATTACAGCAGTGGGAAGGAATTCCGTCGACAAAGTGCAACTTTCTTGTCCCCCTCCTGCTGCAGCCCAAGTGCTACTTTGGAGAGGGGTGGTGGTGGTGGATCTCTAGGCATGGCATGAGGGGTACTTCATTGCATACAATGTTAATTTTTTTCATGCCACAATGTAATGCTACCCATATAATTATGATGCAGTTTATAGAACTCCTGTTTTCCTTCACCTCTTCTTACTAATATCATTTGTTTAATTCTTTTTCTAATGGATTTTATTGAAAACATTTAAAAAAACAAGTAAAAATTTAAAAAGAAAAAACAAAGGAAGAAAAAAATATATAGAAAAAGTTTTTGATTTTCTGTACGACAAATATTAGCATGAGTACAAAATTCACAATTGTTTATTATTATCAGAATAAAACTCATTTTTCTATATTCCTTTTTTCTTCTTACTCTTCAAAACCTCAAATCATCAGTTCATTTTTTTCAGTTTCACGCAGAAAGTCAATAAAGGGTTTCCAGTTTGCTATAAATGTGGATAATGTCCTTTCTCTAATCAAAGTTGGCTAACTTTCATCTTTTTCCATATGGATTATTTGACCTGAGTTTGATGCTGTTTAAAAGTGTTTTTCAACCCCTGCCTTCCCACAGCATCATGATGCATTTATGCTCCTCTAGGGATTTTCACAGCTTTTCTCTTTTTTCCCCACCTTGCTTTGCGGCAAAGTTTTGGGAAATATTGCAGCAAAGCCTGCATGGCTGCCTTGTGGGTAGGAAAGTTTAGATTTTACCACCCACATGGCAGCCAGTTTCCCTGCTCCTGGTCCTGCAATGGCCATTTCCTTCCCCTGCCACTGGTGGCTTTTTGTGTTTGTTTTTTAATTGATGGTTGAATATAGTTAGAATGTTCTAACAATCTATAACATTTTCTCTGAATTCCCGGCTTCATGTTTTTTTAAAAAAAATAAGTATCTTTTATTGCAAATATACAATTTTCCAAGGCTTGCTAGGTTACCTGGTGTCACAAATAGGGGTGGAAACCCACAGCTAGGAGGAAAAATGCTAATCACAGTATATCATTAATAATCAAAACCACTTTATATGTCTAAGTGCCTATAAATATTTCATAAAGTGCTCAGTGTTTCAAGATCCAATCCTCTATCAATCATACAAATACATTCACAAGAATAAATAACATGTCATAAATACCATTCAAGAAAAATTAATAAATATTCTCATAATATCATAAATGACATCAATAATAATGGAAATAATGGCTGCAGAAATGCTCAAATCACCAGCACCAAAGTCCTGAGAAAGTACATTTAAGTTACTTGCAATAATGGGGCTTTATAAAAAGATGAAAGCTGGAGATTTACAGAATCTGATACACAAATTGTTATAACTTTTTAGCATTATAACTATATTCAATTGGTGATTGGGGGGAAAAAAGCATTAAAAGCCCCAATGGGGGTAGGGCTGTTGTCAGGGAACTGGGGCAGGAAAATGCTGAGAAACTTGCCATGTGGATATCCTGTGGTTGCTGCTGTGCTGTATTGACAGCCACGGCAGCAGTGGACAAACTACACCGGTCTGTTTCCTTGTGGAAAACAACGTAGCTTACAAGGTCTGCCCTGATCCACTTGGAGAATAAGCAGGATACAAAAGGCAAAAAGTGATGTAAGTAATGACACGGTAGAAAGACAATGACTGAGCGATGCTGTTGTCTCTAAGACATGAAGATACATATAAGTTAACCTGCAATTAAAACTGAAAAACAAAAGTTCCATATATGAGCATAAATGAACAGTAAGAATTGTAATTGACTGAGAAACACACATTTGGCCTATGCAAATTACATCTGAAGTCTATCTTATGTACATAGCAGTAAACAACTAATCTATGTACCATGTTATTTCACACTAGTTGGTATGTCAAAATTGTCAGCAGAAACATTAAATCCTACAAAAATGAGTGGTGTATAATATTTGCTGTATAAACTAAAGGGGATTAATTAAGCAGTGGATCCAATGAGCACTTTGGAAAAGCAATTTTTAAAAATAAATTATGTACAAATAATTTGATCTTCAATACTCTTGTTAATGGAACTTGTACTATATTGATTGTTTTCATGGCAGAAGGATACAGGATTTTTTTTTAACAACACTTTTTGCCTCTGTTTCAAGGGCATCATTAATTTTGGCACCAGTGAGAACAAACTATGCTTTGATCTGATGTCCAAGCGGGTAAGTATTATCCTAAATGCAGAATATGCCCCTTCATCCCTAGGTAGAGCTAGCCACCGTTGAAGATGTTGCTATTTCCTGTATTTAAAATAAAGAAGACTAGAGATGGCTACTAGTTTAGTTGGCTTTAAACAGGGAGTAGACAAGTTCATGGAGGACAGGTCCATTAATGGATATCAACCATGATGATTAAAAGGACCCTTCTTGGTCAGAGGTAGTAAACGTCTGAATACCAGTGCTGGGAGGCATCACAGGAGAAGGCTTTGGCCTCATTCTGTTCCTGCTTGTAGCCATTCTGGAAGCATCTGGTTGACCACATTGTGACGCAGGATGCTGGACTAGATGAACCATTTGTCTGATCCTGCATGGTTGCTCTTATGTTCTTTAGTTATATTGACTTATGTCTTTCACATCTTGCTGCTGCTGCTGTGAACTGGCCTGTTTTCTCTACTGTTTTAGAAGCTTCTGGGCTTCCAGATTGTAAGAAAAATGGCACTTCTCTAGGGATGCGAATTGTTAACATTTAGATGCTACATGTCCCTCTTAAAACCTTTAAAATCTTCCTTTCCCATTCCTCCCCTAATCTTTTACTACCCATTCTCCACACACACCTTTTGTAGGTGGCAGGATTTTAGTCTCCCCTGGAACTGAAAAAGAAAAGAGGGAGGAAAGGATCCAGCAGTGGATTAAAGCAGGAAACAGGGGAGCTGGATCACATTAAAGGGAATGAACAGCATTTCCAGAATCACAATATGCCACCCTCCATCTCTTCTGCTAAGCTCAGATGTCCCTCAATAATAACAGAAATCAAATATATTTTCATTCTTCTAGTAATTTGCCGTTTAATGAATCATTTTCCATGAATTTCACTATTGGGATGCTTTGAGGCAGCAGGCTTCTGTGTCCATCTCTGAAAGGAAAGGGGTGGATGAGCCTTGCTGATCAAGACAGATGTGTTTGCTGTCTTGCTGTCCAACGTTGAATTGCTCCAAAATAAAAGCCACATTAATTACAACTCTCCTAGCCATTACTAGAATTGCAATTGTGAAAAAATGGAAGGAGAAACAGGGCCCAACACTACAAATGTGGCATAATAGCTTGTGGGAGCATTTCATTTGAAGCAAAATTATGAGTACTTCAACTAGGCCAAATTTGGAAATATATCAAAGGTCTTTCCAAGAATTTTGGCTCTCAGTGGTGAATTATCTTTCTGAACAAGAAGTGGTTCCAGCAAATCCATACTTTCGAGATCTGATTTTGACATATGGGAATTCCCTAAATGCCTATCCAATGTCTATTTAGCAGCGATGAGAGTCTGAAGGGATTCAGTAGGTTATACAGGTCTCCTATTTTGTCATTGTCAGTCCTTGTATCGAGCAGGTATTAATGTTGATGCCATGTTGTACAATTTTTATTAATAATTTTTGGGGAATTAATTTTTTTTTAAGACAGATATGTTTGGGATTTTGTTCACTGAAGAAGAATGCACTCTAGCTAGAGACACTGAATGCAGGTCTTTAATGTCTTTAATGTCTTTCAGTCGACTGGCTCTGTCTTGCTTTTGCAGGCCAATTTACGTTGCTTAGCTTAATCCTTATTGCTTCTCATTGCTGATAGCTGACACAAAGTGACATGAATGTCATTGAGCCCCCACTGCTACAATATCCTGATTGGAAAGGGCATATGTTGTAAGTAGTCTTTGTCTTGTACTCCTTTTTCATTTTGCATGTGGGCTGAAGTAGATATGACTTTTGGTAGGAGTCAGTTCTGGAGTTCCCCTAACCCAACTCTGATTGTGTCACAGGCAAACATTATGTGTGGGAAACAAAGCTCCCAAGCATGCAGGGGCCTAACAACAACAACAATAATAACAACATTCAGTTTATATACCATCCTTCAGGACAACTAAATTGCTCACTCCGCAAGGTTTATGCTTAATTGCTCACTCAGCACGGTTTATTATTATCCTCACGACAATCACCCTGTGAGGTGAGTGGGGCTGAGAGAGCTCAGAGAGAGCTGTGACTGATCCAAGGTCATCCTGCTGGCTTCAAGTAGAGGAGTGAGGAATCAAACCCGGTTCTCCAGATTAGAGTCCTGCCACTCTTAACCACTACACCAAACTGGCTCTGGTTTGGACTGGGGCCATAGCATGCTGGAACTCAATTTGAATTTGGACCACAGTGTGAGGAAAGAAGGGACTTCAGCCTCCCTCCTCCCAATGCTGTTTTCATGAGCCAAAACAGCCCCAGAGATGCTATTTGCCCATGTAGCTTACTACAGAGCAAATAATGCCCACTGAACCATTTTGACTCAGGAAAACATCTGGGAAGGGGGAAGGCTGAAGTCCCTTCTTCCCCCACACTGTGGTCCAAATCCCAATTGGGTCCCAGCATGCTTTGGGAACTTTGCTTTCTACCAGTAATGTTAGCTGTGACATAATAAGGTCCAACTTATGCCAAATATCGTATATGGTTTTTCCGTATGTTTGCTCTGTATGAATGAGAGACCTTCAGATTCCGGGATGTATGTTTACAAACTAGCTTTATAGGATGATGGTGATGCAAACTTTTCTTAAGCCTTGAAAACTTCCTTTCCTCCTTCTCTTTGCAACCTTGGTTTCTCAGGGCCAGAGAAGTAATAGTTTCTATTCTATTAACACCACTGAAGATGCTAGCCACAGCTGCTGGCGAAACGTCAGGAACTACAATGCCAAGACCACGGCAATACAGCCTGGAAAACCCACAACAACCATAGTTTCTAGTTTAATTCCTATAAAGTGTGGTCATTGGGTGTGATATCACTTCTCTGTAGTATTTATATTTTGATACATGATGCTAGCTCTGACTGGAAAGCCAAGGCAAGCCCGATCTTGTCAGATCTTGTCAGGGTTGGCCTTGTTCAGTAATTGGATGGGAGACCTCAAACGAAGACCAGGGTTGCAGAGGCAGGTAATGGAAAACCACCTCTGTGAGAGTCAAGCTACAAGCGATGAATGACACTTGCCTGGCAAGTGAACAGACTCACATGTACTCCTCCCTGTTCACTTGCCATTCACTTGCTCTCCACTTGATCAAGTGGAGAGCAAGTGAATGGCAAGTGAACAGAGAGGAATACACGAGAGTCTGTTCACTTGCCAGGCAAGTGTAATTCGTCACTTGTAGCTTGACTCTTAGTCTCTTGCCTTAAAAAAAACAGCTGGGGTTGCCATAAGTCATCTATGACTTGATGGCACTCTCCTCCACCACCTCTTCACAAAAATTAAGTGTGTAGCTATTTCACCTCCATAATGTGAGGACCAGCTACATGTCTCTTATTCAATCATGACCTAAAGGCTGCAGAAACATGCTTTAGAGAGTTTCTGATTGATCTGTGAATATGCAAAATCTTGCTGGGGAAAAATACGTGGACGGCATTATGTTGGGCCTGAGTTTCTTCTAGTGTATGTGCAACAGTCTTCACACCTCCCTTTTAAATGAGGGTAAGGAATAAGTGTTTATTTTTAAGCTGCAGGCTTCAGTTGCAGGAAAAACTTGAAAAATCTAAAACAACAATGAACTGGGAGATTTTATGATATCTCCTATGTGAGCTATATGATGTCAGTTGCCTGATAAAACTTATTTCACGGTTGCTACATAAGCCTTATTTGTATTCTTCAGCTTGCGGGAGGAAGTAGCTCGATTTTTGACATATTACTGCAAGGCACCTGCACCTCTCAAAGCGGAAAATGTAGGTCAATTTCCTTTCTTGTTTGTTTGGTTTTTCTCCTTTGTACTGGTATTCTCTGTCAAATTCACTGAGAACCAGTGTGGTGTAGTGTCATACTAGGATCTGGGAGACCCAGGTTCAAATTCCCAGTCCTCACAGGGTTGTTGTTGTGAGGATAAAATGGAGCAGAAGAGAATGATGGAAGTCACTTTGGGTCCCCATTGGAGGGAAAAGGAAAATAAATAAATAGATGACTTCATCTAGAGATAGTTACCAGTCTCTAAATGTATTATGAGCTTAAACTAGGCAACGTGATAGGTCCATGATTAGAATATTCCATATTTTTAAAGGAGTTCAGCAGTGTCACACAGCTACTTTGAAGACTGGGAAGGATTGGTTGGCAAAAGCACTTAATCCTTAGCTCCAATATATCTTCAGAATTGGAAATTATCACCCGCCCACCCCCTGGAACAGCAACTAGCTCTGTCTCCTATCCTGTGTGCAGTTTTGAAAGAGGCATTTAATTGTTTAAGTATAATTGGGGGAAGTGGTTCAACATTCTCTCCCCAGTGATCCTTCTCTGATCTTCAGAATGGAAGTACAGAATGCTAATCACAGATCTACCCTGGTACGTCTAGTTTAATTCTGAGGAAGTTTGTGGTAAAAACCAGAATGGCACTTTGAGTATATGCAAACCTAAGTTGATTTCTGCTTGCCCATTTCTGCCATATAAAAAGTTGACCATTCTAAAATATCGGTCACCACAGTTAAAATCCGAATTGGGCCCTTGTGACACTTGGATACTAGTTCCCAGCAATAGCTCTCTGACTGAAGTGAGTGAGAATCTGGTCAAGGAACCAAGACCCAACAAGAGGCGGGGAGGAATCATGTGTAGTTTGGCCTGTAGTATGTGCTTGATGAGCTGATGAATGAACTTAGCCTTCAGATGGACTTCTACAAATCTTTGTTATCAGTTATTGACAGGTTAAGTTTTACAGACGATTTATATAATACTTTGTTTTATTGCTTTGTGTAGTTAATTTTATTTCAAATAGATGATGCCTCTGTAGATACCTGCTCGTGGTGGCTCACAGAGTAAAACAATACAATAAAATTATAAAAATAGCATACATTTAACCTTAATTTTAATTTACTCTCTTCTAAACCATTTTGGGAGTTTCAGTTGGGAAGTGTTTTTTTTTAAAAGAAATCTAATAGATAAAATTTTTATTGAGTTGTCATGAAATATTTTATTATATTTAACAATGGCAAAATAAGAGATGGTTCTTTCTGAATAACATAATGCTAATTTACTACTTCCCTGAAAGGAATATCATCTTTTCCCAACTTTCTGATGTTTAGAGTGTCTTAAACAATTACACAGCATTATTTTCTCTTCCAGATTTGGGCACACCATAGTTGGGTGATCCATTGCACTCGTATGATCAAATCCTTGTCTTTTTCCAATGTACTGATTCCTTGAATTTATATAAAACAGTTCTTTGGTGTTTTGAAGAGATGGGCAAGAGTAGATTTTCATCCTTAGTGCCAAGATGTTTTGTATAGCAAATACTCTTTTGTGAAGGGGAGTAATATTTATCCCACAATCTTTTCTGCAGGTGATTGTGCAGAATGGCTGTGGCTCTCTGTTTTCTGCTTTAGCTACAGTTCTCTGTGACCCTGGCGGTAAGTGCAAATGAGAGCAATTTAATATATAGATTTGTTGGAAGGAAGTACAGTAGGAATAATACAATCACTTGTATGGGGAATAGCCATTTCATAATTTTTTTGTGCCATATACTCTACTTGAACATGTCTGAATGCCAGTCTATAAGGTACATAAGAGATTTGTGATCGGATTTCCAGATTTTTTTGTACGTTAAGAAGCTGCTGGGGGAGGAGGCCGTTTGGATCTTAGCTTTAGTGCATGGGAAAGGGGTTTTGACTCTTAGCTTGCCTTCCCACCGATGGTTTAAGTTGTGGTTAAAAAAAAACCCATGTACAATATAATCTGGGGGTTGATTTCTTTCAGGAAAACTGAAAGCCCCACAGAATGTGTTAAGGATTAATAACTTTAAATCACCCTCAATCCCGGCAACAGTTTAATATTACAGAAGACATCAGGAAATTTGCTGAAGTGTCTCCGATGTACTGTGTAGCTGGCTATAATATGATATTGGCTCACAGGGACATTAAATTGGGACCCTGACCTCAGTTGTGTTGTCCCAGTAACCAGTTTCAAAAAGACAGACGGAAGCAATGGAATAATGGGATTTATTATTTGGTTTCAGAAGCCTTCCTGATTGCGACTCCATTCTATGGCGGTATCACCCAGAGTGTGTTTCTCTATGGGAATGTCAAGCTGGTCTATGCCTATTTAGACAGTCAGGTAATTAATTTAATTAATTTATTTGTAGGAGGGGAATGGAATACTGCTGCAGTTCATCATTTAAAATAAATGGCATTCATGAAATGACCTTTGCAGACTTTTTACCTTGACAATTTATAGGCAGTAACTTCGAACTGAATGGTAGTTGGGAACCAACAGTGGGGCTACACTTATGTTTATTTATTTATTAACATTATTTATAGTTTGCCTCTCTCACTGAGATTCAAGGTGGATTACACAGTGTAATTCAATACAATCAATACTTATGAATATTGTTGGCAAGTTGCCAAAATACTAGCAGAGAAGTTTATTTACTGACCATTTGTGGTAAGAAGACATATGTGTCCTAGGCATGAATGTAATCCGCTTTGCGATCCAAAGTCAGTTTGAAATAGCCCAAGGGTAAGGAGGAAAACCTTCTTTCTGCCACCTCTCATTTCTGTGCTAATAGAGCTGCTGGTTTAGGTTCTAAACATGACTTTTGGGAATGCAGTGTCCCATGCAAATAGATATAAGGGGTCTTTGACAAAGTGGTCAAGCACCTTGTTATGGAAGGAATCCTGAGAGTGTGAAATCAGATGCAAAGTTTGAGGCAGTAATGCAGCTGGGCTGGAGAATTAGAAAACTCAAAGCAGTCAAAATAATATCAAGCATTCACTCCAATGCCTACCAGAAGCCCATGTTAAGAGAGAGTCACCAAACCATTCCAACTTCAGGATGGAATGTTTCCAATGGGCAAGTTACTCTAGAGGGTAGGTGAGAAATCAGCTAAATTAAATGAGAAGGCGAAACAGAGATTGTAGCTACTTATCCATTCAGGGAATCTCTGTGCTGAAGCAGCCCAGTTTTTTAGACAGCAAATCAGCCAAAAGGGGAAAAGTGGGGCAGAGAGAAATGGTAAAGAAAATATTTTCTTTTCCGGCTTGGAAAGTATGGAGGAGCAAGGGGGTGGGTAGGGTTGAATAGGTGAGTTCCCTGACTAGAGGAATGGGAAGAATGGTTGGTTCAGCATCTTGGGCATACTTCTAGATAAGACCGAGTTAAGGTGCCATGCCATCCAGGCATGGAGGAGGTGTGCTTGGAGGCAGTCTTAATCTGACCCCCTGTGACTTTGGTCAGTAATTCCAAATAGTGTAAATAAGATACATTTGAGGTGAGAAAGAACTTTCTTTGTGGAATGCTAAAGCACCTGGTTCTTTCAGTGGTTAAAAGGTGCATCAATTCATTGCAGAGGGGTCTTGCTTAACAATGTGATGACCCAGTACTTCTCCTGGAGAGGGCCTCATTTGACTCCAGTTATCACAGCCAAGTTGAGGTCTGTTTCTACTCAGGGCTGGTCTCTCCATGCAGCAGAGTAAGGTGGTAGAAATTTGAGGTAACTGAATGGACTGTACCACTTCAGACACTCAAGACAACCTTGTGCACTCTTCTGTATCCATGAGCACATGGCTATCAAGCCTTCAATAAAAGATGACCCTTCAACCTGGGTAAGTGACTGCTCAGTTAATGGTTATTCTCTTTTTCTTTTATCATTTGGTGTGTTTCAGGTGTCTGGCACAAGCACTCGTCCCTTCCAGCTTACTGTGGACAAGCTAAAGAAGGCTTTGCAGGATGCACAGTCAGAGGTGAGTTGGGCTTCTCTTGCACTTGCTTGGATATATTTGTCCAAAGACTGGGTGAAGATGCAGATCCAAAGGATGTTATTTGGTGCAATATGAAAACTCTGGATACAATTTTAGTAGTATTGTTGAGGACCTGGACCTGATTTTTTTTATATGTTTTGTTGTTTTTATGTTCTTTTATGGCTTTAGAATCCTGGTAGATATCTCATTTTTAAAAGGGCCATATATTGAACTGAAGCAGCAAAGTATCGACTCGCTTAGCCCATGTGAATCAAGATACAACTTCAGAAGCTTCTCCTTCACAATAGAAACAGTCTTAGAGGTTTTGACAGAGTCCTTTTCTTTATTATTCCTTTCAGTTACTTTTTTCAAGACACAAGGGAAGTCTGCTTTAACTCCCCATTCCCCAATTGCAATAGCACTAGAGTTCTTTCTTTATGTACCTAGCCTTCCAAACCTTGTTTGTATGAAGTATGTATTGAGTAAATTCTGACTATTTTGGTTGTTGATCATGTTGAGGGTAGTGGCTTTGGCTGTCTCTTTGCTTCTGTTGGAGAAAGTGGCCAAGGTGTGTATTAAGGGTGGTGTCCTTGGGTCGAAGGTATGGGGGGGGGCAGAATGGAAAACCTGGGAGGCCTGTGCCTACTTCAGGGAATGTGACTAAGAGCTAGTATGTTGTAGAGCTTAAAGTGCTTGACTAGTACTACGACTCCCTAGATTCAAATTCCCATTCACTTGGGAAGCTCACCGAATGACTCTGGACCAGTCACTCTCTCTCAGCCTAAGTTGTCTCACAGGGGTGTTGTGAGGATAAAGTTATGGAAGGGCAACCATGTGAGCTGCTCAGAAGCCATTGGAAGAATGATGGGATTCCTTTCCTAAATAGGCCTGCAAAATGCTTTCCTTCTTATGTTAAACTGTTAAGTGAGCATCTGAACTTTTAGCTGGAGGACACTCTTATAAGGAAATAGGACTGTAGTCTATTGCAGTGTTTATTTTAAGTATCTCCTTCTTTTACTGCGTTGTTTTCTTTAATCATTCAATTTCTGCATTATGGTATGTCGTACCTTAGACAATCTTTTGTTTGCTCTGTTTTCTAATTCTGTAATCACAGTCCTATTACATTGTATATTGAATTACTTCTGCTGTCTGATTGAATTCACCTTTACAGTGAAATCCTAAACAGAGTTACTCCACACTAAGCACATTGATTTCACTGGGCTTAGACTGGAGTAACTCAGGATTTTACTGTTAGTTTCTGCTGAAAAGGCGGGCTATAAATGAAGTAAAGTTTTTAAAAAAGTATTTATGATTGCCTCACCCAATGTGTTGTTTAACCTTAAAAATGTTGCAGGGTACCCTGACTTGGGAAAAGTTCCTTTAAAAAAGTGCATTCTCCCCCCCCCCCCCCGCCTTTTCCTGGCCCGCTATTGGTCCAGTAGGAAAAAAGGCACTTTCTCTTCGCCTTTTTTTCACTGGCAGGAGAAGAGCTGTTTTGCTAAGAGAAACTGGTGGAGATAAATAATTAACTTTCCCTTCCCCAGCAACATAGCTTCAGACTTCAATTCTAAGTCTTACTTTTTTTTATGCTGCAGTGTCAAGTCGCAGCCAACTTACGATGACCCCGTAGGGTTTTTAAGGCAATAGACATTCAGAAATGGTTCGCCATTGTCTGTATAACGACCCTGGCCTTCCTTGGTGGTCTCACATCCAAATACTGATTAAGATCAACCCTGCTTAGCTTATGACATCTGACACAATAGGGCTATCTGGATCATCCAGGTCAGAGCCTTAATATATTAGCTTTGTCAAACTGCCATCAATGCAGGGTCTGAACATAGAAATTCAAACTATTTTCCTTTCTGAATTGCCTGTTGATATCTTTCTCTTTCTTTATCAAGACAAATTCAATTTTTATTTTAAATGTTCCAGTTTGGTGTTAATTCTGCAATTTGGGAATACCCTGTGTAGCTAAATCATTCCAACCCTGTTTCTACCCATTCCTGTTTGAAAGATTCAGTGATGGTGGTGGGGGAGAGTTACAGGTTATGTATAACAGTATACCCTTCTAAGGAATTTGTCCAAAAGGCCTTTGAGTGATGCAGCCTATGGCAGTAGTGGCAGATCGCTGAGGAAAAGCTTTGAGAGTTTAGTCAAGCCCCACAAGTCTTCATATAAAATGAAGTGGCCAGTCTTGGGTTTTTTAATGTATTAATTAGTTTTGTAGCTGCCTCTCTAGCAAACTGCTCAAGGTGGCTTTCAACAATTCAGAATGAAATACGAAAATACACAATCACAAAACAACTCATATATAATCAAATAATGAAATAATATAAGTACTGGTTTTATATGATTTAAATCTGACCCCTGGTGCTTGTTTCCTTGCTTCTTTTTAAAATGTTGATTGGTTTGTTTTCTAGGGTGTCAAAGTAAAGGCTTTAATTCTTCTGAACCCACAAAATCCCCTGGGGGACATCTATTCTCTTTCAGAACTTAATGAGTACTTGGAATTTGCAAAAAGGTATGGTACTCCTGGATGGTCTGGCTGTCCAGCAGTCCAGCTGTCTTAAGGTGGCTGCTCAACGCTGAATATTTTTGTACAATAGAAATAATTTATTCTAATCAGTGCAGCAAAGGTGTTAGAGATGAAGTGTTTCTACACCTTGGAAAGTATCATAGCACATCTGGATCCCTAGTTCTATGGGGGTCTGATCAGCAAACATGGTTGATGCTTGCTGGTCAGATCCTCAGGTAGGGATGTGTGCTTCGGGTTTCTAATTCAGGTAAAATACCCGAATCGGACCCGATCCATAAAGATTCTGGATTTCCGAACTGGGAAATCCCGAACCAAAGCTTTCCAAAGCATCTGGAATGCTTCAGAAAGCTTCGGGGCCGAGTTTAAAGGGCCCCTTTCCTGCTGCTTGCAAGCGGCAGGGCCCTTTAAACATCTCCCCAACCCCCAGCCCCCCTCCCTCACTTACCTTGGCCCTGCTGTTGGTGGTGGAGGTGGCGTTGGTGGCAGCAGTGGCTCCGGCCCTCTCTGCCATCCTGCGGGGTGGCGGAGGAGGTGGAGAAAGCCCTTCCTGCCCCTCAAATGGTCACTGTGATGGCTCCAGCCTTCCCCGCCACCCTGCAGGCCCAGAGGAGGCGGTGAGGCGGCAGAGGAGCTGGCTCCGGGCTGTCCCGGCCTCACGCGTACTGCTGCTACTGCCGCCCAGCTGATCACCCTCCCCCTCTCCCTGCTGACCAGGTAAGTGGGTGGGAGGTGGGGGTGGGTTGCTCACCCTCACTTCAGTATGCTCCAAATCTTTACGGAGCATACTGAAGCGAATAAATATCAGAATTCCGAATTTTTTTCTCGCTTCGGGTAAACCCGAAGCAGGAAATCCAAATCTTTTCAGGATGCACACCCCTATCCTCAGGTATGCTATGATTGCAGGGTGATATAAGCGCTAAGTGAAGGCAGCTTCACACATTCTATTGATTTTATATTAAATGGAATTTTGCTGTCGATTATCATGTATGTCTTTCACTGGGATATACTGAGAAGCCACGATGGACTCTTTCCTCTGTGTGTGTGTGTGTTCACGCACGCGCACGTGTGTGTGTGAGAGATGAAATATACAAATGTGTTTGTGTGTGTGACAATGACTTCATCACAGTTTTTTATATTTCAAATGTTTTAAATGCATACTTTAATACGTATAGGTTGAAGGAATGGGTTCTGTTACTTGAAATTATTGAACTCTTTTAGAATCTTGGGGAATGCTGGATATAGATTTGGAGGTTTTTTATATACTTATTTTTATATACTAAACCTATGCTTTTTCAGGACAGTTAAGATGCTGCTAGTGAAGGAATGCAAGTTGAAGGAAGAACAATTGGGGATGTTAGAGACTATACCAGTGACAATTGAAGAGTGTAGAGTTATAAAGCCTAAAGAGATAGACAAACGTTTCAACTGTTTAAAGATTGTACAGTTAACACTTGTAGATATTTAAAATATTGAGATACAATATAGTCAATTAGGATGACTGAGAAATATGCATGTAGATATTTGTATGATAACTTCTGAACCAATCCACTTGCATAGTTGTTAAACAGGTTTAACAGGAGTAAAGATGAGACTGCATACTTGGTAAGAAAAAATTGGAATTCCAGAGTGAAAATTAGACCAGTCTCACATCTGTCTTTTTTAGTGGGTTGCATTATATGTAGAAGAATGGTCAGTTATGGAGAAAATCTGATGTCCACAAGGTCTTCCCATAATCACTAGTAATGTGAAATTGACTGTAGTGCTTAGATAGGAACTTCTATAGCTCTACTGTTTTGACATCGGATTTTGACAGCATTGACCTTCAACTCCTGGCCTGTATCCCAAAGTAAATATCTGCTGATGGAAGGGATTTCTCTTAGCAAAGCAGAACTTCCTTGCTATCTCTCTCTTGCTGAAGCCTCGAATACCTCCCAAAATGCTGCTTCTAGGGGACGGGAGGCCCCGGGAACAGCAGGAAGGGAGAGTTAAAGGTCTGCAGCAGGAGGGGGGAATTGGTGAAAATTGCCCCTCCCCTGCCATTAGTGGTAATTTTCTGTGGGATCCAGCCCTTGTCATCAGTATATATTTCTATCCAATTTTCCAATTTTCCTGTTTTTTTAAAATAGATATGAGCTACATGTGATTGTAGATGAGATCTACATGCTGTCCGTTTTTGATGATTCTGCCTCTTTTCATAGTGTGCTGGAAATGGACAGGTAAAGCTGGCTTTACTGCTTCTGTTGTCTGATAATGACCAATGCTACAAAGGGCTGTTAGGGGTGTTATGGCACTTACTGCATACATCATGTTCTTCACAGAGACAGTGTGGTGCAGTGGTTATAGTGTCTAACTGGGGAGCCCTGCAATCAAATCTCCCCTCAACTGTGAGACTCACAGTCTGATCTTGAGCCAGTCATTTTCTCTCAGACATCTACCTCACTGGGTTGTGTGAGGATAAAATGGGAGTGGATGAGACACAATATATGCCACCTACAGATCCTTAAAGGAGGGCTGGGATAGAAACATGATAATAACCTTCCTAACAAAAACAGCTATTGAAAAATACAGAAGATCATGCTGGGACAGGAGTTGAGAGTTTTTTGGTGGGTATAAAGCAGTGCTCCCTATGCTACTGAGTTGGCATATTCTCGACCTTCCAAAGGTTGCTTTTTAGTTTAATTCTGACAATGATATTCTGAGCATCTTGACTTTAGGAGCTTAGAAATATGTAAGGTTTAGGATTGGACTGCAAGTCACTTCAGAAGGCAGGCTATAAGAACGGCCACCTTATGGAAAGGTATGATGTTAGAGTTGCATTTTAAATTATTTGCATTTGTTTGGCATTTTGTTGTTTGAGATCTTCATAGAACATAGTGTTGTAACTGCACTTCCAGTGGGGCCTGTGGTCTCTTTTTGAGGAGCACTACTGCTCATTTGCTACATGTAATCTGCTCTGAGTTTTAGAATGCCAACTTGATGATCCAGAAGTTTCCACAATTTGTTTCTAACATCCCGTATGCATCCCTTTTACATACAGATTACCTGATCCAGAGAGGACCCATGTGATGTGGGGAATTAGTAAGGTATGCACTGTTTTCTTGTGCAGCATTGGGATGAATCCAAAGGCCAGGGCAGTGTATAAAAGAGAACAACATGATGTTGTTGGATCAAACGGTTTGTGTTGTGATTATTATATATATTTTTTGTCCCTAAAGGACTTTGCTATCTCTGGGATTCGTTTTGGAACCCTGTACACAGAGAACCAAGATGTTGCCAATGCCATCGGTTCTTTGTGTTACTTCCATGGGGTCTGTGGGCCAGTCCAGTACAAAATTGCCCAGCTTCTGCAAGACAGAGGTGAGACAGTGTCACAGGACCTCAATAGTCTACTTTCCTCTGTGTTCTCTGCTAGATGCTGTTTTTGTTGACCTGCTAGAATCCTTAGGATCCGAGTTGGCTAACAATACTGTATGAACTTTCAGGGTTTTGTTGTTGTTGTTGTTGTTAAAGCATGTACTATGTTCAGGTGCAACAAGACTAAAGGAAATGGTGGTGTTTGCATAGATGGACCTGCTTAGGGCGTCCTTTATGTGTTTTTTAAAAAAATGTACTGTTAACAGTGTCAAGTGTGAATATAGCAACTATCATCAACAGTTAAGGCTACTAGGATTTTGAACTATGGTTTGCCAATACAAAAAAAAAGTAAGAAAAGGGAGTAGAATGATGAATGTATTATACTCCCCTGCATATGACATCTGGTAACTATTGGAAAATCCTGAAAATCCTGACCATTTTCTTCCTGTTGAAGTGATTTTTTCATGCATTGACTGCAGTACCAGATGATGATATACATATGGGATAGAGTCAAATCAGATACCAAGTGCAAAACTTTCATGTTATTTTACATTATTTTCAGCACAGTGGTTTTTAATGGGGTCAGTTCAATGGGTCAAATGAGGACAACAAATCAAGCAATGCAAGTTCATGTCTGAATCATCCCTAAGTGTTTTCTCTTCTTGGCTAGACTGGATCAACCAGGTGTATTTACGGGCCAACCATGACAGGTTAAAAGCTGCCCATACCTTTGTGACAGATGAACTCAAGACCTTAGGAGTTCCTTTCCTGAACCGCAATGCAGGCTTCTTTGTATGGATTGACTTCCGAAAGGTCAGTGGTTGTAAGAAGAGTTCTGCTGGATCAAACCAAGGGTTCCTCTAGTTCAGCACAGTATTCTGAGGATAGCAAGCTAGTTTGTTGTTTAACTTCTGATACTCCAGACTTTTATCATGGCCAATAGATAATTTTTTACCTCTATAAATTCTAAATTGTTATGGCATTTGAATTTTTCAAACATTTATTGGATTATATGTATTGATTATTTTATCGGGCTTTTAACATTGTAAACTTCCTTTGACATCATGGTGGTAATATGGCATATAAATTAGTTTAAAAAGAATATCCCCCAATATGCCAGGTACTTCTTATCAGCTGCGTCAAATAAAATTTCCTTATGAGATTTTCTAGTGGTAGTAGTTGAGATAAAGGAGCCTTTGCAACTTGCTGGAATCATGGCTGTCCCATTTCAGAAAAGGGGAAATGTCTCCCTTGTCCTCTCCCTTGAAATCTAATCTCATTTTTGGCAGGCAGAATCTGTGGCTTTCTGCTTTATTTTCATTCCTGAAGTAGCGCCGAATCCACACTCACCTATTTTCCGTCTTTTTAACGGAAAACTTCCGTGTGTTTCCAACCCGCAAATTTCACCTCTCTGTTCACATTCATGCTTAAACTGCGTATTCCTTGCGCGACCTACTGTTCACACAGCCGTTGGCAAAGCCGTCTTAGTGGGCGGGGCTTAATCTTCCCGCCCGATTTTTTTTTAAATTTTTTAAAACAGAATTCCGTTATTTCGAAATCGCAATATACTGAAACATCAGCAAAGTGATATATCATGTGCCGCTTTTCGTAGCGATTGGTTCATATTTCTGGCGGCGTACTTAAAAATCCTATAAAAAGGAAGCACACAGGAAAGATCTCTTTGTGGGTGATAGCAGCTGGTAGGATTCATTATCATGGATCCCATTTAAAATTTCAGTATTTATAAAAATATTTAGGAAGTTGCGGTGGCCGCGGAAAAAAGGGAATCTGTAGTGCCTATGTGTTCCGTGATATTCTGAATTGTGCAAGAACATTTAGCGGAATTTCGATATTACATTAATCAGATTAAAATTTTTTAAAAAGGACAGAAAACGTGGGGTGGTCCGCATTGCGCCACTGAGGATAGAATTCTGCAGATCACTTTCCCCAGCAACGAGATTTTATTCTGGCAACATCAAAATAATGTTTTCAATGTAACAAAGTAAGCTATGAAATCCCAGCTTTCATGGAGTACAGAGCATTTGCGGGGACAATAAGCCAATCGACGCATTAGGAATGGGTTTCCTATACAGGGTAGAGAAATGGAAGTGGGGGTGGTTTCAAGAAAAGGCGCTCGAAATCCACTTCTAGGCATTCACGTCCACCGTGCAACTCCCGCAAGAGACCAGTAACTGGCGATGAAAACCAAACCGAAAGAGAAGCGAGAGAACTGTGGAATGGAAAACAGGTAGTGTGAACAGCACTGAGATTTGCGCAAAAAAAGTTGGAAAACTGCGGGAAAATTTATGTAGTGTGGATTCGGCCTAGGTCTCATATATCTTATGATGTTATCTATAGTGTCTCCAAACAACCTTATTTTTGCTGATTGTTCTGTTAACTGATTCCAGTACCTGAAAAGACGAACCTTTGAAGAGGAAATGGTGCTCTGGAGACGCTTTCTGGATAACAAGATCCTGCTTTCCTGTGGTAAAGCTTTTGAATGTAGTGAGCCTGGCTGGTTCCGCATCATCTTTGCTGATAAAATGCACCGGCTGCAGCTAGGTCAGTGCTGTCTTTCTCTTGCGCTCTGTCCCCATACAACTTATGATCCACCAAGCCAGTGTAGTATAGCCTGTTGGGAGCTTGACAGTGGGATGTCTTTTGCAGTCACAAGCAGCAGCAAAATCAGGTGTATCAAACCCCTAATGGGGTGACATACACAGCTGCTGGGCATATATGTCAGAGTGTGAGGACCACCATCTTCCAATATATGCATTTCCTGGCCACTTTGAACTGCGAGTTACCCAATTGTCTGTAGCATATTGGCAGTCTGACATGATCTTCTGTATCTTCAGCACATCATCTGTTGGCCTGAGTCAAGTTTTTGATCCAACCAATGTGCTCCCCCCTTATCTTCAGGAATGCAGAGGGTCCGTGAGGTCTTAGAAGAATGTGAGCAAGAACTCCTGAATGAAGAGAGAGACCAGGCCTGCCAGTCTGATTCAGAGGGCAAAGAAGACAGCACAGATGAAGTGATCTTTGTGTCCCATCACCAAGAGCCAGTGTCTGCTGCTGGCTCCAACCTTGGTGACCTTATTGGCCTTCTGCAGCAGCAAATGCGTTCATCTGACTGGCTTCAGAAAAATACAGCAGAGCAGTTTGCACAGGAGAAGCCAGAGATCTATGATGTTTTCAGCAAGTTGGTGGGGAAGCAGTAAACAGCTGCAATACATCTGCACGGAGATTGTCCCTGGAGGGCACCATGGTTAGGCTTTCACTTGTGACCAGGGATGTGTTTTCCATAGACCATGAAACCTTTTTATAAAGCTCCTTCCTTGACCGCCTTTTCATTACCATTATATGGGATGTGCTTTCATTGGACTGAGGCCATATACAGAGGCCTGGCTTTTATTCTGCCTCTACCCTGTATAATGTATTTTATATTCCTGTTTCTATTGAATAAGCTTATTCTCTCTAATATGGAGAGTTATGGTGTCCCCAACTTTTTGAGCCTGTGGGGACCTTTGGAATTTTGGCACAGTATGGTGGGCTCAGCCACAAATGCCACAGCTTTCCTTCAGACACACGAGATCCTTGTTCTGTGATGGCAGCTGCTGCCAATGTAATGTCTTTAAAAATCTGCATAGCCAATCAAATTTCCTGTGGCCAGTCAGAGCCATTGCTGGGCAAAGGCCCCACTTGGCTTTACCCACTTTCTAAAAACACTTGGCAGGCACCAGGTAAGGTGTTGGTGGGAACCATAGCACCCATGGGCACACTACATTAGGGACCTACCCCCACTCAGAATGAAATTTAAGTGCAACAAATTTTGATCTACGTATGTATGTTCCATCAATAAGGCACTTTAATACAGTATTTAAAGGCTGGTTCAAAGATATATCGGTTCAAATAATCTACTACGGGTAAATCGCAGGTTTTTATAAGTATCTCATATACTACAGTGTGAGTATGCTTTAGAAACAAAACTGGTTTGCTATTAAATTCCAGTACTCTAAGGGCAATGGTTAAGGGATTAGGAATAGGCCACAGGCTCTCTCTCTCTCTCTCACACACACACACACACAATTCTGCAGCCCCCTCCTCTCATACTTGGTTTTCTGCCACAGACTTTCTTCATGAAATTACCCATGGTTAACCGGATTTGCTTCTAATCAGCATTTGAAGCAAACTGTTGTTAGCTTTCACTAAAGTAACATCTCTTAAAAATCCATTTCATTTAATACTGTTTATCCTGGGTGTAGCTTTTAAAATAAAACATGGGGAAGGAGGGCTGGGTGGCAGCTCTGCAGTATGGCTGGTCCAGGCTGAAAGTGATACAGCATTGCCAAGGGGGTTGGGGTGGGTGGGAAGAGGAGGGCACAGCCACCTGTCTATCTTGGAAATCCATGAAAGACCTACATAGCTAAAGAATAGGGCTCAATAGGGGCTGTGGGGCTGACAGAAAAGGAAGCTTCAGCTCTACTGGGGAGAAGTCTTGACCCAGAGAAGTACTAGCACAGTAACAGAAGGCTCCTCCTCCAGTTGCTGCCTCATACATCAGGAAATGGAGATATTGTAACTGTAGCCCCATTAGAACCATTTTTACCAATACCTCTTACGAATGTGTTACACTTAGCACTCTGTTTTTAGGAACATAATCACAGTATTAAAGGAGGTATTACTTTATTATCAATGTTGGAAGAGAGAGGACTAATCATCATTAGGAGAATATCCAAAGAGGGGATCAAGCAAGCAAATCCATTCCTAATTTCTGAAATATGGCTAGCAGACAGGTGCTGTTACATCTGTCGCAGCCTGGAAACCTGCAACTCTAACACAATTAAAATCTCAATGGCTCAAATCGAACACTTTTAAATTTGCATTTCTGTAATTGCTGTTCGGAAGTATATCCAACAAGAAGTAGGCAGTCAAGTTATTCCATGTATCTCCACATCCTAGTTCTGAAATACTTATCGACTTCTTTAGAACTCAGCTGATGGAACTGAAGGCCATCCACCCCATTTCAGATCGATTTTGAGCTGAAATGTGCTGTTGAGCACAAGGGCTTTTTGCGGTCCATGATATCATGAAAACCATGTTGATGGAAAAGGAAATGACTTCAGTTAGGGCAAATGCATATAGTTGTTTGAAAGAGACTATGAAGTGAATTTTCACTTAAAGTGCTTTTGCAAATAGAGCACATGTAGTGATGGCAAATTAACATATTCTGATTTGCTAAGGTGCTCTTCAGGATTCCATAAACTCATGATTTTTAACAGGAATCTCAAAACTAGTTTTGTGAACCAACTTCTGATGTTCCATTGGTAGGTAGTTTAGATCAATTTGGTTTATCCTGGTCATTTACTTCTCCACTTCCTAAAAATGGAAAGTATCGCTTTCTCTTTTGCTGTTGTGTTAGCCCTTGGAAGTGGCTGTATTTGTAAAGCAGTAGGGTTGACTTGAAGGAATCAATTGATCATCAAACCATGACGCAGGACATTTCATACTTGATATCCCTGTAATTATTATCTTCCATCATCACAAATGTAGAGCAAGGAGAAAATCAAGAGGGACTACTGAGAGAAAGTACAGTATGACAAGAAATGATAAATGATGAAAGCCATGGTATATGCTATGGGATAAAGTGAATTATTGTGGGAATAATAATAATAACATTTGATTTATATACCGCCCCTTAGGACAACTTAATGCCCACTCAGAACAGTTTACAATGTATGTCATTATTATCCCCATAACAAAACACCCTGTGAGGTAGGTGGGGCTGAGAGAGCTCCTAGAAGCTGTGACTGACCCAAGGTCACCCTGCTGACTTCAAGCGGAGGAGTGGGGAATCAAACCTGGTTCTCCAGATTAGAGTCCCGTGCTCCTAACCACTACACCAAACTGAATGAATAGTGGATTGCAGTTGTTACATATGTGCATTCCAACATGGGTCAAAAAACCTGCGCACTGAAAGGAGATAGCAGAATGGATTGGTGCAGATTTCCCCCTTCCCACTGCATTTCCCTATACCTCCAGAACACCCATTCTTGAAGTTGGGGGAACTTGCTCAAGATTGTGTGCTTGGAGATGGGGTTCTGTTGACTTCATCTTCCCAAATACCTAGCTCCCCATGCCCTATCCTAAATTATTTCTGAGCATCCCTTGAGCCTCAGAGGTAAGTTTTTCAGTAGGCAGTAGTGGGAACAACAAAGATCCATTGTGTGAACTCATTCAGTTTAGTTATGCAAAATAATCAAGACTCATGAAAAATTGTTGTGGAAAAGACTGAAAGTACAGAAGAATCCTTATGCCTGGGATTGGTTCAAATCATATTTATTGTAAACTACGCAACTGCCTGCATAAAAAGAGATATAGGGTAATATTTAAGAAAAAAGAAGGCCCCTTTCTCTTGCATTTTCTTTGTTTTCGCCTTTTCTCTATTCTGAGACCTTTCTACTACTGGACATTGTACCATTATTACTGCTGCTTCTTTATTGTCTGCTCCTTCACCTAAATTTGGTGGAGAGAGAAGATGGATTATAACTCCAGATTTCTGGACATCTGGTTGGAGGTGTAGCCTCTGTTCATGGCTGAAGTTCTCTCTTTGGGCCAAGATCCACCTGTCCCCAGGGTGACAAAATTGCATCTTTTGCCTCTTCCCAAATCATTTTCTTGGATTGAGGATGTGATGATACAGCACAGCTGCATAACTAAACTGAATGCAAGAGATCAAACATATATAGGGGACAACCGATGGCTTGACATTCCCATGATTTTTGCCATTTTATGCAGGCATACTTGGGAGGAGAGCTGCATTTGACTTGGTGGCTCAAAAGACTGCTGGAATCTCAGTCTTTTAAGGGTGTGTCAAAAAGAGAGGATAGGGGAGAAAACATTGACACTAAGCCTAGATTTCTCTGCAGTATCTTGTTCAAAGTAGTTTACTTTGTTACCTCTGATAGTTAAGGACATTTATTCATAGTAAAGGACATGAGCAAACCCAAGCGTAAAAAACATATTGATACAAACACTGGAAGCAAAAGCTATTTTTAGCTGTTCTGTGTATTCCCTGCTGTTCTCTACCACATTCACAATGTGCACGAGTGCATGCAGGAGAACTCAGCTATTTTGGGCTAGTCCTCCCTGTGACCTCATTCCCTCTGAACTCAACTGTAATGAATATGGGGTGGGTTAAAGACAAACATTACAGACAACTACAGCAACAATCAATGCTATATTTAGTTCATGCTGTCAGTGACAGAAAAAGCTGGGCAAAGGTAGAATCTGGTACTTTACATTTCTAGCTGTTAAATGGTTCAAACGTTTTAAGTATAAACAAATAGTTCTAATGAAAGAATCAACTAAGATGAATTCAGCTCATCTGGTATCAATTAGAATGTGAAATGCTGTCCCTTACACTTGTATTTCTTCATGCTTGCTATCAATCACACCACTGTTTGGGGGCCACATGGTGTAACAGGCAGTGATTAGAAGAGTAAATAGTAGGAGTGATTTTATATGGCACAAAATGAACATCAAATAATTCTTCTGGTATTTAAGTAAGGATCCCAAAGATCCAGGTGTTTGGGTCATATTCTGGTTCCTCCTTTATGTCTTCTGTACTATCTGAAATGTGCTGTTTCTTACATATTGTCCTTATAGTATAGAACCACCTCAGGATACATATTGGAGAACATAGTTTAGATCCTAACTATGTATCATACTGGCAGAAGGTATTAACGCAAATAGAAATGGGGAAGTAATTCATTCTCCCACTGCATGCTCTCATTTCACCCACTCCCCATCAGAAGGGGAGGAGACACAGCAGGCTGCAGGGGCACTTGAAACGTTTGCTTCTGCACTACACAGAAAGCCCCCCCAAAAAACCCATTCCGGAATCTCCCTGTGCTTGGAAATCCCGTTCAAGTGGTGCTACATTAGTTAGGAAAGTTTATTCATAGACCTCACCTCTGTGAAGAAGATACTGCATCAGATGTGATACGTTTATATTGGCTCCTAATTGAGCTCTTCACTTATCCCTAATATTGGTCATATTTCTTGTTCTTTAGGATAAGGGGGGAGGGTTTGGATTATTTCTGTAATTCAATGAGTGAGGCTGCCAGCCCTTTTGCTGCCTCAAGTAACATTTTGCTCAGAAGCTTACTAGTAAGGAGAACAAAAAAACCCAGATCTTCCTGTGTATTAAAAAAAAAAGTATTACTGACTGCTATTCAGGGAAAGTAAAGTACTGCTACTAATTTGCCTCTTAAGGGAAGCACATTCAACCCACAATTCCATAATCAATGACCTTCAGCCATTCAACTGCTAATGCTTCATAACCTGTACTAGATGATACCAATTTATGGAGCAATCCAGAAGATAGATGGAGTCTGCGCTGGGGTCAAAAGATACGTCTTTTCTGAAAGATATCCCAGCTCCTGAACAGACTAGTAAGGGATCTGGAGGTTATTTTGACCCACTAAGTAAATATCTAGCTATTCTGGTAACTGAGGCCACTATAGTAGGAAACATCTGTACTTCTAGCAGCCATAGCTATCTTTACTAATCTGATTCTTATTAATGTCCCAAAATACTAGGAGTTGACAGGGAAGTGAAAATGGCCCTGGAACAAGTCACGCAGAGGAGGCCCTGCTGTGCTATAAGCCACTGCGGCAGGCCATTCAACTCAATGGGGCTGACATTGGGCATTAGCTTACCCACTGCATCATCCTCCAAACTGAAAGCCGTGCTAGAGGAGACTGTTGGTGAGCTGACACAAACTGCCATGGCTGATGAGGTGCTTGAGCCAAGGATACCAATGGCGCTATAGGGCAGTGGCCCACTGGCAAATTTCCCCGTCAGTTAAATAGCCAGTCTGACCCTGCTAATTGCCCATCACTTCTACAGGGCAGGCTCTGTAGTGACAAGTCTAGCATCTTCCCTGCTATATAACACCCTTTCTCCACAGATGCAAAGGAGCCCCGTGGCGCAGAGTGGTAAGCTGCACTTCTGCAACCCAAGCTCTGCTCATGACCTGAGTTCGATCCTGGCGGAAGCCAGGTTCAGATAGCTGGCTCAAGGTTGACTCAGCCTTCCATCCTTCTGAGGTTGGTAAAAGTTGCCTGGGGGTAAAGTGTAGATGACTGGGGAAGGCAACGGCAAACCATCCCGTAACAAAAAGTCTGTCAAGAAAACGTCATGATGCGACATCCCCCCATGGGTCAGTAACGACTCGGTGCTTGCACAGGGGACTACCTTTAACCTACCTCCACAGATGCAACATCATAACAGATAACCAGCATCACTGCGGAATCCCAGCTGCTGCTATTTTGCTTCCTCTGCAGGTTCAGTGCTGTGTAAGAATAAGGAACAAATGGAACTGGGTAAGCTGTTGCATGCAAAATAAGAATTAAAACCAGCCATGAGCTGGAGGCTGTTATTTGTGATCTGAAACTGATCCCCACCCTGGAGCATAGGAAAGCAAAGGGTGTATGTTTTTTAAAAAGGCTCTGACGTATTAGCTTGTCACCCTGAAGCTGATGAATAATTTTGCAGGATATAAATGGCAAGCAACAATCTAAAAATAGACTGGGTTGCTGCAGACCTGTCTGCCTTAGCTATATCTCTTGAATACAAACAAGATCCCTTGCTGTTTTTTTCTACAGAGCCAAGGAAACAGCTGTCAAAAGATATGTGCTTTTTCCTGAAAGATGTCCTAACTCTTTAACAGAATAGGAAGGGATTTTTACACCATTTATTATCTTTCCTGGTTCAGCTAAGATTCCTATTTTATTTAGTATGAGTAAAATGACTATCAATCCTAGAATATCATTACTACGGTGCCTCTGATATAATGCATTATTTTTTAGAAAAGTGCAGACAGAACGAAAGGTGTTTCAGGGCACTGAGCAGGCATCAGTGTGGCCTGTAAAGCAAACCATAGTCCCACTTCTTTCCCAGCACATATGGACTGGCCAGTGCTCTTGCCTCATAACAAAGCTCTTCCCTTTGGGACCCAACAAAATCCATTTATCCTTCATGTAGTTGAGCCTCTCCATTTATAAAGAAGCAATGCTCTGCTCTTAAGGTATCATTTGCTTCGTAATCAAAAGTGTAGGTGAAAGTTCATGTGCTTGATTAATGGAGACATGGAAGTTTGCAGGCACCCTGATACAAAGTGGGGAAATAAGCCTGTAGAAGGAGGTGTCTTCTTCTGCGCAGATCTTCCCAACTGTTCATGCAGGCAGCTTCTAGGGTGAAGAAAATCCCTGGCATCCAGTAGCCTTGGCTGCCTATGTAGTGGCAGACCCAGGTCAAAGGCCAATGAAGACAGTTGCAGCCGCACACCCATTTATGGATCCCTCCCCTTCCTCCCATCTCAGTGCAGGTTTCCCTTGCCGCCTCCTGTACAAAGTTGCCAACTGACTGGAAAATACTAGCCTGGGTTGCTCTTGTACCTTTAAAGCAGCATGATTTCTAGAAATTCCGAGAATGTAACAGACCAAATAATGCAGCAAGGTTGAAGACAATGATACATAAACATTCCTATTCCCTTTTAAAAGCAACTTTCTGAGCTGTTCCATTGTACTATGGTTCTAATCTCATCATAAAAATGCTCCCCTGAACATTTCTGTTTTGCACATTTTGAATAAAAGTATAAATGATCATCCAGCCACAAACATTGCTGAAGTGAGAAATCCCACTGCACTCTCTCTCTCTCTCCTCTCTCTGTCATACAGAGAGACAGAGTTTTGAAGCTCTTCTAGAATACATGCAAAGAGGAACAGTTCCAAAGATCCAGAAGAAAGTTGTTCCACAGCCTTGGAACAGTCATTTAGTCAGCATTCACATCCATTCATAAAGAGGCAATGCTTTATTCATAATACTCCATATTCTTGATTGGAAGCATTTGATCAGTTGTTAAGAGTCTGGACTGTGCAGGCTGAGTGGATTGGGGATTAGTGAATGAGCAGTTGTACCTCAGAGATGAGGGTAGTGGGCCCCTTCCCACTCAACAATTCTATTTAAACTTTTCTTAAATAAGCTATGCATGTTATATAATGCAATAAACATATCCATTCAGAACATTTAAAAATTCATTGCTGCAAAATCTCCATTCCTTTAAGAAAAAAGGCATCTCATGAATCAACTAAGAATATTTGGCCACATTTTATTTGTGCACAGAGGCTATTCTCCAGTCCATCCACTTATCTTCTTGTATCTTCTGCCCCAATTAGCTATGGATATACTCATTAGAATAATTTAAGTGCCAGCCACTTGATATTTAGGAGATGAACCCTCAGAACCTCTTGCTACTTAATCTTTCAATATAGCCTGGGGAGACCTGCATGTGGATCAAGTTTCTGATATGGTGGCAACATTTCACAGCCATCGGCAAGTTCTGTGAGGATGACCTATACGCCACAGACATTTTGCTTAGCTTCACAACACTCTCATTCCAGAGGTGATATGACAACAGAATAAATGCAGAGTGAGGTTTAGAAATGCCATAAGTAATCTCACCATCCACATCCATGCAGTGAATGAGAGCATGCTCCCTAAAATAGCAGGATGCAAAGTTAAAGATGAGCATTGCCAATTATAATGGCTGCTGGAACGTGCACATTCCCAGGGAGATGCCCAGGCAGTACTTGAAGTTGCTTTACTTGTTTGGAAGAGTCCAAACTGGCAATCTCTGTGTTATGTATTGCTTGAGTTGAATGAAGGTTCCCGAGGCCTACAAAGCTATTGGTGTTTGGGTGCTGGCACAGCCAATCAGAACTGTTGCTTTGTAGTCCAATCGCTGTGCTCAAAAGTAGATACTTGTATATCGATCATGGAAACAAAGGATTCTAGCTGCTTACATTGTATTGGTTGTTGTAAAAGTGGGAGTGGTTTCTACAAGTATAAATTAGTTGCTGTTGAGCCTGAGTCTTCAGTCTGTCTGCTTCCGGTCTCCAATAAAGATGTTTATTATAATAAAGAGCTGTTAAACTCAATATACAATACTGGCGATGAGGATGGGATGCAAAGGTGTGTAGGCAGCCCCGCAACGCTGAGAGCTAAATCACAACACAGAACTGATACACAGCCACCCCATCGTGATTCGCTGACAGTGAATGGTGGCCTCCAAGGGCCATTTTGAACCTTTTGACCCAACCTTCGAGGACTGGGAGGCATACATCACGAGGTTCAAGTTCTATCTTGAGGCGAACAAGGTCACGAATGTGGACCTCTAGAGGGTGACCTTCCTCAGCATCTGTGGGCAGTCCACTTTTGACACAGCCCGAGCGCTCATGATGCCAGCTAAGCTCCAAGCTACGGCATTCAACATCATCCAAGACTGGCTCCGAGACAACTTCTCGCCACAGCCATCAGAGATCACTAGCCGACACACTTTCTACAAGCAGGACCAAGCCCAGGGTGAGTTGGTGACCGTTTTTGTTACAGCTCTCCAGCAAGCCGCACGACAATGCAACTTCATTGACCTGGAGACTGCGCTCGGAGACTGACTAGTATGTGGTCTATGGGACGAGAAGCTGCAACGACGGCTATTCACCAAGAAGGAACTCACTGTCAGGCAGGCAAGCCAGCCTGCCTGCCATACTGGTGAATGTATATCTACTGGGGGGATGGGTAGTAGTGTGGGTAGTGGGGTAGCTTTCCTCCTTCAATGTATCTTAGTTATGCTTTGCTTGGGCTGAGTGGTGTTATCAGTGCAGCTGGAGATGCGCATCTGGGAACCAGCCTTGGGAAAATCAGCTTTGCATCTCTTTCAGGACTTTCACACCGACTTCAACAGACTCTTGTTTGAATTGGTAGGAGGGGACTGGAGGTATGACCTCTTGGGGAAGACTTTGCTTTGGCATTCCAGGCAATTACTATGTACCAGTGCACTTCTGGGGGGGGCATTATCTAATAAAGACCTTTAACTCATACAACCATGTTTGATGAAGTGGAGAGTCTGAGAGAATCCACTAGCCAGGCCTGACACTCATGTTCAAGGAAGCCTTTGAGGAGGCACTAACAGCGGAAGCAGCTGACCAGTCAACCAGAGAGGTACGCCAGTCATGGAGTCCTCCCCTAGCAAAAAAGGTGGAACTGGTCCACCATAAGAGCATCAAGAATGATTCGGGGGACAATGACGAGGTTTAAAGGACTCAAGTGGTGCCGTCCAAGCAATCCGAACAGCAATGCACCAACAGATTGCCTTGCGCCAGCTGTGGAGGAAGCCACGACTGGAAGTCCTGCAAATTCTGCGATGCTGAATGCCAGGTTTGCTGAAAGAAGGGGCACATTGCAAGGGCATGCAGGGCACCTAAGAGCAGAGGTTCCCTGCTGCAGATGACGCAATGATGATGGTCAGAACGAAGGGGTTCTTTCCAGCTTGAAGAGTGCCACTCTGTAACCAAGTACTCCAGCCGTACCACAATCCTGAACACCTGAATACCTATCAGAGAGAAGATCAGGGTAATGGTGCACACTGAAGGAACATCATGTAAGATGGAGGTCAACACTGGATTGGCGCTCTTAATAATCTCAATGGACACCTACCACCGAGTGTGTCCCAAGAAAACAGACCAAGAGCTCGAGCCGTGCAACATACACTTGACGGACTTCCAGGGTCGTCGGCTTCTGGTTGCAGGTGTCGGCAAGTTCGAAGTTAGTTTTAAAGATTTCTGTGGCCCCCTCTGCCTGGTCGTCGTTGAGGAGCACCGCACAAGTTTGCTGGGACTCGACTGGTTTGAAGCGTTAGGAATCCATATCACCGGCATCCATTAAATCAGCCAATTGAACATTGAGGCCATCTGTTCTGAATTTCCATCCGTATTCGACAGCTCCTTGGGACAATACACCAGACCACTGGTATCCTTTGACTTGGACCCTACAGTGCTGCCAATCTGTTTGAAAGCTCGATATGTTCCCTTTGCTCTCAAGCCATGCATTGATGAGCAGCTGGACCGGCTGCTCACACAATGGGTCCTTGAACCAGTGTCACACGCCCATTGGGAGACTCCTATTGTCACGCTCATCAAGGCCAATGGGGCAGTATGTATCTGTGCGGACTATAACTGCACCCTAAATAAGGCACTGCAACAGCATGCTTATCCGGTGTTGGTAGTGATTCACCTCCTGGCATTGCTAGCAGGGGGCAAGATCTTTGCAAAGATCAACCTGGCACAAACATACCAGCAGCTTCCAATAGATGATGCCACTGTGGAAGCACAGACCATCATGACTCATCAAGGCACATTCAAAGTGAAGTGGCTCCAGTTCGGGGTCAGTGTGGCACCCGGAACTTTTCAAGGACTTATGGAGGGACTGCTCAAGGGCATCCCTGATGTCATTCCATACTTTGACAATGTCCTTATCGCAGGAACGTCCTCTACAGAACTCGTTGGCCATCTGTGACAGGTACTCCGTTGCCTCCAGGACGCTGGACTCAAGGTTAAGAAGTGTCAGTTCAGTGTGGCTCTTGCAGAATTCCTGGGATTCATGATTGATGCTGACGGCATCCACCCTACAGCCAGCAAGGTGCAGGCCGTTCGCAGTGCACCAACACCTCGTTCCAAGAAAGAACTCCAAGCATTTCTCGCGCTTCTAAATTTCTACCACTCTTTCTTGTTGCATGCGCTAGCCAAGCCACTGCATAGACTACTTGAGAAGAAAGCGCCCTGGATCTGGGGTCAGAAGGATGACCAGGCATTCGCTGCAGTTATGGACCTCCTTTCATCAGACAGCGTACTCACCCATTATGATGAACTCAAGCTGCTCATGCTCACCTGAGATGCCTCACTTTACGGAATCGGTGTAGTCCTGAGCCAACGAATGCCTGATGTGTGGAAGGCCCCTGAGTACTTTTCCAGGACCTTATCACGGGCGGAACGGAACTATGCTCAGATAGACAAAGAGGCTCTTCCTCTGGTTGCTGGTGTAAAAAAGTTCGACGACTATGTCTACGGACAGCAGTTCGAGATTGCTACAGACCACAAGTCGCTACTTGGCCTTTTCGCACCCAACCAACAGACCCCGCAGGTCATGTCTCTGAGAATGCTGCACTGGTTGGTTTTCCTGTCTGCTTACGATTACGAACTTTTCTATCGTCCGGGCAAAGCCTTGGGACATGCTGATGCCCTTAGTTGCCTGCCACTGCAGGGCCCAACCGCAGACCCCACTCATGCACATGAGGTCATGCAGCCAGAAGACCTGCCCAACCACCTCTCTATGTGGCGGATATCACAGCCTACTCTGCCAAGGACTTCACACTTTCTTGGATTCTCAACTAGGTATGGAGGGGGTGGCCTATCGGCTGGCTGGACATTGAGTTCCAGCTTTTCAGCTTCCGCCAGCATGACTTATCAGTCCACAAGGGATGCTTGCTCTGGGGAACAGAGTCGTTGTTCTGCCCAGACTGCGTTGGCATGTGCTGGAGGCACTTCATGTGGGACACCTGGGGATTGTCAAAATGAAGGCTCTGGCCCGCAGCTACGTGTGGTGGCCAGGGATGGACCAAGCTGTGGAGAGATAGGTAGGGACCTGTCTGCCCTGCCAAAAGTCTTGGCCCAACATGCCACAGCCCCTGTGCACCCATCGGAGACAGCGCACACAGAGTGGTCGCGGATCCACATTGATTTCACCGGGCCCTTCCAGCAGCAAGTTTGGACTCCTTTTTAAAGTGGCTGGAAGTAACCATGACATCCGCGATGACCATCTGTTCATTAAGGTGTCTGGTGACCCATGGCCTACCAGATGTTATAGTTTCAGACAACGGTGCACAATTCACCTCCCAGGAATTCCAGAGATTCCTTCGAGAACAACACCATCCGGCACATCACGTCAGTGCTGTTCCACCCATCAACGAAAGGACAGGCAGAAAGAATGGTGAGGGCCACTAAAGACTCACTCCACAGATTAGGTCAGGAGGATTTGAGCCAGCAGTTGGCCGACTACTTATTGCGGCAGCACATCACCCTGCATTCCACCACTGGATGGAGCCCAGAGGAGCTCTTGATGGGATGACGGCTAACAACCCTGTTCGATCAGCTCTACCCAGACTTAGATCCGGACACCTGGAGGAAGATGGAGGTTTCGGGATCACCCAGGAGGATTCAACAGGGCGACTTAGTTTCCACCAGAAACTATAGGAAAGGGCCAACCTGGGTTCCGGTGTCAGTGCTCAGGGTGATGGGGCCAATCTCCTACGAGGTGGCCAATGCCACTGGCAAAATACTCTGGAGACACACTGATCAGTTACAGCAGTGCTGGCCGGAGAGGGCACAGGGATTCGACAGAGACTATTCACCCTGTACTGCTAACACAAGGGCTGAATTGGTGGCGGCAACCAAACAGAGTGGAGTTAGTAAAGCGGCACAAAGCTGTTCAGCAACTCCGTCAAGTCAGGAGAACTCTTCCATGTCTCCTAGTGGGGCAGACACCATTGTCAACACCGAGCTACCTGTCTGAGGACCGTCTATAGCAGAAGGGTTGCATAGGTCTCAACGGGCTAGCCATCCTCCAGCTTATCTTAGCAACTTCGTCTGCGATGGGGTAGCCCGAACTTAGGGGGGAGGGGTGTTATGTATTGCTTGAGTAGAACAAAGGCTCCTGAGGCCTACAAAGCTATTGGTGTTTGGGAGCATGGCCAATCAGAACTGTTGCTTTGTAGTCCAATCGTTGTGCTCAAAAGTAGATACTTGTATGTAGTTCATGGAAACAAAGGATTCTAGCTGCTTGCATTGTATTGGTTGTTGTAAAAGTGGGAGTGGTTTCTACAAGTATAAATTGGTTACTGTTGAGCCTGAGTCTTCAGTCTGTCTGCTCCCAGTCTCCAATAAAGATGTTTATTGTAATAAAGAACTGTTAATCTCAATATACAATTCTGTGCATAAGCATCTGTAGCAAGACAGCCTTTCATTTTTTGATGTGATCATGGAAACTGAAGATGGGCTGCTTAGTGCGCAGTAAAACTAAGGCTACTTCTCTACTAAATAGCTGTTTTGAGCTCCCACATGACCACGCCTTGGACACAAATCAGTCCTATGTATATTTATAACAGCTGCAGTCTGAAAAACCCTTCTCTGAGAGTAAACTATATTGAACACAATGAGACTTACTTCTGAGTAAAAATGCACAGGGTTGCACTACAACTTCCACTGATTCCCAGGTCCTATATATCTATGTGTTGCATTTCCCTCAACCTTCTAAGGAGCTCAGGGCAACATCCATGAGTGCATCCTTCTAGGTTAGGCTAAAAGGAAGTAACTAGTAGTCATATGGTAAGCTTTTTGGCTCTGTGGGGATTTGAACTCAGGTGTCTCTCATTCTAACTACACCCTCAAAGTGCTACTACTCCTTGCTGCCTGACACTGAAATTAACTCTTCACAAGGCTGCATTTAACTCTTCACAAGGCTGATCTGCTTAAAGCAAGTTCTTACCAATCTATACTTCTATGGGGAAGGATACCTCAGAAATGAAAGGGAAAAAAAATCTAAAATATCCAGGTTAATCATAGGCCTTGTGACAATGTTCCTTTTCATGGAAATCCCATAAAGGAGTGCCTTGTGCATTTCACAAATTTGTCATTTTGCCATCTGAAAAATGCAATTTGATATTGACTTGGAAAATATGCAGGCTTCAAGTATGTTTCTCTCATTGATGTGAAAAAGCTTTAAAAATGCAGCCAGGTTCTGAAGAAAGTATTGTCCAGGATGTAGAAAACCAGAGCTGCATCGACAAGACTTGAGTTGAAGCCTCAGTTTCCCCAGCTTTAAAAAGGGAGTAATGAAGGCTTCCCTCTCATAAGCCTGCTGTGTGAGAAAATACAATAAAGACTCCAACCAACATTGCAAACTTAAATAATGATCTGTAAATGATAAATAGCACTATTTGATAGGTAAAATGTTAAAATCCTTTCGCCGGGCCTGCAAGATGGAGCTGTTCTGCCAGGCATATGGGCAGTGCTAGGCGGAGCCCCCTTGGCCGGTTGATGAGGGATTGGGCCCTCCCCACCACCAATACCCCCATTAAAAAAAAATCTCTTGAATGCAGAGATGCTCTGAAGTTGTTTTAAATTTGATCAGTGGAATTTTGTGCTGCTATATTGATATATATAATTGTATTTTAACTGTATAAATTGGATGTTTTTAGAATTGTTAACTATAACAACTGTTATATATATTTTAACCTTTATGTATTTTGTAATCCGCCCTGAGCCTGCTGGAAATGTGGGGAGGGCGGAATAAAAATCGAAAATAAATAAATAAATAAAGTTTCTGATTAACAAACATAGTCAAGAAATCACATTATTTTTGATTGAATTAATCAATTAAACCTGCATAAATATGCATTAGGACAATAAAATTATAGTTCAACAATATTATTAAATATTAAAAGATGGCCCCAGATACATCTGACAGTTATGAGTGCTATAAAAATGGAGGCGCTGCCAAAATTAAATTGTTTCAAATGCTTCCCATAATGATTGAACCAAAAGATCTAGCAAAATAGCAAAAGATATTCACTAATTTTATCTATCAAAGCAAAGGATCTAGGGGAATGGGGAGAACCCAGCATATGTAAATATTATGAGTAGACATGGGCACGAACCAAAAAAAATTAATGAACCCGTGGTTCATTGTTTGGTGCTGCCGCCGCCGAACCCGAACTAGCGAACCAAAACCAACATTTCCCTCTGATGAACCGGTTTGTGATTCGTGGGCGTCAGAATGGCCTGCGTTGGACTTAGAGAGCCCATATTCATGGGGAGTGTTTAGCAGGCTCTCCTCCAGCCAGCACCCAAGTTTGGTCAAGATCGCAATAGGGATCTTGGAGTTATACCCTCTCCAATCCAAGGCCCCCAGGAAACTCCCACTCGATACAATTAGAGCCACCAGTTGACGTTGGCCCAGTATACAAGGGGTGTACTCGAAGGTGGGCCACCTCCCCTCTAGGGGGCAGGGGGCATGGCCATTTGCTGGTGGCACCCCCCATGTGCCCGCCCGCCAGGCCTCAGAGGAGCACGTGTTTATTCCCGGCGCAGGCCAGAAGGCGGGTGCTGTAGGCGGCTGCTGGGCCTGGCGGGCACGGGGAGGCGGGGGGTCTTGGAAGTGGGAAGATCCCCCAGCTGTTGGCGCAGCGTGGTTTGAACTGTAGCTGAGCTATGAATAAGGCTTCCACACACTTATAGTAGTAAAAGTGTATGTACATTTATTTTACAGTGACTTATATATACAGGACTTTGTTCTCACTGTCAAATTGCTTTGCCACGCACTTAATGGAACAAGCTCCACACTTACACCAGACACAGCTGGCTTATATACATCCATAGCACCTCCCAGTGTCCAATCCCAGCACATCAGGTGAGGTGACTAAGCTGTTTCTTCGCTCTTGCATCATCCAAGGACCTGTCAAATAGATCTTTTACATCAGTTATGACAGACAGACCTAAACAGCAAGATGCACACATGCTTCTTGGCTCATTATGTCAACAAGGGCCTCATCCGATGGTCCGACTGAGGAATATTCTGGCAGCAGCCAACATCACCCACCTTCCTGCCTTGGCGGAAAGGATGGGAGGGAGAGGACATGTCACATGGAGGGGAAGTGGGAAGATCCCCCAGCAACCGTTGGGCCTCATCCTAGGGTCCCACTGAGGGACATCCACCCTGAAAGAGTGCGCAGACTGCTGTGGCAGAGGCTTGTCCACTCTCCCTGTGTCACAGTGGAGGCTGTCGCCAAAATCACTCACCTTCCTGCCTTCGTGGAAAGGACGTGACTGGTCGTGGCATTACCCATTCACCCCTGCCTGGAGGGGACAGCTGCTGCTGTTGACAGGGGATGCCGCACTGTACAATTTTATGTGCAACAGCAGCAGAGTTGCCCCTCATGGCCAAAACCACCACTGGCAGACATCACCCACCTTCCTGCCTTCCCGGAAAGGACGTGACTGGTCATGGGACCCATTCCCCCCATGTACAGAGAGGACAGCAGGTGCACATGGATAGGGGTGCATTGTGCAGCTCAAACCTGTCAGCTCAGCAAAAGCATCTGACCCCTCAGGGTCCAAAGCAGTGGCAGTAGACAGCACTCACCTTCCTGCCCTCACAGAAAGGGTGGGAGGGACCCATTCCCCCCTGCTCAGAGGGGACACCAGGTGCCATGGAAGGGAGGGTACCGTGCAGAGCTAACATCAGCAACAGCAGCAGAGCTGTTCCTTGTGACCAAAAGCAGCATCAGCTGGCAGCACCACACCTTTCTGCCTTCACAGAAAGGATGGGATGGGAAAGACTGGAGAGGTTGGGAGGCATCTGAGCAGATCCAGAGAGGGAGAGATTGAAAAAAGGACCATCGGAGAAATGTCAGGGAGACAGGACAAAGGGTTACTGCCGGCTGCATCGCGGAGCATGACTGGGAAGACCCCTTAGTTGGTGAGCCATGAGCCAAGAAAGCCAATGAGTTGCGGGGCAGCAGCGTACAATGACATCATGCACCTTCCTGCCCTCGCGGAAAGGACGGGAATGGACAGGACCGCGGAGGTCATTGGGAGGGGTCGTAGCGGTCCCAGAGAGGGCGAGGTGCAAAGAGGGACTGTGAAGTCGGAAGATCCCAACACTTGCGAGGCCTCCTCCGAGGATCCCACTGAGGTACCCTGTGGCGGCAGCCAACATCACCCACCTTCCTGCCCCTGCGGAAAGGATGGGAATGGACAGGACCAGGGAGGTTGTTGGGAGGGGTCGGAGCGGTCCCAGAGAGGGTGAGGTGTGAAGAGGGACTGGGAGCTTGACAGGGAGAGGATGACCAGGAGGCCCCAAACACCCACCATGTTGGATTGCGCAGGCTGCTGTGGCAGAGACTTGTCTGCCTCTCCTGTGTTGCAGTGGAGGCTGTCTCCAACATCACTCACCTTCCGATCTTCATGGACAGGAGATGAGTCAAGGGACCCATTCCCACCATGCTCAGAGGAGACAGCAGGAGCCTAGGATAGTGGGCTCCATGCTGTGCAACCATATGTACCGCAGCTCCGGAGCTGCCCTACGTGCCCCAAAACCGGAGCATCAGAAAACACCCACCTTCCTGCTTTCACAGAAAGGACAGGATGGGCAGGACAAGTTGTGGGGAGGGGACGTTTGGGCACCTTCCGGAGAGGGAGAGGTTGAAAGAGGGAACGGGCACTTGTCTGGGAGAGGAGGACAAAGGGTCACCAGCCATGGAAGCAGCCCCGAGAACTGAGGGAGGCTTGAGCCCACTGTGGAGGAGCTGGGCCTGCAACCCTAGGGTAGCTCAGAGCCTGGGTAGGTCCAGGTCCACGGGAGGATGCCCCAGTAGGTTGAGGTTGACATTTATGAAGGTCAACATGTCCACCAGTTCCGGGTGCAGACATGCGTGGCGGGAACGGAGGTCTCCCAGGTGGGAGAACACCTGCTCGCTCTGCACGCTGGTGGGAGGGCAGGACAGGATGTTTGTTGCGACGATTGACAGGTCCGGCCATATGGCAGATTTCCTCGCCTAGTACTCCAACGGGTTGGCATGGGGGGGGGGCTCAGCAAGGTACGCGCACACCATGGCCCCTGCCGAGTCCTCCACTGAGAGGGACGTGTCCACTGTGCAGCGGCCAACCACACAGCCCACCAACGAGGCCCAGAGATCAAATGAGGCCGTTGGGGTGGGTCTTCCCTGGCGTGGCTCTCTTTCCATCTCCTCCTCCTCCCCCCTCCTCCTCCACCGCCTGCCCCTCGCCCCTGCCCGGTTCCTTCTGTCCTGCCTTCTCTCTCTGGAAACGGAGCACCGCTGTGCAGAGCTCCTTTTTCCAGCGCTGCATCTGACCCACCTGTGTGGCGATGCTGCCCTTGATGCAGGGGTCACAGAGGGAGGCCAGTTGGTACAGTGCCTCGCGGCATAGAGGATGCAAGCGCTCAGCCAAGTAGGCCTGGATCCTCCTGACAAAGTTCCAGACCCTGGGGAGCAGCTCTTGTTAGTGCTGGAGCTCCTGGGCCAGAAAACGGTTGAGGCCGTGGATCAGAGGGATGACCTGACCCAGGCTGGCCTCGTAGGAGCGCAAGAGCTCAGTGGCATCCTTAAAGGGTTTCAGTATCTGGGAAATCTGGGCAAGGACTCTCCATTCCATGGAGCTGAGGCTCAACTCCTCTCCCCTCCTCAGCACATCCAAAGATGACAGGATGTCTTGCAACGGGCCCTTCTACTCCACCAGATGACATATCATGTCATAGGTGGAGTGCCAGCAGGTGGGCAGGTCCTGGAAGAGTTGGTGCTCGGGGTCCCCTCCCTCCCGCCTCTGGAACAGCTCGCGGGAAGAGTTTATGCTGTGGGAGAAGTGGGAAGCGATGCGATGGCAGCTGTCCAGCAGATTGCGTGTCCACTAGGTTCCCTCGTCTCAGCTGTCCCTCGGCTTGCTCCCCAGCCCGAGCATGCACACCAGCCCGAGCCATGCACACCAGGCCCGGGAAGGATGCCTCTTTCAGGGCTGCCAACATGTTGGCTCCCGTGTCCGTCACCATGAAGCCATGGACAAACCCTTCCACCCTGGATGTCCACTCCCTCAGAGCTGCCTTTACAGTGGCAGCGATGTTCTTCCCGGTGTGGACCTTGTCCATCCCCTGGGCCTGGAGAAGAACTACCCTGTAGCCCAGTGTCAAGCTGGGCACCTTTTTACGGGTGCCAGATCTTGCCCTGAGGTGGCAGAGGTCCTCTGTTTGCCACCAGTGGGCGGTGATGGCAAAGTCTCCATGATGGCAGCCGCTCCACAGGTCAGCCGTGAAGTGCACTGTTCTGCCTTGGGCGGTCGACAGCTGTCTGCGTATCATGTCTCACACTGACTCGTAGAGGGCAGGCACGACTCGACGCCCAACGGTGCGCCGTGATGGCATCGAGAACCATGGGGCAAAGTGCTGGAGCAGCAGTTGGAAGCCCACACCCTCCATGAGCGATAGGGGAAAGCCTTGCAGGGCTTTCTCTGTGCCACCACACGAACGCCTGCCTCCTGAGCCCTAGACCTCACCCTTTCAGCGGCACCACCCCTGACCCTGATGGAACAACTTCCCCCAGGGCAGCCTGCCTGACCCTTCCGCTCCCACCAGCAGCACCCTCAGGGCAAGGCTTCTTGCTCAAGGTGCATTCCAGTGACCCTCCCACCGATCCCAGATCAGACGAGCTGGTGGCCCTCTGTCTCCCCCCGACGGATGTTTTGCTGTCTGAGGACGGAGAACACAGGCTCGGGTGGTGCCTCTTCAGGTGCCTAGTCAGGGTTGTCAATGACAGGTGCGTCAGGTCATTGCCCCTGCGCACCAGGCCATCACACACACAGGACCGCACCACACGGGGGTCAGTTGGAAGGGCCCGAAAGTGCCTCCATACATTGAGGTTGAACCGTGGCCTGCTAACGGTTCCAGGGGAGTGTGGATGAAGGGTTACTGGTTGTGCCGTGGAGCTGGCAATGGAAGATGGAGTGATGGGTGGACTGCAGGCGGCGACAGCACCACTGGTAGTTTGGGATGGGGATGGGCTGGATGTTTCCTCGAACCCCAACCATTCCTCCAAGGATTCCTTGGCCTCCTCCTTCTCAAACATTTTCAAGAATTCCTCTTTCGCTGGCGGCAAGAGCTCTTTGGCCTCCTCCACAGCCACAACTGGTGATTTTTTGGGAGCGGGAGGCTCTGCTGCTCCAGAGCCCTGCACAATACTGCTTCCCGTGGTGCAACAGGGACAATCTCTGCACTTCCCCCCATGACCACTCTTGTCCACTGCATGAAGCCTCATAGTGCCAGCAAACAAGAATTGAGGAGAGAAAAGGAGATGACACTGTGAGCCCTCAGCCGAGGTGCCCACTGAGCTTGGCCCCGGGGGCTGGCAGCAGCCCTGGCACCAGAGGGAGGGAGGGAGGGACTAGATCCCTAGCTCACCACTTCCACAGACCTGACCCGATCAGGCACTGATAAATAATAATCAATGTGAGCTCTCAGCCGAGGTGCCCACTGAGCTTGGCCCCAGGTCCTGGTAGCAGCCCTGACACCAGAGGGAGGGAGGGACTAGAGCCCTAGCCCACCACTCCCACAGACCTGACCCAATCAGGCACTGATAAATAAAAATCAATGTGAGTCCTCAGCCAAGGTGCCCACTGAGCTTGGCCCCCAAGCCAGGCAGCAGTCCTGGAACCAGAGGAGATCGATGCCTATCCCCAAAATCCATGCTCAATTAAACTCTCACTGTCTCTCTCCCCAAAGGCTAGCAAGTAGCAAGCAACAGCTCTGTCCCACTCCACTGCTCGCTGAAAGTGAAACCCAGCCTGGGAGCCCAGTACTTTTTATAAGCTGAGGTCCCATTGAGCAACACAGGTGGTCTGTGGTTGGCCATCAGAGCTGCCTATCAGGGTTTGCAGGGATGAGATTGGAGTGCCCATGGCTACAGAACACCCCTCCCCCTCCCTCCCCCAGTTGTCTTCTCCCAGGTTGTAACCACTTTGCAGCTCCATGGTTGGAAGGAAGACCTGCCGATCAAGGTAAGCTGGGCTTCCATTCAGGTTTCCAGGGTGACAGAAGGAGTGCAGACAGAGTTCAGGCATTCCCCCGGCTCTATTTCCAAGGGAATTGATTGATGGTGCCTGACTGTCTGGCTTCATGAACCGTGGAAGAATGCACTGAACCGGGCCTCTTATAAATGCTGGTTCGTTGGTCACGGATGCTCACGAACTGCCGGATTGTGAACGGACGATTGGGCGGTTCGTGGGTTCTTTACGTTCGTAATGCGGTTCGTGCCCATGTCTAATTACGAGGCAAACCAGTTGAAAGCACTGACATCATACCTGGAGGGCACCTCTGATAAGCGGTGGGTATGAAAACAAGTGGAAAATATCTGGAATTAACTGAAAAATATTTTGGGAGGGAAAAAAGTAAGAGACATAAAATGGGTTTAGAATCCTTTTCTATACACTACATTAAAAATCTGGAATAAATGGAAAAATAAACTAATTCCAGAAGTATCCCTCTTACTGCCATTTACATTACACCCCAATTTTTCTTACATAGATAAACTAGAAGAATATGTAAATGGAAAGAAAAATGGATTTACAGAATGAGAGATTTTTACGAGAGTGGAACCCCCCCCCTTATGTAGTACAATTAAAAGAAAAGTTGCAAGGAATCTCAATGAATTTATTCTTCTCTGTCAATTACATCACTTACTTGTGAATCCCACAGTAAGGCAAACTATGACCAGAAAGATGATGAAATTCAAATAGATTTTAATGCAACATATGAATAGTACAAAAGGAATAACGTCAAATATATATTCTTATTTAACTGAAATTGATACAAGTACGTCAAATGGACTGAAAACAATATGGGGAAATGACATTTGGATAAAAATAGAACAAAATATATGGAAACAATTAGGGATAGCAATATAAACAAGAACAAAGACACTGATCACTACTATAAATATCCATTCTCCTCCCTTTCTTTCCCTTTCCTCCATTACATTGCGCCTGCATTTCACTTGTAAACTAACAAAACTATTATTAAAATTATTAAAAATAGACATTTGTTTGGTTTTTCCCGATTTAGAGGTCTCCCCCTCCCCCCACCAAAAGCAATTACAGGCCACCATTTCTCTACAGAACAATTCTCTTTTTATTTCTCTAGCTGAGTCCTCCTGACTTCTTGCAATAGTCAATTAAATGCACAGTAAAAAGGCCTGCTCTCAATTCAGACAAGCTTGGAAGATGGCCCCCTACCTTGACATGGCTGATCTGGCCACCTGGATTCATGTCATGGTAACATCAAGATTAGAGTACTGCAATTTACTCAATTTATCTGGACTAAAACAATCCAAATAATATGTAACATTCAATATCCAAAACCAGTCTACTCAAGAGTCCGTCACTCTGATCATTAAAACAAAGTCAACTTGGAGACTCCAGCTGATGCAAAATGTTTACTTTCAGGAGCTGGATGGAGCATGCTTATCATTGCTATTCTGCAGTCACTCCATTGGCTACTGATAAGTTACTGGGATCAATTCAAGGGTTTGATGATTACATTCAAAGCCCTTCATGGGCTAGCCCCCTCATATCTGTAAAACTACCTCTCCCCACCACACTCATCTGAACAGGGCCTTCTGCAGATATCACCTTGCAGCTGAGCTAAGTCAACAACTGCCCATACACATGCTTTCTCTGAGGTAGCCCTCAACTTGTGGAATGGCTTGTTTGAGGAGGTTAGGTTTGCTCCCATTCTCTAGCTTTCTGCAAACCATACAAGAGATGGAATTATTCAGAAGGGCTTTCTACACAGATTATAGGGCTGTGCCATAAGTAATAGCTCAAAGGGAAACATTGGTAAGGGACAGGGACTGTTGACTAGAATATAAGGTACTGTCTGCTGATGTAGACATGCTCCTACTAGGTACTTCGATGATGCTAAAGATGTCATGTTAATTACTTACACTTTAATTCAGAAGTTTCACCTATGTGTTTGGTTTTTTGCTAGTTTTCAAATTTGTGGCTACCATATCTGTATGTTTTCATTGAATATTGATCATATTGAATTTTTGTTCTGTGAATGTCCTAGCTATTGATTATATTGTATTCACTTGCAGTATTATAATCCACATTGGAGCTCAGTGAAAAATGTGGACCATAAATCAACAACAGTTATAAGCAGAGCTTTTTTTTTCTAAAAAAAGAGGTGCCAGTATTCATAATGTTTCAAAGCCCAAGAGCTGCTGGAAGTCTGTAATGAGGTGCCTGAACTCTCTTCTGATGTGTTCCCCCTGAAAAAAAGCCCTAATAACACAACAACAACAACAACAACGTTCGATTTATATACCGCCCTTCAGGATGACTTAACACCCACTCAGAGCGGTTTACAAAGTATGCCATTATTATCCCCACAACAAAACACCCTGTGAGGTGGGTGGGGCTGGGAGAGCTCCAGAGAACTGTGACTAGCCCAAGGTCACCCAGCTGGCTTCGAGTGGAGGAGTAGGGAATCAAACCCGGCTCTCCAGATTAGAGTCCTGCGCTCTTAACCACTACACCAAACTGGCTCTCCAAACTATAAGATTCCAGTCATGCTCAGGTGGGGGTTCTGGTTTCTTCCATGGCTGTGTGATGACAAGACAAGAAGCAGCTATTAAATTCTGGATTTTTCTATATGATTATGTCACATTGCTATCCTGTATGTATCCAAACAGCATAGTTATTAGATCAAAACATAGCTCACAGCCAATAGTTTTCGTAATGGTAAAATTAATCTCCAAGTTTTTTACATTTTGAAATAGATTCACCAGACATGAAAATATGCACCTAATCCAGTATATCTTTTCCAGCACAACCCAATTCCTAAATTATATGTTCGTGGAAGTTAAATACCAAAAATTCAGATTTTTTTTTAAAACATCTATTTTATATTAACACATAAAGATCAACTAAAAGCATCTGAGCAAATTGCCTGTCAATTCTCCCCTGCTGTTTCCAAGTTCAGCAATTTCCCACATTTTTTAATATTTGGTATTTTTGTTTCTTGTGGTTTCCTTTGAGAAAATATAGTTTAATTTTGAAATAATTGCTGCATCTTTTTAAATTCCATAAGCAATCTGGTAACTGTAGCTGCAATGAACAGTTCTCATAACTTTCCATATCTGCAAGTATTCTAACCATGACCATTTTACATCCTCTGATAACTATTGGAGTTTAAATCTCAATTTTTTAAATATCAAAAATCTCTACCAAAGACCAACTTTTATCCAGTGAGCGCTGCCTCAGTACCAGTTTGCTTTGAAATAACTGATGTTGTGGAAACCAGTGCAGTTTTATAGAATAATCATCTTCCTTAGCTGCCAAATTTCTTTTTGGTACATCCCAAAACCTATATGGAGTAGTGCTGCCCTCTGGTGTTGCAGTCCACTTTACAGCCTTAGAAAGTTTCCTGAGAGAGAGAGAGAGAGAGAGAGAGAGAGAGAGAGAGAGAGAGAGAGAGAGAGAGAGAGAGAGAGAGAGAGAGAGAGAGAGTGTGTGTGTGTGTGTGTGTGTGTACACACACATATACATGTATGCATGTACACACACAGACACAGGTGGGGACTCACAATTAAGTGGGGGGGCTCATTTTTCCCTCTCCCATCATGTCCTCTTTCCCTTCTCTGCCCCATAGCCTCGCCTCATTTTCTTGTTTCCTTCTCTCCTTCCAATCCACCTTTCTTTACCACCCCCCCCCAGCCTTCACCCCCACACCTCTCCCTTATGGCCCAGATGCATGTTGAGGAACCTGCAAGGACTTGCTGAAGGTACTTCAGTTCCCGTTGTTGAACAGTCGTAAGCAGCTGTGCTTGGTGAAAATCATGTGCTATTTAGTTGCCCAGTGGATGTTTCTGGGCCTGTCCCCAATGAGAACTCCCTCAAAGGCCAAAACAGCCCTGGAAAGGCCCCATCCCTCTGCCTTTTCTTGACAGAAATAAAGCCTGGAATACTGGCTAAACTGTTATGGTTGGCTAGCAACAGGCATTGAGGGCATTTGGTTAAACTACAGGTGCTCCTTTCATCATGTTTTTTAACCCCATGATATATATATATTTAGATTTCAGATTTTTCTGCAAACCTGGGGTATTTTTCAGGTATGTAGGAAGATCTGTCTTGTCCATTCCTGGCTCCAATCTCCAGATTTAAGTAAGCTCAGTTCAGGGCCACTTGGCTATTAGTATATATGTTTTAAAATGTTTTAAATAAATAGTATATAGAAAATATATAGGAATGTAGTGTCTGTCAAGGAGGCTTAGAACTGGTATAACACTGTTCACATCTGCAACCCTGAGGAAATCTGTAGACAGAATTTATGGCTGGGATAGCTAAGGACCGTCTCCTCACATTCTGTCCAACCCCCCTGTAATGATTTCAAGTAAATGTGTGCATGTGTCTTTAAATGCTTGGTTTGAGCTAGGTGAAGAGTGGGGGTGAGAGAGAGATGAATGAGTGATATGACTGAGAGTGTGGGCAGAGTGAATGCAGTTTAGACTGAGAGTGAAGAGAGAAAAGTTTCAGTCAGAAGAAAGCAGGCTGTGTGCTGCCTGAGTATATTTAAGCATTTCTGTGAGAGAAATATTGAGTTAGAGAAAGAGACTGTGTGTGAAGCCTTAGAAGAGATCTGTATGAATGAGTTTATAGGAAGTACCTTTAAGAACCGAAAACTACGTTTATGAAACCGATACGCTTCTTGACTAAATAAAAGTTTATTTTGTTTTGTTATATCCCAGAGTAGCTGTCATTGCTATATCCCATTCTTATCCTCAGGGCCACATAGAACCACGAAGGAGCCTGATGCTTAGGAACGTTACCAAAAGGAAAATTTAAATAAAATATATTGGAATATAATATTCCTGGTGGCAGCAAACTACCCAGAGGGTGTTAAGGGAAAGATTAAAAGAAAAATCTACCTCAAAGAAAGTAAAGGTTATAACACCCCCGTTAAAATCTGCCTCCCAATTCCTGAGGTAGATGGTAACTAGAGACAAGGCATTTTCTGTGATCGCACTTTGTCTTTGGAATGTTCTCCCTCTTGAGGCTTACCTGGCACATACCTCACTTTCCCTTACAAATCAGGCAAAAATATTTTGTTTAGCCAGGCTTTTAAGAAATGGATTTCTATCTATAGCTGTCCAATCGCCTGCTCAAAACTTGAGGGCTGTTTTATTACTATCAGTTCATACTGTTTTATCCTGCTTTTATGCCCTGACATATTTTTATTGACCTGTTTTTATTGGTATGTGATTTGTATTGACTTGTTTTATTTGGCTTGTTTTGTTTTATTCATTTGCTTTGTTGTTTTAGTTGTGAGCTGTCTTGAGCAGGTTCTGAAGACAGCATACAAATTATTTAATTAAATAAATAATAAATATGAGCTGCAAAATAAAGCAGAAACTGGAAAGTTAGACTGGCCACAGAAAAGGGAACAGTCAGCAAGGCAAGTGAATAGGTCTAAGTTGTCAGTTTTCCCTGCAACTGAGAGTGTATAGTGACAATTTTTGTTTGCATCCAATAAAAATGACAGAGACCAAGTTACAGACAAGTCTATGGAGCAGGGCAGTATTTGGGGGGGGGGGGAAGGAGGGTTGCTTGCCCTGGGCGCTGCCAAAGAGAGGGCGCTGAGTGCGGCTGCTGGTTGGGAGTGCATGGAGCTGGCAGCTGCATGGGCAGCTGTGCAGGAGGGCTGGGAGGCAGCCTGTACTGCCCTGGTTGCCTGCCGCGCCAACAAAGGAACTGTGACCCGAATTGTGGGAGGGCTCCCAAGGGGCAGCCATGCCCCACGCAATGACATAACTTCCTGGAAGTGATGTCATTACACAGTCCTAGGAGCACGTGCATGCATTTTGTGCGTGCGCACGTGTGGTGGTAGGGGCACCACCTGACAGGAGTTTCCCTAGGTGCTGACAACCCACAATATGGCGCTGCTATGGAGACTGGAAAGGCTAAAAGCATGATGGGAGCAGGGCCACCACTGCAAACATAAAGCTTAGTTGCATTTGTCCAGCACCAATGAAAACAGTCTCATGTAAGGCAGAGAGCTGATGTGTTAAAAAAATGTTATAGTCTTTATATTTAGATTAATTTTGGTAGTGATCTAGGTAAGAGAATCAATGAAACCCAAACAAGTAGTGTTAGTTTTGGCTGGAAGGTGAATAAATCTACGATAATAAAAAGATGTGTCTTCTGTGGCATACATACTTCATTAAAAAAATAAAGCTAGGAGTTTCTATATTAGCCAACAGCTTATGGATCATCATGGGAATTCCAGTTCCAAAAAAAATACTTTGTAAACCCCTCTGAGTGGGCGTTAGGTTGTCCTGAAGGTGGTATATAAATCTATTATTATTATTATATGTAGAATATATTGCACATTATTCTCATTCCCAGGACTGGAGCAGCTTTGGGCACCACCCCAGCCTGCCCCTTCCAGCACCAATGCAGGAATTTGCACCACACTTATACCTCTGTCCAGCCGCCGATCGTGGCTGCCACCCTACAGCAGTGGTACACATCGCCTGGCCGCTGGCGGTGGGTGGGTTACAACAGCATAACTCTAAGTTCACTCCCTAAGCGATTTCCATCCCCCCTCTCAGGATTGAGCTGTTAAAAGAAACATGCTTAAGACTCCCAGAAGGTCTCATCCATTCACTGACCAGGCTGAGTCCTGCTTAGCCTCAGCATGGTTGCTGCCTCATTCTCCCTCTACCCATACCATGATGCCATTAAATATTTCCATTCTCATGCATTAGCTGAGACAATTGTAAGGAAATTGCAATTACCCCTCCACCCCCATTTTAGGCTCACAGTCTTATGTCCTGATGAATGACTTCATCCTTTGAGATTTCCAAAGGTATTCAGAATCAGTACTAGATGGTTAGGCTTACAAACCGATGAAGCACCTGATCAGACTGCTGCTTGTGGTACATGCATGGACCTATTTCACACAATAGCCATACGTGCGAGCGTGGCTGATGTACAAATACACCCTTGTGTTGCCTGGAAGATCAACAGAATGAAAAGTTTCTGATCTGGTGGCTAAAGGGTATATGCCCATTACTTGTCTCTCAACTTGGAAAATGTTATGGCTGCTTAAGCGGGAAACATTTCTGTTGCCCAGAGAAGATTTTGTTAAGGACTAGGAGACAGCCCTTGCTCTCTCCATTCTTCAATCTCATACTCACTGTTAGTATTTTATAGACGCTCTGCAAACTAACCCCGAAAGCTGTGTTTAACCATATTATTCTTACATTGATAAATATTTTCAGTAAATTTTGTTTGACAAAAAATAAGAGTCCCATAAAAGAGATCAATTTGAACTTCACAAGTTAAACAGTCTGCCTTTTCTGTTTGCTTAAGCTTGCAGGGAAACTTTAATTTCTGTAAAAATGTCTGTAAAAACAGACTCCAAGGGAGTGTTTCAGTAGTTGCCAGGGCAATAATTGATTAAGGAAGCACACAGTTACAGAGAAAGGGTTTTTGAAGCATAACTTAGAAAAACTGTTAAACCTCTTTGTTTTGTTTACAAAGTATGTCATTATCCCCACAACAAAACACCCTGTGAGGTGGGTGGGGCTGAGAGAGCTCCAGAGAGCCGTGACCAGCCCAAGGTCACCCAGCTGGCTTCAAGTGGAGGAGTGGGGAAACTCGGCTCTCCAGATCAGAGTCCCGTACTCTTAACCACTACACCAAACTAGCTCAAACTGGATGACAGAAGCCCCCTCCACTTCCCCAAAGGGCTGCCATTCCACACTTCGAAGCGATTGGTCTCTGACTTTGGGCTGACACAGGTGAGGTGGCCCCAACAAGACTCTAGGTGGCTCTGTGCCTTTGTATGGCTCTGCAGGCCAAAGGAGCAGGACCAGTTACACCTTGGAGGCTCTGGCCCTGGCCAGCTTCCCTCCCCCCTCCCCCACTCAGGGTCATGGCATGCAGAAGGGTGGAGCTTGGGAGTGCAGCCTGTGTGTGTCTGGCGGGAGGTGGGGTACCATGGAGGACTCCTGTTCTTTAACAGCTCTCCTGGTGACTAATAAGCCAGGCAGAGGACCTCAGCATGCGGGGCGCGAGGGTGTTGCTGGGGGTGGGGGTTGTGGAGGACTTTCTGCGATCTCGAGGGCTCTTCCCCTGCAAGACCAGAAACCTCTCCCATTTGCTCTTTATGGAGGCAGGGATGGACTCCGGGGATCTTGGGCTGGAGAATGGGATGGCAGGCCCCTGGAGCAGGTTCTCTGGTCCCACAGGCCATCATTCCATTCCGGGAGCATCATCCCAGGATTGGAGCATGGCTTGTGAGGTTCACCTCACATTCTCCTCGTACCTTTTCAATGTGGTGATGTGTAATGGAGCTGCTGCAAATTGATGACTACTGGTTGCTCCCATCACATCCAAAGGTCGTTCCAGTTTCTCCAACAGTTTTCAGTGGACAGCTCCATCACTTGTTGTGGTACCCATCCCCACCCACCTCTACATAGCTGCCTCTCCTTGACCTTGGGGTGCTGGGTCCCACTGCCTTTCTGGCCTCACTTTTCAGAGAGTGGGAACATGTTTCTCAGGTTGATGGAGGCAGGGGGATTTGTAAGTGAGTGGAGCTTCAGCCACCAGCCCAACTCTAATCGGAAATGGGAGTTGCCATGTTTGCACCTTCAATGTTATTCCTCCCCCCCCACCCCGGCAGGGCTGCCTGCTCCCTGACCGGTGTGTGTGTGTGTGCTGGACAGTGGAGACTGCAGCCTGTTTGTACCGTTGCTCACCCCTCGTGTGCCTGTCAGGGGAGCAGTGCAGCCATTGGCTGGTACTGGCAAAGTTGTCAGGGAAACGGCAGCTGGGTGCTCTTGGCAGCAGCTCCACCTCACCTCGCTGAGCTCAGGCACCAGCGTGGCTCTCTCGTGAATGTCCATAGGGAGTGGTGGATTGGCGTCACTTTTTATGTTGATGTGCGGGTGCAAGCACCGGGCCAGTCCTTTGGATTGAGCTGCAAGCTTCCTAATAGAATAATAAGATTCAAATTCAACTAATAATAAATGATAGGTAAACATGCTCATATAGTTAAAAAGTTGTTAATTAGTAGTATATAGGTAAAAGGATATACATTTATTCACACAGAAACAGGCTTGCAATGATCCATGGTAACACATGCTGTGTGGCATGGGATTTTTAAACTAGCTGTGATTGTTCCCAGACAAGCAAATCAGGAAATTATATATTTACCTATGACAAGTCATTGGTAATGATTTTGATCAGACTCTTCCTTATCACTGGTATACAATCAGTGATACTGCTTCCTGTCTAGTGGTGATATGAGAACTATTTCAGTTGTGAGAATGCCTTTCTCAAACTTGCACTAGTGTACTTGCAAAAACAAGACTAGTGTCTATATTCGTATATGTTGTCATTGTCACATTGCTAGAGGAAGGATGATGCAATGGGAGCACACATCCTTGAAGCCTTACGGTTAACTTTCTCTACTGTTTAGCCTCACTTAGAAGAAGTGAGCTGTGGCTCACGAAAGCTCATACCCTACTACAAATTTTGTTAGTCTTATAGGTACTACTAGACGCTTGCTCTTTTCTACTGTTTAGCCTTTGTATGCACAACTATTATTCTTCATCACAACTATTATAACATGAATGGTATGCCGCATTAGTGTTATAGATATTTTGGTTCACAGGAGTGTGTCCAGGGCACAGATGACTACTCACGACAAGGAACTGTGCCATGTACAATACCGTTTCTCATCAGCATAATTCAACCGGTGATACTCATACCCAGAAAATAGCACACCCACAGTCAGAGTCCCTATCAGTACTACATTTGTTAAAATAATTCTGTTATTGAACGCTAGATAATTTACTTTTGTCTGACCGAAACTCCATTCAAGTGGACCTCACTTGGCTATGTATATGGCTCGCGTAGCGTAGCGATCAAGCGAGGAATGCTGCCGACCGACGGAAGTACCGATGCGCGCAAATCATAACATCGCAAAAGAAAGAGGGATGGACGCTCTCCCCACTCTGCCTACCACCATTCCGGCGGGGAGGGAAATTGCCTGCCACTGGGCAGCGCCTGCCTTGCCTTTGCCTTGGGCCCGTGCCAGGAAAAGACCGGGACAGAAACGATTTAGCTGTTTGGGAACGAACGGCCGCTTCCCATCATAAAACGCCCGCCGGGAGGCAACACTGGGCGCACGGGAAGTAACGTCACGTTAAGCCAAGCCGGAAGACGGAACTGTCGGCCGGGGCTGGGGAGACTGAGGGAAGGGGGACGTGTGAGCCTGTTGCGCTCCCTCCTTGCCTCCGCCTGGACGCCGGGCGGGCGGCCTGCGGGTGAGAAGGGGCCCCATGACGAGCTAAGTCGGCCAGTGTGGCGGGAGCGGAGGAAGCGCCAAGCCCTCTCATTGAGGCCCCTCCGCTCTCTGGGACCTCGGGTGACCGGGTAAGTTCGGGCAGGGTAGAAACGAGAGCCTCTTTCGCGCAGCCTTTCCGAATCGTCGCTCGCTTGAACTCTAAAAGTTGCCGAGGCGATGTTTGGCTTACGGTTTTGCGGTATGTTTGGGTCCCCCCGGGTCCCCCCGGGTTCCCCCCCCCCGGGTTACATCGTCAGTACAGCATCAGTCCCAACCGCTTCTTGCCCTGGAGCCGTCATTGTTTCCTCCTGTCTCGAAAAGTTGAAGATGAGCAGCGGCGCAATCCTGAGCAGTTATTCCATTCTAAGCCCGTAGAAAGGAATGGAGCGAGGCTGGAGCAGCTATCCAGAGCATTGCTTTTAGGGTAGTAAAATATGGAAACGGGCAACCTGTCTGCCTCCTCTTTTAGAAGTGGGGCAGTTAAATTGGGGCTGTGTGTGAGGGAGAGTGAGAGAAGGGGGGCTGATTATTGAGTACAGCTGTAGGTTGTGTTCATACCAATAAGGATTTAGTTGTTTAACACTTTGTCAGAGCTGTCTGTTGTGGAATGGCCACTTTTGTTTTTGGGAATGTAAACCCCCTGATTCCAGGCTGCCCCTCAGTTCTCTCCTAAATGGATTTGGTTTTCCCTTCCAGCAGATGATTTCCCCTGTCCAAGCAGCATTGATGCCTACTTTAATCTGTTTGTGACTATACGCCCAGTATGTACACATCTCTAACTTCTAGACTCCTTAGGAATTGTGCATACAAATCCCAGTTCCTGATGTGCAGAAGGAAGGCTATGTCAACTCAACTGGATTGATTAGGACCCCAAGTTTAACCATATGCTGCTTTTACAATGTCCTATTAGTGCAGTTTAGTTTAAATCATGATTGAAGCAAGTTGCCTCATTGCTTTTATTTAGTTATTTAAATCCTTTTAGTTATTTATATCTTTGAAGAAATATGCAGAGTATTGCATACTCTGTTTCTACTGCCTTTCACCACTCTACAAAATTCCTTGGTTGCTTCCTAAATTTTAGTGCTGTGTTTTTTTGGGTTTTTTTACTTGGTACTAATCCAGTTTGTGCTGTTTTTGTGGAATTATGGAAAAATGGGTGAAATGTTGTAGACAGGATCTTTTAGAACCCCATAGACCGACTAACTTATTTCATTTATAATCACTGAGACTCGGGGAGAAGTACAGAATGAGAAACCGGCCAATAAAAACAGTGTAATACATATGGACAATATAGTAAAAAGGATTACATTGCATTTTGCTTAAACCTTATCATTCAATTATTTACCGTATGTAATTTTTATGGAAAACTCATTCACCCTAACTAGACTTCACTTCCCAAATAACTTTTTAAATTTTTTACTTCATTTATGCCATGCCTTCTCCCCAGTGGGGACTCAAAGTGGCTTGCATCATTCTCCTCTCCTCCATTTTTTCTTCACATCAACCCTGTGAGGTAAGTTAGGCTGATCGTTATGTGAGTGGCCCAAGGTCACAAAGCAAGCTTCCACAGCAGAGCAGGGAATCAAACGTGGGTCTCCCAGGTTCTGGTCTATCATTCTGGCCATTACACCACAGTGGCTCTGGTTTGAAGAATTAATTAGCAAATAGGACGAGTTCCTTTTTAATTTCTACCATTTTGTTTGGGCTACTTTCAAGCAGGAAGGTTTTAGTTTGGTACACAATGTCCTTTGCTTTGTAGCAGTGGGTTCAGAAGTGAGTAATAATCCATATAAAGATGAATAAGTAGTTTCATGAATGATAGTCTGAGGTGGAAATTTTTTTCCCCTTGACACTTGGTCACAGATGTTTGATTTCAGTGGTATACCAAGATATTCCATTGTTGTGGGGTGTGATTGAGGAATCATTTTATTGAAAAGCTAATACTTTATTTTAATAAGTATGGTATTATTTTCAGTATTTAGTCTGGGCTCTGTGAGGGAAATGGTTTCAAGGAAAGTTGTCTTCCTGATGGGTCAGTGCCTGTGTTTGCTAATTATTGATTTAGTAACATGCTGGGAAAACACATCAAAGAGTTCTGGTTATTCTTGCTGCTAAGGTGCATGTGATCTGTAGCCATTTTAATGATGGCATTCTTGATAGATGTGTAATAAAAACATGACACCTTTTAACAAGTTAATTATAGGCCCTTTTATTAATTGTTCACAACTCTTGTCTTGTATCTCGCCTCCAATGGGGAAAATGTCCATAGTTCCAAAATGTTGTGTGCAAAAACAAAGATTAATTTTATCAGTGATATTATTAATGTGCCATTGGAATCAGCATTTTGGTGGAGGAAATCAGCAGTTGCCAAGTTATCTTAGACAAAGATAAACCATCTGACAAATTAACTGAGTGGAGTGACTTATCTTGAATAAAGGGTAGAAAATGTGCCCTTCATAGAAGTCAAATGTTACGTGATTTACATTGCAATCCTAAGCAGAGTATTAAGAGCCCCACGGCACAGATTGGTAAGCAGGAGTACCCAGTTTCCTGGGGGTTAAGTATAGATGACTGGGAAAGGCAATGGCAAATCACCCTGTAAAAAGTCTGCCAAGAAAATGTTGTGATGCAATGTCCCTCCATGGGTTAGTAATGACTCTGTGCTTGCACAGGGGACTACCTTTATCTTTTTACCTAAGCAGAATTACACCCGTCTAAGCCCATTGATTTCAGCGAGCTTAGACTGGAGAACTGCTTAGGATTGCACTGTTAGAAACTTAAACATGAACTCAAATGCTGTAGACTGTCTATATATTTAATAGTTAAATGTGGCCTCATGTGGATAAAAAAAATCCACACAGTGGGGCCACCTAGGCTACATGGTTCTGCAAAGCTAATTCTCATAGGCAAATGGCATCACTTGTTAGCGGGAGCTCAACTGTCTGTCCTGTCCTGTCAATTTTTTCATGAATGGACAAATAGATCACAGATGTGGTCTAGGAGAGAGTTAGCTCCCCCAAAGGAGCAATGCCATTCACCTGTGAAAATCGCTTCTCCCTTTTTTTTTTCGTTTGGGAACCCTGCAAAAGGGAAAACCAACCTGCTGCAACTGGTGTACAAGGACCTGAATATCAGGAATATCAATGTTTATGGCCTTTCTTATACCAAAATCCCTAAAATGCTGTTTGTTTTTTAGTGTACAATGTTGCCATTAGATGTTAAATGGAAGTAGACAAGTGGAGGCTTGCGAAAAAAGCAGAGGGGTTCCCCTCTCCAAACAGATCCTGTGGTGGCTTGCTGGAGCTAAACCTGGCCTCAGAGCGTCTTGCTGCTTCCTCACCTGGGCCTCTGGCATATTGCTACAACATTGCCCAAGACTCGGGTAGCTCACTGTCCCTGCATCAGTGCTTAAGTCAGCTTGCCACATCCTTGCCTGGGTGTCAGGTGGTTCACTGCTGTTGCCGCACTCAGGCTCGGGGCAGCTCACCACTTGGAGCACTTAGCCTCAGAGTGGCTCACCACTACTGTGTACATGGCCTCAGAGTGGCTTGCTGCTGCAGCAGCAGGGCCTGGAGCAGCTTGCCATCTTTTTGCCTGGACATATGGTGGCTTGCCATATCTTTGCCCAGGCCTTGGGTGTCTTGATGCTGCCGCACTGAGGCTTGGGTCTGCTCGTTACCCGTGGCTAATGTTGTGTGCTTAGGGTGCATGTCTAGACCTCAGGTAAGTGTTTTGGGGGAATTTAAGCCCCAAATTATTTTAATTTTGGGTTTCAGATTTGTCTACAACCCTGGGAAATCCCCTAAAGTTGCTGAAACATCTATTTTGTTCCAAAATGGCCCCAGTCTGCAAGCTTAAGTATCTGCACATTGGGACCACTTGGCTATTAGTATATACGGTGATAACACAAGCTGGAGATGTCCGAGTTTTAATGGGTTTAATCCAGTTCTTCCACATTGGTGTATAAAAACTATAGCCTTATGTGATGTGGGACATCAGCATTTTCATATAACTTGTATTTTGGTGTGTCAGGAATAGAGTTTTGATCTGTTGAGTCACAAGATGGTTTTTACTGACTGAATGGATTTGTTGCTTACAACTGTGTAAGAATTGTTTTAATTGTAATCTTTTTTTCCATCCAGAAGCTTGTGGGAAAGGTGGCTTCTTTCATTATGTGTGCGTCAGTCAAATATAGCACCCGGGGTCCAGCCCTCATCCCAAGAATGAAGACCAAACACCGCATCTACTACATTGCGCTCTTCTCCATTGTCCTGCTGGGTCTCATTGCTACAGGCATGTTCCAGTTCTGGCCGCACTCCATAGAATCTTCAAATGACTGGACAGTTGAAAAGCACAGCATTCATGATGTGCCTGTGATTAAGATTCCTACAGAAAGTGCCATCCCAGAGCGAGGAGACCTCAGCTGCAGGATGCACACATGCTTTGATGTCTACCGCTGTGGCTTCAATCCTAAAAATAAGATCAAGGTCTATATTTACTCCCTTAAGAAATATGTGGATGACTATGGTATGCCAGTCAGCCATACCATTACCAGGGAATACAACGAACTTTTAACTGCTATCTCTGACAGTGACTTCTACACAGATGACATCAACCGTGCCTGTCTTTTTGTGCCATCTATTGATGTGCTGAACCAGAACACACTTCGCATCAAGGAAACAGCTCAGGCTTTGGCACAGTTATCCCGGGTACTGATGTTACTATGAATACTAGAGCTGGAGCAAAATGCCAAGGATAGGGGTCTAAGAGACAAAAGCCAGATAGTCACAGGATGAATACTTATGAGAAGTTTCTACTGATGTAGTAGAGCAGTTTTGTCTATTCTATTTGTGATTGCTCCCTGTTCTGCCACTGTTTTGTGGTAATGGCTGCCAGTATTGAAAACTGAGACCATTATCAAGCAGGGTGACTGCGATCCCTCTGAAAGTGATGAAGCTTTCAGCCTGAGGCAGTGCTTGGTATCTGGAGAATAATGACAGACTTATAGCCAGGTTGAGACTGTGGTAATTTATTTTTCTTATTGCTTTTGAGTGATGTCAGATGTGTGCTTATCTCTGAAGCTGCGGGTTCTAGTGTGTGTGGTACTCAGATTTTCCTTCATTTTTTCTCCCTCCCTAGTTGGGATCGAGGAACAAACCATCTCTTGTTCAACATGTTGCCCGGAGGACCACCTGACTATAATACAGCACTAGATGTTCCAAGGGACAGGTATTGCTCTTTCTGCTTTTTGTAATGCATCTTTCCATAAGAGAGATCCAGACCTGTTGAATTCCAGTGCAACTCCCGTATTCTGGAATGTTCAGAACACTAGGGGGACACTTATTTTCCTTGCAACGCTTTGGGGACTTTGGTTCTGAAATTCAAGAAGGGGCCAATGTGGCTTACATTTCTCCTGGTGCTTGATTTTCAGTGCTTTCCAAAGTTTTTAAAAAACTTTATTTATGCCCTGCGTTTCTTCCCAGTGAGTGTTCAAAACAGCATTCTCCTTTCCTCCATTTTATTCTTACAACAGCCACCTTATGATATAGGTTAGAATGAGAGAATGTGACTGGTACAAGGTCACCCATTGAGCTTCTATGGCAGAGTGGGGATTCAAACCTGGTCTCCCAAATCCTAGTCTGATACTCTAACCATTACATCACACTTGGTCTCATAGGCTTTAACTGGTTGACTTTGATGTGTATTCACCAAAAAGGGCTTCCTATTGAAGATGAAAAATTAAGTTTCCAATTGACTGCAACTTAGAAACGGTTATTGAGCTTGTGTCTAACTATCATCATATTGGTATGATTGCAGAGAAAGATGTAAAAGGTACAGTTTCACTCCTCACTATTCCAAGTTTTTACATTGAATTCAGTGAAATGTGGATAGTGCACCCAAATTCAGAAAGTTACACTCCAGAAAGCCCTGTAGAATTAGAACAACTGTGCTGTATGTTTGCTTCATTTGTGTTATTTTCTGTCTACAGGAGAAAAAAGATTGCATGAATTTTAATATAAAGAACTCTGCAGGGGCTGGGATTTTGTCAGTATAGTAAATGAAAAGCAGTAAAACATGTGTTTCCTTCTTCCTTTGCTGGTAAACATGAGCTTGGATTCACACTAGCATTTCCATTAGTGCAAGTCTGTGTACCCACAGTGTGTAATTTTCCCACCACCTGTTAAGCCCCCCCAAATCCTCTTCCTAAGGGAGGAGTGTCCTAATTCCACTACACCTTGGCACTACCTCTTGATTTTCCAGGCTGTGGGAATCTGCGCGGCTGGGTAGTCATTGTATGTCTGGGGGTGCTTGAACCCAAGTAGGGAATCCTAGCCCCCCGCCTGTCTAGCCTACCAGAAATCGGACAGTTGTGTGCCCCATAAAGTCCTTAAGTGATCCAACTCATTGAAAGTGGGGTTTCCCTTTTTGCACACATAAGAAATAATTATTCTCTCAACTACCAATCTTAGCTAATTCTCTCCAGTTTGGGTAGGCGTTTAGTATTTCTGTGTGGATGAATGGCCAGGTGCATGGGTGAGAGTTGAATCACAGTCTGATATCTTTAGAAAGAGAAAAGATCTTTATGAACTAATGAAAATCCTCTACAAATTAAGAGCACAAAAGCATGGGAATATATACGAGAACATAGTATAGATATTACAGACAACTAGGAAATAAAAACTGAAAGCAATACAGGCTAAGTTACACCAGTTACAGAGACACCTGGGCATTTCTCTCAGGTTTGCAGGAACTACGAAATGAAAAATGGTCTCTATATTTGCATGGACTTCCAACTTTGTTCCTTCTTGTCCTTCTGGATTTGGTGTGTTTCCACTGAGAAAGCTGAACATTTAACCCTTTGCTTCCCAACTAGTAGGGATTCTGTGAGACCAATCATGTATTGGGGAGGAGGAGGGCTAATCTGCCCATTTCTCACCAAGCTGCCTTTGACCAATCATATCATATTATGTTCTGCTGGTTGTTAGAGCTTCAGACTGGATTATTAAAAGTAATTATTTCCCCCCTTTTGGGCTGGGTAGCCAGTGTGTTCTCCCCCCCCCCCCCAATTTGTCACCATAAATGTGGGTGCTTCCTTCCTTGAGCATAACATTAGGACTTTGGCAGAGATCACACAGGAATGTGTATTTTCCTGAAGCACGTGACCCACTTATTCAGAAGAGGGGGGGGCACCCAGGGGCATGATTTTGGGGAGCATACTGGGCTGATGTGAGAGGATCAGACCCTGGTCAAGCTGCCTGCCTTAGCAGTGCCTTGGCGGGGCTGTTCCCTGCTGAAGGCTCCTCTGGAGTTGGTGAGTGCAGTGTCAGGGCTACCCCGCCACCCAACAATGTCCTTCATGTTGTTGGCTTGTTTTACACTAAAAGTCACAACTTCTTCAAACTTTCATTGTAAGAAATCTTGAAGGGAGCTCTAGAACTATAGAAGAAATATACAGTTTTTAATAAAATATAGGAACTGACTAAAATAAACGAAGGTTACGTTTGCTCATATTGCAAAGCACATGTTAAAAATGAAAGGCTGTGTCTTGCAGCAATAGTTGTCTTTGACCAGATGGAGCTGTGGCAGAGCTGAGTAAAGTGCCATTTCCTGAGAGAGATTATTTCCCTGCTGCTATTACTTAAACTGCCTGATTTGTACACTGGGATTTAGAAGGCTTGATGCTCACAACTTAAAGGAACAGATGAGATTTCAGCAATAAAATCGACTGACAGTCAGTTTAGTACAAAGAGGGAGCATCAGCTGAGAACCCATGGGCCAGAGAGTAAGAGGAAATCAAGGGGAAACTGCTAAGAAGTGCATTCCTCTCTTGGTCTCCAGTGACCATTAAAAGACTGGCCTGCACTTAAAAATCAAAGAGTTAACTTCTTGGTTATTGCCTTGTGGGCTGAGATATTTAACTGGGTGTTGGTTCCCTGTGGGTTTTGTTAGCGAGATGCACACCTGTTTTCCAGAGGCTGATGAAGTGTTGTTACAGTTGCTTACTATATCCAATTAAAACAATCTGGTGTCTATTTTCTAATCAGGAGTAGAGGAGCAGGGTATAGAAGTGCAGGAGAAGCGACACATGAGCCAATTTCACTTTTTTCCCTTTCTTGTTCTACACCTCTGAGTTAATGTGACTGAGATTTAAAACATGAGAATCACAGCAGCATTCTAGAAGCTCACAGCATAGGGAATGAATGGGAAGGAATGCACAATCATCACTTTAGGTCTTAAAACTCAACACTTCTGTCATCCAGTGCCTAATCAACTTCCTTTGCCGTTAAAGCAGTAGTGAGCCTGGCCCGGTGCGTATGGTTTGTTTCTGTTTTTCTTAAAGCAGGAGTTTGAAATGTTCCTTTGCTTGCTGCATCTTTTATCTTGAATTCCTAAAGCATTTTGCAGCCGCCCTATCATGTATAGTTCCTCAATTGCAGAGTTCAACAACTGAATTTTCTATGCTTAGAATAAATCATGCAAACAACACTTATGTAACCTTGCCTATTCTGATGGGAACCAAATGTTTTTTCCCCAATACAGATTTTTTTTTTAAACTGTGGAGGAAATATATGGATGGGGGAAGGGATACATGAGTATGAGCACTTGCCTGTTGGCCGTGAGGAAGGGGGAAACTACCCAACTGAGGCCCTAAATCTCATGAGTACTGAAACCTTTTTCCTGATGTAGTTGAAAATTTTGTTTTTAGCCATGAAACCTAAATGATTCATTCTTTAATTTTTTTAAAAAAATAAGCTTTTAATATGCCATTTTTAGAAATCTTAGATGTTCATACAAGCATTATTTGAGAGCCAGTTTGGTGTAGTGGTTAAGAGTGCAGGACTCTAATCTGGAGAACCAGGTTTGTTTCCCCTCCTCCACTTGAAGCCAGATAATAATAACATACCTTGTGACCTTGGGCCAGTCACAGCTCTCTGGAGCTCTCTCAGCCCCACCCACCTCACAGGATGTTTTGTTGTGGGGATAATAATGACATACTTTGTAAACCGCTCTGAGTGGGCGTCAAGTTGCCCTGAAGGGCGGAAAATAAATCAAATGTTGTTATTATTATTCTAGTTGCCAGAAGAAATGAATGAGTTTGGGATACCTCCAATCATAATATTTACCTGAAGTCTCCCTGATCCTGTATCCTTCTTTTCATCTAGGTGTGCATACTGGGTTCATGATGATCCTAGGTATACTTGTAGTATGCCTGTTGAATACTACTGCCCTTCACAAGGGTGGTTTGTAGTAAGCAAGGGTTGTTCCCCTCTCCTACTGGTTTTCAGAATGTTTGGACAAACAAATATATTGCATTATCTTTGTATCAACACATGTATGTTTCTACATACATATGTCAATTTCTTCAGTGCCTCACTGATTATGTGAATGGTTTGGATGAGCTGGGTTTTGGAGATAAGGGATCGTAACAGATATTTTTCTTGGTCCTTAGAGCTCTGTTGGCTGGTGGAGGGTTTTCTACATGGACTTATCGGCAAGGATATGATGTCAGCATTCCTGTTTACAGTCCGTTGTCTGCAGAGGTGCAGTTGCCAAATAAAGGCCTAGGGTAAGCTTGGGCAGGAGGATATGAGGCTATATAACTGCATTTTTGAAGGGTTTTGATTTGGTGACAGACTTGCTTAGCTTGACCTTAAAGAGTTACTGCAAGAATAGATAGCATTGCCGAATGGACCAATGGTCTGATTTAATACAAAGACGTTTTTAATGTATGATGCCATAGAACATAAGCTGTAAAGAGATTCAGATTACAAAATGTTTCTGCTGATTTTAGTGCTCTTGTAATTGTTAAGAGCTATGACGTGGATGTGATTTCATCATAAAACAGTATCTGTTAACTTTACATATTAATCCTGTATGTGTTGTAGAAAATCCAAATTTTTACCAGATTTATCAAGTAATTTTTAGTCACGGATTCTGAGCAGAAAAGCTTTCCTTGTATGCCTCTGCTTTCAATTAGCTTTAACTAGTAGATGTTAATCCTTACTGCTGTGGAAGAAAATGGAAAATAAAACGTGGTTTCTCCTACAGCCAGCAGATGGAATAGAACTTATATATGCCTGACTTGTTTCTAGCTTTTGTCATTGCATATTCCAAAGAAAAATTTCCATGCTTGCAACGAGAGAGGACAGAAACACAATAAAATATTAAGACACATTCCCTCGCTCAGTTGCTCACAAACTGACTTGTTTTCACCATTTCACTGCAGAGGTCCCTCCTTACTCTTTCTTATAGATACACCTCTGTTGCTGATTCCCTTTCTCTCATAGCAGTGAGCGGTTCTATCTCGGCCATATCCCCATTGTGTAGCCTATGTCCTTTCTTTCACTTCAGGAAAGGAAGTAAATTGATCCTGACATACTAGTAGGCATTGCACTGGTCATTACTGAACATGATCCTGCAAGGGTTAATGTGTGCATTCAGTTAAGTTGTGGACAACTGAGAACAATTTCTTAGGGAGACCTGCTTCACAAGAGAAGGGTGCAGAGAAGGGTGGGTGCAGAGAAGGGAGGAATGATACTGTTCTCTCTTGAATAACTTGATAAAAATTCACATATACAGTGTATCTTTAATTCTATCTTGTTTCTTAATACTGTACAATAATTAGTCTTTCTTTCTAGGTGATTCTAAAGGTTCCATGGCTGAGTGGTAACAGTCTTTACATGTATATTAAGGAGCACCTCTTGCAGAGCTTATTACAAGTTGACCAACTATAAATCACCTTGATGTGTGCATTTTTCATTTATTTAAGGCAAATTTAGAACAGATGTATGCGTGAACTTTCAGAAGTGTCTGGCTTGGATCCAGTGGTAATTTCTGCAGATGGAAAGGATCCAATCCAGGGCTTGTAATATTTTTGTTTTCAAAATGTCATGGGTACTTGCCTCATATGCATACGAGCTTTGTGTAGAAATATCACAGCTTTGTTACATTTGCTTTTGACCCTGTTATTCGCCTACTTTTCTAATGATGTTCTTAAGTGTATCTATCAACTGATGGCATGCTTTCTGGAGATGATGAAATAGACTAGTCCATGCAAACGCATGCCACAGTAAGTTTTTTAGTCTTTAAGTTGCTGTAAGTCTTGTTTTTTTGCTACAATGCACTTTGTTATTTCATACTATTTTAATAGCAATCCAGTATTAGAGTGGTTTTCCTGTTGGCTTAATAAATAGCAAGCTATAGATAAGATACTGTAGTAGTGTAGTGCCATCTACTGGCTGGCTGTTGTTACTTAAAAAACTCAGCATAAAACTGTTTTTATTTGCTCATCTAAGCCACTCTATTGCCAAAGGCTCAGGACACGTTATAATGAGGAATTTTGCTCTGAAGTCTATGTTGTGAATGAGAAAAATAAAATTCTTTTTGGCTTGCTTTTTTTCTAAATATTTGTTTTTATATTTGAAATGAATCTCTCCTTTTAGTCGTAAACAGCATTGAATTGCAGGATTTTTAAAAAAATCACTGGCTTCAACAATGTGCCACCTAGCTTAGACCACTGGTATTTCTGACACTTATCTGCGGCTGTGTTGATTTATGATGTAACTTTTATTCTTTTTGGAAAGTTGAGATGAAAATTTCATTTCATTTTTATTAGCTTTACAATTATAAAGCCAATGATACCAATAATAGTTACGCAAGGAAGTTTTCTGACCATAAGACCTTAAAAATACGAATCTCCATGTATATTTTGTACCTTGCTCATTCCTTATGGGCTCTACTCTAGAGGGGTCCCTAAGCTTAAGATGGAGCACTTCATGGATGGGTGTTATTGCTGCTGGATGGAGAGAACTTAAAGTCCTCATACGTGAGCAACCCCCCCCCCTATGCTTAGAGCTTTAAATCTCAGGCTTTTTTGGCATTACCAGGATGCCCTAGTATGCATAAACAGGAAGGAATTTTCCTCTTAGCCAGATTGGCTGCAGATCCTGGAGATTTTTTGCTTTTTTCTGGGCATAGAGCAGGGATCATGGGGGCAGGGAGGGGGGGAGAGGAAGCTGTGAATTTCCTGCATTGTGCTGCAAGTGGGGGGATATTGGATTAGATGTCCCTTGGGGTCATTTCGAGCTCTATGTTTCTATGAGAGAGAATAGTGATGGTTATTAATGATATAGTAAGAATGTGTTGGATCCAGAGGTGCCTTTCTGTTTGTAGAAAGTGTGGTTCATAATTTTCCCTTTCTCCTCATTTGAGGAACATTCTCCAGCACTGTGTCCCATGTAGTTCCTGAGGATTTGCAGGAAGATGGAAAGGCAATAAAGATCTATTTAGAGCTATGTTTATGGTTCGTTGGATCCAGCTTTGGTGTGGTGGTTAAGAGCGCAGGACTCTAATCTGGAGAACCGGGTTTGATTCCCCACTCCTCCACTTGAAGCCAGCTGGGTGACCTTGGGTCAGTCACAGCTTCTAGCTCTCTCAGCCCCACCCACCTCACAGGGTGTTATGTTATGGGGATAATAATGACATACTTTGTAAACCCCTTTGAGTGGGTGTTAAGTCATCCTGAAGGGTGGTATATAAATTGATTATTATTATTATATGTAGAATATATTGCAGGTTATTCTCATTAACACATGAAAAAATGATATTCAGAGTCATAGATGTGCACTTGATTTTGCTTCTCACCCGTGCCTTGGAAGACGTGAATAATGTAAGGATTATCTTGCTCAGCTTCTGATGTGCACAGTGTTAGAGCACATGTTTTACATGCAGAAAGTCAGTGCTTCAGCTTCTAGCAGCTCTCCAGGTACTAGATCTGGGAAGCAAATCAGTGGTCTGTCTTGGTATAAGTCAACTTTACACATTCAAAGGCAGAACTGTCCACCCGCAGATCTCTCCTTCCTGATCACAGAGCAGCTAAACTCTGTACATCACCCACGGGTCTCTTCAGAATGCTGCTGGGTAACTTAAGCTGCAGTGCTGTTTTTAAAGTTATGAAAATCTGATGGAAACCAGAAGTTGAATTTTCCTTTTACACACCGTTCAAACACATCATTTGGCATTCTTTTTGCCAGTCTTAACTTGTGCTTTGGTCCTGGGTAATGCTGAGCTTGTTCTCTCTTCTCTGTACTAGAAGTGGTGTTGCATTGCTTATGAATGTAGGATTTTAGGGAGTTTGCTGCATATCTGCTATGTTAGTCTGGCATTGTTCATCAGAAAAAAAATGTAGGATATTCTGTCTGTCCTGCTACAGATTTTTATACTGAACCCTTAGAACAAGCTGCCACTTAACCCAGTGAGGCAATAATGTTGGAGTTTCAGTTAAAACTGAAATCCTTTTCAGTATGATGCAAGGCTTATTTGTAAAATGCATGTCATTTCAGTGCTTTCCAGTTCAATTTTGAAGACTGTCTTTTCAGTATTTACTGGAAAGCATACTATTTATTCAGGGGCACTTACTTCCAAATAAGAGTGCACAACATGGCAACCTTAGGTTGCACATGTACTTGGAAGCAAATCCCATTGAATTCAGTGAGACTGACTCCTGGCTATGCATGTGAAGGATCAGTCTTACTAGCTTGCAGTCTTACCATTGCTGTTTACGATTCAAGCACATTAATCCCAGGGTACTCACAGTGTAGACTGCAGAGATATAGCTCTGTATATCATTTACCTTCTAGTAACTACTGTTAGTTGGTTGTACAGCTTGTTTCTGGATTTCTCCAGGGTTCTTGTACTGTATATGATAGATGATTGCTTCCACCATGACCTTACTCAGGTCCCAGAATATTGGTGGAAGAAAAAAAAATGCAATGCACTGTGCCTATGAACCTAGCAAGCATTGGTTCTGCAGTTGCATAAAGGAAAAAACATTTTATGTTATTTAGTGAGGGCGTTGTTTGATTTGTCCATTTATCTCTATGATACTCTTCAGTCCTCGCAGGTACTTCCTCCTGTCCTCTCAAATGGCTCTTCATCCTGAATACCGTTCTGAGTTGGAGGCTCTTCAAGCTGAAAATGTGGAATCTGTATTAATCCTGGACAAGTGTACCAACCTTTCAGAAGGAATCCCTTTTATTCGTAAGCGTTGCCACAAGAATCAGGTTTTTGATTATCCTCAGGTGCTTCAGGTAAGGCTGTCTGTTTTTCTTCTTGTGTCCCCAGTCACCTTTGAGTTGATTACAGTAGAGTATGAGAAGAATTTTTTTTTAAATGGTCTAATGTACATGTTGAACATTATTCCATAAATTGTATTTTACGGCTAGTTCACACTATAATTTGAGAAATGTATTTGCTGTCAATTCCAGGATACGCTTTGGGGTCATATATACACTGCTACTTAACTTGCAGAAGAAATACATAGCATCTTATTTTTAAGATGTGTGTGTTTCCAGAAGGCACCCCCTCCAAGAACCCAGGGTAGTGTAAAGGAAGTTACCATACTTCATCCTCGCAACAACCCTGTTAGGTAGGTTAGGTTGATGGCTCATGGCTTTCCTAAATCAGTTATGACATTTCCTCCTCCTGCTTCTTTGTCCTTAAATAGCAGAAATGGCACCAGAGACATTTTTAAAATTCAAAAGTAACTAATTGTTTTATTTATTTTAGAGGGGAAAGGTCAGGTGGAATCAGGGGTGGAAAAATTTCTGAGGAAATTCAACATAGAAATCTCTGAGGTAAAAACAGTACATGCATAGACTTTAGTTCTTATGCTTTTCACAAATATTTAAATTCTTATGTTTAGAGGCTTTTGTTCCCATGTTTTCCCCACTCTAGTACACTTCCTTTTTCTCTATCAGGTTTAAGAATGCTAGTACCCACTTCCTAGTACTCCAAACCCCTTCTTTCCAAGAACCAGTGCTTTTCTTCAATTTTTGACTGAATCCTAAAGTCTCCAGAGGCAATTTCCAGCGACACCCAACCAGGAATCTCTTCACTCTCCAGAGCTACCTTTCTGTTTAACTAGGTAGGGAAAGTTTCATCTCCTTAGAAGATCTATCCCCTTTTCCTTGGCCCGTTTGGGAGTCTGCACCTACTTCCCAAAATTCCTTGCCAACTTTTCCCCAGTTCTCCTGTCAATGTTAAGCTGCTCTCCGTTAGGACTCCATCTCACAGCTGTTCACATTCCTCTCAGCTAGGACTGAAAACAGATCCTCCTCTTTCCAGCTCATGCTACCCAATCAGATTTCTTGAAGTAGCCTGTCACTCAAAGCTCTCTGTGTCTGTGAGGGATTAACTCTTAACAGTCCTTCAGCTGTTTGTACAGCACTTCCAGGCTTTTAAAAAGTGCAGTCCATCAAATCCATCTTCATGACAGAGTAGGATTTGAACCTGGGTTTCTCACATGCAGTTTATTTATTTTATTCAACTTATACCCCACCCTTCCCACAAGCAGGCTCAGGGCGGCTTCCAGCAAATATACTGTTAAAATACAATAAAAAATACACATTACAATTCATGTGCCATCAGACAGATCGGCTACTGCAAGATCATCATAAACCCTGGCACCACCATGATGTAACTCAAGGGCAGCTGTAAAAAGACGGTATGGCAGTCAGAAGGGAGACAAAAAGCTGGCCTCTAGTCAAAGGCCTGTTGGAACATCTCCATCTTGCAGGCCCCGTGGAACTGTAAAAGGTTCCTCAGGGGCCGGATCTCCATTGGGAGAGTGTTCCACCGGGTTGGGGCCAGGGAAGAAAAAGCCCCGGCCCAAGTTGAAGCCAGCCAAATGTCCCTCGGGCTGGGAACCACCAAAAACTGCTTATCTGCAGAGCACAAGGCCCTCCCATAATGGGAGAGGTGGTCCCGTCCATATGCAGGTCCCAGTCCGTGGAGGTCTTTAAATACTAAGACCAGTACCTTGAACTGAATCCGGAACTCAACCGGGAGCCAGTGCAGCTGGCACAACACAGGGCGGATATGCACCCTAAATGGTGTCCCTATAAGGACGTGTGCCTCTGCATTCTGGACCAGCTGCAACTTCCTGGTCAAGCTCACAGGCAGCCCAGAGTAGAGGAAGTTGCAGTAGTCTAGTCTAGAGGTGATAGTCGCATGGATTACTGAAGCTAGGTCTCGGGGCAAGAGATAGGGCGCCAATTGCCTAACTTGTCGAAGATGAAAAAATGCAGATCTGGCAACGGCTGCAACCTGGGCCTCTATAGAAAGTGTGGCATCTAAGAGCACACCCAGGCTTCTCACCATTGACGAAGGCTGTAGCTGTACTCAATTGATGTCTGGGAGCCAGATTTCCAATTTCCTCGCCCCACGATCCAGATACAGAATCTCTGTCTTCTGGGGATTCAACTTCAGGCGATTCTGACACAGCCATTCTCCCACAGCATCCAGACACCGGGCCAAAGAGTATTGTAACTGGCCGTCCATCAACAGATAGAGCTGAGTGTCGAAGTTACGGACCATCTGGGCAAGGGGGCGCATATAGATGTTAAATAACATCGGGGAAAGATTCGCCCCCTGAGGGATGTCGCACACCAAAGAATGGTGGATGGACATCTGTTCCCCAAGCGTCACCCTTTGTCCCCGACTATGGAGTAAGGAGCTCAGCCATTGCAACGCTGTCCCATGGATCCCCGCAGCGGCGAGGCGGTGAGTCAAAAGATCATGGTCGACTGTGTCAAATGTTGCTGTAAGATCCAAAAGTATCAGCAGTGCCGACCTGCCCTGATCCAAGTGTCACCGCAAATCATCCATTAGGGCGACCAGAGCTGTCTTTGTTCCATGGCCAGGCCGGAAGCCAGACTGGAACGGGTCCAAGGTAGAGGAATCGTCTAGGAATGCCTGTAACGGTTCTGCAACTGCCCTCTCCATTATCTTGCCCAGGAATGGAAGGTTCGAAACTGGGCGATAATTGGCTGAATCAACCAGATCCGATGATGGTTTTTTCAAAAATGGCTGCACCACTGCCTCCTTCAATGAGTCCAGGAAAACCTCAGAGCTCAAACACAGATTAATGATGTCAGCTAAAGGGGCCTGAATCCCAGCACCACTGGTTTTCACCAGCCATGACGAGCATATGTGCAATTGGCACATGGTAGGCTTCACAGAACACAGGATCCTATCCACCTCATCCTGGGAGAGTAACCTGAAGTGGTCCAGTATCAACCCTGAAGGTGGCCAAGGGGCCTCTAGTTCACATACTGTCTCAAGTGTTGCTGGCAGATCACGGCGGAGCGACAAGATCTTATCCACAAAAAAGCTTCAAATGCCTCACAGCTTAATGCCAAATTAACATTTCTTCTTGTCCCCTGAGAGAGGGACATTAATGACTAGAATTACCCTAGACAATTGTGCTGGGTAGGAGCTTGCGGCTGCAATGGAAGCCACATAATAATCTCTTTTTGTAGCTTTCGCCACCATCTCATAGGCTTTCATAAACGTCCTATAAGATGTTCTTGACGCTTTATCACGAATCTGCCGCCACACTCACTTTAGCTGTCTCAGCTCCCATTTAAACTGCCGTAGCTCCTTGGTATACCAGGGGACTACTTTGGTCCAGGCATGTAGAGGGCGACAGGGAGCGATCTCGTTGATGGCTTCAGAGAGATGGATATTCTAGTCCTCTATCAGCTCATCTAACGAGCCGCCAGGGGCATTGGATCACACAGGGCATTCTGGAAACCATTCGGGTCCATGAGACCCCGCGGGCGAGTATAAATCTGCTTGTTGCCCAGACGGGTCGAGGTGCCCAGACAGGCTGTCAGGATGAAATTGTCTGACAATGGCACTGCTATTGGGATATCCAGATCCATCTGTATCCCCATTCCAAAGATCAAGTCCAACATGTGTCCTGCTCGAGGCGTGAAAGCTGAAACAAACTGGGAGAGTCCCAGTGCCACCATGGGTGACACTAGGTCCATGACCCGCGAGGAGGCGCCATCATCAGCATGGACATTGAAATCACCTAAGACCAAAAGTCAAGGGTGTTCCAAAGCCCAGCTGGCTACCACCTCCAGCAGATCAGGCAAGGCAGTTGCTGGTGCACTTGGCGATCGGTATACCAGGCAGATGGCTCTACAGCATCCCACGCCAGGGCCACACAATCAGTGCCTCACTCCTCCAGGTGAGGAGTTGGCTTCTTTTTTTTTTAAAGCAAGCCAGCAGGTTTCAGGTGGATGTGTCTGAAACCAGCAGAAAGTTGGGCAGCCTATAGTAAACATTTGTATTAGGTAAGCTTTGATGGAAGGCCATGCACGAGTCAGGGCCAGAAGCTTGTGCTAAAGTGAGGAAGGAAGCACTAGATGCAACTTATCAGTCCTAATGTTAACTTGTAATAAAAGGCAAAAGCTGTATCTTCAAAATAAAGGATGCCTTTCTAAGTTTTAGCATCACTAACAGTGCAGTCCTAAGGAGAGTTACTCTAGTTTAATCCCATTGATTTCAGTGGGATTAGACCTGAGTAACTGTTCTTAGGATTGCACTGTTACGTAAATATATATAATTCTAGCAACCAGTTTGGATCCACCAGAATATTTCATAAATACTAGCGCCCTCGTACAAGTAGATGTATGGGGAAAATACCTTATGAAAGGACCCCCTTAAGCTAAGCTAAACATTGTATCCTGAAGTGTTTCTCACTATGGCAAGATGTCATGCAAGCAACTTCTGTTTTCTGTAAGATGTAGGGAGAAATGTGCTAGCTTTTGTGCTAACAGAACTGCTCTGTCTGTTTATGCTTGGATTCAAGTCACTGTTTTTGTCTTTTCTGATTGATTGGATCTGGGCATTTTTTTTACTTCTAGTCCGTCCTGTTCTGAAGATTCAGAACCAGTAATAGTCATCTTCTATGAAGTGGAGGAAGTCGGAATTTAAAGAACAGAGAGTCAGAAATAAAAGTAAATTACACAGTTTTTAGAATGTTAGCTATTAAAATGCATATGCAAACTAATTCTTTTTTCATACAGCCTTTGGAGAGAGCCAGAAATAGTTTTTCTGCTGCAGGCAAAATACATGTTTTTACCTGTCTTTCCATCTCTTCTGGAGAATTAATTTCTAGGCTGCTCCAAGGCAGTTCAGTAAGGATAGGTAATGTATGCAGAGCAATAAACTCAGGAGCATCACTTGAATCCAAATTGTGCACTTCATCTACCTATGTTCAATAGTATGTACTGCATCAACATTCCCTCTGGTTATAGAAATCTGTTGAGCTCAACCTAGTTTTCCACAGACTATTTACCCTGTAATGTGTTTGCCCTTCCTTCTCTAATGACACTGTTCTCTCAAATATTGGGGGTAGTTGAGGCTGCCACAATTCAAATTTTACTTGAATTAGCTCTACATATTTCTTTATACAGAGAGTCACCGTACATTGTTGGCTTTTTAAATTTGTTGGTCTGTTTTCTGTTTTGTTCTTGTTTTTATTCCTGGGGAAGATTCTTGAAGATTTGCATGGTGCTTACTGAATGGACAGTTTACCTTTGAAGAACATATACTTACAGAACATATGTCTATGCTTTGCTGGAAAGGAAAAGCATAGATGACTGGGGAAAGCAATGGCAAACCACCTCGTAAAAAGTCTGCCAAGAAAACGTTGTGATGCGACGTCCCCCCATGGGTCAGTAATGACTTGGTGCTTGCACAGGGGACTACATTTACCTACCTTTTTACCTGCTGGAAAGGAAAGGCAGAAGAAAGTGTTAAGCTAGATTTCATACTTGCATGCCTTGGGTAGTGGTGGTGCTGGTGATTATCATCATCATCATCATCAATCTTTTCTTCAGGCAACTGAAGACAAAACCTGTTTCCAGGGTACAAAACAGAGGAGCAGCATCTAGCAATATGAATAGAAAGTTTTGCTTCTAATTGCTATTCTCTGTCTCTGGATGTCTGCTAACAGTCTCTGAAATTATACATAGGGGGATAAAGCAGCGACATTGGGCAGAAACACACAGTCATGCAAATAAACCAATTTGTTTTTTTAAAAAAATGTTTCAAATTCCATGCTGAGTTGTGAGGGAAGGGCTCTCCTGTATCCAGATGTTCAGCCAGAAGATTAAATGATCCCTATTTCCATTTAGTTTCATTTTTTTGTAGACTGAATTTTCCTAGAATAGTAAGTGAAGTTAAAAAAAAAAATAGAAGAGAGCTTTTACATGTAGAGTAAACTAAAATAATTTCCCTCACAAAAGCCCCATATTCCTCTTTGGAATGTCTGGCTGATAACGGTGATGATATGAGTAGAAGTATTTATAGTAACTTTTGTCTAGACAGGAAAGATGGTTGGTTGGGCAGATGAACATACGCATCCACAGCTGGGGTACTTTACTACTCCTAAATCTCTCTTTCCTTCCTTACCCCTAGCAAATGTATATGGATTTGCCACCTGCTACTAAATAATCCAGAAGATGTTCATGATTTTTTAGATCCTGAGGAGTTAGCCGTGTTAGTCTGTAGTAGCAAAATCAAAAAGAGTCCAGCAGCACCTTTAAGACTAACCAATTTTATTGTAGCATAAGCTTTCGAGAATCACAGTTCTCTTCGTCAGATGCATGGAGGGCAGAAAGAAACTGGTCTAATTTTGCATGATTTTTTACTCTTTCCATTTAATTTTTAAAATGTATATGCTAATGTAAGATGATACTGTGATTTCAAAGGGAATACTTGTGGTGGATTCTGATGGACCACCTTGAGGTATGCAGTGCTCATTGTATTCTACAGGGGGCCCTCTCCACAGTGGCTGGGTATATTGCATTTGGGAATACTGTTCAATTTGGGGGCAAAATCTGTGATACACATGTTGGGGGCAAAAGGAAAGATTTTGATACTCTCTTGGTGGTAGCTCTCACAGCTTTCTCTTACAGTCTCCCATGTGGTGAGTGCCTATTCAGTTCTGTTGGAGAAATTAATCTATAGAATGAACCACACTGGAAGCTAGCTATGGATCAAACCACAAAAAACTTTTAGTTAATGGAGATTCTTTCAATTATACAATTTATTCCCACATATAGAGTTGCTTTGGAACTGTGAATGGTGCAGGGTGCTCTTGTTTTGTCTTAATGCCTTGGTCCCATTTGGAGAAAGATGAAAATTGAGTTGATTCCATACAGAAATGATTTGCTGTTAAAGAAAACAAAGAGCTTCCCTATAGGAGGTGCTTGTCTGAACTATTAGAAGGCAGCAAGGTGCTTAATAGCTCTCAGTTCCCTTGCTTCTCTCCTCAAGAAATTTCTTACAGTAACTTCAGTTCTCCCTTAATAGGCTTCAGAGCCAGCCTGTTAGCTTCTGGCTTACTCCAGACTTCTGATGGATTTCTAATGGAATGCATCTGATTGGTCTACTCTCAATTTGACCCAGTTAGCCGCTGTACACTCAGCTCAAGTAATTATCATTGTATGCAGTCCTGTCATTATTTTTCCAGATTTTTACTAATAGTTTGGAACCATAGGGGCTGAAGTTTCAAGGGGAAGATTGGCACTGGAGATCTTGCATAGTTTTCCTGCTGAAAATGACCATCACCAAGCTACTTTTACCTCTACTGGGGAAACCTTACTGGCGTCCTTATGGTTTTCCCATGGGAGAAAAAACAGCTCAGGAAGTGGTTTTTTTCCCAGAGGAAAAGGCACAAGATGGATGAGTTAAATATCTCCTCCCCCGTGTTAGTCTTAACATTCATGTCTGTAATCTGTAAAAAAAAAAAAAAAAAAAAAGTGGGGGGGGGGGGCTGGAAAAATAATCGTGGATCTTCAAGCTCTCTCCAAGCATGCCAGCTTAATAATAACTGCAATGTTGCAGCATTAAAAAGCACCAATTTAGTTTCTTACATACCCAGTCTTGTACTTTATACACTGAACATATTTGTAGGACATTTTGTTTTCTTCGCTGGGTTCTTTGCTTCCTTTAATGGTAAATGACTTGTATGGAATCAAGTGTAGGTGTTATTATACAACTATAAATAAACATTTTTAACTTGTTTGAGAAGGGTTTCCAGAGTAAGGATGTTGTCCAATCAAATAAATCTTTGTTAACTCAATTACTAAGTCTTAATAAATTGTATATTAATGAAACATTCTGAGGGAAATGCATATTTTTGTTTTTGGATGTTGAAGGCACCATTTTAGAAGGGGCATTTTCTGCTATCTGAAAATTGTTCTTGTTAATCACCTTTTCGAAGTATTTGTATTTAAAAGATTCAGTTTGCTGCCTGATTAATTAGGAGCATCATTTTAATCAAGGCATCCTATCCCAAAACCTTGCATGTCAGACATACGGTTGTTCAAAAACACGTGTCAGACTTATGTCATTCTCAGTTTACATATTTGTTGCAGGTAGCACCAATGTAACACTGCTGTTCATGTTTGCTACTTAAAGTGTGCATTTGTCCTTATCCTACCCTACTGTGAAGTGGAAGTCTTTGCAAGCAAATTAAGGAGGCTCATAGAATTGTTTGGAAAGACTTATTGTGATAATGTTGGAAAACTTCTGGACTACAGTCCCTGAAATGAAATATGGAGAAAGCTATGTAGTTATTATTATTAGTAACCTCCAAACCTGGCCCATCAGTCAGAATAGTTCTACAAGATATGAATAATCCATATTTTGGTTTTAAAGATGGTGATGAAGGGTATTGACAACCAGAGACTGGGCTTTTTCAGTAGTGGCACCTTGCCTGCCACTTTCTCCAGGCCAAAACATTTCAGTTTACCCATGGTTTTAATGAAGGGGTTGATCTTTTAATATTGAAGCCTGAAAATGGTTAAATTCAGTGATTTGTTTTTATTCTCTGGATGGGCTTTTAATGCTGAGTTATTAATTAATAACTTATAATGTTTTATATTTTTATTATATTTATTTTGTAAGCTGCCTCGGGTGGGTTCCCTGGAGATGTAGCATAAAAATTTCTAAATAAATAATATTTATGTGACAAGCTAACCAAAATGCAGAATGGGTGTCACTGGAGTGAGGAAGGGAGTTGTGTATGTTATATGAATAAATTTTCTCACTTTGTCTATTTTTGATGATATTTCTTAACAGGAATCTACATTTTGTGTGGTTCTGCGGGGTGCCCGCTTGGGACAAGCTGTGCTGACTGATGTACTTCAGGCTGGGTGCATCCCTGTTGTTATAGCTGACTCTTATATTCTTCCTTTCTCTGAAGTTCTGGACTGGAAAAGGTATGTTTTCTGTAGTTTCGTTATTTGTTAAATTGTTTACAACCTACGCGGGTATGCAAGGCTGTAACTGAGTGATCCAGTGCAAGGCTTGGGCAGAGTATTATATTTATACTAGAAACAATACCCGTTGTGTGAACAAATACAACGGGCTCTAGAAAATGGATTCGATGGGCCCCATCCCAGTGGCAAGTGGCCTCCCAGGCTGCGCCTCTTGACCAGCCCCTGCCATCACCCTTGTGGGGCCCCCTTGACCTCCCAAGGCCCTGCAGTAGTTGCAGAGGCAGTGGGAGGCCGCTTCTGCCAAGTTTGGTGTGGAAAGTTGCCTTGAGCAGCTCCTCTGCTAGGAAAAGAGGCGTTCAGAAGCATTCTGCTTTCCCTCTCCCTTCTCTCTACCCTATCCCGCACGGCATTGAGCGGCTGATCCTGGCAGAGTCAGCAACCTGAGGATGGGCCTAATGATCTCATCTAGCTTTTCTTCCCTAGCGCTATTAGTGTTCAGGTAGGCAAAATGATGCACAACTACATGCAAATCATGTTAGGAGCCCTTTATCTGAACATAGAGCCCAAGCTGGCCCAGCTTCTTCTTCTTCTTCTTTTTAACTTCCTTTCTCTGCCTCTGATCTGTTAGTTTAAAGCGGGCTGTTAACGGCTGCGATTGCATTCACTTCCCATTGTACATCCTGGCCAAACAAAATAGATGTCCAGTGCCTTGTGTATTTTCTGTTCAGAGGGAGGAATAGCGAGGGTTGTTGCTGCGGGGGAGAGACGGAGAGAGAAGTGGAAGTGCCAACATGAGGAGCTGCAAAGATTAACAGAGAGAGATACGCACCCGTGCACGCCAACACTCACTGAGGCTTCCCTCTTTTCGCCTCCCCCTCTGGCTGGCTCCCTCCCTCCTCCCCATTTCCTCTTCCTCCGCCTTTTTCTTATGTAGTCCCTGATGATTGGCAGGGCTGACAGTGCTGGGCAGGGCGCTGCCATGGCGACGCAACGACGACACCCGGCAGGTCAATAGAAAAGTGAAACAAAATGCTTCAGCTCTGAACTCACTGTGGATTTGGGGGAAATACAATGAGGCTGTGGTCATTATGGCGATGGTGGCCAAGTCCCTGAATCTGCTTGGGACGGCAGCAGTGATTCTGCTCTACATGCCTTCCTGTGTCTGTACGTGTGCGTGGGAGTGAGTGCGACTCTGCATGGGTGGGCGTGGGTTTGGATGAGGGGCTGTATGTGGATGCACGTGGGGTGCATGAGCCCCCCCAGTCCCTCCACTCCTCTGCTGTCTGTTCTGCAGCTTCCCCTTCTTCTCCATCCTTTTTTGCCTCATCTCCTGCCCAGCTTACTTGTCGTCCTGAGCCTGTGTCCTGCCCGTTTCTTGCCAGCTGTCCGCCAGGTGTTCTGATCTCCTCTTCAGCTTTATTTCTTCCTGCCAAACTTCCCCAGTGACCAGCACCACTACCATTGCTCACACTGGCCTGACACTGCCCTACCAGGGCCCTGCAGCAGCTACAACTGACGATAATGGACTTCTTATCCTGGCGCATGCGCACTCACATACCCCTCAGTGTGCATGTGCCAGGATAAAAAATGAGTCGTTGGCAACACGGTTTGCCTTTTATGTCTTAGGATGGTGTTGATGTGCGTGTGGGCAAGATGGGCTCTGGCCAGCTATTACCATTTAACATATGTAATTGTCCCTCCATTCCTGTCTGCTCCACCCCTAGGTTGGGCCGATCAGTTTGGCTCCACGAGAAAGTGTTATTGCTACAATTTAGTGTCACTAATGAATTGGCAAATTTGGAAGCTTACTTGCATTTCTCTGAAACAAATAGCTGCCCAGCAAGAGCTGGTGATAGAAATAGATCAATAAAAAGTTCTTGTGTGGCAAGTTCTAAAATTCTGCTTGTTTCCTGTTTTGTATTCCTGCCTTAGAGCTTCTGTGGTGATACCTGAAGAAAAGATGTCTGATATGTACAACATCCTGCAAAGCATACCCCAGCGACAGATTGAAGAGATGCAGAGACAGGTAGGATTAATTGAGCAGACATCATGTACTGAAAGGCAGATCCAAAGATGCTGTTCTGCCAGCAGAGTGGAACAACACTTCCATTGGCAGAGGAGAGTTCGGTGGATGATTTTTGCTGATGTTTCCACCTCTCTGCTGCAGCCAATTCTAGCTTCTCCCCACACCTGCTTTTGAGAGAGCCCCCTGGTTCCCAAGAGCAGAGTTTAGGAGTGGGGAAGAAGCTTAGTGGGCTGGAACAGGAGAGGGGAAAGATCTGTATTGCCAGCCTCACTGTGTTTGCAGTTCTTTGGATCAAGTTCATTGTCCTTGGCACCAAAACATATTTTCGTAATTGGCTATTGTGGAAGTGGACATAATGATCTTTACTTTCCATTGTTTAAATGTTTGTAAATTTGTTCAGAGGTGCTGAATATGAGTGTTGCTGTACTATGCAGAGTAGAAATAGTGAAAATCCTTGGACTTCTGTATCATGATTACAGATGGGCACGAATCTGAATACGAACCAAAAAAACCCCAGTTCGTGGGTCGCAAACCTGTGGTTCGTGGAAGCTCGTTTCCACGAACTTCCACAGAACTGGTCTACTGGTTCTGTTTGCTTCGTTTTAAAGGGCAATGTCCCTTTCCGTGCCGCTGCAAAGTGGCAGGGAAAGGGGAAGTTTAAATTGCCATTTCCCTGCTGCTTGGAGTTAGAACTTAAATCACCCTGGGCTTTGTGGACTTTGGGCCATTTAAAGGGCCCTGCCGCTTGCAAGCGGCAGGTCCCTTTAAACTATTAGCTGGAAGGCGAGGGGAGAATCTGCTTGCAAATGGCAGGAAAGGGCTCTTTAAACAATCAACTGCCCCTTTCCCTGCCACTGCTAAGGGACCGGAAAGGGGCATTTAAACTCCATGAACTGGTTCGTGAACTTGCCCCAGTCCATGGGGTTCAAAGTTCCTGGTTTGTGAAAATGCCACGAACCCCATCGTTTGGTTTTATTTGTGGTTTGTGGCCATGTCTAATCATGATGGGTGAACATTGCTGAATTTGTAAAATGTGATTTCCTTCTGCATCCAACATTACATGGAACTTAAATCACACTGAAGTTAATAGAATTCAGTCCAAGTAACTTTGAGACTAAGGTATGTTACATTTAGACCTTCTAGAAATGGGAAGCAGGATTCAAATAAGAAAGATTATTAAAAGTTCCTTGTCAACTTGGAGCTTTGACAATTGGATCTTATCCCTTATGAAAGTTGAACTTGATGGAGTTAGTTGTAGGTATTGCAGTGCACCACAAATTATAGATGTCCATGCTGCTGCAAATCTTTTGTAATTAAGGCTTTCTGTGCTTCTGGTTTTCCACTAAAGTATTGAATTAGTGCAATCCTAAGCAGAGTTACACACTTCTAAGCCTATTGACTTCTATTTGGTTTAGGATTGTACTGTTAGGAAGTTTGTATGGGCATGCATTTCTTGTGAAGATTTGCAGTTCTGCAGGACTGTGTGTATTGTGATTCTGTATAAGCTGTTTTCCCAAGGCACAGAAAACAAGGTTCTGTAGCCAGCTGTTATGTACTAAAGAATGGAATATACCTCTCCTCTTAAATCACTCTTGACCACGACAACAGTCTTTTTCACCACTGTTAGGGTTCATGCAAGTCACAGAATGCAGCTTTTCATTATGTAAAATTTTTATGTAATGCAAAGCGCGTATTGCTGTACTTACAGATAGTGTAAACAATGTCAGGCGTGACAGTTTCCGTATAACAATGTAGTGAACAGAGATTTAAATAAAACCATCTTATGGCCAGTGTAACGTTTTTTTATTTGCCTGGTCATCTGAATCAAGATCTGTGTGCTTAGTGATAAGACACACCATGGATGAATTTCTGAAGTTAATAGACATCTATCAATGCTTGTACAATACAAAATGGAAACAAGGGCTGTCTTGGATAGTAATTTTCACAATATGTAGTCCAGATTCCTGAACCAGTGGAGCATTGCTCCATGTGCTTGCCTCCACATAAACTAATTGTGATAGAATTAGCTTGTTTACACCAAACTTTGTTAGAGGATTGTATCAACACAAAACAGAAGTCCAGTGGCACCTTGAAGACTTGACAAGAACATTTATTGCAGTAAGAGTTTTCTTGAGTCAGAGCCCACTTCCTCAGATAAAAGAAAATCATTTTCCTCATTATTACATAGAAAATTATAGAAGGGGAGGGGGAAAGAGTGAGGAGTTGAGCAAGGAGAGGCTTGCTATCATAAATCAGGCGAGATTCTCTGTGTCCTTGAATTGAACTGATTGGTTTAATTCTTTTATTATTATAAGTGGTCATAACTAGAAAAGTGGAGTACAGGGATGGTATTCAAGTATGTGAAATAAAGCATAAATATCAGGAAACATTCCCAGTGAATACAGAAAGTTTTTTGAGGCTATAGGAATTTTCTTGTGCAATTCTCTTGACCTGAAGTAGTGCAGGAAACTCCAGTTTGCTGTTGGATTACATGTGAGATACTTGGATTACTTTTATCTCATATTACTTTCATCTACATTTTTTGTGATTCTACTGAAATTTTTCCTGTGCTATGAGACTTTACTAATATGTCAAACAGCCAGAAGAGGTCTCTCCTCCCTTGATTCGTGCCAGTTTTTCTTAGCTTTTTTGTTAATGTGGAAGTAAAGAGCTTTAATATTCCAGTGTGATTAGGCTACAAACTGTTACCTTTATTACAACCAAAGCATGGCTTTGTGGTAATCATATTTATTGCTGTAACTGTTCTGATGTCCATCTTAGCTCTTCATATTAGTTTTATTGACTTTTTTCTACAGATGCAAGAGTACTTGCTTCAAGAGAAACAGTGGTCCTTTGCTTGCAGACATGTTAACCATAATAACATCAGTTATAATATAAACCTTGCTACAATGCTTGGCAAATACATGTCTGTAGGTTTGTAAGCATGGCTCCCCCTTATTCCCTTTTAGTCTGGAGAGGATGCAACATCTGGCAAAGATGTAGGGATGAAATTAGAGCAACATCTGTCAGTGTTCTGGAATCAGAGTTGGAAGAACTCCAGTGGTTCATCTAATCAACTCTCCAATTCCAAGTAAGGCTATCCCACACCTAAATACCCTTGACAAATGCATATTTGGCTTTTTTTAACCTCCAAAGAATTAAATTCTCCTCTTTCCACAGCCAGCTTATCTTGCTGAAGCCTTTTTAGTTAGGAAATTTAGCTCAAACCTATTTCTTTATAGGACTATTGATTCTTGTCTTCTGTTATATTCGGAAAATGGTATCCAGCATAGATGCTAAATAGCAAAGTAAGTCTGTGGATTCACATCCTTAGGTTGTGTGAAGTAAACCACCACCTGCTCAACAGCTGTTTGGTTTTTTCTTTCTTTTTTGTTTTTTGACTGTGCAGCAATTTCACAATGAAGTGATGGGTTAAAGATGGCCCTTGGCACAAAGGTTAAAAACATACTTGTTTTCTCTCTAATGTGAAGGAGATGGGGGTGAGAAGAGAGTGCTTGGGTTTGCTGTCATATTGATTCTGCAGATTTTCGTTCTCTGTCCTTCTCTTTTATTTGGACCTATGTGATACAGTGCAAGCATCTATGATTAAACAAAACCACCAGGATAAAAAGTTTCTGGTCTGGCAGGGAGCAAAGGGGAACAGAATAATCTTTTGAGTGAAAACTGTTAGGAGAATTCCAAGTTGGGGCTTCCATTAGCTTGTGGCTGATGGGAGCCTGGATACTTACATGTGAAGAGGAAGGGGGATTTGGAATAATATTCCTTTCCTACAGTTTGAGTGTGATTTCCCCCACCATTACTTGCCTATTTCAGTTTGATCTTTTGCAAAATCTCCCTTTGGGTCACTTATTTATTTAGAGAATTTCTATTCTGCCTGGATATTACTCAAGATAACATATCTGTATACAAAAAAATAATTTAAAGTACTCTAGCTACTTTCAAGATTACTATATTTTAATTCTTAGTCTTGATAGAACTGCTTTTATTTCATACTTGTAGCTTGCTTTTCTTTTTGTTTTCCTTTTGTTTTTATTTTTATCACATATTGCAGTTCTTTAATATTTTCAGTTACAATTTATTTGCAGAACCTCTACTGAATTTGTAGGAATAAGTAATTTTTCTTTACTGTACTGAACATCAGTGGGAGGAAACTACCATTCTGACTCTCCAGCGGACCCCCATATTCCCTGGAAGCCGACCCTAAGAACTTTTGGGTGGGTAGGATTGCCCTGCTCCCTGACGACCAAGAAAGGAAACTTCACAGTAAGTGACAACAAATCTTCCATTCTCTGGTGGTCCTGAGAGTGGGGCAGTCCTCACTTCCAGGACATAAAAAAGCAATGTGCCCCAGTGTGGGTCATCCGGCTTGCAGGCCTAGAGGGTGTGCTGTAGTACTCTCCTGCTGAAGACTGCTTCTGCAGACACCAACTTACCTATCCTACTGTGCCTGGTGAAGGAGTGCACTCGTTTCCAGGTAGCTGCCTTACAGATATCTCTAATGACGGAAAGGATCTGTAGGCTGCCTATATTGCTGCCCCCCTTCAACAATGTGCCATGATGCCTTGAGGTGGCTCCAGACCTCTGGCCTTGTATGCCAGGATGATGCACCCCCTGATCCACCTATTTAGCATGGAAGTGGACACTCTCTGCCCCAAGGAAGATCTAAATGACACAAATAGGGCCTATTTAGTCCTATCCAAGTGGAAGCTCAAAGCTGTACTCACATCAAGGCAGTGCCACTCCCTTTCCTTCTCGTGCTTCAGATTTGTGCAGAAGGAGGGCAGTACTATCTCTTCCATCCTATGAAAATGGAGTTCACCTTCGGGACGAAGACTGGGTCAGGCTGTAATACTACTTTGTCATTGTGAAAAATGCAGAGCTCCGTATCTAGTGATAGGACCTGCAGCTCCAACACCTATCTAGCTGTGATTTCCACCAGAAAAATAGTCTTGAAGGTCAATTCTTTTAGAGGACATGAGGCCATAGGCTCAAAGGGGTCTTTGGATAATGCTCCAAGTACCAAATTAAGATTCCACATGGGAAACTGGTGAACCTGTGGAGGATTTAACAGTGAGGTCCCCTTAAGAATCTCTTGATATAAGGATGTTGTCCTAGAACTCCTAATTGCCGAGATGGTCGCCTCCTGCCATCTAAGGATGCTATTGCTAAGACCTTTATCCAACCCTTCTTGAAGGAAAGTTAGAATCTCCCTAACTGGTACCAATAAGGGCTCCACACCTCTATCTAGGCACAACGTCTGGAAAACCTGCCAGGCATAGTTATAGAACCTGTTTGCAGAGCTCTTCTTAGAGATATTGATTACACCCTCTGCATAACTTAACCCTAGTAGCTGCTTGCACTCAACCTACAAGCTGTGAGGTTTAGCTGAGATGGCTGAAGGTGTGGCATTGTTCCCTGCATTAGCAGATCCTTCTTCAGTGGGAGGTGCCAGGGATCAATGATCAAGAGCCTCTTCAGGTCTTGAAACTATGTCCTTCTTGGACAGAAGGGTCCTATTAGTATCACCTCTGCATGTTGCTCGTCTGAACAACTCTGTAACAGCTATACTGGGGGAAAACAGGAGTTGTTGAGGCCACTTGCAACTTAAGGTGTGTACCCCTATGGCTTGAGGGTCTCTTCTTTTTGAAATGAATCTTGGAACCTGACAGTTTGTGAATAGGTCCACTTCTGCTTTGCTGAATCTCTGGCAGACCAATCAATTCTGATTGGTCCATCACTTTCCAGCTTAGCCAGTCCACCAGGGAGTTGTCCTGGCCTGCTACATGTACTCATTTTAGAGATTAGAGATGATTCTCCGCCCACTTCAGCATGTAGCACACTTCCTCGTGCAGGACTTGAATCTGGTGCCTCTTTGCCTGTTCTCATAGGCCTTGGCTGTCATATTGTCCATCTGTACTAACACGTGACGATCTGCAAGAAGATGCTGGAATTCCACCCAATCCAGTCTGATGGCTCTGAGTTCCAAAAGGTTTATACAGCTGATCATCTCCTCCTTCAACTAGGTGCCCTGTGTCATTCTTTCCTGGGTGTGGGTTCCCTAGCCCCATAGACTTGCATCCATTGTCATCACTGTCCTCTTTGATTCTCTGATTGGGATGCCATAATGGAACTGGATAGGGTCCAGCCTCCAGTTGATCTCCTGTTTGAAGGTCACTGGCAGCTGAACTACTCTGGACCTCTTGTGTGTTATCACCTCTTGGTATGGCAATAGGATTCTGTGGAGTGCACAGGCATGGAACCTTGACCACTGGAGGACATCTTGACAGGATACCATCATCCCTAGCAGCTAGGCTAGGAGCATCACCTCCACATTCTGGCTCCTTAAGACTTTTGTTACCATTATTGAATCTTTTGTTGCCTTTCCTGCTACAGGAAGATTCTGTCTGTGCTGTGTCTATCACGACTCCAGGTGCGCAATTTGGGGGGCTAGATGAAAACTGCTCTTTTCCTCATTGATGCAGAGGAGTTAGCCGTGTTAGTCTGTGGTAGCAAAATCAAAAAGAGTCCAGTAGCACCTTTAAGACTAACCAATTTTATTGTAGCATAAGCTACAGATCTGTATCAGGCATCTGACGAAGAGAACTTGATTCTCGAAAGCTTATGCTACAATAAAATTGGCTTTTCCTCATTGACCACGGTAGCAGGCAGGCTACCGTTTGTTTCACCACTTCACTCCCTGGAGTGGAGATGAAGCCTTGATCAAAATGTCGTCCAGATATGGGAAAAGCAACACTCAGATGAGCTACCAGGGCTACCAGGATTTTGGGTAACAATTTCAGGCCAAAAGGCAGAGCCTGATATTGGAAGTGCCTCTTGTTGTATGCGAAGTGCATGAACGTGTGATGGGCTTCTCATATCGGAACATGTATATAGGCCTCCGAAAGAATGATGAAATCCAGAAAATCTCCCTTCTGAATGGCAGCCATGATGTATTTGAGCGTTTCCATTCTGAATGTTCTTGTTCTGATGCATCTGTTCAACCATTTTAGGTCCAGCATGGCCCTGACAGCCCCATTCTTCTTTGAGACTATGAAGAACACTGAGTACACACCTCAGATTCTGTGTGCTTCTGGCACTGGTTCTATTGCCTCTGTCTAGTAAATGTTGAATGGCCTTTTCCAAAAGTTGGTGTTTTTTCTTTGACTAATTCTTTAGGATCTGAAGGAAACAGTGAATACTCGTTGGTCACTGTATCCAGCATCCACCTGTCACTTATTGTCTGTTGCCAAAGGTTTGCAAAGCTTTGTAAACACCCTCCAATCCCAGTTGTGCTTGTTGTCTCGGCATAGTCACATTGAGATTCCCTTCTTTGATCCCTTGGTGTTCTGACTGGATTTGTAGAAGGAGGAGGATCTACTCTCAAGGTTTGGTCTGCCGTCTTCTCTTGAATGGAATAGCCTGTGTGGTAAGGACGCTTGGATTCTCAAAAGAACTGAAACCTCTTTCTCGATTTCCCTTCCATCTTCTTCGGGGGAGGTCTTTTTTCTTTACTTTGTTTTCCACCAGGTATTTATCCAAACCTCCAAACAGGTTGATGCCTTTGAAGGGGACCACAGCTACTTTGGCTTGGGCCGAAGGGTTCACATCCCAGTTCCTAAGCCAAGTGTTGTGCCTGGCTGTTACTCTAAATGCCATGGCTCTTGCTGACAACTGCAGAGCACTTAAGGATGTGTCTGCCACAAAGGACTATTTACTTGATTTCATCCTTCATTTCTTTGGAGACATTGCTGTTCACTGCAGCCAGGTCTGAGGCCCAAGAATGTGGCTCTAGCAAATAGTGTACCTGCTACCAATGTTCTGAGAGATGTAGTGGAAGCTTCAAAATCCCTGTGCAGAGCCTGTTTGATCCACCTGTCACAGGAGTCCTTGGGCAGACTGTCCGCATTCATAGGCAGCATGGAATTGGATGCCAGGCTGGTCACCAGATCATCCACCAATGGCAGTTTGATACTCTTAGCAGCCTTTGGAACCAGTGAATAAAACTTAGAAAAAATAGGATGGTAAGCTTTGAGTTTAGCTGGAGCTTCCCACTCAGCCTTCATCAAGTTATAAAAGGTTGCTGGGAGGGGAATCCCTGAAAGAGCTACTCCTGATTTTGGGAAGGTTCTCTCATACCCTTGTAGAAAATCTGGATCTGGTTCCACTCCCATTGGCCTTATGGGAAATCTCTAGGACCTTCAGCACTTTAGGGAGCAGTCTGACATACAGCTCCTGGGGGAAGAGCATTGTTTGCATCTGGGTGACTACCTCCTGTTCTGATAATTCCCTTTCCTCCTTCGCTGAAGAAGAATACGATATCTCAGACTCCACAGACTGGAGGCTTAGCAGAGGGTTGTGATCTCTATGGCACTTGGACTCTTCTACTTTCTTCCTCTTTGATCGGGGGGGAGGAGTTACTGTCCCTTTTCCTTTTCTTGGAGCCAGACCCCTGCTTGGTTGTTCTTCCTGAGAGTCCAGTCTGTCTGTGTTCCTTCAGGACCCCCTTGAATTCCTTTCTCATTTCCGTCCTAAGCCACACCAGCAGGTTTGCCTTGGAGTCCTCACTTGACAGGTCCATATCCTGGACCTTCTCCCCTTTATTAGCCTGTTGGGAATCCCAGGAGGAAGTAGAGGCTGGAGAGTTTGGTAAATCCAAATTACAGATTGTACTCGCTGAGTCTTGGGAGGTGGCTAGGCCTGCCTTTGCTGACATTCCTGCCAATAGAAGACTCCCTGCCAAAGGAAAAGCAAAAGTGAAAGTAAACCACAGGAGCCCCAGCCATGGTAAGGAAAAAAGGAATGGCTCCCTTTTATTTGGGACCAGCTGGTTCCAATGCTGCTGCTTCTCTTTTCACCCCTCTTCCTTCTTTGTACAGCTCCCGTCGCTGCTGGATCAGCCTTACCCTGGTTCAGTCAGGGCTGCCGGGGTTGGAGCTACTCTTCTGTTGCTGCTGAAGCCTGCTTCTTCCAAGCCTGTGAGAGCTGCCACGAGTGTCAGTGCTCTAGGACAGGTTGCCACTGACTCAACTATGCCCTCTGGCTCATCTGAGGAAGGGGGATCCTCCTGGCTCGAAGGCTGTGGACCTCAGTGGGAGACTGTGTTTGTGGCTGTGGACCTAGGAGTATTTAGGGCCATCAACTTGAACGCTTGCCACCGCTCCAAAGTGATAGCGGGGGGGGAGGGTAGTACAGCCCTTCCCTTCCCATACAAGCTCGCGGCTGCTACTTCTTTATCCTGGATCGCTGCACTCTGCAGAGTGCTGCTGAAGATGACCTCCTTGGAAGTCAGGGCCAGAAATACTGATGATCCCTGGAACAAGCCCCCTCCCTCCAGGATCAAATCATCTGACTGACCCTTTCTTGAAAGTGGAGGAAATGTATCCTGGAAGTGAGGACTGCTCCACTCCCAGGACTACCGGAGAAAAGTGGTATTCTGAAATCCCTCAACTGTAACAATTTCTTGGTAATTCAGTGACTTTCCATTCACTTTTTTTTTGCTTGCAGACCAAATACATCCTTAGCTCTATACGTATATTAGAATAAATTAGAATAAAGCAGAAGAGAAAATCTAAATCTATCATAGTGCCAAAATACAAACTGAAGGATATTCCTGAAGAATTCAAAGTCCAAGTAAGGAAGAGATTTGCAGTACTATGTTTTTAATTGATCATGAACCAGAAGAACTATGGGCTGAAACCAGAGAGATTATCACAGAAGAATGTGCAAAGACTATTCCTGTAGCCAAAAGAAAGGCGAAGCCTAAATGGATGACTGAGGAAACTCTTAAAATTGCTAAAGACAGATGGGAAGCAAAAGCAAAAGGTGACAGAAATAGAGTCAGAATTCTAAATGCAGCTTTTCAGTGATCTGTATGCAGAAACAAAGAAATCTATTCTAATAACCAGTGCAAAGATATAGAAGAGATCAACAAAAAGGAAGAACAAGAGATCTTTTCCACAAAATCCGGGAAATCAAAGAGAAATGCTGAAAGATCAAAACGGAAATATAGTGTCTGATTAAAATTGTCCAAGATTTTCTATTCCTCGGCTCAATCATCAACCAACAGGGAGACTGCAATGAGGAAATCAGAAGGAGATTGTGTTGGATTTTAGCAAGTGTTTCCGTTTCAGTCGTGAAAGAGTTATAGCGTTTGTGTCATTTACTTAATTAGTAAACTTACTTTGCATGTAACCACTTAGGCCTTGAGCAAGGATTCCCGCCATAGAAATGGGAGTCTCTAAGCATAATGAAGTAGAAAGGATTTTCTATTGGACAACTTGTTTATTGGGGGAGCAATTAAGTGATGCTATATACTGAAGTTTTATTGCTGTTCAGTTTCTTCCACTTGCTTTCTCACTCTCTGTTACTTTTCTATCAAGATGTAGTCAGCTTAGCAATTTATTATTTTCTCGAATGTAACCCTACTTTTATCCTTAGTAAAGTATTCTTACAGAGCTGTACTGGAGTGTGTCTATTCTCATTACTTCCAATGCGCAATCACTGCATAACTGCAAATTTCCAACAAAGGTCATGTTGCCCAGATATGTTAATGAGAATAACTCCATGTGTTAGCTAAAAGAAAGAAAAATTCTATTCCCCTTTTGGCTTTTCTAAGTTTGAAGGCCTCCTCTCTTTGCGCTCAATCCCTCTACTGTGGAGTCTTTGGAGACTGCTTGAGAAATCACCTTGACAACTTCAGCTGGAGGAAAGAAAAGAAAGGCACATCTGAAAAGAAAGAACATCTAAAGTCGCCCACATCAAAAGAAAGATGAGCACTGGAGAAGCCTCCAGTTCAGAAGCAAGCAAGCCAGTGAGATAAATTCCTTTAAAATCCCTGATCTGAATCTGAAAAACTTTACAATCTGAATTAACTGCTTAAAATTTGCCCTCAAAGCAAATAAAATGTAAGACATTCTAACTAAAGAAGTCCCTTCTAGTGAAGATCCTGACTATGAGAGCTTTAAGGAGAAAGATGCTAGAGTGATGTTCATGATTGTCACCAGCGTAAACGAATCTTATAATGCATTAATTGAGCATTGTCAAACAGCTAAAGAATTATATGAAGCTGTCCAAAAGAGGAATCTTAAGAAAACAATCAGATAAGAGAGTTAAGTATAATAGATGCTGCAAGGAAAAGAGAAGCTAACAGCCTAAATGAAAGTTTTCATACTTTCAGAGTGTCAGAAAGAGGAAGCAAAGTTGATGTAATTTGTAATCTGTGTAGAAAGAAAGCCCATTTTGCAAGGGAATGCAGATCAAGAGAGAGTTTCCCCAGAGGGAAGAATTTCCCTAGAGAAGTACAAAGAAGCAACCATTACAGAGGAACACGTGGTCAGTGGACAGTGAGATCGAGGAGTCAGAATGCAGCCAGGGGAACAAACAGAGACAACTTTTCTAGAGCTGATGATAAATGGAATTCTAGACACAATATTTGTATGATCAATGATGAATTTGATGGAGATTTTGAGGAATCTCTGGGCCCTCAACAGTGGGAATGGCCACCACCTATGCCCTGAACAAGAGTGCTTTGTAGAATTTGATGGAATTTGTAGAATTTGACCTAAGATTAATCTCTTCCAAGTTGATGGAAGTGTGTTGCAAGTGGTTGCTATGGGAACTGATTCTAAGGCTAATTGACCTTAATGACTGCCTATATGTACCCCAAGCAACTGAAAGAATTATTTCCCTTGGCAAGATGCTGAATGTCAGGATAAAATTGCAAATGAGCAACACTGAAACCTCAAAGATTATTTTAAAGGGGCATGGTGCTGAGATCCTGGTTGTGAAATTGAAGAATTGTTTGTACTTGAGTACAGAAATTGATAGAATTGCCAGCCTAAGAGAAAAGGATTGTGTCCATGAAAAGTGTCTTTTTAATTGGTATATGCATTTCAGGCACAGGAACATTAAAGCTATCCAAAGGTTGTTAGAAAGCAACGGAATCCCCTTTGGTGTTTGTGATGCTAATGAACAAGCCTGTGAAACTTGCTTAAAGGGGAAGGCAACTGCTCCAAGGTGCAACCCTTATGAGAGAATTGAGACTTCTAAACCTCTACAGAAGGTTTACTCAGACATAATTGGTCCAATTTGTAGTTCAGTAGCTGGACATAAGTATATCTTAACCATTTTTTTGATTTTTTTTTATTTTTAATATCTAACATAAAAAACTACAAGAGACTACAAAAATATAAAAGGGAAGAGAGGGAAAAAAGGGGAAGGGGGGACTGGGAAAAGGGGGAGGGCAACACATAAACAACAAACGCTACACTACATGTCTTGTATTCCCTTCATGCTGTAATTTTTCTTAAAAGTTAACTTTCTAATATGCTATCAGATTGGTAGATTTTATACAATACAAACTATATTCAGGATCAGGCTTTCTCCCCCCCCCCCCGCGTCTCGGTCTCAGTTCTCTCTGCGCGGCTGGAGCAGCTGCGCCCGCTCTCTCCTCCCCCCCACTTTCCCCTTCAGATTTTGAACTTTCTTCCTGCTGAAACTCCTGACGGTTGGGCAAAAAGTCTGTCAGCTGCGCTTCTGATGTAATCTTGTAAGTTTGATCCTTATATCTAAACCAAACGCCTTCTGGAAACAACCATTTATATTTTACATCACATTTCCTCAAGAAAGCCGCAAGTCCTTTATACTTGAATCTTCTTTTACGAGCCAAAAATGGAACATCCAATATTTTAACCTTGTTGCCCCAATAATCCAAGTCCACATTATACGAATTATATAAAATGGTGTCCCGAGTCTTCTTAGATGAAAAGTCAATAATAATCTCGCGAGGCAGCTGACGCTTCATTACATACTTTGAAGATGTCCGCCGGACTTCCAAAATATCGCTTTTTAACTCTTCTTTAGTTGCCTTTGCGAATGGCGCCAAAAGTCCAGACACCAGATCTTTCAAATTTTCACTTTGCTCCTCTTTTACATTCTGAAGACGCAGTACCGGTTTGGGCACGGTCCACTTGCAATCCTATTATTTGATTCTCCAAAAGCTTCACTTCCTTACTTGTTGCTTTCATGAGTACTGCGTTCTCGTGCGCAGACTGCTCTGCTCCGGTCGCTGTTTCTTTAATGGTTTTCACTTCGCTTTCCACTGAATCAACCTTTTGCCCCATTTCATTTAGTTTCGCTACAAAGGGCTGCACAGCATCAAAGACTACTCTCCTCACCATCTCTTCCAAGGTTTCCCCCTTCCCCTGTAATGTCGCCATCACCGATTTACTTATTGCTGGGCTCTGCTTTCTCGTCGCCATCTTAGGGGGGGGGGCGCCAACTAAGTTCTGAAACTCCGTGAAGGGGAAGAAATCCGCTCCTTCTTAGCTTCAACTCCCACCAATCCTTTGCATACGCTTAGAAGTCAGAAGGGATTCGCTTACTTACAGGTTTTCACCTTAAATCTGCTTATTGCCGTTCTCCATGGCCCGGCAGCATGCGAGGTGCTGCGCAAGTCTGCTGGCCTCCATTGGAGCAAACGGGCAATTTACCCCCTGCATTGCTTTCAGGGGGTTCTTCCCGCTGCGCTCCGGACCCCGTCTCCCTCACTGGGAGTCCTGGGGGTTAACCCTCGCGGGTCAACCGCCCGGTCAGGCTGCTCGGACGTTTCCTCCCGGACCTGAGGAGAGGAGCGTCCGACATGGCCGGGAAAACGAAACCGAATCAGTATATCTTAACCATTTTGGATGACTTCTTTTGCAAATGTATACTGACTGAAAACCAAAGATCAGACAATAGATAAATTTAAGAGCTTTGTGGCTACAATAAGAAACCAATTGGGGAAAGCCCCTGAAATCCTGTTCACAGATAATGGAACAGAATATTGTAACAGTGAATTCCAGAAATATATTGAGCAGGAAGGAATAAAACATCAAAGAAGTGTGAGATATTGCCCTAATCAAAACGGAACAATAGAAAGATATAATAGAACTTTACAAAATATGGCAAGATGTCTTTTGTTTCAAGCTGGACTTTCTAATTGCTGCTGGGGAGAAGCAGTAATGAATGCAGCCTACCTCTATAAAAAAATTCCTGCACTGAGCTGTAGGAGAAACCCCCTTTTATTGCTGGTATGGGAGAAAGCCAGGATTAAAGCATATTAAATCATTTGATGTTAAGGCTTATGCACATATTTCTAAAGAGAGAAGGGGCAAACTGGAACCCAGGGCAGAACTGGGCATTCTTGTGGGATATGCACCAAAAGGATTCAGAATCTTAAACCCCAGAACCTTTGAAGTAAAAGTTTCTAACGCTATCTGCTTTGATGAGAGATGTATGTTCACAGGGAACAAAGAACCTGACTCAGCAGTGCCACCCAGTCGTGAAGTCAATGGCCCATACTTCTGTAATCTGGTTTCAAGGCTGCCTGATGCTAATGCTGATTGTCAGTCTCCAGGAGGAAACCAAGGAGGCCTCACCTTCAGAAGGGGCAGAGGCAGGGGTCCTTCCACAAGAAGGGGAAACAGGTGAAGCCTGGCCAGATGACACAGAGACAGAGACCAAAGTGAGGCGCTCAGCAAAGGAAAACAAAGGTGTGCCACCACTGAGATATGAATCCTGTGCAAGATTGCGAACTGCTGATGAACCAGCAGACTGGACTGAGATACTTGAATTGCCTGAACATGAACAGGGCAAATGGATTAATGCTGCAAAGGAAGAGTTCAACTAACTTCACAGGAACCAAACCTGGACTCTTACAAGACTGCAAACTGGAAGGAAACCCATTGGATGCAAATGGGTATTCAAAGTGAAGCGCAATGCAGATGGGATCATTGACAAGTACAAAGCTCGCCTCATTGCTAAAGGATATACACAGAAGCCTAGAATCGACTTTTCTGGAAGAGTTTGCTCCAGCTACAAAGCACTCAACAGTAAGAATACTTCTTAGCATACCAGAAGATTACATATTGAACACCTTGATGTTAAAACAGCCTTTCTCAATGGAGAACTGGATGAAGGAATCTACATGACTCAACCAGAAGAATTTATAGAAGGAGGCAAAGAGACTATAGTTTGCAAACTCAATAAAAGCATCTATGGACTATGTCAATCTGCCAGAGCATGGAATGAGAAATTAAGACAGCTGAGTTTTAAACAAGGTGAAGCTGAACCTTGCCTATTTACAAGGATGATAAATGGACCGTATCAGTACCTGCTTTCAGGTCAAGACCAGATATATGCACAGCGGTTGGGATTCTGAGCAGAAAAACAAGTGCACCCAACCAGGCTGACTGAGAAGCAATCAGAAGCGTAACCAGATACCTGATTCGAACAGCAAACCTAAAACTAGAGTTTTCACGCTGTGACTACCCAATTCTAGTTGGATACATGGATGCCAATTTTGCTGAGGAGATAGACGACCACAAGTCAACCAGCAGTTACCTTTTCTTCTATGGAAACAACTTAATCAACTGGACAAGCCAGAAACAAACTCTCATCACCACATCAACCACTGAAGCTGAATATGTGTCTGCAGCTAAGCCTGTGGTGAGCTTGGATGGATTACCAACCTACTGAAAGACTTTGGAATAAAAGAACCAAAACCCATCACTCTATTTGAGGACAACCTAGCCTATATTGCTTTAGCCAAGAGTGAAAGCATCAAAGGAAAACCAAACACGTAGTAATGAAACATTTAAAGGTGAGACAGCTGCAACAGCAAGGACTAATAAACATTATATACTGCCCTTCTGATGAGATGGTTGCTGACATACTAACCAAGCCGCTCACCAAAGCAAAGCTTGAACATCTACACAAGAAGATGAATTTATTTATTTATTTTATTCGATTTGTATTCCGCCCTCCCTGCACCAGCAGGCTCAGGGCGGACTCCAATTAATAGAATAATATAAAATACAATATCTTTAAAACCAATAAAACATCTTAAATATTTAAAAAAGAACACACACAACAAGCAATACAGCAGCAGGTTTTGAAAAACCTATGGCAGCAGATTTCACCAGCAACCACCACCCAACCACCTCCAAAGGCTAGGTGGTAGATATCCCTTTGTAGGGGCACAGCATGAACCTTCATGACTTTTGAGAAGGGGTTTGTTGGGGTTTAGCAAGTGTTTCCATTTCAGTCATGGAAGAGTTCAACTGTTTGTGTCGCTTATTTAATTAGTAAACTTACTTTGCATGTAACCACTTAGGCCTCGAGCAAGGATTCCCGCCATAGAAATGGGAGTCTCTAAGCATAATGAAGTAGAAAGGATTTTCTATTGGACAACTTGTTTATTGGGGGAGCAATTAAGTGATGCTATATACTGAAGTTTTATTGCTCTTTGTTCAGTTGCTTCCACTTGCTTTCTCACTCTCTCTGTTACTTTTCTATCAAGATGTAGTCAGCTTAGCAATTTATTATTTTCTCGAATGTAACCCTATTTTTATCCTTAGTAAAGTATTCTTACAGAACTACACTGGAGTGTGTGTCTATTCTCATTACTTCCAATGCGCAATCACTGCATAACTCTGCAAATTTCCAACAGATTGAGACTTGGAAGGGCAGCTGTGAGGGAGCATCTTTATCCTTAAAGATAAAAATGTCTCTCTGGGGACCAAGATCAAGATAATCCAAACAATGGTATTTGCCATTATGATATATGGATGTGAAAGTTGGACAGTGAAGAAAGCTGACAGGAAGAAAATTGATTCATTTGAAATGTGGTGCTGGAGAAGAATAAGTGGGTACTAGATCAAATAAAGCATAAATTCTCTCTAGAAGCTAAAATGACAAAACTGAGGCTATCATACTTTGGTCACATTATGAGAAGACAAGATTCTCTGGAAAAGTCAATAATGCTAGGAAAAGTAGAAGGCAGTAGGAAAAGAGGAAGACCTAAAACAAGATGGCTTGACTCAGTAAAAGAAGTCACGTCCTCCAGTTTGCAGGATCTGAGCAAGTCTGTTAATGATAGGATGTTTTAGAGGTCTTTCATTCATAGGGTCACCATAGGTCAGAGGCGACTGGACGGCACATAACACACAACACACACATACGTATATACTTAAATTTACATCTATGTGAGTATGTGTTTAGTCTTTTAGATTATTAAAAACTTTTGGAATTCTAGTGCCTTGGTATTGAACAGGTAGCTTTTGAAAAAAAGAAATAGTATACATTTGTAATATGTGAAAACTAGGAAATTAGTTTTTGGAGGCTTTTGCTGGTAAAGAAAAATGGTTTCCATTATCTTTATGTATTTTCTACTATTATGAAGAATGAATAGTATATGTTCATGTGTTACTTTAGCCCCCAGGAAAAGATCTTGGATATTATGGAGGCAAACCTTATTCAACATGATCTTAGTTTGCAGAGCTGCCAGGAAAATATACAATATATAAATCAGAGGCAAGGAGCCATAGTATTTTCTGGTTTAATCAAAACATAGGAATTGGGATGCTTGGATTTTCTTCTTCCCCCTTTTTCTTTGCTGTCTCTGTCTTTCAGTGAGACCTTAGGCAATCCCAGCATTCTAGACTTTTTATAATCAAGCCTTTTTGTAACTCAAGGCCCCAACCTCTTTTGAATCTTGACATGTCTCTGACTCCTAATCTTGCAAACTGATTTGTGTTCATGCTTAAATCCCATACAGTCATATCTTAAAAGAATAAAAATATGGTGGCCATGTGTGCTTGGAAAGAATGAATGTCCCCACTTCCAAAGCCCCTCCTCTTCGTTTTACAGAAACCAGAGTTTTCTTCTGGCTTTATCTAACCCCAACAAACTTGCCACTTGGAAGAGATGTGAGCCAGCTGAACTTATGAAACTGATAGCAAGCTGGCTGAACACATGGATTTCAGAGACCACCCCCCATGTCTGCGAAGCAGTTCTGTTGCCAGCCTGATTTCTAAAAAGCCACCTAGTAAGCAATCTTCTCAAATCAGCCCTTCCTCGCATTAGATCTTCATGGAGCCTGGAATATAGATGCTACTTACTATGCGTAGGAAGTGCTCGGATTTCCTACATACATAATGTTTCTGTTTTTAGTCTTAATCTTTATTTTTGCTTTGTTCATCTGCTAAATTGCAAATGAGGACACAGTTGTGTCAAGATTTTAAAGGTTGTATAAAAGGGCTGTGAATGTATGGTTAAGTAGCAAATACAGTGTGAAAGACACAGAATAAAACCTATGCAAGTAAATATTTAAAACGTTTATGTCTATGCTTTACTGCTACATATTAAATTCCATTATCTGTAGGATAAGTGTTACTATTTTCCGTTTTTGAAGTTAACCCTGTTCAGTTTATTTGTATTTTGAAGCACATTACTTCAGTTACAGGCATTCTTAATTTACTCCCACATTTAAAGGACTAGTTATATGTTATGTGCAAATATGTATAACCCTGATTCAAGGGCACTCCTCTTACTTCCCTCCTTTGAGGAAAAATGCTGTAGAAAGGAGTAATTTTGAGTGGGTATGCTGGGAAGGGCATCCGAATCATTTGCTGTTCTGCGCCCCAAATCACTCCCGCCCAAAGCTGCTTTTCCCTCTGCAGGATAATTACCCTTTTTGGTTTCACTAGTTAAAAGGATCAGGCAGGGCCAGCCTGAAGATTTTGGCAGCCTAGGCAAATGATGTCGTTGCCCCTGGCTCTGTGGCGAAGCTGCTGCTTGCCCGCCTCATCCTCTGCTGTAGGAAAGCTGCCACCCTCCTCTGCCCCCTTATGACAAGGGAAGCTGCAGCCCGCACCCCAGCACTGTGCAGAAGCCATCCCCTCTCATACCACCCTTGCTGGGGATTGTCTTGCAGGGAAGAGAAGTGTGTGCACGTGCTCCTGTACTCCCGTCATACTGGTGACAGAGGAGCAGTGGGGCATGCTGAAGCTGAGCTCAGTAAAATCTCCACCAATCAAGCTATATTTACTGAGCTGAGCTTTAACTTGCCCCACAGCTCCTCTATTGCACTCATTTTCCAGCCCAATGAGGGAACCACAAGGTGTACTGAAGCCCAGCTCAGGAAAAATACCCCGTTTGTAGGTGTAAATTGGCTTCAGTGTACCCTGTGGCTCCTTGATTGCACAGAAAATGATGTCATTTTCTAGTGCAATGGGGGAGCACAGGAGGTAGGTACTCCAGTGCTCCCTGAATCCCTCTTTGGCCCCTGGGGCCTCTGGCAAGTGGAAACCCTACTAGCAGTGATATAGCCAGTAAGTGTTCAAGGTCCTCAGAATATCAGTTTTAATACCTTGTGATGACTGAAAGTATTTCAAACTTTAGTTGTGGGAATCACTTAAGACAGTGGTCTCCAACAGGATTCCCGTGGGTAATTGGGAACCCACTGACACCTTTCTTGATACCCACCAAAGGGTTTTTAGAAAGTGGACAGGCCAAGTAGGGCTTTTTGGGTTTTTGAAGTTTATGGTATAATGATGACAGTGGCTTTAATGTAAAGTACTTTATTGGTGAAAATAGCACAGTGGGACTTTCAATAAACACACAGAGTAATCGTCTGTAGAGTTACTGTGGTCTAAGCCCATTGGTTTCAGCAGTCTTAGACTGGAGTAACTTTGCATAGGATTGCACTGCCGATAGGTTAGGCTTGGCTAAAATACTTAATATACCTAATTGGAACTTCTATTGAGGTCATCAGATCTTTCCAGTTTGAATATATTTTTATAAATCAGGTGAAAGTTGATGATATCACGAAATCATGTTTTGGTAACTTTTCAAAAACTGGGTTTTTTTTAATAATATTTTTTATTTTTAACATCTAAAACAGTAAACTACAAGAAACTACAATAGTACAAGGGGAGGGAAAAAAAGGAAAAAAAGAGAAGGGGAAGGGGGGGTGGAAAAAAGGCGAAGGCAGCATACAAACACTAAACACTACACTTCAATGCTTTCCCTTCATACTGCCATAATTAAAAATTAAAGCTTAATAAAGTAATGATGGAATGGTTGATCTTACAAAATACAAATTACAATTCAAATTAAATCTCCCCCCCCCCCCTGGGCCTCGGACGCAGTTCTCTCTGAGCAGCTACAGCCGCAGCGCTCGTTGCCTCCCCCCTCCCTTCAGGCTTCGAATCTTCTTCTTTTTGCTTGGTGTCTTGCCCAAATTCTTGATTCTTGTCCACAAAATCCCTTAGCTGATCTTCCGAATTAATCTTGTAAGCTTGATCTTTATAACTAAACCAGATTCCTTCCGGAAATAGCCATTTGTACTTTATGCCACATTCCCTCAAGAGAGCTGCCAGCCTTTTATACTTAAGTCTTCTCTTCCGAACTAAAAATGGAACGTCCTTCAGTATCTTGACTTTATTGCCCAGAAAGTCCAAGTCCGCATTATATGAGTTATATAGGATAGTGTCCTGGACCCTCCTAGATGAAAACTCAATAACAATCTTGCGAGGCAGCTGCCGCTTCATTGCATATTTTGAAAAAGCCCAACGGACTCCCAAAATGGCGCTTTTTACTTCTTCTTTAGTTGCCCTCGCGGGTGTCGCTAAAAGTTCCGAGGCAAGATCCCTTAAATCCTCGTTTTCCTCCTCTTTAACATTCTGGAGACGCAAAATGGTCTGTGTTCGCTCCACTTGCAGCCCAATCAGCTGGTTTTCCACCAACTTTAGCTCCTTGTTCGTTGCTCTCATAAGTGACGCATTTTCCCGAGCAGACTTCTCTGCCCCCCCCGCTACTTCCTTGATGGCTTTCACATCGCTCTCAATTAAGCACACCCTTTGATCTGTTTCATTCAGCTTGTCAACAAAGGGTTTTATGGCTTCGATGACCGCTCTTTTCACCAATTCCTCGAGCGACTCCCCTCTTCCCTGCAGGGCAGCCGAAACTGACTTGCCCAGAGCAGGACTCTGCTTTTTCGCTGCCATTTTAGGGGGGGGGACCGCCAATCTTCCGAGACTCTGCGAGGGGGAAAGAATCCGAATCTTCTTAACTTCAGATCCCACCACTCCTTCACATGCGCTTGTAGTGACAGAAGGGATTCGCTTACTTACAGGCTTCCGCCTAGTCCTGTTCTTTGCCGTTTTCCGTGGCCCGGCAGCACGCGAGGTGCCGCGCACGTCTGCCGGCCTCCATAGGGACAAACGGGCAATTTACCCCCTGCCTCGATTTGCCAGAGGGCTCTTCCCGCCGCGTCCCGGACCCAGACTCCCTCCCTGGGAGTCCTGGGGGCTAACCTTTGCAGATCAGCCGCCCGGTCAGGCTGCTCGGCCGCTTCCTCTCGGACCTGCCGAGAGGAGCGTCCGACATGGCCGCGAAAACGAAACCAAATCGGTAACTTTTCAAAAACTGTTTATGTTCCTATCAAAATCAGGCCAGAATTTAATCAGACCTATTCGTGTATCGCAAAAACACGTTTCATGGGGCCACGTTTTTCACAAAATCCACAACTTTTGGGGCCGATCCGTTCAATTCGTGATGCCAGGCAGGCTGGCACCAATACATTGATTCCATAGGCAACATAGGCCCAGAATGTCTGCAGACCTTTTGTTGCCGTGGAAACCCCAAACTTAGCCCACATAACCTTGATAGGCGGCTCTCCCTGCCAATCTGAGAGCTGAGCAAAGTTACAAATGTGGCGGGTCTGCGCAAGTTTACCTGGGAACTGTAGTTGGAGACTCCTTCCCTTCTCTGTTTCCCTTCTCCTTTTTTAAGAACGGGATGGTGGAGTAGCAGTGGTGGTGGCAGCCTTAGCAGCTCCTTCTGCCTCTGCTTGCTGCTTGCCAGTTTCAGGATCCCTTTTCTGACTCTCTGCCTCCCATCCTGCTGCTCTGACATGCCTTCCCAACCAAGCTCCCCGGAGCAGATCCTGAAAAGATCTTCTCTCCTTGGCTTTTCCTTCGAGAACTTGGAGGCAGGAGGGAGGGCATGTTAGAGCAGCAGGAGGATGGGTGGATGGGAAGGAAAAGTCAGCAAAAAGACAGTGAAGAGAGGAAACCCAACAGATCCACTCCGCTTGACTTTTCTTCCAGCAGTGGCAGAAATCAGGAGGCCAGGAGGATGGGAGGGAGGGAAAAGTCAGCAAAGAGTGCCTGAAAAGAGCTACTTTGAGGGTGGCTGGAAGAGAGCCTGCTAAAGTCTCCCTGCGAGTTTGGCATCTCTGGGTATGGAGGGGGCTATTGTAGGGCCCCGGGATCTGATGAATCACAAACCTAACATTTCACAAGACAGGACAATTTCGTGAAAGTTCGTATTTCGTGGTTCATTGAATGTTACAAACCATGAAACTCAAGGTTAGTTTTTTCTCCATTTTATGCCCATCTCTACTCAGCATCAGCTGTCTTTGTTACAAGACATAGTACTGGCTAAAAAAGTCTGGTCTCATAAGAGAAGGGCTCATGTAAAGCAGAGAAGAAGCCAGGAGAAACATTTTTCCTTTTTCATAAGTGTCTTAGATGCCTGCAAAATAAAGACAGATACAGCCAGATGAGGGTTTCTTAGCTATGTCATTATATATACTTTGTGTGCATGCAAGAAAAAGTCTTTAAACAATGTTAATTATAAGAGTCATCTCCTTAAACAGAGTTTCTGTTTAAAATGCTGAAAATCTGTTAGAGTTATGCATAACCTCACTCCCTGACATTTTGTGGTGCGCTCTGCCTCCCATGGCAGCCATTTTGTGGTTGGCTCTGCCTTCCATGGCAGCCATTTTGTGGTTGGCTCTGCCGTCCATGGCAGCCATTTTGTGGTTGTATGCACCACCCTTTGGCAGAACTCCAAATGTGCCCACAGGCTAAAAATGTTTGGGGACCTCTGACTTAATGGATGCAATGCACTACGTACTAATATGCAAGCTCTATTGGAAAAGAACTACAGTTTTTTTAAGTTCCGATCTTTGTACAGCTTTGTTCACTTTTGTGCTACAGATATTTCTGGTGGATTGTTCCCAATGCCAGAAACTTTCTTGTCTTTCTGAAATCCCATTCTGAGATTTATTAGCAAACGAGAGAAAAAACCTCAAGTTTGGTATTTATTGTGCTGCTATATTTCAACAAAGAATTTCTGGACAATTCCGAAAATATTTTCAAGTGTTTTTTTTTAATGCTGTCAAATAGCAAGCCCAGCCTGCCATTAATGGGTTGGGATTGGTGCCTTACCAACTTCTTCATTCAGAAGAGGCACATCTCAGGCACTGCACTGCAGCAATTTTACTTTTATTCCAAGTGCTTCAACTTTGACCTCTTAAGCAGGCTTCACTCTCCAGGTCAACTGAGACATTTGCAGGAGTAAATAATTTATTTGTTTTAATGCCACATTAAACCAGCATGAGTGACTGGTTTCTGTGACCTTCCCCCCTTTGTATTTAATGTAGTGCTTTTGGCTCTTCTTTAAAGAGGACTCTGTGGAGTAATTTCAGCTCTTATCAGTTTGCTGACAGCTATATGAGCTATTACTGGCTCCAGGCAGTGTGTGCTGGCGTGTGAAACCTCTCATTCTGAACTTAAGAAAAAGCAAGGGATTATGAGGAATATGAAGGTAGAGACTGTAGGTAAAGTTATGTGTTGTAGAGATGCATGTCAGGCATCTTATTTAGCATGTAAGCAAAGCATCAACTTCCAGCCAAATGTCAGTTTGAATTTGGACACTTGAGTGAACATGAAGGTGTACAGGCTTTTGAAAGATGAGCTCCCCCCCCCATTAAAATACTAACTTAAAAATATTGTAGGCAAATGCAAGGTGTTTAAAAGGCTTTTAATTAATATACTTGACTTTCAGCCATCCATTCCCCCCCCCCCCGAGGGAAAACTGCCTGTATCTCTGGGCTTTTTAGAAATACTATCACCCTGAAAAGAACTTCTACCCATTGCCATTTGTAGTATTTTAGGTAGTGTGACTGGAGAAGCTAACCCCACTTTAATCCTCGTAGAGTGCCTCCCTAGAAATCTGCCTTCATAAATGTCAGGCCTGGATGCTTTTCCATCTTATCAGATGGAGCAAGCAAGCAGCAGTGCTCTTACTCCTCTTGAGAAATTTCTTTGAAACAGACTGGGAAAGGAAGAGGGGGGACTATTACTTAACTACTTATCAGTAGTGATACTTGTAGTTTGCTGTGATATTTTGAATAAGTAAAGGGGAGTGGTAGAATCCTTAGTGTTTACTGAATGTTTTTTTTCTGTGCCCCTTAACTGATTTTTATCCCTTAATCACTTTAGTTGCATCTATACACCATTAGCTATTGTGCTGTAGCAAACTTTTGCAACTGGATTTCCCTATGTGGACAAAAATTCCAGTTGAAAATGATGCTGTAGAACAGTGACCCATATCGGAAAATAAGGGCTACGTCCATAGTTTTTGCCTTTGAACACTGTTCCTTTATCATAGCTATCATGTAATAAAGCAATCTTGGGGTAGGACCTTAGGAAAGATAGCTTTTCCCCAAAGAATTTCCAGTGTTTAATGGAAATCTGTTGGTGATACATGAGTAGATATGCACAAATGGCAAAGACCCCCACACCAAAAATGATAGTTATATGGCATGCAGGGTAGATATGATTTAAATTGAATTGAGTAAGACTAGATTTAAATCATGTTTTTCTACATAAAGACTCATTCTTTTCTGCATAAAGACTCCTCACACTTAGCTTCTTGTGCAGATCTATTCTACTCCCAACGATCTTCTGTTCATTGAATTTTTTGAAACTTAGCACTTAACAGGTAAGGGGTTGGTTCTGTGTACAAAGATTTGCAAAGGAACATGGGATTAAGGTCTTTTTCTCAACTGTGTATGTTTATTTTATAACCTTTTTGCTGTGGAGACGTGATCTCTGCATACAGAAATTCACAGTTTTGAGAACTATAAAACCAAGCATCTGTAATAATATCATCTAGATAGAAAAATTGCCCAATCTTACAGAAAGCTCTGGAAGAACATGATATTGTGAATGGGTTAATGGAATTCATTTACCAAAAAAATTAAACATTGCATGAATATACAACCTCATGTTACATAATTAAAAACTAATCCTTATTTCATGACTATAATGTATCTTAAATAGAAAACTATATTTAGATAGATTTTTCCTCAAAATTTTAAAATTAAAAATCCAATTTAAATTTAAAAATCTGATTTTTTTTTTAATCATTGATTTTTATCCATCCTAATGGCATGACAGTTCAAGGTAGTTAAGAAACGGGAAAGAGAGGGCACCAAAAGGCAGAACAAGCTCTGTGGCTGCAAGGGTGGTCCAGTACTTACTCCTTATATTTCTATGCACATATCCTGCAACAGCTTTTACAGCTGCTGAAGACCTACCGCTGTTTCTCCTATTCTTCATACCTTACCTGAGATGAAGAAAAGAAACACATGTTAAATGAATGGGTGTTTGTTTTGAACAGCTTTCATAAAATCTAGTTTTCCTGGCTTCTGTGTGAAGAAGTTAATTTCTCCTTTTTTACTCCAGTCTGTATAAAATTATTATTTAGATTTGCAGTTTTGTATCCTATTTCATCTCTTGCATGTTGGATGCAAGGCAGCTGTCTTGTGTTTTACAGGCTAATCCACTACATTGAGAAAGCCCATTTTATAGCAAGACAAAACTTACATATCCTGGAAAGCAATCTTTTGCAGAAATTTCCATGATTAGCATAATAAATGTATGCAAATTAAGCCAAACAAAAAGCATATGGACCATTTGAACAAGTCTGATTAGACGCAAACACTTGTTAGTTTCAGGCAGAAGCTTTGTTGATTTGTAACTGCAACCCATCTTAGATTAGATATTCAGTTCTTCAATAAATAAAGTTCAATAATACCAGCAAAGAAGGAACAGCACTTCAAGGATGCTGGCATGGAATTGGCAGTGGAGTTGTAGCTGAAGTCCCTGTGATGAAATCCCTTTCCTAGCTCCCCGTATTTAGAGTCTTTAAGAGCACTATTATTAATTGAGGTCTGTCAACCAATTGGAAAATGTTTAGGTTAATAATTTGCATTTTAACTGATTAATTATTTAAGTGTAAACTAACCACAGCTGACTGTGCTTAGCTTCTGCAATCTGATGAAATTGGGCTAGACTGGGCCATCTGGGTCAGGGCTACTGGTATGTGTACATCTAGCCAAATGGCCATATGTATCTAAACACCATCATGTGCCATTTCTATACTGTTATTTGTTACATTGCTATGAGCTTGATCATGTTTGAAATAGTTATGACAGACACAGGTGGGATAGTGTGTGAATGTGGGCAAGAGCATGTGTGTTTAACTGGAATAATGCTGTGTCTGTGGAAGTATCTGAGCATGAGGCCAAGCATGGAATTACTATCCTAAACCTGTTGAATTCTTTCTACTTTCCAGTGTTGCATAATTCTGGATGTGACACCATCTGTTTTATCCCCTCATTGTATGTCACTGGCTGTTGTTGATTACAAGTTTGTGTGTGTGTGTGTGTGTTTGAGGGGGGGGTGAGGGAGTGTACATTTATTTGTGATGCGTACTTATATGGAAGAGAGAAAGGGTCTGTGTACATATATAGAGACCAATAAAGGTAAAACTGTATCCCTAAATATTCAGTAGACTGCAAATTTTTTTCTAAAAGGCAAGTAAAATAATTTAAATAAATGAATGCTGGGATTACAGTAGTATAGAAGAGGTTTGTGTATGTACACACACGTGCCTATACCAGCAGGCCATGTTACAGAGTGTGTATCATGTTTCTTAATTTATGGTTCTGAAGTACTGATTGACTGTGCTTATGGCGTATTGAATCACTATACATTAACAAGAGTATTTGGAAACAAATTAACTGAGTAAAGAAAATTGTTGTACAGCTACAAACTTAATACACACTTTTACAATCACTTGACTTTAAGTAGCTAAGGTAATGTTCAGTGCAGCCTTATCCTAATTATTGGACCATACCTAAGTCTGAGATGTTCTTCTCTAATCTCTAATACATTCCAAGTTCAGAGTTGAATATGGGGCCTGACTAGAATTGTGATTTAGAGCCTAGGCTCATCACAGCTCAGATCCAAACTTATTTTAGCTTCCAGCTTCAGCCCTGGAAGATGAAAAAAAGAACTAGTGTTTCTAAACCTATGCAAAAGTGCCTGTCCCTCACCTGAACACTAACAGTCAGTTCTCACAGTGTGAGCTTACAGCTGCTGGGACAAAAGTACATCTGGGCAAACTATATTGCCCTTCCTTCTATTTTATAAATCACACAGTGGCCAAAGCAAAATTCTCACCATTGGTTCATTTAATGGAATATTGTGAAAGCTGAGGGCGCTGTTAAATAAGAGGCATTCATTTGTACTGTTGCCTAAAAGACAGCATTTTAATATGAGGTACCTGTATGAAGTAAAAGGAATGTGCAAACTTTGTGTGTATAATTGACAGTGGGCCCTCTTTGTTTGTAACTGTGCTAAATCAAGAGAATTACATTCTCTTTTTTTTTTTTTTTTTTTTTTGTTAGAATTACATTCTCTTGATACTAATGAAAAAATCTTAGGCAAGATCAATGTCGTTGTGGCAGTGGGTGTTTTTTTTAAATTATTTACTTATGATGCTGGATACTGATTAAAAGTTTCCAGTCATGTTTTAAATGGCCAAGTCTAGAGCCAGGGCAGCTGCTGACCGAAGGAGATGCTAAGGGACATTGTACCAAATCACAGTGGGAAGCTTCAGTGTGTAGCTCTGAAAGCTGGGAAAGGTGTAAACAGATCCTCAATTTATCTGCTGAATGGGCTCTCCAAACACTGTTTTATTGGACAGTGGCTCCTGCTTTACTAACCTCTAACCTCAGTGGTGCTTGGAGGTGCTACCCACTGACCAGCCTTGCCTTTGAACCTCTTTCGGTTCCTGCCACCTCAAAGACTTGCTGTTGGATTGCTGTGTTTTTCTTGGGACTTCACCTCTCAGCAGGAGGCCTGCAGCAGGGAAAACTGATCCACCCTTAGAACGTTGACATATTTGAAAGCGATACCCCCGAGACTTGAAACCTATTGCTTTCTGTTTCAGGAGCTGTCTATCACTTGTCAAAAAATGTAGCTGAACCTTTTTTTACCCCATTCAGTTGGAAGACATATTGTATTAAGACACATTATATGAGCATGTCTAACATTAATTTTCTGCTTCTTTACCTAATACCTCTTGTGTTTGCAGTAACTGTAGCAGAGCTAAATAACTGTACAATGGATTTTTAAGGTGATTAGAGAGAAGAAGTGGAAAATGAAACTCTGAATCCATAGCTCTTCTAGTCAAAGATTCCCCTATAGAATTCTTTTTGGCTTTGCTTCTTAATTCTCTGCTCTGAAAATTCAGTGCTGTAAACTTGGCACATTCTGGCTAATTTTGGTTGCTCTGACTTCATCACCTTCAGTGGTGGTATTATTTTAGCTTAAGATTCCTGATGCTTTTTATCTGTTCCCTTAGTAAAGTTGTTACCTGTGTCCATTGCCTGTGGATTTAGGCAACTCCAATGTGCGAAGATGTGCCTGAAGAGGAAATTAAGGTGCTTAGAAAACAGACCTTATTTTATCTTTATATGTGGAGGTTATGAGGAATTGCAGTGAGTAGACAGGATGAGGCAGAGAATAAACTTTTTCCCCCTCTCTCTTTTAGTGCCCCTTCCAGGTCTTTCTGTCTAGTATATTTTTATTCTGCTTTTATTCTGCAAAAAACCACAGGGCAATCAATGTACATGCTTCTCCCTTCCCTATCTTTAACCTCTTAACAACTTTGTGAGGTTGGTTAGGATGAGAGAATGTGACAGGCTTAAGGACACCTATTCATAGCAGTGTGGGGATTTCAACCTGAATGTCCCAGATCTAACACTACTATACTACCCTGGCTCTCCATCTGAAAGCAGACTCTGAGGAGGTGACTATTTGCAGGGAGCTAGTGGTTGCTGCCCTCTCTTCTTCTAAAGAGAAACATCTCTGGGCACAGTTTGCATTAGTGAAGGTCCGGGCTCAACTAAGTGCTTAGTATTACTGGAACGAGCTAGTGTTCCTTCTAACCTGGCAATTTGTCTTGTACCTCCCAGCCTAAGATGTAAATGCTTGCTAAATGCTGGTGATATGTTTGGAGGTTTTGAAGGGGGAAATGAGTTGATCTGATCTTTTTGATCTTCTTTCCCCCTTAGCTGTTCATGGTGTTGCTAGCTTTTTCACCAAAGGTAATCCTGGTTGTTTGATACAAGTGTTCATGGCAGATATTTGGAGGCCAATGAACCCATGCTAATATTTTTTTAACAGGGCTAGTAGTTGATATCCCAGACTTAACAGGGCAGTCCCACCCAGCATACAGGGCTGATAGGTTGGTATATGTAATAAATAGAATGTATGAGTACAATGGCAAGTGAAAAATATTAACTCTACAACACTATATTTCCAGCATTAAAACTGAGGAAGAACATAGAATGTCTGCAACTGTGTAGAAGCAGCACTAGTAATAATTTGTGGCACTCCTGTGTAGCAGACATCCTTTGGTTTACTTGGACTGATTTCTTGAAACTTAATAAAGTTCAAATGTGAAACAAAGATCAAGAAGTTTAACAGGCCAGAAATTTTAGTGATGTGGAGTTTAACTCAACATACCTTCCCTTTTTAACTTCACCATTGGGAGACATATCTCTGATGTCAGGAGTTTAGAGCAGTAAAATTGAGAACCCATGGAAGGCAACTCCCAGGTGATCAGTATGTGGAACGTCAGGCAAGCATTTTGAACCATGACCTTAGTGCTCAGTGCGAATCAAACTACAAAACAAATGTGGATAATACATAAGATTTTATTTTCTGAATCCAATTCATTTTCAAATGAGATTACTAGAAACTCAGTAAAAGCCTCACGCATTTCTGCTTTTGAATTCTTTTAAAGTCTGAATTAGAGTAGTCTAATTGGTGCCAATAGCTTTAATTGTACCTAAGCATAAAAACTACCGTATGGGTCAGACTGTTCACTTTAGCTCAGCATTTGACAATGAAATACAATGGAGAAATTTAATATTTCCATCAAATGAAAAATATAATCCAATATTATTTGATTATAATGTATGTTATAACATTATGTGAAACAATAATTTGAATAATCTTGATATATTTGAACAATTTGAAGTAGTAGGGCTGCCAACTTGGCAGCAAAGCAAAAGCAAAACATAGTGCTTACTTACCTGATATATTTTTCCTTCTACATCCTTTTGAGTTTGCTGGTCAACAATATGAATGATGTGATCTCAGTATCATTTGAACAGTTTTTAAAATGACTGCTGTAATTCCTGTTCAATGTTAGATTTCCTTCTCTTGGATTAAAAAAATAGTTGTTCAAGTTTGTATTGTTTAAAAAGAAACACGCATATACATGACTTAAAATGGCTATCATAGTATATTATATACAACTGGGGTTACAGTTAGGAGCAGAGGGTGGAAATCAAATATAGTCCAGGGATTTCAGTGACTGTTTTTGAAAATTGATCCTTTGATAACTTATCTGAATTACAAACTGTTCGATTGAGTTAACTAGTCTAAAATGCATATATGCATACAGTGAACTAGCTTAAACTTTTGGGGGGGGGGGATAAAATTTAACAACTTAAATTTATAGCCATCCAACCTGAGAATCCTCAGCAGCTTGAAACTTGGAAGTTCTTAATGTTTCTAGAACTGGGCATTGCAAGTGAGAGCCTCCTATTTACATTGATTTTTACAGAAAGTTATATAGGTGCTTTACCTCTTACAATGAATTGAGAGCATGTACGGTGGTAGTGAATCTAAGTACTGCATGAGTAGATTAATTTCTGCACCTTTTTATGCATGTGCAAGGTCTTCTAAAATCACTGGAACATGTATTCATATCAATGGGTGCTGGATTGCAGCTGAGCAATGTATATAGACTAGGCATTTTAATCGAATAATATTGGATTATATTTTTCATTTGATGGAAATATTAAATTTCTCCTTTGTATTTCATTGTCAAATGCTGAGCTAAAGTGAACAGTCTGACCCATAGGGTAGTTTTTATGCTTAGGTACAATTAAAGCTATTGGCACCAATAAATGTGCTGCTATGGTAGATGATGTATTAATAACAAGTGGAAGCCCATGAAAATGCATGGCCTGTAGGTTAAAAGTAGAAGTCTGGGTGGAGGGAATTGGGTTTAAACAGTTTAAAGCTTCAATTAAAGAGAGAAAGTATAACCTTTGGGGGAATTGTGCTACTGTTAGAACAGCCACCTCAGCCTAACAGATCTGATGGTAGTAAAAGAGGCATGATTTTCTGTAACCTTTCTCCCATAGGAAAGCCATTAAAGTAAAGTAACATTGGCCAGCATGAAAATGGTAACATTTCAGGACCCCATAAACTGTGTAAAGTGTGGCACTGTGGGAACGCTTGACTCTTGCAGTGGGGCAAAATCTTATAGCGCCATGGCGCCTCGCTGTTGGATTAGGCAGTTAATTTTTATTGCCTTCTTCCAAGCTCTTCTCTCCCCCCGCCCTTTGGCCTGGATGAATGGTGAAAGCTAAAGTGCTTCCCAGTGTGTTCAATCTGTTTCCATTAATTGTTCATTTTTATTTATCCTGTCTAATACTAATTTGTTAACATTTTCCGGTGATGCATAGTGATGGAACGCCTCAAGTTGTGTTAATATCAGATCTTGCAAATTCTTTAGAAATGGAACTGTTGCAGCATGTTATCTTTGAGGGGAGCATTCCTTTAAAAATAGACACGTGGAAAAAGCAGTCTCTGTGTCTATTTCAAAGCAACATTTGAACCTCTAAACCACAGGGATATATTAAAAGCGCTGTTAACTTTCCCATCCTCTTTCTTACAGGTTAACAGCCTTCTGATTGAAGAGGAATCAGAAGTTTGTTTATTCCAAATGTAACGTGAAAACCACATATCCCAACCAATAATCATTCGCTGTTGTTTAAGACTGCTATTAAAAATTGATCTAAAAAATCTTAAAATTATCACTGTACAAAGTTCATAAAAGCACAAAAGACCATTTCTTATGTCAAAGATCAGAATCAGATAATCATACATGTCACCATCCCTTATCATATCCATCTTAAATCCAAAACGTAAGATAAAACTTTAAGAATCTTACCAGAATGCTTTTCTGATAGGTTAGATAGTTTTCTGCAACTCAAGTTGGAAAGAGTCAGGTTTTTGAGGTGTGTGGTTATCTAATACAGGCTCAGTGACATGAAATTCATATGTCTATACCAATATTATCTGATTTGTCACTTCTGATGGCCTGAGACAAATTTCTTTCTGGCCTTAGGAATTTGCTCATGGAACAGTGGTATAACCTGATGCTGGCTAGGCTTGTGAAGAACTGCTGGACATGAAAGTCTGTTTAAGGAAAATAATCTTAAGTAATTTACTTTTGATGATTAGATTTCCCACTTCTTTGATGGTGGCAATAGATGTTTCTAACCAATTAGAATATTTTTTCAGCGCCCACAGTTATATTATAAACATATTTCTCTTGTTAGAAAACTGCTGAGCTAAAGTAAAGTCTATTATACTATGTTTCAATCTTTTGCTATACTGCTTTAGGGTGTGTTAGAATTCCCTAGAATTTGAGTGACATGTGGTATAGACATTCCCTTACCAAGAAGGATATACTTGTGAAAAGGTTTGGTCCTACTCTTCTCAATAAATTAACTTTAGTGCAGCTAACTTTAAAAGAAACTGCGTTAACAGTTGTTTGTAAACTAATGGAAAGCATGATGTTCTTAAGGTATATGTAGATTTTCTTGTTTTGAGAAAGGCTTATAGCAAACCACACAGCTTGTACTATCATCAGACAATATGTAGTGGCGGATGTTCTAACTTTACTGCAGTACTTCAAAATTTGGGCATTCTTTTTTAAGATCGCTAAGGAACTGATTCATGGCTATCAAACAACTGCTGTTTTCAAATTAAAAAAACCCCATTCACTCTGAGTAGTTAAACAACAAGAAGAAATTGCTTGGGCTAGGTAAAATTGGGCCATTTGAAAGTACCCATATCTTCATTAGCTTTTAGACTTTGTCTTTCAGTGACTGGGAGGGGGGGGGGGGGCGGGAAGGGAAAAAAATCAAAGCTGCCTTTGATGAAATAAGAAGATGCATCTCTTCTTAGAAGAAGAATTTCCTGCTGTGTTCAGTAATGTTCTGCATCAGACAGTATTGAATGACTGACTAGTCATATTAATCAGTTTATTTTCTGGAAAAGCAAACAAGGTGGGAAGGAAGCACTGAGCCTCGGAAACATCTGTTTGGAGACTTGTAATCCCCTTGGAAAGTTTTGGATTCTGTCTTAAAGAAACATAACTCAGAACAATTATGGTCAGTTGATAAAACCTTTGTATAGCTCTTGTCTAAATTAATAATTACATAAACATTTGGGCTATAAAAGATACATTCCCTTCCTTCTGTGTTCCCCTACTCTCATTATTCATAGAGTGAAAATGCAGTTGTTAGTAAGACTGCTAGTAGGACTCTTGTCAAGGGAATCTTGAGGTAATGCCTGCTATAATAACAACAATGATATAAAGCATTTATAGACACTGTTTTCAGATCATGGACAGTGATAGTGAGTCGGTTTGGTGTAGTGGTTAAGAGTGGCGGGACTCTAATCTTGGAGAACTGGGTTTCATTCTCACTTCTCCGGTTGAAGCCAGCTGGGTGACCTTGAGGCAGTCTCAGCTCTTTCAGAGCTCTCTCAGCCCCACCCACCTCAGAGGGTGATTGTCGTGAGGATAATAATAACACACTTTGTAAACTGCTCTGAGTGGGCGTTAAGTTGTCCTGAAGGGTCGTATATAAATTGCATGTTGTTATTATTATAGAGAAACCTGTTTGAGAATGCATTTGATAGGATTGTCCTGAGAATATCCTTTAAAGCTCTTTCAGCTCCTGCAGCATGAGGAACTAGCAACACAATCTTACATAATATTTTAAATTGGTACGCCACACATGTAATAGAGAATATGGCAATAGTGTACATGAGCACCCTCTGATAGTACTATAATTTTCTGTCTATTATTTGAGTTCTTTGAGTTCTTTGCAGATATAGGAAGTGCTTCGAGCACTCATGTGACCATCTCTTGACCTACTTTTGTATAGGAAGAGAATTGGCTGCTGTACATGCAACATGCTATAGGTCAGCTGCTAGAGCCCAACATATGAATTCTCCATTCTCCACCTACGGTAAGCACCCCCCCCACCCCCGACCTCACATGTACGTTGAGGAGGAAGATCCCAAAGCAACACTGGGACAGTGTTTTTATTTGAATAAACTAAAATATCACGAACTAGTAAGCATTTTTTATTTCACTTGTGCTCTACTTGCTTATTTTAAAATTTATATCCTGCATACTCAACCCTTTCAGGCTCATGAGGTGGTACTCAGACTTATAATAATAAAAAAAAATGAAAAGGCCAAATAATTTTAAACTCCCAAGGTGCTGATTTTCAAGGTTTCAGCCACAATATAATTGCTCTTTTTGATCACTGTAGAAATAAGCGTCCTGCTTATTTGAAATAAAACCAGCCAGGTTTGAACCCAAATCTGTAGCACTCGAGTCTTTTTCAATGTTGGTTTGAATTTAGATCGTGTTACATGTTTTCTTTCTTGTGCATGTCTTTTCTGTTAATATTGATGATTTAACTCAACTTCCACCTGGGCTGTTTCTGCATGTCCTTAGAGGTACAGTTCATTCTCGGAACTGTGGTGGCTTTCCCCCAAACATGCACACATTATCGTTTGCCAACACTGCGCATATTGTTTTATTACCAGGTTTTCTGTGTCTTTACCGGGACCGCACTTTGTTGCCAAGTAGCCCCCCTCTCCTGCTCCAAGGCCTGCCATGAACTGTGTTCGGGTTCCCTGCGTTGCTGTTTTACTGCTACACCGGTGACTGCCTTGCACGTGTGCACTTTAACACACGTGTCTATTTCCTGCATGTTTACCTACCACGGACTATGCCTATTCCTGCCTCTGCTAGGGACTAAAAGCTATGGACTAAAACTACAATAGGGACTCTCTTTCTGGGCAGCACTGCCCATGCCAGTATCCTGACCTCCCTGCGTGTCTGGACCCCGCTACATGTGCCTGTTTCCTGCCTACGCTCCTTGCTACGGATTATCTGCACCGGGCTGCTCCTACCTCTACTATGGACTGTGTTATACCTGCTGTTCCCTGCCTCCATGGAAGCCTGCCTCACCCGGGCCCAAGCCGCGCTGTTAGCAGCCAGGTGCCAGCCAGGGAGACCTCCAGCGAGCCTGACCAGGCGCCCCCGGGCCAGTTCCCGCCTGGAGACTCCCACGGGCCGGTCACCCAGCTTGCCCTCACTACCGGGCAGCCTGCTAGCAAGCCCCAGCCATGCCCAGCCGGCAGCCATGTTCCCAGGCAGCCAGAAGACCCAGAGAAGCAGCCTGCTGAGAGAAGCCATTCCAGAGAAGCGAGCAGACCACGTCCGCAGCGGCGAGCCTCACCCTGCTCTGCATATCTTAATAGCCGCCCCGGAGAAGGAGCTAAATGCCGACCATCCCAAGCACTTAGAGAATGCATCTCAAAGCAGCCTCCGCATTCCAGAGATGATGATGTCGGGTCAAGCCCTGTCCGCTGGAACATCCATTCAACACGCCCGGATCTCCCCCTCCCTCCTTTGTCCCCTCTTCCCAAGGTGTCACAATAATATAATCAGATTCCTAAAGTGGTCCATCTAGGGTAGTTGTAGAGCCATTAAAACCTTTGTTTTGCCCGTGAGAACCACTAGAAACTGCATCAGCCCCAGGGTACATTTTGGGGTATTTAAACTGGTCTCCCAGGCCACATGGTACGCATGCCATTCCTCTCCTGATCCCAGCCAGCGCGTGCCATCCCTATCCAGACTCCTTGCTGTCACTCTATTTCGGATCTAGTGCAGGCATTAGACCACCTCATTTCGCTGCTACGTCTTTGCTCCGCTTCAGGATTGTGAGTATACCCAACTTCATCGCTCTCAAGTGGGCTATCCTGCTAATGCAACCGTCTCTACTTTCCTACTCTGTTTTCCTAGCTCTTGTGTGTAACCTTGTATGCGTGTGCTAGTTCAGGCATACACCACATTATTTAGTAAAACACGTTGTATCGTTATTTAGTCTGCGTCTTTATTGCATGAGCAATACCGGGACCCCGGTATATATTGGTTAAAAGATCCGCACTAAATTTAGTTCCAGACTGCTAGCTAATTCCCCCATTCAAACAGAGCAGTTCTGGTAACAACTTGCTCTGATGTTTTCTTTTGTTGTGGGTTTCCAGTGTTGTTTTTTTAATTTGAAACATTTCTGAAGACACCTCCTACTCCTTCAGTCTCTGCCCAGTTCTTCCACTGAAGCTCTTTCCCTTCCTTCTTCACATTTCCATTCAGCCACAGAAGTCTGCTTGCAACAGTAGCTGCATGCAATCGTGCATGTGCAAAGTAAAAAAAAAAAAATTAAAAGCGGATGAGCACTTTTAGTGCTCAACCTCACAACGAAAAGTAAAAGCTTGAGGGTACGGTATATGGAGGATCAGTTGTTGGGGTGACACAGCAAAACACAGACCTAAAGCAGGAAAAAGACAGGAACAACGGGCTGTGCAGAAATTACCCTGTTCTCAGATGCAGAATCTGCTGATATGTTAACAGAACTTGTAAAGGAAATGAAAGTTGGTTGTCTTTTCACCTGAGATGCATGTATTGAGTTTGCATTTCATAAGAAGGAATTTATTATCCATCTGACTATCAGAATTGGGTCAGTGTTCACAAACTGCATCTTTAGAATTTTCTGCATCTGTTTACACTAGCCTTACCCTTAACAGGTTTCAAAGGAGGGCTATTTCTCCCATTCGAAAGCGTAGAATGTCACTATTTTTGTAGTTATTGGGCACAATCTGTTGTTTTCTCAGGTCCAGTTCATCATTTTGGACTCCTTGAGCTTTGAGATTTTCTGAATATAGGCATCATGTCTACTGCAGAGCAATAATTTGACTTATGCACAGCAGTATCACAGTCTCCAGCAGTGTAGTACAACTGCTGAATTTTATGTTGGGAAAGTTGTATCTCTAAGAACCTGGTATTCTCCTGTTATGTTTAATTCTGTTATTTAAGCATCATTATATTTCTGGTGCTAGTCTTTCTTTCACAGTTAGAATAGTCAGTGATTGGCCAGCTGTGTATGTTATGCTTTTTCTTTTTGTCTTCTGGCTTTGCAAATTTGGAGTGCGGCCAAAGTAACATAAAAAAAATCTTTGCTGGCTGTCCTACACAGATTCATGCTCATACTCCTCTTGGCTTATAGTGAGCCTTGGGGAGGTCTTGAATTGCCTTCTGGACCTTTAAATGTGTTGAAGATCTCTGTAGAAACAATTAAGCTGGGAAAAGAACTTCTGTAACGCCAAAGCATTTGAGTTATGACTACTGGCAAAGAATCTTTCCTTTGGATTTGGGTATATAGTTTTCAGAGTTGGTTTGATTTCAAGCACTTAAAAGTTCTGTTTATTACAGTTCTGTATTAGAGAAAATTGACAAATTAATTAGCAACCGTCCCCTGCTTCTTTTGAATGAGAATTGATTTTGGACTGTAATTTGATGACAAGAGGAGTGAGATCAGTTGACAAATTCATATTTTGAATTTTGATGGGGTTGGAATTCTCAAATTCTATACCCTTGTGACCAAGTTGCAGGTTAACTTAGGGCTAACAAGATTAGTTAGTACTTATCATACTTATCATTTTGTATTGTTTGTTATGAGCTAGAATAGGAATTTCTTTTTCTGTCAAGTTCATTACTGGGAAATACTTTGCTGACTTACTGTTATTCCAAGAGATTCATTGCCTCTTCTATTCCTTGGTAACACTTGTCTGCCAGCGTGTGTCTGTACTCTCTAATGCACAAGAGCTTGTACAACTGAAAGGCAAATGTTACTGAAGTCCCAAGCTGGCGTATATATCCACCCAAATGCCACCAGTATGTAGTTGGTGTATAGAGGGAGAACATTTGCAAAATGTTCTGCATTTCTGTGCATGAAACATCTCTTAACAGGGGCCAAACCATGCAGTATTTAATTAGTTATGTTGACTGTTTATTAACTGCCTTTCCATCTGAAGTTGCTGATCTGTAGAACTTTATACATTGGCCAACCATGCACTATATAGAGAAAAATAGGGTTGTATTTGCTGACAGTGTTTCAGTAAGATCCCACGAACACACATGAATGTGCCTTAAAATGAAATCAGACCAGCAGTCCATCAAGGTCAGTATTGTCTACTCAGACTGGCAGTGGCTCTCCGGAGCCTCAGATCGAGTCTTTCACATCACCAACTGCTTGGAGATGCTGGGGATTGAACCTGGGACCTTCTTCTTGCAAAGCAGAGGCTCTTCCACTGACCAATATCCCCTCCACAATCTGCTGTGTTTTTGATGACCTCCAGTGTCTTAGGGGAAAAGTGCAGACTCTTGTCAACTGTGTCACAGATTGTAGCATATTTACTTCATATCTTTGTAACTCAGTGGAGCCATTCAGAACTAAGCCATTCAGACCAAGTGTGCTGTCTTAATGACTCAGTCATTCTTACCATTTCTTGATGACAATAGTGTATGACTGAACTTGGAAATCGTGAGTGTGTAAATTATCTTAAAACTATATACAGATTTTAGTAGTAGTTGTCTGGTATAAATGTAATGTGATAATATTTATTATTTCTTTGCAGGCAAGATGGTTCTGGGAAGCTTATTTTCAGTCAATGAAAGCGATTGCTCTGGCAACCATTAAGATTATCAATGACCGGATCTACCCATATGCTGCTACATCATATGAGGAATGGAATGATCCTCCAGCAATTGTAAGTGGAATTAGATTTATTTTACATTAGTTTAATATGCTGAACCTCTTTTTTTAAAAAAATCACTGAATCATCTGTTGATATTTTAGTTTGTTGTTTGATTTAACAGCTTGGTTTTATTGAGTGATATAAAATGTAGCCTGTTTTCTCAAGAGGAAATATTACTGAATTGATCTGTTATACAATTTAAGTATTCTGTTTGAGCACTTTCAGGCAAGTTCATTTTGTCTAGAGATGCAGGCATATCCTAAGTAAAGTACGAAACCTGCTATTATCTATTATAAATACGTCTTAAGTTAACTGCACTACTTCTCTGAGTAACTTTGATAGCAAAAGAGCTTCCAGTAACGGAGTTCAAGAAGTTGGAATGACAAATAAGTAATGGAGGTTTATTCTGTTTGGTCTGTGTGAAAATAGAAATCTGTTTTTTGTTGACCATAATGCTATTTTATGGTTAGGTTGCAAAAGTTAAATAGAGAAAAAGAAATGGTACAAATCTTGAAGAATTTAGAATTAGAGTTGTTTCCAAAGATTGTACTTCTTTGGCTTGGAATATAAAGTATCAAAGTGAGGAAAATCTCACAGCCAGACAAGAATTTCCGTTTGCCTCTCCACCTCCACCCCCACCCCAGCTTTATCTGCCTCGCTACTAGGAAGTGATGTGGTGGTGCCAACAGATATTTGAAAGGATGTAATTCCAGTGTCTTTTAAAAGTAACTTGCTTGTTGAGGGTAAGTTTTCTTATGCCTGATCTTGTTGGAAAAGAAACTGCTATTGTCTCATTTACTAAGTAGGCATCTTATAACTACTCCACCAGATTTTGTGCTTTTCTATGATAAAAGGCTGTAATTGCCTCTATTTTGGGCCAGTATGTAGAGGTGCTGGGAGAAATGGACAGCTGATTGGCTACTCAACCACTTTCTGTTCTTCACAAAGCTACTTCAGCTTCTGTGCTCTCTCTACCAACCTCTGAGTCCATGTATTTGCAAAGATCAGTTAGTTATACAGATTCTGAAATTACTTTTCACATATGCTAAGGACTGATCATATACTAAGTCATGGGCTTTTCCCATAGTGGATCCTTTGGAATGAACTACTAGAGTGGCATCTTCACTTCCTACATTCAGGAAATATGTTGGCTTCATTCTGGAGGGTATTTGGTAGACAATAAATTGTTTCATTCTTTGTGTTTTTAATTTTGTACATTAATCTGGTTAACTGGACTTTTTATGTCTTTGCAACTGGATTTTGCATTGTTTGTGGCCTAGGGTCTGTGGAGATTAGGTTTTAAATAAATAAATGCCTAGATAATCCTCTCAAAGACCTGGGCACAAACTCCTTAGCCAGAGTGCTGCAATATTCTGAAACTGGCTCTCCACATGCACAGACTCATGTATGTGACTGCACCAGTTACAAGTAACTGACCTTTCTTTTTCTAGCTCAATTCTGGATAGGATGTATTGTTGAACACAGATTTCCTGTATCTTGCAGAAAGAAAATTAAACCATTAAAATACACAAAATGAGTTCTTGGAAGAGAATTTGGCCTCTTTCAGCTTCCCTCTGAACCCTTAAAAAGTCCCTTTAAAGGGATGTTCAGGAATGACATGGAAATGGAAGGGGGATCTAAAGTGACAAGAGAGAATAGGTGAAAATCCCTCCTTTTGTGCTTGCTGAGTAAAATGACTTGAACGAATAGTGGGCAATTTCTGAACATTTTCCCATTTGCCTCCATTCCTAAGAGTTCCTTTTCTCCAGTGGTATGGGAGTGGGTCAGTCTTGACTGACGGGAAGTAGCTCCTCCTCTATTGCAGGATCAGTTGAATCATACGATCGCCTGTGGGAGGGCTCTTCCCTGGCGCGCCAGTTTTTTACTGGCCCTGGTCTGGCAGGGAGTTGAATCGCTGTGCTCTCAGAGCAAACAATTCCAAAAAAGAAAAGAGAACCAAAGAAACCAGGACTTTGAAAGCAGAAGCCAGGGGGAAGAAAGGGAAAAGGAAGGGCTTGTCCCTCCACCCCGAATCCCCCCCCCCCGCGACCTACGGCACGACGCCGAGGAGGCACAGAGCCGGCCCCTTGATTCTGGCGGCAGTGGCAGCGACAAACAGTGCAGTCAATGTGGGAAGTTGCTGGCTGCGTGGCGCGGCATGGCGCGGCGGAGAGAGCGAGGGGAAGCTAGCCAGCGCTGGGTTGGTGCTCCCGGCATAACTCAGCACCAACAGGGCAGCACGGCAGTGAGGCTGAGCGTTGGCATGCAGGGAGAGGACAAATGAGGCATGGGCGGCAAGACAGAGCGCCGCAGCAGCGCAGACAATGAAACTCACAGAAACATGTGCGCTATAGCGGCGGCAGCAACAGACCTCGTCTCCCCTCTACAGGCCTGGTAAGTGTCCCTTCAGGGCACTGGGGTTGGAAGGGGGTTTGCTCACGAGTAGGAGCGATCAGGGCAGACTGTCGAGGAAGGCCGTAAGTGGTCTTGGTTAGGCTCACTGGCCTCTCTCTCTGTTTTTTGTCTCTCCCTCTCCCCATTTTCTCTCGTTTAGGCAGGAAAGCAATTTGGTGGGAATGGCAGCCCATGTGGGTGAGGAAGGGCCTAAAATGGTGACCAGGAGGGCCGAGGGCCTAGACCTCTCCAGTTCCCCTGCCTCCTTCGCATGGCCCCAGTAGTCAAGGCCAAGAGGGTGGCCAGCTAGACCTCTCAGGCCCAGAGGCCAAGGACAACCTGCTGGCCTGGATGAAGTCAGAAATGAAGAAAGGTTTCAAGGAAGTGATGGACACTATCAAGGCCTAGGACACTTCCGGAAGGAGCAGGTCTAACACAGGGCCAAATAAGAGGACTAGGCCCTTGCTCCCTTCCACTCCCCCCTCTGCTAAAAGGAGCAAATGACAGGAGAGTTACTTGGAAGGGGACTCTAGCCCTTCTGAAGAATTCCAGTCAGATTCTGAAGTCTCAAAGGAGCACTCTGAGAGTGAAGAGGGGGAGCTTTCGGAAGAACAAGAGGGAACAGGAGAAATAATTCAAACCAGACTCTTCCCTCAGGAAGTCTATTCCAAACTACTCCCCAAAGTCCTGAGGACATTGGAACTGGCCCAGATGGGCATGGGGAGAGAAGAAGCGGACTCTGCCTTTCCACAAGGTTTAGAGAGAGTCCTTCCTAAGGTGGGGAGTACCCAGACTGGGGTGCCTCTTCCAGCAATTTTCCATAGTATTCTGAAGGCAGAATGGGAGAACCCAGCCAAGCCTAAGGTATTTCAATCTGTGTTTAACAAGTTTTACTCCTTAGCTCCAGAGGCTACAAGAAAGATCAAGCTTCCGGTAGTCAATGACCCGGTCACCAGTCTAGCCACCACATCAGTACTACCAATGGACGCAGAAGGACTGCCCAAGGATCCATTGGATAAGAAAATCGAACAGACACTTCGCAGGAACTTCGAGGCTTCGGCGGCCTCTCTTAGAGCCTCAGCCACCAGGTCCCTCTTCGCTAGAGCAGCGTTCACGTGGGCTTCCAAGCTGGCGACAGTGGGCAGAGAGGTACCGAAGGAAATCAAGAATGAGGTTAAGAAGATTGCATTAGCATTGACCTTCTCAGCTGACGCTACCCTTGATTCATTCCAGATGTCCTCTAGGACGATGAGATTCAGCGTCACAGTAAGGAGGAATACCTGGCTGAGAAACTGGGACGTAGACCCTCAGACTCGGAGCAAGGTAGCAGCGATACCATTCACAGGAGCCAAATTATTTGGGGAAGCCTTGGACCAAGTATCTGTTGGAGGATACAGAGAAGAAGAAGGTTTTTCCATCAAAGAAGAGGGACACGAAAACTAAGGACAGACACTCCTTTCGTGACTCCCATACAAGAGTAGGTGGCAACTGTCAGGTCCAGTGTATATATAAACTGTACTGACTCCATTTTCTAATGCTTCTAGTGTTTAAGTGCTTTCCCCACAGGTGCACCAGTTCCCAAGCAGATTTCTCACCGGATGAGATTGTTTTGTCTAACACCGTTCCACCACCGTTGGCCTTGAGAGGGAGCAACTTCCCAAGACTGAAAGATGTTGTTTTGAGAACTATGGGGGGAGGCTGGTGCAGCTGGGAACTGTTACTTTGTACCTCATGCTTTGCCCTTCATTGGTAACAATGATCTTGTACCATCCTGAGTCTCCTATTCAGGACAGTGGACTATAATGAACCATTTCTACAGTAAAGTTTCCTTATTCAAACAATGGACTCTTTTTTTTTTTTTGAAAAATTTTTTTTATTGGGTTAGAACATTATTTTTACATTTACATTCAATTTTCCCCAGTTTTTTCATCTCTAACCCCTCCCTTTCCCCCCCTTTTTGTTGACTTCCAACAGCTTTCCCACCCTTTGTCCCCTTTCCCTTATTTTTATTAGCTTCCTCTATCTAAAACAAATATATATTCTCCATTATTCTAAGCAGTACATCCTTGACTATTTTTAACATTGTATGCCCAAACTGTAAGTCTTTGTTTCCATCTTAGATAAACAATTTATCCCATTTTTCAGTTTCAAATATTTCTATATATCATAAACCATATAAATCATACATTCATTTATATCAAACAATTTGACTTATTCTCTATATATATTACTCATTCTATCTCTTTGTAATAGTTCTATATATCTCTCATCACGTAGTCAATCAATTTGACCCATCTATATCTACAGACATTCAGTTTGGTACAAAACTTACCAAAAAGAAAATATTGTTAGTTAATCAATCCTTATATTTAATCCTTATAGTTAATTATTTTCTCTATGTTCTGTTTATTAACCTATATATATCTATATATATATCAATCTATTAATCTGACTGCTTATTGATTCACATTTATCTCTTCTCCTCCCGGTAAAGTCTCCCCCCTCTACTTCAGTGCTTCAGTAGTTCTCAAACTGCCACAGTTTTCCTCCCACCTTCCATTTCTTCTCCAGATATTGTTTCAGCTTCTCCCAGTCTGTGTTGAACTGCCCTGAGTCCAGATCTCTCAGTTTTCTTGTCATCTTATCCATTTCAGCCATATACAGCAATTTGTAAATCCAATCTTCAATAGTTGGCACTTCTTGTACTTTCCATTTTTGCGCATACAGAAGTCTAGCTGCTGCTGTCATATAAAATATCAACGTCCTGTATTGGGCTGGAATTCCCTCCATTCCCAAGTTCAGTAGCAGGAGTTCTGGGTTCTTATTAATTTGAAATTGTAAAATTTCACTCATTTCTCTTATTATTTCCCCCCAGTACTGCCTAGCTACCTCACACGACCACCACATATGATAGAGGGAGCCCTCATGCTTCTTACATTTCCAGCATTTATTAGAAGTATTCGAATTCCCTAGCGCAATCTTCTTTGGTGTCATGTACCAACGATAGATCATTTTGTAGATGTTCTCTTTAATATTAGTACATGTCGTTGTCTTCATTGTAGTTTTCCACAAGTATTCCCATGCCTCCATTGTTATTTCTTTATTAAAGTTTATAGCCCATTTCACCATTTGTATTTTAACTATCTCATCCTCGGTATACCACTTCAACAGTACTTGGTATACCTTGGATATTCTTTTCTTATCTTCTTTAAGAAGGGTCTGCTCTAGTTCCGAATTTTCTATTCGTATACCTCCCTTTACAGAGTCCGAATTATATAAGTCTCTGATCTGTCTATACTGGAACCAGTCGTAGTTAGGTGATAGTTCCTCTTGTGTCTTTATTCTGAGTTTAGATGCTTCAGTTTTGGTTATTTCTTTGTACGTTAAACATTGTTGTTCATTATCAACAGCTCTCGGGTCTATCACCTCATACGGAACCACCCACAAAGGAGTTCCTTCTTGTAAATAAATTCTGTACTTCTTCCAGATTATGTATAGACTTCTCCGAACAAAGTGATGCAGGAACATCGAGTTGACCTTTACTTTGTCATGCCATAAATATGCGTGCCATCCAAATATTTTTTTATATCCCTCTAGGGCTAGTAGTTTCTTGTTCTTTAATGTCATCCATTCTTTCAACTAGGCAGATTGCATCATGATAAAGTCTCAGATTGGGCAGTTGCATTCCGCCTCTTTCCTTTGCATCTTGTAAAACTTTCACTTTCACTCGAGGCTTCTTGCCTGCCCAAACAAAATCTGATATTTTCCTCTGCCATTTTTCAAATTGTTTAGAGTCTCTGATGATTGGTATTGTCTGTAGCAAAAACATTACTCTTGGTAACACATTCATCTTAACTGCTGCAATCCTGCCCAACCATGACAAATTCAATCTATTCCATTTAATCAAGTCTCTCTCTATCTGAGTCCATAGTTTTTCATAATTGTTTTTGAATAGATCTATGTTCTTTGCAGTTAATTCAACTCCCAAATATTTCACTTTACTTGTTACTTCACAATCCGTTGTTTCCATTAACAATTGTTGTTTCTGCTTAGTCATGTTTTTGCATAGTATCTTTGACTTCTTTTTATTAATGAAGAAACCTGCCAAGTCTCCAAACTCCTTGATCTTATCTATCACTCTTGGCATGTTCTCCAATGGGTCCTCTACAATTAACATTATGTCATCCGCAAATGCTCTGACCTTATATGAATAGTCCTTTATTTTTATTCCACGAATTTCCTCATCTTGACGTATTTGTATCATCAGAATCTCCAATACTAGAATGAACAACAATGGAGATAACGGGCAACCTTGTCTTGTTCCTTTACTTATCGTCAATTTCTTGGTCAATTCATCATTCACCACGATTGCTGCAGTCTGGTCTCTGTAAATTTCCTTAATTGCTCTGATGAATCTTTCTCCCAATTGTAGCTTTTCCATAGTGGCAAACATGAAGTCCCAGTTTAAATTGTCAAACGCTTTTTCAGCGTCTACAAAGAAGAAACCAACCTCTTTGTCACAACGCTTGTCATAATATTCAATAGCATTGATCACTGTCCTTAAATTGTCTCTTATTTGTCTGTCTGGCAAAAAGCCTGCTTGTTCCTCCTCTATGACTTCCGAGAGCCACCCCTTCAATCTCTCCGCCAATATCTTCGCAAAAATTTTATAGTCATTATTAAGTAGCGATATAGGTCTATAATTTTTCACATTAGTCAGGTCTTGGCCCTCTTTTGGGATCAATGATATGTTCGCTTCACTCCAAGTATCTGGAATCCTTTGATCCCTTAAAACCCCATTCATCACTTCTTTTAGGAATGGTGCCAGTTCATTAGCCATTGTCTTATAAAATTTAGCCGTAAGTCCATCTGGCCCTGGCGCCTTTCCTAGATTTGCAGATTGTATTGCCTTACTTATTTCCTCGTCAGTTACTTCACTGTTCAACTTATTTCTCCAGGCTTCCGAGATTTCTGGAAGTTTGGTTTTCTCCAAATATGACGCTATTGATTCTTTGTTTACTTCTTTTTTATTATACAGCTTAGCGTAGAATTTATAAAAGGCTCTACTAATGGTAGTCTGCTCCAAATACGTTTTGTTGTCTTCACAAATTTTATTTATTATTTTCTTTTCCCTTTTCTTCTTCAATTGCCATGCCAGGTACTTTCCAGGTTTATTAGCACCCTCAAACGCTTTTTGATTCAGTCTTTTAAGATTCCACTCCAATTCTTTATTGCTCATTGCTGTTAGCTGTTCTTGAAGTATTTTAATTTCCTGGTATACCTTCTTTTTCCCTGGTCTCTTTTTTAGCTGTGTTTCTTTGGCTTTTATTTTCTCCTCAATCTCTTGTCTTTTCTCCTCTTTCTTCTTTCTTGCTCTACCATTTAAGTCCATTAGTATGCCCCTTACAACCGCCTTGTAAGCATCCCAAACTTTATTGGTTGGTACTTCTTTATTCACGTTGTATTGTATAAAAAACTTTGTCTCTCTTCTCAATATTTCCATATTCTCTCTTTCCTGTAACAAGTCCTCATTTATTCTCCATGCTTTCCTTTTTCTCCTTTTTCCAAATTTCCACATAATTGGGTTGTGATCTGAGCCTACCATCGGCATTATTTCTGCCTCCTTAGTCCATAACGCTAAGTCTTTTGAGGCCCAGATCATATCAATTCTTGATAATGTAGAATGCCTTGCAGAATAGAAAGTAAACTGTCTACTTTTAGGATATTCTCTCCTCCATACATCTTCGAGAGTCTCTTGTTGAATCAACTCAAAAAAAAGCTTTGGCAATAGTCCTCTTTTCTTTTGTGCCGTTGTAGTCTTTTTGTCTAGTTCCAAGTCTGTCACTCCATTGAAGTCTCCAGCAAGAATTATCTGGTCATATGCAAGATCGTCTAAATGCTTCCTTAAATCCTCAAAGAAGCTTTCTTTTGCACCGTTAGGTGCATAAAGTCCGACTACCAACACTCTCTTTAAATTCCAAATGCATTCCACTGCTACAAATCTAGCTTCCACATCTCTCATAACAAGTTTTGGCTGTAGCTCCTCTTTTATGTACAACACCACTCCTCTTTTTTTCTTGTTGGAGGCCGCTACAAATTCTTTGCCCAATTTTCCAGATTTTAAATATTTTACATCCTGTTTTCTAATATGGGTCTCTTGCAAACAAACAATATCACATTTTTGTTTTAGTAGCCAGTGAAAAATATTTTTCCTCTTATTCGGTGAGTTTAGTCCATTTACATTCCAAGATAATACTTTACACTCCATATTCATAGTCTTGATGGTAAGTCTTTTTCATTGTCCTTAATAAATCGCTCCATCTCTCGCTCAGATCTGATGCGTTTTTTTGCCCCTCCAAACTCAAAGGACACACCTTCCGGTAATTCCCATCTGTACCTGATTTTCATGTCCTTCAAAATCTGAATTAGCACTTTATATTTTTTCCGGTCCAATAACACTGATCTAGGCAGTTCCTTCATTATAATAATCGTCTTGCCATCAATCTCCAATGGATCTTGAAACTGTTTTGTCACAATCCTCTCTTTCATATTTCGTGTTGTAAACTGCACAATCACATCTCTTGGTAATTTCCTCTGGGTTGCAATTCTCGAATTCACACGGTATGCCACGTCTAGGATAGCCACAACTTCCTCCTCCTCCTTCCCCAGGTATTCAGCCAACACCTCAGTCATCTGTTCTTGCGCTGACTTCCCTTCCACTTCTGGCAAGCCGCGAAAACGTAGCTGCTTCTCCATATGTTTAGTTTCTGCAACTGACATTCTCCCCTTCACCAATCTTATCTCTGTTTGTTGCGTGTCTGCTAAATTCTCCATCGCGTCTTCTACTGTTTTAACTCTCTGCTGCATTCCTTGTAATTCACTTCGTATTGTTTCCATGCCTTTTTTCACTTCTGACAGCTCCGATTTTACTGTCTGTGTAACCTCTTTAACCTCTTTTATCAGCTCCAATTTCGTGTCCTTAAGTTCTTTAATCATATCTAAAAGTTTTTTATCCAAGTTTTTATCCAGGTTTTCTATTGCCGATTGCCACTCTTTTTTTGACATCGTGGGGCTTGCTTTAGCTCGCTCCCACGAATCCGCTCTCTTCCTTAACTCCGTGGCGTAAAATTTAACGTTTTTCTGTTTTAAATGTCCCAATCTTCTTTTAAAAATTAAATTTTAAAGAGTCCAAAATGTCGGGCGTCTTTTCTCTATGGTTTCTCTATGATTTTGTAATCCAAGATGGCCTACTTCCTCTTCCGCTGAAGCCGCGACCCTTCCCCTTTCAAAAATGGCGATTCCCTACTTCCTGCCCTCCAGCAAGGGCCGCTTCTCTCCAGCCACTCTATTGTTATTACGCACTTCCTGTCTCCCGTCTTCCCACAGCAGATCTCGCGATGGTGTCTTTTTCTCACAGCTCCCAAGCCACAGGTATTCAAAACAATAGTCCGATTTCTTTAATAACTTCTTTAAGCTTAGTCTCTTTTCAAATACAATTCCTGCCGAGTCTTCCCCTCCTTTTCACTAGTCTGTTGCAGTTTAAAAATCTACTTTTTTCCTTCTCTGTTTTTATCAATCTGTCCCGTATCAGAAGATAATGATCTTTACCTTCTCTTCACTTTTCTCGGGTTGTAATCGCTGTTTCGATTTTAAGTTCTCCTCTCAGCTTCTTCCCCCAATCGAAGCTTGGGTATGTAGGTCTTATGCCAGCCGAATTGGCCCCAAAACTGCCGCAGAGATTATAGCCGACCCGTCGCAAGGTGGGACCTCAAGGATCGGGAGGGGACCCGTTGTGTAGAGCCCCCCCTCGTCCGAGATCTAGCTCACCCTAGGGTCTTGAGCGTTCTTTGCCTGCTCCCCGCCTGAGAGCAGTCGGCCGCGGGCTATTTTCACCCCACCGGCCGGTTAAAACGGCAGTCCGGTCAGCTCCGCAAGTGGAGCTGCGTTAGACCTCCATGAATCCCAAACCGGAAGTTTCCAAACAATGGACTCTTGTTTGCGTGTAAAGGGGAACCTGTGAGAAGGACATTATTTAGCCACAGTCTGACATTTTGTTACCAATCATGCCTGAGTCGGGCCCAGCGGAATCCAAGGCAGTCCCGGACAGGGATCCTTTGTTTGATCCGTATGCGACTCCCGACGAACAACCAGTGCAACCCCAGGAGCCTGTACCAACGGGGAACGGAGCTTCGAATACTACCCCGCCTCTCATCGATCTCGGCAGTGGAGGGGAAAGGCCGACAGCCACCGCCCTCCCCTTGTTCTCGTTACCCACTCCGTCGGAGTGGGGACCCAGACCCCGAGAAACGAGGGAGCGCAGGGCCAGTGGGGTGCACTGACAATTATCCATGGACGGGCGCCGGAGCCTAGAGACAGTCCCTGAATTTGACAGCAGCCAACCGTGGCTGTTTTGGAATAGGACGACCGAGCACACGGAATGGGACACGTCCCGCCGCGGCGTCCTAAGTTGGGATTATTCGGAACTGGCCCAGTGGAAGGAGCCACAGGAGGTTCCCGAATCAAGTTGGGCGCAGATGCAAAATCGCACCCTTGCTGTAGATTCCGGCATTTCGGCAGTGACGGGCCTAGCCAAAGGAATTCTAGCAGCGAGATCGCAAGACGATCAGGGAGACCCTCCACCCTGGGGGCCGTTTTCCCCGGTAGCCGCCGCCGCAGGAGGTTCTACAATGGGACAACCAGGTCCAAGTCGAGTCCAACAGCTGGAAGCTAGATTGATCGACATGGAGGACAGCCTAGCTCATGCCATACATCTGCTCTCGGTGATGGTAGCAGGCGAGAGACCATCACCTGAAGAGATGGCTGTACAAATAGCAACACTACAAAGCGTTATTCCCCATATGAGGGATATCGTCCCGTGGCAGCCGCCGCACTCAAGTTACCCTGCTGAGGGTGAAGAAGGATCCCGCCTCACGGGCGAGGGCCCTATCGACCCTCCCAGATTGGAAGGAGAGGAGGAAACCTGTCCTGGGGAACCGGGAAAAACTCCCTCGGAACTCCCTAGACTGGAAGAAGTTCCGCCTCCCGGGGATACTCCAGTTGAGGTGCCTGGAGAAGCTCCGAAGGAACCCCCTAGACCGGACGGGGATCCACCTCCCGGAGATACTCCAGCTGAGGTGCCTAGAGACGGTGAAGAAGGGCCAACCCGTCCGACCACGTCGCCGGTGATACCCCCTCCAGCTTCCCCAATAACGGTCCGACCGGATCAGTCAGAAGAGCCTCCGGCTCCTCCAAGGGAGGGGTCGCCACACCAACCGCCAGAAGTTATTCCCATTCAGCAAATCCCAAGGGAAGGTCTACCAGTGCCACGGGAACAGCCTCCGCTTCCCAGAGTAACGACGCCAGGAGGGGCAAGCCCGCGCGGCCCAGCACCCATCAGGCCTTCGCCGCTGCGGCCCCTCCCGCTTCGACCGCAACTAATAACTCTTCAACAACCAATACGTTTGCCTCCAGACCAACCAATATTACCACCTCCTAATCAACCGGTGGGTCCTATACCACTACGACCCCGCCGACCCGCCCCACAGCGGCCGATCATGGCCCAACCTCTACGGCCACCTCCACCTCAACCGCTACAGCCGACGCCTCCGGTGTTGCCACCGCCAGCCCGGCCGCGGTTGCCGCCTTCAACCCAACCAAGACCACCACCGCCAGCCCAGCCGGTGTTACCGCCGCCAGCCCAGCCGGTGCTGCCGCCACCAGCCCAGCCGGGGCTACCGCCGCCAGCACAGCCAGCGCCGCTGCCACAACCATGGCCCCAACAACCCCTCCCCGTGCCGCAAGGGCCCTTGATGGTTCCGATGGACTTTTACCCAGCACCAGCTCCGAGACAAGACCTTCCCATGGGCTGGGTGAAACTGGAAGCTACTTTTGACGGGGATCCCTCCAAACTCGGATTTTTCCTAGTGCAGGTAGCACAATTCTTCAACCGGTGGGGACACCTCTTTGGTAGCGAGGCCAGCCAAATCGAGCATCTCGGTTCTCGTTTACAAGGCAAAGCAGTAGACTGGTATGTAGGACTATACAATATTGGGGCCCCGGAACTCAATACTCTCCAGGGGTTGGTGGATGCTATTCGAGCACAATACGAAGACCCCTTAGAGGAAACTAGGGCCCGAACAGAATTGCAAGCCATTAGACAAGGCAGCATGTCGGCAAGAGACTATGTTACGAAATTCCGACAACTAGCTGCTAAATGCCCTAGGTGTGAGGAATCCACCAAAATTATCCTGTTCAAACAAGGGCTGAACCCGAGGCTTCTAGATAGAGCCCTTATGCAGGACAACCCACCTACTCTATTGGGCTGGATCCAACTCGCGTGCGAAGTTGAAAATCGCATTTTGGAAGTCCGCTTGGTTGAACAACAACAACAAACGGGACAAAAACGCCCTCTGACTTTACAGAAGGGAGGACGGGGTGCTGGATACGCAACTCGCGGAGCGAGAGATGCTAGATGGCAGCAAGGGTTGTGTTTGCAATGTGGACAAGCCGGTCACTTTGCAGCACAATGCCCCTACCGGCCTGTGCAAAGACCTCCACTCCAACTACGGCGTCCAACCCCTACCCCATTTCCTCCATTCCAACGCCCAACACCGGCTCCCAGAACGGGCAGAGGTCGCGGTGCTCCCCTGCGACCTGCCTCAGACAGGGGGTTAGAGGCGGAAGAAATCATGGAATACGACCCCGCTTCCCCAAATGTAGAGGGGAATCCAGAAAGCCCTCAGTCGGGAAACGAAATGGATCTGTCGTAAAAGGGCCCAAACGACAGATCCACCCCAAGCCCGTCCCTACACGGGACCGGCCGCCTGGGTCCATATTATTCATGCCTGTGACTTTGCTTAACCCGGAGAGGAAGATGCACATCCGTGTACAAGCTCTCATCGACTCGGGCTGTTCGAGAGACATCATCGCCCCAGCCCTAGTCAACGGACTGGTCCTACCAGTCCGCGAATTGCAAAACCCGGTGATTTTTGAACAAATGGATGGCACCAACATGAACCCTGTTACCACAGAAACAATTCCAGTGGTCACAGGCATGGGCCAACACTGGGAGAAAAGATCTTTCGTCATCAGCTCTACTGCCAAATACCCATTAATTCTAGGCAGCAAATGGCTTTGTGATCACAACCCCCACATAAATTGGGCAGAAGGGTGCGTCACCTTCAATCACGCCAACTGTAAAACCCATCGATGGGACCAAAAGTGGGGCAGTGATCCCTCCCACACCGAAAAGGCTCTTCTCACCCGGGAGGACATAAAACAAATACCCGAATATTATTGGCCTTTCTTGAACGCTTTCTCCGAAGAAGAAGCCAATACTTTGCCCCCGCACAGGAGAACCGACTGCGCAGTAGAGATATTACCCGGGGCCTCACTGCCCAAAGGCCGACTCTACCCTATGAATCCCCGTGAACGGGAAGAGCTCAGAAAATTCATCGACACCAATCTCCAAAGGGGATTCATCCGCCCAGCCAATAGTCCCCATGCGGCTCCAGTCCTCTTCGTAAAGAAAAAAGATGGGGGACTCCGGCTATGCACGGATTTTAGAGGACTTAATGCGGTGTCAACCAACAACGCCTATCCCATCCCACTCATCCGAGACCTCCTCAACGTCGTGGCCCAAGGTAAGATCTTTACGAAATTAGATTTGAAAGATGCTTACTTCCACGTTCGTATTAAGGCAGGGGATGAATGGAAGACAGCGTTTAATACGCCCCTCAGACAGTTTGAGTACTTAGTTATGCCGTTTGGTTTGGCGGGAGCCCCGTCCGTTTTCATGTCCATGATAAATGAAGTCTTACATGAATTCCTCTATAAAGGAGCTGTGGTGTACCTTGATGATGTGTTAATTTACTCAGACACCAAGGAGGACCACATTCAACTAGTCCAAAAAGTTCTGGCTACGTTAATGAAAAATAAACTGCCCATCAAGTTATCCAAATGTGAATTCCATAAAACCGAGCTCACTTACCTTGGTTACTGTATTTCCTCAGAGGGTTTGAAGATGGATCCATCTAAAATACAAGCGATCCAAGAATGGCAAACTCCCACCACCCGTAAAGAACTACAGTCCTTCCTGGGTTTTGCCAACTTTTACAGAGACTTTATTGCAAATTTCGCGCAAATCACACTCCCCCTAACAGAACTATTAAAAACCAAAGATAAAGGGGACCAGGCAAAGAAACCCTCCTCCAGAATACACTGGACATCCGATTGCCAAACAGCCTTTGAATGCCTAAAAGGGCAGTTCGTTACAGAACCCGTCCTCTCCCACCCCAACGAAAACTGTCCTTTCGTAGTGCAGGTCGACGCCAGCGATACGGCCATTGGAGCGGTATTATTGCAGAAGGGGGAGGATGAAAGGCTGCGGCCTTGTGCATTCCTTTCAAGAAAATTCTCGGAGGCTGAGAGGAATTGGAATGTATGGGAGAAGGAAGCCTTCGCTGTCAAAGCGGCCCTCAATAACTGGCGACATTGGCTAGAAGGGGCGAGGCACCCTTTCGAGGTTTGGACTGATCATAAAAATCTGGAGGCCCTTCGAAGCCCTCGCAGACTAAACGCCAAACAATTACGATGGGCAGAATTCTTTTCCAAATTCAATTTCACTTTAAATTACCTCCCGGGCAAAACTAACTTTCTTGCCGACGCCCTATCGCGCATGCCCCAACACAAAAGCAAAAGGGAGGAGACTATAGACACAGTCTTCTCACCTACGCAATTGGGAGGCGTGGTGACTACCCGCAGCCGAGCAAGCCAGCCCCTCCCGCACAGCCAAGAGTGGAAAACGAAACTTAAAGCTGAAGTGGAGAAGGAGGGGGGTAAAGCACCCAAAACCAAACTGATTCAATCCCCACAGGGGGATTGGCTAGCCGGAACCAAACTTTATGTCCCGGACAGCCTCCGACGGGAGGTCCTACAGCGATGTCACGATGCCCCCACGGCCGGTCATTATGGATACCTAAAAACGTTACATTTAATACAACGGCAATTTTGGTGGCCGGGCATGCGCAAGGACATTTCTCAATATGTTGGTTCCTGTCCCATTTGCCTCAGCGCCAAAACTCGGAAAGGGAAACCTCCGGGTCTCCTACAACCGTTAGAAACACCTAACCGACCTTGGGAAATAATATCCATGGACTTTATCACTGATTTGCCCAATTCAAAAGGACATAATTGCATTTTAGTAGTGGTAGATCTGTTCTCCAAACAAGCACATTTTATTCCATGTAAGGCTGTACCCACCGCTCGAAAATTGGCGGATTTATTCTTGAAACACATTGTAAAATTACATTCTTTTCCGTCCAAGGTGATTTCGGATCGCGGCGGACAGTTCGTTGCCAACTTCTGGCGGGAGCTTTTACAAATGTTGAATATTGAACAAGGAATCAGTTCAAGCCACCACCCACAAACCGACGGACAGTCCGAAAAAACTAATCAGATTTTAGAGCAGTTCCTTCGTTGCTACATTAATTTCCAGCAAGATAATTGGGTGGACCTTCTCCCTCTAGCTGAGTTCTCATACAACAACAGTGTACATGCTTCCACTGGGGAGGCTCCGTTCAAGGTTGTATATGGAGTTCACTTCAACCCTTTCCCGTTGGACACTCCACCTCTTCATTCCCCTAGTTCGCCGGATGTATCCTCATGGTGGGGGGAGGCCGCTCACCAATGGACTCTTATAAAACAACACCTCGAGAAAGCCAAGCAGGATTACAAAAAATACGCAGATCGCCATCGTGCGGCCGATTGGGATTTACATCCTGGAGATCATGTCTACATTTCTACCAAGAATTTAAAACTGGCCCAAACCAGCCGCAAATTAGCATTGAAGTTCCTCTGACCTTTTCCTGTGCGCAAAGTAATCAACAAAGTGACTGTTGCCGTAAATTTACCAAAAAATTTGCGCCAAGTTCATGATACATTCCATGTCAGTCTCTTAAAAAGAGCCCCAACCGATGACAAATGGTACGTCAAAGCTCCACCCATTCCAACTCTAATAGATGACCAAATACACTATGAAGTACAACAAATTCTGGACTCTAAATTCAAACGTAACCAACTTTTTTACCTCATTAGGTGGAAGGACTTTGATTCTGGTTATGATGAGTGGGTGAACTCTGTACATGTTCATGCTCCTAGATTAACTGAAGCTTTTCATACTCGCTACCCATACAAACCAGGGGGGAATTTGTTTTAAGGGGGGCAGAATGTCAGGTCCAGTGTATATATAAACTGTACTGACTCCATTTTCTAATGCTTCTAGTGTTTAAGTGCTTTCCCCACAGGTGCACCAGTTCCCAAGCAGATTTCTCACCGGATGAGATTGTTTTGTCTAACACCGTTCCACCACCGTTGGCCTTGAGAGGGAGCAACTTCCCAAGACTGAAAGATGTTGTTTTGAGAACTATGGGGGGAGGCTGGTGCAGCTGGGAACTGTTACTTTGTACCTCATGCTTTGCCCTTCATTGGTAACAATGATCTTGTACCATCCTGAGTCTCCTATTCAGGACAGTGGACTATAATGAACCATTTCTACAGTAAAGTTTCCTTATTCAAACAATGGACTCTTGTTTGCGTGTAAAGGGGAACCTGTGAGAAGGACATTATTTAGCCACAGTCTGACAGCAACCAAGACCCATGAGCGACAATAGGACTTTCCCCTTTCAAAAGACTGGTCAACAGACCAAAGGCCAGAAGAAGGCCCATCAAGCATGACTATCCTCAAACGACAACCATGCAGATCGGGGGCTGACTTTAGGAATTCTCAGAACAGTGGCTAAAAACCGTGACAGACAGATGGGTACTGGAAACAGTATCCAAGGGCTACTCACTAGAATTCCAGATGAGACCCCCAAATCATGTGGTTCACATACAACAGAACTCCAGGGAGACGAAACATCTGCAGATTCAGAAGGCGATCCTACACCTTCTAACTATCAAAGCAATAGAACCAGTTCCTACACCTCACTGGAACAAGGGAGTGTATTCAGTGTTCTTCATTGTTCCAAAAAAGAACGGGGGTCTCAGGGCCATATTGGATCTGCGCTGGCTGAATCAGTTCATTGCTTCATGCAAGTTCAAGATGGAGACCCTGAAGTCCATTATGGGGGCTATACAGAATGAGGACTTCCTGGCCTCCATAGATCTCTCCGAGGCCTATCTGCATATTCCAATCAGGTAGACTCACAGAAGATACCTATGCTTTGTGTACAATGGAGAACATTACCAATACAAGGCTCTCCCTTTTGGCCTCAAGTCCTCGCCCAAGATGTTCATGAAGGTGTTAGTGACCTTGATAGCCGCCCTCAGACTACAAGGGGTCTCCCTGTTTCTGTATCTGGACAACATCCTTATAAAGGCCCCCTCCCAGGCTCAGGGGGAGGAGGCCATTCAGACGACAATAGCATGTTTAGAGGATCATGGATTCGTGATCAACAAGGAGAAGAGTGCACTATCTCCTACGCAGGGAATATCACACCTGGGAGTGACTCTGGATACTATCAAAGACAAAGCCTTCATTTCGGAGGAGAGACAACTCAAGATAGTCTCCCTAGTGACATTCATTCAGAGGGAGACGGATGTGGAAGTCATGCAGTTGGCCAAACTTCTGGGAATGACTTATCCTGTCAGGACACCCTGACATGGTCCAGATTCCATACCTGTCCACTGCAGAAGTTGTTAAGACCTTTTCAGAGGATCATAGCGCACAAGGAACACCGACACATAAAGATACCGGTGTCGCTGAAGGAAGAACTGAACTGGTGGACAGCACCATACAGGTTCCAGGAAGGGGTTCCTCTCAGGGAACCACAATGGGTCATGATGACCACAGACACAAGCCTGACTGGATGGGGGAGCACACGTGAAGGGCAGCATGGCCCAAGGTGCATGGTTGCTAAAGGAAAGAGAAAACAGCATAAACTGGCTGGAACCGAGGGCCATCAAGATGGGACTCTGGGAACTCGAGGATGTATTGATGGGACACCATGTACTAATAGAGTCGGACAACACGACAGAGAAGGCATACGTGGACAGACAAGGAGGTTAAACATGGAAGCGGAGGAGATCATGCTGTGGGCAGAACAGAACCTGAAATCGATCAAGGCCGTACATGTAGCAGGTGTACAGAACACAGTCGCAGACTGGCTGAGCAGGAACTAAGTAGACCAGGTGGAGTGGATGCTACATCAGAAGGTCTTCAGTCAGGTGTGTCAGAGATATGGGAAACCGCAAATGGATCTTTTCGCCATGGCTCAGAACGCCCAGCAGCTAAAATTCTTCTCCAGAAGAAGAGAGCAAGGGCTTGGATGCACAAAACGAAGACTGGCCTGGGGTTCTTATTTACATGTTTCCTCCACTGAAGATCCTAGACAGAGTACTCCAAAGGATAGTTCAGCAACGAGCGGAAGTAATAGTGATTGCTCCCTTTTGGCCACAGAGACAGTGGTTCCAAGAATTGAAACAGCTCTCGATTGCGGAGCCATGGAGACTGCCACACTGGAAAGATCTCCTGTCACAGGGGAAGATGCTTCATCTGGACCCAGGACCACTGAAGTTAACAGCCTGGAGATTGAGCGCGAACAGCTCGCTAAATTAGGATATACAGATTGTGTCATAGCTACTATGCTGGCCTCCAGGAAGAGGTCCACGAACAGGAGCTACAATAAAACGTGGCAGACATTTCATAGTTGGTGCAGAAAGAGGAACTGTGAGCCGTTGACAACACCAGTGACAGAAGTACTATTGTTCCTTCAGGAGGGACTGAGTAAAGGACTTAGTACCAGTACACTCAAGAGACAAACTGCGGCCATCTCGGCTGTTAGGGGGTCAAAGGGGGAAACATCTCTCACCAGGCACCCACACATCCGAAGGTTTTTGAGGGGGACCATGCTCATTAATCCATCGCAGGTCCATAGGTTTCCTGCGTGGAACCTGAAAGTTGTTTTGAAGGCACTCACCAGGGAGCCTTTCGAACCTATGGCCTCTTGCCCTCTTAAGGAGCTGACACTTAAGACATTATTTCTAATGGGAGTTACGTCAGCTAGGAGGGTTTCAGAAATTAGGGCTTTGTCAGTGAATAAGGAAATCTGTATCTTCCATAATGCTCAGACCCAATCCTACTTTCATCCCTAAGGTGAATTCTGCTTTCCATAGGGGTAAGGATATTGTTCTGCTGCCCTTCTGTTCTAATCCCAAAAGGAGAAGGAATGGCATAAGTTAGATTTAAGACGGGCATTAAGTTGTTACTTAGACAGCACTGAACCTTTTCGCAAGACAGACCATATGTTCGTCTCCTTCAGAAAGGGCTCATCAGGGGAAAAGGTATCCACCCCCACTCTGAGTAGATGGATAAGGGACTGCATTTCTCTAGCTTATAGGGCTAGACAGCTGACTCTTCCAGAGGGAGTAACGGTTCATTCTCTGCGGGGGGAAGCGACGTCTGCAGCATATAGGACTTTCCCGTCTCTAGAAAGAATCTGTAAGGCCACTACATGGAAGTCGGTGCATACTTTCACAAAGCATTACAAGGTGGACAAGATAGCTTCGGCAGAGGCAGCGTTTGGTAGGAAGGTGCTCCAGCACACTCTATGAACGGATCTGTCCACCCTAGGGTGTACTGCTAGATGTGTATCCCATCAGTCAAGACTGACCCACTCCCATACCACTGGATAATGGAAGATTTGCATTCACTTTGAAATGCTTTGGGGAGCTTTGGGGGGACCCGGGGGGTTAGGTTTAAAGGGCCCTTTTGCAAGCAGCAGGGCCCTTTAAACCTATCCATTCCCTCCCACCTTTTCCTCCCCCCCCCCACTTACCTGGCACTGGCAGAAGGGAAGGCTGACCGTCTCTGCCAGCTGGCTGCGGCGGCCGTGGCGGCAGCAGGACAGATGGCCCTCTCTGCCGGCCAGCCATGTCGGCACAGCGCCAGCAGGAGGGAAGGCCCTCTCTGCCGGCCAGCCACGCCGGCGCAGCGCCAGCAGGAGGGAAGGCCCTATCTGCCAGCCAGCCGCGCCGGCTGTGGCGGCGGCAGGGAAGACCCTGGCTGCACAAGGTAAGTGGGGTGGGGGGATAGGGTTAAAGGGTAGGGTGGGTGTTTAGGGATGGGGCGTCTGCTTCGGATTTTGGGGGGTTCTGGATCTTTTTCCCGCTTCGGGGCACCCCTAGTCTGCAGTAGAAAGGAGAAGGCAACCAGTACCTTCCATGAACTGTGCTTTTTATGAATCTAGGCCTTTATTTCATGAATACCTTTCCTTTCATATATTTGTAGGAGATTAGCAGCCAGATGCAAACCTAGCAATATGTAGTATATGGGCTCTGAAACTGCGTAGTATAATTCTTGAAATTATAGTGACTAGCATACTCATTTGAAATTGCATAGAAATTGAGGAAGCTAATTCTAATAATCCAAACTTGAATTTGTGTAGGGCATTGTACATTGATTTGTTTTTGCCCAAAATAATCAGTTTCTTGGTGGTTTGTCATCCCCGCTTAAACAACAGAAGGTATGTCATATTTTCTGAAATACATATATAAATATACTTCTTGCTGGCAGTGGAGATTTTAAAAAATGTACAAATACTCTCTGAGCTCAGTGAATGCATTAGCCAGCTACGCCAAATTTTTGTGATCCTTTAGTGGTTATACATCCATCTGGAGGCTCGTATCAGAATGATTTTAAGAGCACGGAGGCAGAAACTGTGATCTCCCAGTTCCTAAATTTATGCCTGGATTTGTCTTTAATTATATAGTTCAATGCATAGTCGAGGTAGGTACAAACTTGGTAGGGATATCTGCATTCTCATATTGAAGAGATAAAATGTAAGACTACAGGTTATTAAAGCAGCTTAGTTGCTTGGTTAGTCAGGACATTGTAAAAGACTGTAAAATTTGTATTTGTGTATCTTGTATCTATCAATTGAATGCACGACCAGTATTGACAAGAATGTACATTTGAGTGAAAATTACTGTCTTCCCACTTCCTAGTATTTAACATTTAGAATTCAGAAATCCCAGATTATAAAATGGTGTGAGTGCAGTGTCATATCCTTATTATGCTTAAACTCTGGCATTAGATGTTTAAGCTTAAGTTTCTGATATTTTTATTATCTTTTGTTTTAAAAAGATTGCCTTTTTAAAATTGGTTACTAATTTTAATTAGTATTTAAATGGAGATGATGTTCAACTATGTTTTGGTTTACTTGTATAAGACATGCAGAGTCAAGGGAGTATTCAGACGTGTCTATTTATTTTGTATTAAGGAAGTTCTGCCAAACCTGCTCTTATGCACAGATTTGCAAAATTATTGGCTCTGTTTTGACATAGCTGCTTTGGAGCTTTGAATTCGAATGTCATAAATTGTAGTTTAACCACCAGTATTTTAATAATCATCTAGAGAATCACTATATCCAAAGCAATAAATGTACTTTCTCAGCAGACCTCCATTTTCTCTATGAATGATTGCCAGATCGCAGACTTGCTGTGAGACAGGAAAGGGAACTTCAACTAAACGTAATAACAGATAAACAGTGCAAAGGATGACTACTTGTGGGCAAGTTCAATAGCTTAAAGAATGCAGGTTCAATAGCTAATAGTCTAGTGGCAGATGATTTACTGCAGCAGCTAAACAAATCTGGCCCTGTAGATGATTGCCCAGGAACAGTATTTACTTTATTTAACTTTTACTTTACTTTTTATTTTTTAATTTATTTTTATTTTTAAATTGTATAACTCCACCTTTCTGCCTCACAAGGGCCACCAAGGCAGTGAACAAATTAAAATATGCAATAAAATCACATTTTAAAACCATTAAAACCACCCAATAAAACCACCATTAAAGCAATTAAAACCAGAGCTAAAATACAGAACAAATCAACAATTTGTTCTTGTTGCTTTTTGTTTCTTGAGAGATGGAAGAGTATGTTAATGAATGAATAAATGAATACAACTAAACAAAACATGTATTAAATATTCATTAGGTTTGAGGTTCTCTTCACCCATCGATCCCTCCAGTATTTATGGATTAGTTGCAGGATGCATCTATCTTTTATCTGAAAAGGATGGCATGCAGAAGTGCTGTGGTCTTAGTGAGACATTATATAGGCCTCTGGAGAAGCAACATATAATTTTTTAAAATAAATAAAAAATTAACTGTGACAGTTGGTCTGCAGTCATCATTACCCCTTCTCTAACTTAATCTACTTGTAAGGGTAGATAAAAAGCTTAGAGCTGTGAGCTGTAACTTCTTCCTGTCTTAATGGAAGAATCTTGTTAAGCCCACAGGAAGCAAGTGTCTTAATTTTTTCTAAGGAAAGACATCCAATATCCATGCTGTCTGTAGTTGTTAAAAGAAACTGGGTTTGGTGGGTGTTGCAATCCTTTTCAATCTACCTGGTTCCCTGTAGAAATATTTCTCAAATGGTCTGTGAGGAACCCTTCTGTGACATGCCATTTACTCTTCTGCTTCATGTCAAACATAATCCAATATGCTCTCTAACATGTTGTTTTCCAGTCTGAGCAGCCAGCCTTAGTATTATAACATTAACTTTTTGTTTCTGTAGATATTGCTGCTTGTCTCCCTACTGTTTTTCTTTAAGGTAGTAGTTTTATCAGTAGTTGTTAGGTAAGATTTAGGTGTCACAAATGAGGGCTTGCAACAAAATGTTGAGGATTGTGTCAGGGTGACCTGCAGGGGGAGACACACTGGGAGCCCCTTCTTAAAGATCCTTCTCTGCACCCCCCTTCCAAGGATCCTTCTATTCCCCCCCACCCCCACCTCACCATCTACTTGCCTCCCTGGCAAAACACCTTTACCCTCCCCTCTTAGTGAATACTCTTAGCCCCCTCCCTCTGGCTCCCTCTCAAACACCTTTACCATTCCCCCTCCCCTGTCAAACACCCTTCGCCTTTCACCTCTTTGCTCCCATAAACCCTCCTCCCTTTTTTCATTTTCCTACATACCAGGGTTGCTGGGCTCAGAGCTGGGCTTGGGCTGGTGCTATTAGCAGTCAGACCCCTCCTTCACGCCAAAAGGGCAGTTTATAGATAAGAAATATCATAAACCTCTTCCTCATTGTGCCATAAGCACAAAACACTGCCTAGCAAGGGAGCACAAATGGCAGCTGGCATGGAGACTGGAAAGTTACCAAGACACGAGTCAAAGGGAAATGACTGATTGGTGGTCCCCACATCAAAAAGAGCAGCAGACATAATGAGGCTTCTTGAGGAAACTCCCAGCCTAAATCTCATCAATGCCCTTCCATGCTTCTCTTCACCTGTCTAGCCTAATCAGGCTGTTCAGTGAACCTAATAGCCTTCCCATTCGATACTAACCAGGTCATTAAGCAATATTTTTACCTATAGCCTATCCCAGATAGTCATGTCACACCTTTCCCAATTTATTGTTACACCTCCGGACAAGCATTAAGGTATTGTTTTTGGAAGCAAGACGTCAGTTTTGTTCCAGGGTTTGTTTCACTCTATAACTGGGCTTCATGTGCACAGTGTGTGTGTGTTCTAGATCCAAATACCCACCCTCAACCTCGCTTGAGCCCCTCTTCTCTCCGTGAAATGTTGGTTGTTTTGCTGCTGCTCCCATGGAGACACACACACCCCACTCCCAATTGCTCTCTCCCACTTCCCTCCCTGTTTTCTAGCTAGCCTTGTATGTGTGCTGTATGTGTTCTATACTTGCTTCTATACTTGTTTTTTATTCCACTTTAAATAAAGTCTTTCCTATTGTATATCTGCCTGTTTATTTGAGACTTCTCTAAGGGAACAATACTGGTATACGTAGGTGGAGATTTCCCAGTTATCCCTTCTAGCTATGTCTCCTTTAATGCTAATTCCCCACATTCACAAGGAAACCCCCCATTAGGGTAAGAGTGGGGTCTCACACGCCACAACGCAGGATGGGTGCACCACTTCTTCCCTCAGCCTGGCTCAGGGTGGATGTGATGCTAATTGTGTTGGCTAATTGCTGCCTGAGGGCCAGCATGTGGGATGGCTCCTGCTTCTCCAGCAGCAGAACTTCACTGCACATGTGCAGCAGTCAGATAAGTAGTTGGGGGGGGGGGTTAAACTCTCCTCCCATTTTTTTTCAGTGTTCCAGATTTTTCTGCAACCCTTGAGGGTTCCCCAAGGTTACAGAAGCATCCTTTTTTCTAGTTTAGTGGTCCCGATCCACAGATTTAAGTACCATGGTTGGGAAGGCATTTGGCTATTAGTACAAAGAAGCAGAGACCGACAAGAAAATATTGCTGATTTGTTATGATGATTTGGGAGGGTGTGGTGACACCAAGGGTGCTCTGGCCCAGGGTGGTGGTGGTGGTGGTGATGGTGGTGGGGGTGGGGAAAGGAACTTGCAGGGAATCCCATTTCTCCTAGCTTTGTTTTCCCCCCTGCCCTGTCACTGCCTCCTCACCCAACCTTTCACTGTTACCCTTCCCCCATCCTATTATTCTCTGTACTCTTTCTCCCCATTCCCAATCACATTCCCCTGCCTTTAACTTACTGTTGGTAGTTCTCCCTCCTGGGCCTGTCAAGGTATTGGCACCATCCCATTCTTACTTTGCCTCCCTCCATCAGTTTCTTGGAGTTAGCTGACTGCCGTTGCTCCTCCATGATGCTGCTTCACCAGCAGCACCATTTGTCACAAACTTATCGTTGTTTAAAACCTAGGTTCAAGGCCCCAATCCAGCACCATGCTGCATGCCTGATCTGGATTGCAGCCTCGTAGGAACTTTTAAACAGGTAAAGCCTTCTGTAAAATGGCATGTGGTTGGGGAGGGCAAGAATCGTGGGGCCAGATTGCAAGGAGCCATGCTGGGCTCCCAGCCCCCCTCAGCAGCACTGTCACCCCCAGTCTGCATCAATGACTCTCCGGGAAGGCTGAAAGCAGCATGAGGAGGGTGTTCCGGGCATCTGCTGCCAAGCTCAGCACAGCTCTTGGCTGCAATAACTCCCCCAGGAACTGGATATCCTGCCCCATCTTCATCCCTTCCATGGTAGAGGTGGTGGAGAATCCCCACCAAGCCCCAGCTTAATTTTTGCAGCAGCAGCAGCAGCAGCAGCAGTGGCAGCTTCACCTCCTCAACTGTGGTGGCCTGAGGTAGATGTTGTTCTGTGCAGATAACCTTGTTCTTTTGGTGGGGTTAACCCCACCCCCAGTATATTTCAGGTGGTTTTCAGATTTTTCTGTTACCCTTGGAGGTTCCCCAAAGTTGCAGAAGCATCTGCTTTCTAGCCCAGTGGCTCCAATCCATAGTTTTATGATATGACAATGATCATGTGAATATTTTTAGGCATTGATCTTACAGGATGAGCTATAATACACACATAATATATTTTTGCACTGGAGAGAATTTTGTGAGCCCCCCCCCCCCCGGGTTCTTTATTCAGAATAAATGTTGCAGATATATACATCAGCTTTCATTTTAAATAAATGATCTCAGATTGCATGGTTAATTTGAACTCTATTTGAAGTTTGGGGCACTTGTAGAAGTGGGGGAGAAAAGTATATTTGCAGCAGATGCTTAAATGACCAGCAAACGTATTTTATAACAAGCATCATTATTTGATAGTTATGTAATCAAAATAGGAAAATGTTTTTGTGTGATTCCGTTTTTATTAACATTTTGTATTGATTTTCTCAGTTTCCATATCAGTGCATAATAGTTGTTAGATTAGAGATATACACGAAGTGTCATAGCACTATTGGTAATTAATTAGCATACGTAATGAACTAGGCACCTGGTACAGTTTGACAAAAATTCAGTGGTGAGCTGTACTTACGCTTTTTATTGAATGAGGCTCATGCTGGAGAAAAGCACTGGGTTAATGGTTCTGGTTTTCCCTTTGGCCAGTTGAGGATGAAAAGCATGATGAAATACTTTCTCAAAGGATTCAGTAAAATGCATCATGCATAATAGACCAAAACAGAATAAATCAAGGCACTTCTCATCAGGTAATTTATAATTGGAATCACATTGAGGTTACTGTTGGTAGTTAAAACAGCCAAAAGGCCCATTCTTTATAGCAAGTGTAAGTATAATTTCAGTAGTATAGGGTGCTGGAAAGGACTTTTCAGTTACTGTATCCTTTGGTGCTTCATATACTACCTTGATTTCTTGGCTTTTTAGAAGATAGTAGCCCATTCTGGTTCAAATTGAACATGGTTTTACTAGAATGGCTGATTAACAGCCAGCAATAAAAAATTATGGCTGCTGAAAAGAAAATGGTGGTGAGCAGGAGAAAAGATCCCCATGAGAAAAGCCAATCCTAATTTTATGGCCATCACTTTAGAATCCAGCAGCAGGAGAGTAATATTCAACCTCAAAACCAGTGTATAGTCCAGATAGAAGGATGCTCCTGAGACAAGAGTACAGGTAATCTTAAATACAGGTGTGATAACTGCACACTCTACCACACTTACTTTTGTTACTCCTTGTCAGTTTTCCATTCCAAGTGGTAACTGGGAACTAAATTTGTTATGGTGTGGATTTCCTCCCTATGCATATCTTTTTTGATGGCCAAATCTTTGCTGTCTTTTTAGTAGTCTTCTTGGCACTGAACTTCTTAGACAGACATGATTACTTTTTTTTCCTGGTCCATAAAAAGTGCTTACTGCAATAATTTTTCAAATGTTATGGTGTGATGCCTGTCTAATGGTGTGAATTTTTTTCTCCACTCTACCTTTTCCCCTTCCTTCAAACTACTGCTTGATGCCATTCCCTTCTTCTTTCCTCGCATCCTCCCATACTGTTCCTGCCTTCAGTTTCCCTTCCACTGGCCCGTTTCCTTCATAGCTCTCTTATGTAGCTCCCTTACCCAATACCCATCTCCACCTCCTCTTCAGTTCTGTTCATTGACAAATATTTGCATGCACACAACTGTAGGCTGTGGAAAAGATTGGTTTGCTCTGCTATCAGAAGCATTTTTTCTCATTTGCTGTCTGAGGGTTTATTATACCCAACATGTTGATGGTGTTCTTAATATTACGTATATACTGTTGGCACATGGTTACTGGGCTGATGTTGGTTATTGTTTTTAATTATTACTGCCCTGAGTCATTTGTCTTTGACATTTCCAAAAATATTTACGGCTTTCTTTATTGGCTTACTGGTGGAAACTCACCCATATGCTCAGTACTTCATTCTAAATGGGTTCATGCTGGAAGCAGTAAAGTAACAAAAGAATTTTTCAGTTAGTGTGAAGCAAAGGAAATAAATTCTTCAGTAGCAAATGAAAACTTTTTAAAGCTCTTGCTAATGGCAGTCTAACACAAATGAGTTGCTTCTTCTTGAGATTTTTTTTAAAAAGAAACATCTCACGAAAATTAGGCCACTTTCCTAACCTCCCACTCCAGTTCTGGATTCCAGTGCCTTGGCTTCTTTTGCTGTCTGCAGAAAAGAGGCTGCTGTCAGACAGCCAGGAATGCCTTGTGAGATCACAATTGCACAGTTGGCACTTGCAACTTGATATGGCTTGCATATAAAACTAGTGTACACAATAAACAGCCTGCAGTCTTGGGTTAATTACTATGGCTCCTGTAATGATTATTTGCTAGTTGAGGATGGGGCTGGCTGGGTGGGGAAGGGTAGGAATGCTTTATCAAAGTGTCAGCACTTTGTCAAAGGAAGTGATAAATGATTATAGTGCAAGTACTAGTAGTCGCTTTTTCTTCTCCAATGCTCTCTTTTTTGAGGGCAGACATTCAGATGAGCATGCAAGACAGACTGGATGGGCACGAAAGTAGTGTTTTCTGGTTCTACCAATTTCTGAATTGTCAGGAGGAACCTTCCTTATGTTGTGATCAATTTCATGCCCTGTTTCTGTAATAGGAATTTAATTAGGCTTCTGTTGAGTTAATTACCTGTATGCTTTGCCTTTCTCCAACAGAAGACTGAAAAACTTGAGTAAATCATGGAGGTTTGAATTTGCTCAATTTCCTGTCAAAAGTGAGGTCAGGAGGTCCCAGACTGTAGACATGCTTTTCAGGCAGGCAGCAGGGGGTTGGCTCTTAATGGTACTTCAGCAATGCCTAAATGCCTTTTTGAAATGTTACTCCTTTGTGAGGGAAGTCAGAGTTTTTTTGGTGGTGGTGTATGTCGGGGTGTCACTATAAGATGCCAGGGCAGGAGAACATATATTTTGCCCTATCTCTGCCATAGAAGAGGCTACTTAGCTTTTGTGAGAAGAGCATCTCAATTGTACAGTAGTTGTCTTTATCCCATGAAATGGCACAACTGATTTAGATTTAAATTTCATTATTCAGAAAATCGGGACTCATTTAGAAATGTGTGAGATGTTTCTGACATGTCATGTCTGATACATTTTTGCATTGTTTCTAATTTTTGTAATCCTAGTCCTCCTATTGCATGGTTGCATGGATGTCTCATGCTTTATGATTGCATAGTTTTACAATACATAATATTCTTGAAGCGTCTGTGAGAAAGGCATGCTATAAATATAGTAACAAACTAAATTGAAAAACAAGCAATTCTCTCACAGTTGCTGCTGGCTATATACTTAAGTGAAATGTTGTCTTTAATGGTTTTGTTCAGTTCAGAAACAACTTGGTTGGGCAAGGGAATTTGCTACTTTTGCAAGAAGTGTGAAGGGATGTTAAGCTTTATAATTAGAACACTAAAAGGCCACCCCACATTGGGCTCCAGATTACTTGTTTGACTCTAAAGACCTTTATGGATGATTCACCTCACTGTCTAATGGAAGGTTAGCTTATTAAAAGAGAAGGAATCTAGCAGTAAGGTGTACAATGAGGACAATCCAAATGCATTAAGAGCATTACTGTACTGCCACCCTGTGAATATGCCATCTTCAGCACTACTTTGGTATACCAGAATACCAGTGGTATTCAGATTGATGTAAAAATTGTAAAAAATGAAAGCATGTGTATTTTGGACTTGACCAAGCTATTCCACCTCCCACAAGTTATTCCTAAAGATGTTCTTTCTGGTGTGGCATCTAATACATGGAAAATCTTGAAGGTGTGCCAAATGGTTTAAGTTCTTTCAGGGACCAGCCAGTGTGGTACAATTCAACATGCTAGTTGTAGTTACTGGAAAGTGTTTTTGGTCAGTGGTGAGGGTTCCTCTTTTGTATAAACCCAGATTCACATTTCCATGGTAATCTCTTCAATTTATTAGCCCCTTCTTCTATATGTTCTGTTATTTCTGTCTGACAGTAACTGTGAATGGACAGTGTGTGTTTAGAAGTGCCTCTGTTTGCACTTTTGCTGTAGAGGCTAGAGCATTGGACTAGGACATAGCAGACCCAGGTTCAAATCCACACTCTGCCGTGGAAGCTTGGTGGGTGACCCATTTTCAGTCTCACCTAATAGGGTGGTTGTGAGGATTAATTAGTGGAGAGGAGAAAAGGCAGAATATATATAAAATGAATTTTTGAAAGAAAAAATAAAAATTGCCTCTCAATCTTGGTCTGTATCTGTGCTAGTCAAATTGGCTTCCTTATGTTGGCAGGATGGATCTAGTTAAAATTAAGGTGAAATAAATAACTTTGAAATTCATCTTTACCTGTCTTCTGGATATTTTTCTTTAAATAACTTAGTGGACTGTTTAAAACCATAGAACAAACTTACTTTTGTTTAAACTAGAATATTAGCCTTCTGTATTGAACTAGGAATGTTTTCCTTTTTGTTTATGTGCCCATTTTGTGTCAGATTTATGAATTTGCCTCTCTTTACTTCATTTCCTCTGAAATAGTGGCACTAGTCTAGTTTTCAATTTGTTTGCCTAGCCTGTAAGTATAAAGGTTTAAGAGCTTTTAAAGAAAGAACACTGAGGAAGAGGCAAGCGAGAGGAGCTAAATTTTAAAACTCTCTAGTTTGTCTCCCACAAATCTTTTTCTGCTGTTTTATTTCTAACATCTCTGAATGTACTTCATTGTTTGCTCATGATCAGAATAAATAAATATAACATTTTATATAGACAACAGAAGTTAGCATTCTGTAAGAGAAATACACTTTTGAAAGCTATTTTTATAAACTGTTCACACCTGGTACTAATGATGGGTATTGCTTTTTGTCTATTTCTGTTTTAGAGCTTAATATGACCTTGGTTTAATCTTCCATCTCTCTTTTTACAGAAGTGGAGCAGTGTAAGCAATCCACTCTTTCTTCCTCTGATTCCACCTCAGTCACAAGGCTTCACTGCTATTGTTCTGACCTACGATCGGGTTGAGAGCCTATTCAGAGTAATCACTGAAGTGTCAAAGGTGCCTAGTCTTTCCAAGCTGTTAGTGGTTTGGAACAACCAGAACAAAATTCCCCCAGAAGGTAAGTCATATAAAGCACTTAATTCCTTGCACCATATGTACTTTGGACACCACTTTTTCTCCTTTTGTAGTCTAGCAATCACAAAGATCAATAAAAATGCCATTTTAAGTTTACTTTCATTTCACTTTACCAAATATAAATAGTAAGATAAGATCTATGGTACCCTAGTCTCCTAAGAGGTCCATCAAGGCCTAAGTCTTTGGGAGTTTTAGGGCTTCCGTGCCCAGACTATACTGTTATATAATAATCTTATGTTCTTCTCTGAATTATTGCAACAGCTATCTTGAGCCTTGGTAAAAGGAAAAATAGGAATTCAAACAAATACAGTTGTTGCGGCTCATGGCACAAGTACTGATTATATGCTCCATGAAAATATTTCTCTTATTTTGTTTAACAAGCTATGCAACTTCCACAATCAGATTCTCAAAATCACAAGCTAGGTCACTTACTTGGCAAGCTGTGAATGATTCTTATGAAATAAAAATATGCACAAAATAAAATATTGGGTGCTGGTCCTTTCAGCTATTAACTCCAAAGCGACCATAGACATGCTTGCCAAAAGTTTTTCTTTCCTGCCAGACTATACAGTTTTAGGTTTCATTTAATTTCTGTTTCAAATACTATTCATCACCTTTAACATTTAATTTGTTGAATTGTTCTTTTCATGAAGGAGAAAAAACTACCTGAACATAGTTAAAGAAGCTGTCCTTTATCATGAAGTTAATTAATCATACATTTAAAAAAGATCATGCATTTTCTACTTGGATCCCTGAAATTGTCTGAAAGCTCCTTCAAAAATTACATGCAGATGTACCACTAAGGAGAATGTCTTACTGTAACCTCAGTGAATTTCACAGTTTTGTTCTGAATTGATGGAATCTGCAAGTTAACTTAAGCTTCAGTATTAACTTCTGTAATATAACTTCATATACTGTATTCATTTAAAAACTTGACTTCTCTCACTGTTTCTTGAAATTTTCTAAAATCTGCTGGCATTTCCCTAAGTAACAATATTAACATTGTTCTCTCCACTTTGCATTCTACATGAGAATTCAGAATGCAAAGTAGAGGGGGCAGTAAGTTTCACAGAGCAATCCTAAGCAGTCCTAAGACCCTTTGAATCGTCTTCGTCCTTCTGTGCAGCCCCACATTGGGACTGCGCAGGCGCAGGCCAGCCGCGGAAAAGATTTTTCTAGCTCTAAGAGATGTGAGGGGGACGTTCGGATCCACCGCGCATGCGCGCCGGTGTTCCCGCCAATTTTGAATGCATATATATCCGAACGTCCCCGGCATTCCCTCAGTTCCTTTTTCGCCGCCGTCGAAAAGGTTCTTATTGTCTAGCGTTCGTTTCCAGCGTCTCTTCGGAGTTTTGGATCGTTTCTTCTGCTGGTCGGTATTTTCCCCTTGTCATCTGTCGGGAGATACCGTTCATTATGTCGCAGACATCTTTGTTTAAAAAGTGTCATAAATGCGGCACTAAGATGACCCATTCGGACGGCCATGAGCTCTGCCTCATCTGCCTGGGCGAGGGGCATGTTGTCGAGCGCTGCTCCATTTGTATGTCCTTCACTCCGAAGGCAAGGAGTGATCGGAAGGCCAGGCTCCGTGCCTTCTTGTGGGATGCCAACCTTCTCCCCCCCAAGCCATCGGGCTCCTCGGGAGATAGGCCGCGCTCCGCCGCTCCGTCACCGGCGCCGTCTCGTAAGTCGCCAGAGCCGCTCCCCTCGGAACCGACGGGGCAACCCGTTCCGGAGGCCCGACCTGATTCCGGTTCCGGGGATCGTCCTTCGAGCCGGAAGGCCAAGAAGCGTTCCGCTCCCAAGCCGAAGTCCTCCTCCAAGCCTTCGGTTCCGGAGGCTGTTTCGGAGCCCCCGTCCAAGAAGGCCAAGGCGAAGTCGAGGGCCAAGGGCCGTGCATTGTCCCCAGCTCCGACTGTGCTGCCTGGTTCTCCGGCCGAACCAGTCCTGATACCCGACGATGTGGTGAGTCTCCACACCCCGTCGCCTCCTTGCACGCCTCCTCCGTCGGTTCCCGAGGAATTTATGCCGTTTCCGCCTTTCCCGGAACCGTTCCAATCTTTTGAGCGCTCCCTGCCGTCCGCCCCGGCGCCTTCAGAGGCCTCCGTTCCACTGCCGTCTACCTCGTCGGTTCCGATGCCTCTTCGCTGGCCTGCCCCGGTGCCTGCTCCTCTGCCCCCTTGCCAACCGGTCGCGGGGGTTGGGAACATGACCTCCTGGCAGGATTTTGTGGCGTGGTTCCAGCAGTCGCTGCCCTTCCTGCAACATCCGTCGGTTCCGATGGTCTCCGTTCCGGCTCAGCCAGTCGGGCTCCCAGCACCCGCTCCTCCACCTCCGGGCTTGCCTCTGCGACCGCCGGTTCCTGCAACTTATCCGTCGGCCCCGACCGCTCACCGGTCTTCGGTTCCGACGCAAACCTCGCCGGAGTTTTCGGATTCCGAGGATGATGAAGGTCTGGCGTCACCGTCGGAGTGCTCTTCAGACGCGGCCTCGGATCCTTCCCCGGATGACACCGTGGGTGGGCCCCGCTCATCGTCCCCGAATGACGATTACAGGCTATTCTCCGAACAAATGGTGCGGATGGCCGCCGCGCTGGAGATAGACGTCTCCTCCACGACCTCCAAGCCCAAGAGTAAGCTGCTGGAGGCGCTGTATTCCGGGTCCCCCGCGTCGGTGGCGTTTCCCCCTGTGGAGGATTTTGTTGATAACGCTCTCGCGCTCTGGCAGACGCCGGCGTCCCTGTCCGCGACGGCAAAGAAGGTGGAACGGTACTACCGTTTAAAGCAAGGTGATTGCCCGTACCTCTTCAATCACCCGAAACCCTCGTCGATCGTGGCTGAGGAGGGTCAGGCTCGGTTCCGTTCCGGTTCCTCGTCGGCCCCGGCGGACCGAGAAGGCAGAAAGCTGGATGGCGTGGGCAGGAAACTCTACTCATCCGCGTCTCTGGGATTCCGTATTGCCAACTTCCAGGCCATAATGGGATCCTATAATCTATTCCTGTGGAAGAGGCTGTCCTCTTACCTCTCCGACCTCCCGGAGGATCGCCGCCACCTGGTTAAGGCCCTCCAAGCCGAGGCCGTGAAGCTGTCAAAACAGCAAATGACAGCTGGCAAGGACGCCGCCGACTCTGCAGCGCGAGCGATGGCAACTTCGGTGGTCCTGCGTCGGCACGCCTGGCTCCGGTCCACGGCCCTGCCTCCAGAGAAGAAGGCGAAGGTGGAGGACTTCCCGTTCGAGGGGCCCCAGCTCTTCTCGGAGAAGACGGATGAGTCCCTCTCCCTGATGAAGAAGAATCAGCAGACGGCCAAGTCCCTCGGGGTCGCCCCCTCAGCCCAGTCGTCGGGTCCGAGGTATCGCTATGGTCGGTTCCGATCCTACCAGACCCCTTACCAGCCTTACCAGCAGCGTCAAGGGCGCTTCTTCTCGGGCCAGTCCTACGGTCACCGATCCTACTCTGCCCAGCAGCGTCACCCTTCCAGGCGCTCCGGCCGGTCCAAGGGCAGGCAACAGCCCTCTTCGCCCAAGCCTTCAACCTCGGCGCAGAAGCCCTCGGTCTTCTGACTACGCCTGGACGCTCCCCCGTTGGCCTCCGAGGGTGCTTCCTCTGCTGCCCAGTTTCTGGACAGGCTTCGACCTTTTTTGCCCTGTTGGCAACGTGTTACTTCTGACGCTTGGGTCCTGTCCATTGTGGCCCATGGTTACAAGTTAATGTTTACGGATGCACCCCCTCTCTCTCTCCCTCCCCGTTGTTCTCCATGTTGTGATGTTGTGTTACACAATAATGTTATGGAGTTGGTTACCAAAGGTGCTGTCCGGGTGGTCAATGTCTCTACTTCCCCATGGGGATTTTATTCCAGATACTTCCTTGTGGATAAGAAGGGTGGAGGTTCCCGGCCTATCTTAGACCTTCGAGGCCTCAATGGTTATTTGAAGGCTGAGAAGTTTCGCATGCTGACCCTGGCGCGAGTCATGGAACTCCTGGAAGTGGGCGTCTGGCTGGCCATTCTAGACCTGAAGGATGCCTACTTCCACATTTCTATATTTGAGGGCCACAGGAAATACCTGCGGTTTGTGTATGGGGATTCTGTGTATGAATATACAGTGTTGCCCTTCGGGCTAGCCTCTGCACCCAGAGTGTTCACAAAGTGCATGGCCACCGTAGTGGCATACCTGCGGTCCCAGGGTTGCTTTATCTACCCGTACCTGGATGACTGGCTCCTGGTGGGACCCTCACCTGACTCTCTCCAGGCCCATATTGCCCTCACTTTGTCCGTGCTGGCTAGGCTGGGCTTGGTGGTTAATGGGGATAAGTCTATCCTGACCCCAGGCATGGCCATTAGGTTTATTGGGGTCCATTTCAATTCCCTGCGGGGTAGAGCCTACCTGCCCCCAGACCGGTTGGCCAGGCTTTCCGCTTTGGCCCGGCATTTTATGCATTGCCGGTATCAGACTGCCCTTTTGGTTCAGACTCTGTTGGGCCTTATGGCCTCCACCACAGGGGTGGTTTTCTTTGCGCGCCTGCGTATGAGGCCTCTGCAAAACTGGTTTGTCCGGAGGTACAACCCCCTCACCATGGGTCAGCACCAGAGGTTTTCCATCCCCAGGGTGGTGCTGCGCTCTCTGGCCTGGTGGACTGTCCCTGGGAACCTGTCTGAAGGTTGTCCTTTCGGCCCCTTCCTACCTGAGGTCACGGTTTATACCGATGCCTCCAACTTGGGATGGGGGGGGCGCTGTGGACAGCTTTCGGCTCAGGGCATCTGGTCCCCATCTGAGGCATCCATGCATATCAACCTTCTTGAGCTTAGGGCGATCCGTTACTCCCTCGCTTCTTTTGCAGATGCCATTCGGAACAGGAGGGTTCAGGTCCTGTCGGACAATACCACGGCCTGCTACTACCTCAACAAGCAGGGAGGGACGGTCTCGCTCAAGCTCTGCAAGGAGGCAACGACTCTATGGAATTGGGCCATGGTCAACAACGTCCTTCCCAGAGCCGTGCACATTGCCGGGGATCTCAACACCTCGGCGGATGCGCTGAGCAGGGTGTTTTTGCCTCAGCACGAGTGGTCCCTAAACAGGGTTTACCTCGACCAGGTTTTCCGCACATGGGGCACGCCGTTGGTCGACCTCTTCGCCACTGCCCGCAACAAACAGGCCCCGCTGTTCTGCTCCCGGGCCGGCATTGGCCGCCACTCCCTAGGGGATGCCTTCCAAATACCTTGGTCCCCAGGGCTCTTTTATGCCTTCCCGCCCTTCCCGCTCCTGTACAAGGTTCTTTCCAGGGTCAGGGCCTTCCGAACCCACTGTATCCTCGTTGCCCCTCGGTGGCCTCGCCAGGATTGGTTCCCCCTTTTACTTTCCCTGTCCCAGGGGCGATGCCTCTCCCTGCCTCACGCCCCGGACCTCTTAACCAGGGACGGGGTGTGGCATCACGATGTGGCTGTACTGAATCTGACTGCCTGGCTTCTGGGCACCCGGGAGTGAGCCTCTCTTCTGGAGTGCTTGGGGTGATCTTGAATGCCCGGAAACCGTCCACCAGGTTGTCCTATCAGAGGAAGTGGTCACGTTTTTCCCGGTGGTTGGCCCTGAAGGGGGTTTCTCCCTTTAGTTGCCCGCTTCCTGTCATCCTGGACTACCTCCTGGAACTCTGCTCCCAGGGCCTTGCGTTTTCCAGTGTTAAGGTCCACATGGCTGCAATCTCTGCCTTCCATGAGCAGATTGATGGGAAGACAGTTTTTACTCACTGGCTTTCCAAGCAGTTCCTGAAGGGCCTGTTCAAGACCTTCCCTCCTAGGGCCCATCCCATTCCGCAATGGAGTCTCTCCCTGGTTCTCTCCCGGCTGATGCTCCAGCCCTTTGAGCCTCTATCTTCTTGTCCCCTACCTTTGCTCACTCAGAAGGTGGCTTTCCTGGTAGCAATCACGTCCTCTAGGCGTGTTGGGGAGCTGTCTGCCCTGCGGTGTGACCCTCCCTTCCTGCAGTTTTTCCCTGGTACTGTCATGCTCCACACTAGCATGGAGTTTCTGCCCAAGGTAGTCTCAAGGTTTCACCTACAGCAAAAGGTGTTCCTCCCTTCCTTTTTTCCAACACCTTCATCCCCAGGGGAACGAGCACTACACACATTGGATGTAAAGCGTGCTTTATTGTTTTATTTGCACCGCACCAAATGTTTCAGGAAGTCTCCTGCCCTGTTTGTGTGTTACTCTGGCCCTCGCAAGGGCTCACCTGCTTCTGCCCAGTCCATCTCTCGCTGGATTGTGTCTACGATTAAACTTTGCTATCAGCATGCTGGAGTCCAGTGTCCCTTGTTGGTTACCGCTCATTCCACTCGAGCGCAAGCTGCTTCTGCTGCCTTCCTACGAGGAGTGCCGCTCCGGGACGTCTGCCAAGCTGCGACATGGTCCACTGCAGACACTTTCATCAAGCACTATTCTGTGGATGTGCATGCACGACGTGACTCGGCTGTGGGCACAGCTGTCCTGCAGTCCTTGTTCAAGTAGACACTCACACCCGCCCCCATTGGTGAGATGCTAGTTACTCTCCCAATGTGGGGCTGCACAGAAGGACGAAGACGATAAACAGGGTTTCTCACCTGTAACTGTTGATCGTCGAGTCTCTTCTGTGCAGACACACATTCCCTCCCGCCTGCCCCGCTGTGAGTGCTTGGTTTCTTCCATTGTTTCTCCGGCGGCTCAGGTGAACTGAGGGAATGCCGGGGACGTTCGGATATATATGCATTCAAAATTGGCGGGAACACCGGCGCGCATGCGCGGTGGATCCGAACGTCCCCCTCACATCTCTTAGAGCTAGAAAAATCTTTTCCGCGGCTGGCCTGCGCCTGCGCAGTCCCAATGTGTGTCTGCACAGAAGAGACTCGACGATCAACAGTTACAGGTGAGAAACCCTGTTTTTTCAGTGGGTTTAGAACACCATAACTGTGGTTAGGATTGCACTGTAACATTAGTTAATCTGTATACAGTCAGTTCTGATTTATAACTAGCTCTGTCTCAAAGACTTGTGGCAGGGACAAGTAACACGGACAACCTGGATTTCTGTTTGAAACAACAACGGGAAATAATTCTAAATGTATGAGGGTGCTTGGCAAAGTAATAGCATTTTTTTCACACATCACTTTATACTCTATACCAGTTGACCATTTTGACTTGAATATACGTGAACAACCAAGACAAATTCAAGCTTGAGGGTGTTTGCATCTAATCTTGCTAAAAGCTGTTGGGAGGTCAAACCAAGCAGTTGCTTCAAATCCTCCAAAAACATGCCCCCCTCTAGTGTTTATCCTTGCCTCAGAGCCAGGGCTTTTTTTCTGGGAAAAGAGGTGGTGGAACTCAATGGGTTGCCAGCACAGGGGGCAACTCTTGGCGGGAAAAGGTGCCCCTGGTACCACATGTGCACATGCAAAGTGTGCACATGCTGCCAGGACCAATGACATCACTTGGGGTCAGCTGGAACAAGGGGGGAGTTTTTAAAAGTTTAAATCACCCTCGGCAAAAATGGTCACATGTCTGGTGGCCCATGGGGCCACCAGCCATGTGACCATTTTCAAGAGGTTCCGGAACTCCGTTCCACCACTTTCCAGCTGAAAAAAAGCCCTGCTCAGAGCTACAGAAAAGACAGGTGGCCAAAATAACAACCATTACTGTCTAAGAAGGCAGGAAATAAAGTTATGTAAGGGAAGGAGAGTAGAACTACTGCCTGCTTCCTTCTCTTCCTTTTCTTTGTTCTTGTGCTCTCTTAAATAGAACACAAGGACCTGAAGCTGCCAAGCACTATCAACTCCGAGACTGTTGTGCAAGAGTTTCCAAGAGTAGGTATGATGTTCCCTCATCCTTGAATGGTAGAAATGGCACCAGAGGCATTTTTAAAATTCAAAATAATTTTATTTTGGAATGGAAAGGTCAGGTGAAATCGGGTTGAAAATTTATGAGGTAATTCAACAAATATATCTGTGAGGTAAAATCAGAACATGCACAGATTTCAGTTCTTATGCTCTCCACAAATACTTGTGTTGAAGCGTTTTTTCCCTTGGTTTTCCCAAATGCTCTGATAACTTTGTTTTAGTATTCTCTTTCACTTTTGGAGTTAGGAATGCTTGTACCCATTTTCTAGTACCCCAGTCCCCTTCTCTCAAACACCAATGCTTTCCTTCAATTGTTAACTGAATCTGTTAACACATTCAGTTAACAGGCAGTTTCCAACCACACCCATCCAGGCAGTTTCCAACCATACTCAACCAGGAATCTCTACACTTTCCAGAGTTACCTCCCTGTTTGACTGGGTAGGGGAAAATCTCTCCTTAGGAGATCTATCCTCTTTTCCTTGGCCTATTTGAGAGTCTGCACCTACTTCCCAAACCTCCTTGTCACTTTCCCCCAGTTCTCCTATTAGTATTAAAACTGCTCTCTCTATTAGGAATCTGTCCCTCAACTCTTCACGCTGGATTCCTCTGTCTGTTCAGACTGAAAAAAGACCCTCGTTTCAGCTCATGCTACCAAATCATATCTTTTGGAGTAGCCCGTCACTCAAACCTCTTGATTCTGTGAGGGATTAATCCTTAATCATCCTGCAGCAGTGTGTACAGTAGGGGGGTGTGCGCTTCGGGTTCCCTGTTCGGGAAAAAAAACCCGAACTGGGCCCAATTCATAAAGATTTGGTATTTCCGAATTGGGGCCAGTATGATGGCCCCAATTTGGATGGTCCAAATACAATTTGGATTGCTTCAGGAAGCTTCGGGGCCTTTTTAAGGACGGCCTCCCACACCACCACCACACTTACCTGGGACATCCTGGTGGCGGTGGAAGCAGCGGCCTTCCCTGCCGCCTTGCTGGCCACTGTGGAGGTTGAAGCGGCAGCGCGGGCAGCAGAGGCACCGGCTGTGGCCTTTCCTGCTGCCCTGCCAGCTGCCACAGAGGCCAAAGCATTGGTGCAGGCGGTGCAGGTGCCGGTGTTCGCTGCCAGCCACAACAGAGGCCGAAGCGGCGGTGCAAGCAGTGCAGTGCCGGTGTTTGCTGCCACCCTGCCGGCCGCAACAGAGGCCGAAGCAGTGGTGCAGGCACCGGCGCCAGCATTCGCTGCCACCCTATCAGCCGCCACGGAGGCTGAAGTGGCGGTACGGGCGGCCAAGGAGCTGGCTGCAGCCTTCCCTGCCACCCTGCTGGCCGCAGCGGCAACAGAGGCACCTGCTCCGGCCTTCAGGAAAGGTAAGTGGGGTTGGGGGAAGAGGGGCTCAGGGGGGAGGTGGGGATCTCACTTCAATATGCTCCAAATCATTTAGAAGCATACCAAAGAGATTCCGATAACCCGAACCCGAAGCAGGTCCTGCAGCGGGCAGCAGCAGGAGCTTCTGTAAGCTTCTTGCACCATCCAGCTTCATGGGACCAACTAGGAGACACTGTATACCTTCTGCTGCATGCCAGATTTTTTGTCAGCAGAGCTTGAAGAGAAAAGTGTGGCCTGTTGTACTCCCCCCCTTCTATTTAGATCAAACCAAGCTTCCACAATTGCTTAGGCTGGTTAAGAACATAAGAAGAGAAGAAAAACCCTGCTGGATCAGGCCTGCGGTTCATCTAGTCTGGCATCCTGTCTCACATGGTAGCTCATAAGTTACTATGGAAGGCCAACAACAGGGCATAGAGGCTGAGGCTTTCCTCTGAAGTTGCCTCCTGACTGGTATTCAGAGGTTTATAGCCTCTGAATGTGGAGGTTCCCTTTAGTCACGATAGCTAGTAGCCACTGATAAACTTATCTTCCATGAATCTGTCTAATTCCCTTTTAAAGTGGTCTATACTTATGACCATCACTATATCCTCTGGCAGTGAATTCTACATCTGAATCACTCATTGTATAAAGAAGTCTTTCCTTTTGTCTGTCTATTGCCCATTAGCTTCGTGCCTAGTTCTAGTATTATGAAAGAGGGACAGGGCTTTTTTTCAGGGGGAACGCGGGGGAACGGAGTTCCAGAACCTCTTGAAAATGGTCACATAGCTGGTGGCCCCGCCCCCTGATCTCCAGACAGAGGGGGGTTTAGATTGCAATCTAAACTCCCCTGTCTGGAGATCAAGGGGCAGGGCCACCAGCCCATGTGACCATTTTCTCCAAGGGCAACCCACTGAGTTCCACCACCTCTTTTCCCAGAAAAAAAGCCTTGGAGAGGGAGAAAAAGTCTTATCTGTCCACTCTTTATCCATGCATAATTTTATAAACCTCTATCCTGTCCCCCACTTAGTCATCTCTTTTCTAAACTGAAAAGTTCCAGACCCTTCAACCTATTCTTGTAGGAAAAGTACACATATTGGTTGCCCTCTTCTGTACTTTTTCTGCTCTGTGATGATCTTTTTAGATATGGTGACCAGAATTGCACACAGTATTCCAAATGAGGCTGCAGCATAGATCTCTACAGCAGTATTATAATATTGGCCATTATATTTTCAGTCCCTTTCCTAATCATCCCCAGAATAGAGTTTTCACTGCTGCACCACACTGGGTTTCATTGAGTTATCTACTGCAACCTCAAGGTCTCTTTCCCTGTCAGTTTCAGCAAGTTCAGACCCTATTAGCGTATATTTGTTGAGATTTTTTTTGTTCCCATGTGCATCACCTTATACTTGCCTAAATTGAACCTCATTTGCCTCATTGTTGTCCACTCACTTTCTCAAAGAACTCCAAAAGATTGGTGAGACAGGACTTCTCTTTGCAGAAGCCATGCTAATTTCCCGCCAGCAGGCTTTGTTCCTCTATGTTCCTAATAATTCTATCTTTGATTACAGTTTCTAATAATTTGCCTGTGATAGACATTAAGCTAACTGGCCTGTAATTTCCTTAGGCATACACCTAAGAACACTTAGGTGTATGCCATCAAGACCTGGAGATGTAACAATTTCCCCAGTAGGTCTAAAACTTCATCTCTCATCACCTCAATTTGACTCAGTTCTTCAGCCTCCCTTTCTGAAAATTATGGTTATGGTATGGGTACGTGCCCTACACTTTCCACAGTGAACACAGATGCAAAGAATTCATTGAGCTTTACTGCCATCTTCCCATATTCATATAGCAGTCCTTTTATGCCTTGGTCCTCCAAAGGTCCAACTGCTTCTCTGGCTGGTGGATATATTTAAAGAAATGTTTATTGTTTGTCTTAATGCTTTTAGCAATCCACTCCTCCCCACACATGGCTCTCCTTTGTCATCCTGCTCTCACTCCCAAGTTACATTGTGCTCCTACCAATTTTACCCTGAGTGTTTGCGCTATTGTTCCTTTGGACCGACTTGTTCCGAACTGGAAGGTCTCCAGATCCTGTCGCCACCCTCCACCCCACCCCTGGAGATTAGTTTAAAAGCTACTCTGTCACCTTTTTAGAATCACAGAATCATAGGGTTGGAAGGGACCTCCAGGGTCATCTAGCCCGACTCCTTGGTCAATGGAAGATATTCACAACTACCCCCACCTCACACCCCCAGCAACCCCTGTTCCATGCCCAGAAGATGGCAAAACACCATCAGGATCCCTAGCCAAATTGGCCCTGGGGAAGTTGCATCCTGACCCCAGAGTGGCAATCAGTATTACCCTAGGCATGTAAGAAGGGTCCATGGGAACTAAGCACTGATATAACCCTTCCTGCCCTCCCATTTTGTGATCTGCCGAAGTTCACAGAATCAGCATTGCTGTCAGATGACTATCTAGCCTCTGCTTAACAACCTCCAAGAAGGAGCACCCACCACCTCCTGAGGATCCTATTCCACTGAGGGACCACTCTGTCAGGAAGTTCTTCCTAATGTTGAGCCTAAACTCTTTTGATTTAATTTCAACCTGTTGGTTCTGGTTTGACCTTCTGGGGCAATAGAAAACAGCTCCATACCTCCTCTATATGACAGCCCTTCAAGTACTTGAAGATCATTATATCACCTTTCAGTTGTCTTCTCTCCAGGCTGAACATACCAAACTCTTTCAACCTTTCTTCATAGGACTTGGTCTCCAGACCCCTCACCATCTTGTTGTCCTCCTCTGGACATGTTCCAGCTTGTTTATATCCTTCTTAAATTGTGGTGCCAAAACTGAACACAGTAGGTGAGGTCTAACCAGAGTAGAGTGATATCATCACTTCACGTAATCTGGACACAATACTTCCATTGATACAGCCCAAAATTGCATTTGCCTTTTTAGCTATCAGATCACACTGCTGACTCATATTCAGTGTATGGTCTACTAAGACCCCTAGAGCCTTTTCACACATGCTACTGTCAAGACAAGTCTCCCCCATTCTATAATTATGCATTTGATTTTTCTTATCTAAATGCAGAAGTTTATATTTATCTCTGTTGAAATTCATTTTATTTGTTTAGCCCAGTTTTCCAGCCTGTCAAGATCAGTGCCAGCAGAAAGGTTTCCTTTTGGTTCAAGTGAAGTCTGCTCTTTTGAACAGCTTTGGAACATCCCAGTGCCTAACAAATTGTAATCCTTCTTTCCGGCACCACTTTCTCATCCATGTATTGAGATCCATAATCTGTGCCTGTCTACCTGGCCCTGCATGTGGAATTGGTAGCAATTCTGAGAAAGCTACTTTTGAGGACCTAATAAGCTAAATTTTTCTTCCAGGACCACACAACTACATTTCCCAATGTCATTGGTGCCAACGTGCACCATGACTGCTGACTCCTCCCCCGCACTATCAATCAGTCCATCTAGACAGCACATGATGTCTGCAACCTTTGCACCAGGCAAGCATTATGCGGACAAAACATCTGTCAGACCCCCTGCCATGTTCCTAATAATCAAATCACCCACTACCAAAAGCCTGCCTCCCCTCAACCCCAGACTACTATCCTTGATACAAAAGAATATTGGTCCATCATCTGAGGAAGGGGGCCCTTCAAGGAGACAATGTCCTTCCAGTTCAGCCTGATACCCTCCAACTTTGTGATTCTTAGTCTCCATGACAGCAGAAGAGATGTCAGCACAGGAGAGGGACTGTTCTGGCAGGTCATTGTAGGTCTTATCCACAGGCTTCTCTGTCCCTCGGCTTCTTCAGATTGGCAGCCTTATCCTCAAGAGAATGAACCTGTTACCTGAGAGCCAAAAGCTATATGCATTAAGCACACAGCCAGAATTGTTGCCCTCTGGACAGATAATCATACATGTTGCACTCTGCAAGACACTGGATAGCACCCCCCCACACACACACACACACCTTAGCTTTCTACCTTTATAACTGGTTTGGTTGTTTAATGGCGTTTTAGGGTAGAAATAAGGTATGTGCAGATTTCTGTAGCAGGAAGGATACTGCTGCACACCACCCTCCTGCTGATGTGGAGCTTGTATGACCTTTCTTAGGGGACGTGGACTAGAGGGGTTATCTTCTGCTCCCCCTCGTCTTCCCTCACTTAACTCCTAAGCTCAACGCCACTGCTTGAAGCACTGGAAACAAGCCTTGGGATGCAAGCCCCCAGGAAACCTGTGTGCCTCTTATAGAGTCAGCTTGCTAATTATTTCTAATGAGTAGTCGAGCATTCTGTGAAATGATCTTCACCTATGGAGCAACCATCTTCTTCACTGCTTCTCCTCTACTCCATACTTCAGTTCCTCCAGCAACTGCATGAGAGTATGGATCTCTGTTGGAGCTGTGTGTGTGTCCTTGTGTGTAAGAAAAGGGGCACTGGCAAAGGAGATCTTTCTTTATAAATAAATAACCAGTTTTGAACATGCTCTGGTTTTTTGGTACTTTGAGCTGTCATGCTCAGCATGTGTGAAGTTAAGAGAAATGTTTGAGAATGGAAGGATGACTATGTATCAAAATAATTGATCAGTTGATTGTCCTTCTGTTTTCTCTGGTGTGACTACATGCAAAATGAAGCCATATATTCCTGGTATCTTTGAATTTTAAAAAATTATGACTATTAGTTAAATGGACAAACAGCCTGTTGCTTGAGAACATCAGTTGTACACAGGACTCCCTTGGATTGCTTTGGCTTTGGTGGCTTCTTGCTGTCTCTAACCCATTAATATATATTCCTTTTTTTTATCCTCAAAGGGGTTAGATGAAACCAAACTAATTTACAGCAGAATTGTTAAATTAAATCTGTTTTAACTGTTCAGTTTGTTGTAGTAGTTCATAATCTCAATTTTCCTCAGATTATATGCTGTTGAAAACATCTTAAATCACTGATGTGAAAAATAATTGGCCCTGAAGGTCATAGGTTTGTTTTCTTGCTGACTCTTAGATACTTAGCTTTATTTTCTAATAGCTATGTATTTTAATAATTTTCTTATGTGACCTCCAGCTACCCCCTTCATCTGTATATTTTTAACACTTGGTTAGCCTGTGGAATCTCCTGGTTTGCTGTTGAAGGTTTTAATTTAATTTGTTTTAATTCAAGTGCCTATGGTTTGTTCCACCTAGCTGTTTGGTGGGACAGCAGAACTTGCCTTCCCTAAGTCTTTCATTCCGTCTGTCTATTATGGTTCCTAATCCTTGGACTTCAAAGCTTCTGCCATTTATAGCCTATTAAAGCCAGGAAGTTTCTGATGGATTAGGACAAGGAATGAGTTTGAAGTTAGTAATGCACACCGCTGTCAACGATAAGGTCTAGTTTATTACCCTGTAGTAGGATCTGCACTTTTATGGTTATTCTCTTTTAATTGGTTATACTAAAGCTGAGATATTTAACCTGGTCAAGTATTAAATGGAGGATGCTCTGGCTATTGGCGGTATAGGGAACATATTTTTGACTTTGAGCTAAGTCAGGTAGGATTCTGTTGTTTGATCCGGTTGTATTTTTGATATGCCTGACAGATCGGTAGGAGAACATCAAAAAAATGAATCCTGCTATAGCATATGATAAAGAACAATGTGTTCCATTGATACAAAGAATGTTCTGTCAGAGCAGGTTACTGTACACTGATGGAATGCACCGCCTTGTGTAATTTTCCTGCAGTAAATTAGTATTTGAACTTGGTTGTTGATACTTGCTTATGGCAGAGGTGGATAATAAGAGCGCTTAGAGTGAAATCCTAGAGCCCAGCCCTAAGCAGAATTGCACCCTGCGACATCCATTGACTTACACAGTGGACCTAGAAGGGTGTAACTCTGTTTAGGATATCATACTTAAGTCTCTCTATTACTTGCCACTGCAATGGGCAAGTATAAAGAGCCAAGTTCAAGTCTTCAGTGAATTTAGAAGGGTGTAATTCTGCTTAGGGCTACACTGTTAGTTTAGATTTCCTTTCCTCTCCCCCTTCACAATTGCTGGCCTCATAGTAACTTTATGAATTAAGTCTTCTTTTTATATTATTACTACTCAGGTTGTGAGCAAGATTCAGGTCCAGTATCACCTTAAAAACCAACTAGGTTTTCAGGGTATGAGCTTTTGAGAGTCAAAGCTCATACCCTGGAATCTTTCTTCGTCTTTAAGTTGCAGTAGAAGAGCAAAAAAAATTTGCTCTTCCACTGCAGACCAACATGGCTACCTAACTGAAACTATACTTAGTGTGTAACTCAGTTGTTTAATAAAAATGTGAGCATTGGCTGCATGTAGGTGTGCAAAGTAAAGGGAAGTTAAAAAGAACTCTTGCCAGTTCTAGAACGAAATGAAGTTCATTCAAAGCAGGTTAAGTTAAATTCAAATGTGAAACTCCACTGGTATCTAAATAACCATTTTTGCATTTCTGAGGTGTACATCTTTTTTGGTTTTTGAGCAAATAATACCACCAAACATTACAGGATTACAAAGCAGGTAAAACAGTGTCATGCATAATTTCATTTGGCATAACTAGGTTAAAAATCTTAAATGCAAAAGGTTAGAATTTTTGTTCTGTCTTCTTAGCTATTAATAACCTGAAATGCACAATTAATGCAGTCAGAAAATCAATAAATGAAGGCAAGGCAGGATGAGGTTTATGCTTCTCTTTAGAGCATTTTCTTCTGCCAGTTTAGAAATTTTAATGGATTGCTGGATAAAATATTGGGAAGGAGACTCAAGGCTATTGAGCTATGCCAGACAGTGTGTATCTGTAGTGTTGTGGCTCTCTGCCTGTGATAAGGAAATTAGGTTTATCCCAAGGGCTGTATTTTTTTACTAAATAAATAATAATAACAACAACATCATTTGATTTATATACTGACCTTCAGGACAACTTAACACCCACTCAGAGCTGTTTACAAAATGTGTTGTTATTATCCCCACAACAAACACCCTGTGAGGTGGGTGGGGCTGAGAGAGCTCCTAGAAGCTGTTACTGACCTGAGGTTACCCAGCTGGCTTCAAGTGGAGGAGTGGGGAATCAAATCCAGTTCTCCGGATTAGAGTCCTGCACTCTTAACCACTACACCAAACTGGCTCTGTGTTACATGTGAAGTGACCCTGATCATGGTTCTCTTGTATATCAGGTTGTAATTGTGTTATTAAGTGGTTCATGTTTTTAAGGGAATCCGCTTTGTGTTAACCATGGCTCATGTTGATGCACAATGGGGTAACATGAAATCATAGTTAATGCCCAGAGATCTTGAGAGGAAATCACTCTGGAGAGGGGAGAAGGAACATGTTTGTCAAGCTGGCTCTTGATTTGCCATCCATAGTTAGCAGAAACTCAGCCTTGCATCTGCATCAGGCCATGTTTGCAGGGCCAGATCTACGGGGGGGGGGGGGGTCACCAGTCCCCAGTGCCAATGAAGAGGGTCTGCCAGGCACAGCTGCTGGCTGGCAGGGTGCACCGTGGAGCTGGCAGCGGCAGCGCTGGCGGCTGAGCAGGAGGGCTGGGAGGCCGTCCACACACCGCCCCGGCCGATGGCCACACTGGGTGATGGCCACGCTGCCTGCTGTGCCTAGCCCGCAGCTGCTGCTCCCAGCCAGTGGGGCAACTGAGCGGGCGGCCTCCCAGCCCTTTCACTCAGTTGCCCCCTGCTGCCACTGCCGCCGCCGCCAGCACACACACCAACCAGTTGCAGCAGCTGCGGGCCAGGCGCAGCAGGTGGCCAGGATGGCACGCAGGGCAACAGAGCGGGAGGGCTGGGAGGCCACCTGCACACCGCCCCAGCTGCCTGCCACGCCGATGGGGCACCTGGCTCGCAGCAGTGTGCCCTGCATGATGATGTCACATGCAGTGATGTCATCGCGCAGTCTGGGTGCGTGCGCCCATGAGTGCTCAGGGGGGCAGCAACAGCCCTGGAGCTGCTCCCAGGTGTGAGCGATCCTTTCTACGGCCCTGCATGTTTGTGATATGCCTTTCAGTCCTAAACAACAGTTGTTTGCTTAATCCTCTTGATCTAAGAGAACATCTGTATTTTATACCCATGCCAGAGCTGGTTTCTTGGAGAATCCTTTAACTTTGACATCTCTTTCTTTAAAATCCTAGGGAGTACTGTTGGCCAACTACATATAAACTACTAATTTGTAGGCTTTAGCAGTGTGCAAGGAGAACTTTCAGTTCTGCTGCAGTGCCAGCGTGTACATATGACTTTACATGTAGGATATTTTAAAAAATAGTCTGGTTGGAAACTTTGAAATGTTAGCTGTTTTTCACTTAGTCTGCATTTACTAAAATAAATAATGTGGTTTAAATGCCTGCTGCTGGAAATATTTGTGTAGGCAGAAATGTTTTTATAATTTCCCCATTTTATCCACTACTCTTCATTAGCATTTAGGTCTAAATTGATGGTTTTGAAGTTCAAGTACATTATGCAGAGTGGATAAAAGTTTTATAAAGTTAAGGTAGATGTTGTACCACAACTAAGTCTGTCATGTTTTATAACTGGGGATTGCTATGCTACAATGTGAGTAATGTTTACTCACATTAATACTAATTACTCCTTAGTGAACTACAGAGAATACATTAACATATAGCACTATTTATTCTTGATTGCAGCAGGATATGATTATAATTACTTTATTGAGCCAGACTGTTTACTGTATAGAAATATTTATAGTTTGAAACCAAAATAGACTACTTCTGAAGGTGAACGTTGTTTTATTTAGATAATTCGGCTCACTTTTCAATGGGAAATTCTTTTCAATGGGAAATTCACCAAAAGCATAGAAAACAATAATACTGCCATAGTTCAAAATCTGTCTATATTGTCACATTATTCAATCTCATCATCCATTAAATGACAAACAGAATCAAAGTTAGTGTATGTTATTTTTCATTATTGATTTCACTTCTCTCCTAAGGTGTTCAGAGAGGTTTGCATTGGATCATCTTATTTGATTCTTACAACCTCCCCATGAGGTAACCTAGATTAAGAGATAATGACTTGTCCAAGCTCACCCCTTTTGGTCATTAAGATTTGTCTGTTGTATTTGAGTTAGGAGTGTATACTAAATCAAAATTCAATTGTCTACTACTGTGTGTGTCTGGAATATCACTTTAGAAGTATAGTGCCTTTACAGTCAAGGACTCCATAGCTTAAACTAGAAGACTAAGGTGTACCTGGCATATACAACTCTTTGCCATTTTCCTAAAATGGTTGTGGGAACCCCCTAATCCCCAGTGGTGTAAACTTGATCTAATAGTAGTAGTAATTTTATGTGGTAAGTAGAAAGTGTATGAACTGAGGCCATTGCAACAGTAGTAATTAATTTTGTAAAGCATTGTGGTAATCTTTCAGGGGCCACCATGGCGTAGGAAACTGAAGTGATTATATTTCCAAAAGGTTTCTCTCTGTATTTCTTCCTGTTTCTTTTTGTCATCTAGACCAATTCCTCTTCTTTAAAAATCCCTCCAATGTAAACTTTCTTTTCATAGTTGTTTAGTGTGGTTTGGAAACGGGTACAGTTTTCCTAAGGAAGCTGTTTCAGGTATTACATTTGGTTGCCAGTGTCTGAAGTGTGCAAAACTTAATATTCTTTTTATGAGTACTCTGTGAACTGTAAGTCAAACTCCCTAGTAATGAAAATGGGCGTCCAACCATACCATTTCTGTAAACTCTTCTTTCAGGATATTTATGTTCACTTTCATAGGTACGTGAATTAGTAAACTGAAAGAGCAGTAGATTTAAAATTATACTTGCACAGTCTTCTTCACATATGAAGTATATGTGCTTTTTAAATGTAGATAAAATGTTATTAGGTAAAGGGTAGATAAAATATTATGAGAAGTGGACCTCACAGTTTGAGAGATACTTGTGAAAAGTTCCTGCTCCTTGTTGTAATTGCTGAAAGCCTCCACAGTTTAGGATACTGGGTGGTCTTCTGCACATATTTACAATAGTATGTGCTTCATTCTATTAGTTGCAACATACAGTGAATCATACATTGGACCCATGGCTATAATTCCTTCAAATTCCTCTAAGTCCATTTTTTGCTTTGCAAAATTTTACATTATAACCTTTATCTTCAGAGATCGCTGTATTTCTTACCTATTCTACTGAAAAATTTTACTGTAAAGCAGACTCATAGAATTGCAGGGCTGATGGCAGCTATTCATTGTGGTTGAGTTGGAACTAGGGTATTTAATTTGTTAATACATGATCCAGTATTGGGAGTGAGCAGTGTTGTGTCAAAGTTTGCTGATGATACCGAATTATTCAGGATGGTAAGAACCAGGGCAGACTATGAAGAACTCCAGGAGGATCTCTCTAAATTGGGTGAGTGAGTGATAATAATGTTCAGAATAGGAAAGTGTAAAGTGATGCACATGGGAACAAAAAAAAATCTATGCAGCAGCAGAGAAAAAAGCAACGCTCATCCTGGAAAGGGGATTGAAAATAAAACTGCAAATATAGTATAGCTCTATAGGTGTGGCTTCATTTGGAATAGTATACAGTTTGGGTCACTATATCTTCAAAAAGATATTGCAAAGCTGGAAATAGTGCAGAAGAGGTCAAGCAAGATGATTAAGGGGTTGGAACACTTTTCTTGTGAAAAAAGTTTGAAGAGCCTGGGGATTCTCAGTTTGTAAAAATATGGCTAAGAGAAGACATAACAGAGATTTTTAGATTATGCATGGGTGGATAAAGTGAATAGAAAGAACTTTTCTTCTTCACCCATAATAGAACTTGGAGGCATCCTTTGAAAGTTGATGGGTATGAGGAGCAAAAGGAAGTACTTCTTTACTTGGTGGTGGTGGAGAGTGCCATCAAGTCATAGCTGTCTTATGGCAACCCCATCTGGGGTTTTTAAGGCAAGAAACTAACAGAGTTGGTTTGCCATTGCCTCTTTATTTAATGACTAACAAAACTCTGGAATTCACTGTCAGTAGACATAGTGATGACCATGAGCACAGATATGTTTAAAAGAGAATTAGATGGATCCAGAGATTAAGGGTTCAAAATGTACAGTGAAGAAAAAATAAACAAGAGGACAAATGTAGAATTTCATTTGATAGACATTGTGAGAAACAGAGCAAGAATCAATGGCGATGTCTCAATCAAGAGAGAAGATAAAGCTATTTTAGACTTTAATCTTTTAGCATTAAATTTTAGCATTTAATTTGTGTTTTTAAAATATTGACGTTGTTTTTATGCTTTGCTTTTAAATTGGTGTGACCTGGTCTGAATGTTTGGAATAAGAAGTCAGGAAAAATATAAGTTTCTCAGATTCCTACCACAGCCCGTAAATCACCAATAGCTACAGTTTTGTGCAGAGAGTATAAGACTGCATATGAGTGCTGTTAGTCTTAAGCATGTTACCAGAAGTAGACTCTTAAAACATGCATGTTTCATGTGGGTCATCAGTCATATATTTAAAAAATAAAAACTATCGTATTTGCTGATTTGAAGCTGATTGTCCATCTCAGAACACACAATTTGAGGAACCTAACCAGTCTTTAGCTGCCATTTGGAAGCATTTTGTTAGACATGCCAATAAGCATATGAAGACTGAGCTAAAATACTGAAAAGCTGAAAAGACTGAGCTTGTCTTCATTTATGGTTTTGTCATAAGTTGAAAAGAATGAAATTACTCTTTCCCTGTCGCATTAGGAAAGCATGTTGCATGCTGATAATAAACTTTGTATGTTAAATGGAAAAAGCGGAATCTCTGATACTGAGTAATTTGAGGGCTGTCCTAGTAGAATGTACCATTGCACGTGCATTTTTAAGTGTGTAAATTTTTAGATAGCATATTGTAACCCCCAGAGTCCCAAGGACCAGGTTCAATATGTTTACCAATTCAAATATAAATGCAATTTATTTTAACACAACTATGAAAACATTCCCAAAGTTATCAATACTGGATCAGTAACCAGTGACCCCAGAGTACAGTCCTACTCACAATCCTTTGGTAAAGTGTGCAGACAGTTCTGTAGATTTGGCCAGAGGCTTTGCCTGGAACAGCGTCCCAAATATCTAGAAGGCCTTGCCACAGCAGTACTCTTCTTGTGAAGATGCTGTCTGAATCCTGGGGCTTGCTTGTTGCCCTAGGAGCAGTTCCCCTTTTCTCCTAGCAAGATGAAGTGGGGCTGCTCTGTGCTAGGGTTCTGGTCTCAAGCAGTCAATGAGTTCAGCTGCCAGCAATTCCTGCTCTTGCTTCTTCAGCTCTTCCCAGCTACTGCAGTTCTTCCAGGGAGAAGAGTTCAGCTCTTCCAGCCAGTAGTTTCAGCTCTGTGATGTTCTTAGCTCCAAAGCTTGGAAACAAGCCTTGCCTTCCAAACAGCAGCAGCAGCAGCAGCAGCTCTTCTCTCTCCAGTCTTTTCAGCTAGCACAGTCCAGTATTTTACTACCTCTCCCTGTCGTGGTGACCTCTTTTGTATACACATGCCCCATGAGCCTTTGCTAAACATGCAAATTAACACAACCCTAGGTACAGCTCAGTTATCTGCTAGTCTGGTCTATCTATGTATCTGCATTCTATTAATGAGACCTAGATCCTAGGCCCCAAACCCTTTTTCCAGTACAGGCTTACAATATGTTGTGGTAGTATTCATCTTGTAATGTTCGCATTTTATCTGCTGGATGGGGGCACCGGTAAAATCTGTTTCCATTAACTTCAAATGCATATAACTCCTCTGTTCAGTCCAGAGACTCATTTAAAAATTCCGTTTCCTGTTTATACATGGAATCACCAGAGGTCTCCTCTTGAAGGAGATAATGAGGTATACACCTGCTTAGTTTTAACAGAGTTGCAGACTCAGAGCCAAGCTACAAGTGACTCATTACACAGGTTGGACACGTGTCAGCTTACCTCAAGTTTTGATGGGAAATGTAGACATCCTGGTTTTACAGCTTGGCTCTCCATTACAGCTGCAAGACCAGGATGCCTATATTTCCCATCAAAACTTGAGGGAAGCTGACAAGTGTCCAACCTGTGTCAGGCGTCACTTGTAGCTTGGCTCTAAGATGCATTCAGATCATTCTCTAGACCCCAGAAACTTGAATGTGTCATTAACAGCAGTGCTAGTTTATCTACTTTTTTTCTTTGCTGGCATAATTATTAAATTCAGTTTCTAACTCTGTCTTCAGAAGAAAATCAGCCTGTTTTTTATAGATTACACAAGCTTTTGATTGTGTGGATCATAAAAAGCTATGGATAGTGTTAAAAGAAATGGGAGTGCCACATCTGATTGTTTTGATGTGCAACCTGTACTGTGGACAAGAGGCTATGGTTCAGACAGACTATGGGGCAACAGAATGGTATACAGTTGGCAAGGATGTCAGACAAGGATGCATATTATCTCCCTACCTGTTCAACCTCTGTGCAGAGCATATCATAAGGAAAGCTTGATTAGATCTAGAAGAAGATGGAGTAAAAATTGGCAGTAGGAAAATTAACAGTTTGAGATATGCAGATGACAACACGTTACTGGCAGATAATAGTGAAGACTTGAAACAACTACTGATGAAGGTTAAAGGAGAAAGCGCCAAAGCAGGATTACAGATGAACATCAAGGACTCAAAAGTAATGACTGCTGAGGAGTTGCACAATTTCAAAGGTGACAATGAAGAAACTGAAATTGTCCAAGATTTTCTGTTCCTCAGCTCAATCATCAACCAACAGGGAGACTGCAGTGAAGAAATCAGGAGATTGAGACTTGGAAGAGCAGCTGTGAGAGAGCTAGATAAAATCCTTAAAGATGTCTCTCTGGGAACCAAGATCAAGATAATCTAAACAATGGTATTCTCCATTACGATGTAGGGATGTGAAAACTGGACAGTGAAGGAAGCTGACAGGAAGAAAATTGATTAATTTGAAATGTGGTGCTGGAGGAGAGTTTTGCGGATACCTTGGACGGCCAAAAAGACAAATAAGTGGGTACTAGATCAAATCAAGCCTGAATTCTCCTTAGAAGCTAAAATGACAAAACTGAGGCTATCATACTTTGGTTACATTATGAGAAGACAAGATTCTCTGAAAAAATCAATAATGCTAGGAAAAGTAGAAGGCGCAGTAGGAAAAGAGGAAGACCTAAAACAAGATGTCTTGACTCAATAAAAGAAATGATGTCCTCCAGTTTGCAAGATCTGAGCAAGTCTGTTAACGATAGGACATTTTGGATGTCTTCCATTCCTAGGTCGGAGGCAACTTGACGGCACATAACACACAACTATTCTGCAATTGGCTTTACATATCATTTTTGTACCAAACAAATTCTAGTACTATCAGTTGCTTCCCATCTTACAATGTCAGTGGCATGCAGGTTTCTTTTTCTTGTGGTTTAACTTTTGTGTAGGGTTCCTGTGCATGTTGTTAAATTATTACATTTCTTTATTACATTTCTTTTTCATGTCCAAATATTGGTAGTAGTTGGAGTGATACCTCCATAGAATGCTTCTTTGAATTAATCTTTCTTTACGTCAGAACGTATTAGGTTTAACTGCCCCATTAGTTCCTTTCTAGTACAAGCACAGGACAGAAGAATTTGATTTTGAGGAGAGGAAGGAATGTAGCATGAATACAAATTAAATCTATCTAACCCCTTCTTCTCGGCAGAATCTGTTTGGCCCAAAGTTCGAGTTCCATTGAAGGTTTTACGGACCACAGAAAACAAACTCAGTAACCGCTTCTTTCCCTATGATGAGATTGAAACAGAAGCAGTGTTGGCCATTGATGATGACATAATCATGTTGACCTCTGATGAACTGCAGTTTGGTTATGAGGTAAGACAATTACTGCTTCTCACAGGAGTTAGTTGTGTTTTTGTTCTCAGAAGTATTATTTAAGATGCTCTTGTATTTCTAACAGTGCCAATCAGCATAAAATGTTTGCTGCTAATTTGAGAATGCAAATTTAGAAAATTTAAGACAGGATTTTCAGAGTCAATATATTGTTCCATGGAGGAAAGAACTTCACGTTGTCCTTGTTCAGTCACTTAGATTTTTAAAACTAGTTATGCCAGTGTTCCAGTTTAGATTTGAGGTCCAGCATCACTTTTTCTACTGATGCTAGAGAGTCAAAGCAAGAAAGAAAAGGATGCAGCAGAGAGTGTCTGTCCTTTTAGATAAGTTTGGCACATACTGGTACCAGAAGAAGAAAATGAGGTGATGGACTGCAATCCATGCCCATAATAGTAACAACAACAACAACATTCGATTTATATACCGCCCTTCAGGACAACTTAATGCCCACTCAGAGCAGTTTACAAGGTATGTAATTATTATCCCCACAACAAAACACCCTGTGAGGTGGGTGGGGCTGAGAGAGCTCCAGAGAGCCATGACTAGCCCAAGGTCACCCAGCTGGCTTCAAGTGGAGGAGTGGGGAATCAAACCCAGCTGTCCAGATTAGAGTCCCGCGCTCTTAACCGTTACACCAAACTGGCTCTCATCTCTTCTCTACAAGACCTTTGACCTTTGCTCCCTTCAACCCAGTGGGTGGAGAGCAGACATGGACACAAATTGAAGTACGAATCCGATTTCGTGATGAATCAGGCCAATTCATGTTTCACAAAACATGTTTTGTGGGGCCGCAGTTTTCACGAAATTCATGACTTCATGGGTCGATTCGTGAATGATTTGTGATGCCAGACAGGCTGGCGCCGATCCATTGATTCTCTAGGCAACATAGGCCTGGAATGTCTGCAGACTTTTTGTTGCCATTGGAAACCCCAATCTTAGCCCACATAATTGCCCTGCCAACTGGAGAGCTTCCATTCTGCCCTATATAGCAAGGAGCAGGGGGGTTAATCCCCTAGGCAACTGAGGAGATGGGCCTTCTGTAGCCGTGGGAACACCAACTTCATCCCTCCAAACCCTGTTAGGCAGGTCTGTCTGCCAGCCAGAGACCTCCTGTTCTGCTCTGTTCTGCTCTGTGAGCATTTCTTATATAAGACACAGCTCTCTACCATGTGCTTCTCAGTTCCAGTATACAGAGGGAGAGGGAGGACCTGTTGCTGGGATTTGGAGTGAGTAGAATTGGGAGCTTTTGGCTGGATTTGCTGCTGCTTTAAAAGAGATTGAAAAGCCTCTTTCTTATTTTCAGCTCTTGGCCTTGCTGGGAAGGTCATTGGGTAAGGGTGTCTTCTTTCCTCCACCCCACCCAACGCCAGTCTCAGGGCATTGCCTGGCTCTGGGGCCTAGCTTGACTGAGGCCTACCTTTTTTTTTTCTTTAATTTTCTTTGCTTATATTCTTATTTAGAGCATTTGTTCTTGCTGGCTTGTTGGGTGGCGGTGGGTGGAGGAGAGCCTGCTGAAGGCTCCCTGCCAGTTTGGCATCTCTGGGTATGAAGGGGACCACTCATTTGCCCTGGGTTCTGACAAATCACAAGACTAACAAATCGTTTCGCGAAACGGGACAATATCGTGAAAGTTTGTGATTCGTGGAATGTGACAAAACACGAAATGCTCGTTTTGTTTTTTCCCATTTCATGCCCATCTCTAGTGGAGAGTTCAGTGTCATCTGTGCGAGAGTGGTTCCTGGAGATCTTCCAGTAAGCTTGAAAGATACTGCTGTTGAGGGGAAACACCGCTTCTCCTCTTCTCCAAGATCTTTAAGCCTCAAGGGACACTAAGTGCTAGAGAAAATAGTTTTTAGTATGTTCAGTTGAAAATTTTAACAGCTGGTCCAAGACAAACTGTTTTAGCTATAGTATCAGGAAGAAAGAATTAAAAATGGGGGGTGGGGAGATATTAATAATACCAGAAGTGACTCCAGATGAGGAAATTATATTTGGATTAGCAGTTATATGGACAGGCAGGCCAACTTTTCCTTTTTTTTGAGGGAACATCCAAGTTCCCTCCATGGCAAGTTTAAGCTCTGCCACTTAGGCAGCATAAATCGGAGCATGATCAAGTACAGGATACTTGAAAGTAATTCATGCTTGACTCTTCCTTTTAGAATAATAGTATTAATTGGTATTAATTAAAAATAATAGCATAAGATACATGTGTATAGTTGTGCCTTTTTTGTATTGCTTACATGCTTAAGTGCATTCCTTGTAAGGAGAGTCCCATGAGGAGCACCAGAATTCTCTTGTGCTCTGTTTTAGAAAGACAGCATTTCTCATTCTAACTGCTGGACAGAGGCAGCCCATGAATGAAAAGGCTGGACCTTGATATTGAAATATTCATAGTAAGTGACAGTAGTATGGTAGGCATATATTTATATATGTTACGATTTAGCTGTCATTTTTCTTTTAAATGCAGGAAGTTCAGAGCATTTTGGAAAATTCTGTATCTGTATCTGTAACTATATCTGTATCTATATGTCTGTCTAAGAAAACAATAATAATAAAGCTTAAATGACAATTCCAACCAATTGAGAAGAGCCTTCCTAAATAACTTTGTTCCCTTCATCCTAAAAATGGTAATGGATAAACTTTGACTTTCCTATGGAGGGAATTCCACAGCTGTTTGCCACTGAAAATGCCTTGTTGTATCCCATCAGTAATTTAATTTCTCAAGTTGATAGAACTTGGAACAGGGTGTCACCACTTCTGCTAGCTTTCACATTTTTATTCTACCCAGGGATCTCAGGGTAGCATGTGTGTCAGAACAAGACATGGAATATGGCAGACCAGGAATGTAATCTGGTAGGATGTAGTTCAGGACTTTGTTTAGCTTCCTGTGTCACTGCTAGTTTATAGTGTGTGCCATGGTATGCTGATTATAGTAGAACCTGTTGGAATGAACGCCAAAATTGGGGAGGAAGGGGCTGGAATTTGAGCAAGAAAAGTTACTGGAAACTTGTGTGTGTACTTTCAACTAAGCTGTCATTGTGGATTTTGACAGTAAACAGCAGCTGGCATTCTCTTTAAAGGCTGAAGAATTGCGAATGGGAAGGAGTAATATCAAGCAAGTCACTTTATAGTATATATAATAGGTCACATTTCATATTTAAATACTCTAGTATGGCTCTTGTTAGGGTGTTAGTTTCCCATACTTGAAATGATGGAAGCTGAAGGATAGAGAAAGTAAGTGATGTTCTCAAGGTTACTTAGTGATGCAGCAATGGGATCTGGAGTCTGTAACTCCTAGTCCCATGTTTGAACTGCTGGGTCCATTTCACCTTTTTTATTTGACTGATGTTGGCCAGATGCTTGGATGTTAGAACATTGCCTGGATATTGTTTGTGTGAACTCTGTGCCATTTGGATAAAGCTTTTTCTGTTTTGGCAAACACATCTGAGTCTTGCAAAGATGTTTAAAAAAGAAAAAAAACAACCCCCCAATTAATAGAACAATTCTGCCATCTACAGCAGTGCTAATCAGATGGGATTTTAAAGAATCTTATCCACTGTATCTGAACTGCTTCAAAATAAGTCTGAGCAGTATTTTTAAAGGAAAACACAGCTGAATCAGGCTAGTGTGACCAGCATTATATTTTGGGTTGAGTAGGGGAGTAACAGTTTTCTCTGTGAGAAAGCATAAAGGAAAGTGTGTATGCAGTTTTTACCTTCAACCCCCAAATTGGTTACTGCAGATCAATCTTCCCTAGGCCAAAGTGTCTTTGACTTGTATGACAGGCCTGAGCTGGCTACCAGATGTTTAACTTGTCCTCAGCCCATGGTAATTTATTTATCTGTTTATGTATTTCACCAGGAAAGTATCTGTTGCATTTCTGAGTAGTTTGCAAGTGAATGTTGAGGGAACAGTAGCAGCATATAATGTTACCAAGAGAATTTCTTTCAAAGTGCCTTGCTTCAGTCAAGAGAAACATTTGGAAATGTGCCATTGGTAACCTTTGTTATCTTTCATTCTCCAGACCCTGTTTTTAAATATGTGGCAGAATACTGCAGTAGAACAGGCTCCTCTGGCCATATCGATTAGGGCTTTTTATAAAAAGGTGGAGGGGGGCTTCAGTCTCTGTATACTTACAGTCATAACAATTAAAATAATGCTCCAAGTGTTAGACATTTTTACTTGTTTAAAAAAAAGTGATGTATTTATTGCATTGGGTAAAACATTTGAAGCCAGAGCACTGTAGTCCCTGTGTGCAGTTTAATTTAAGGATATGAGGAATTGTTACTGCTCTGAAACCTAGAAGTGAATGCTTTGTGAGTAGTAAGAGGACAGCTTTTGAGTTGTTGTGTTGACAAATACTGTGCTGTGCTCTTAAACTGTTAGAACTATACACCATTTCTATTCATTCATAAACTGTTTTTGTTCTCCTTACAAGGGTTGTAAGGAGTTATGGGTTGTGATTTTATTGTCTACTTAATGTAATTTTATCCACTGCTGTAACTCACCCTGAGCCTGCTCATGGGGAGGGAGGGCTATAAATTGAATTGCTAACAACAACAACAACAACAACAACAACAACAATAAGTTGAAAGCAAAAGAGCAAAGAAATGTAACTTATTCAGGCAGTCATCATTTTAAAAATTGAACGCAAACTAATCAATCTTGCTCTGAACCAGGTTTTTACACTTTGAGCACACACAAGGGTGGAGATTCCACTTCTTTTAACTGAGACAGAAGAATCTAGAATTGGAGAAAGATACTGCAGTCTATAAAAAATGTGTTTCAATTTAGTCTTCTGAGTATAGTTTTGATAACAGTTTTGGTGTTTCTGCACATTTATCATTGATATTTTTGGAGTTGCCAGTTAGGTTTTGTGTGCTGTGAGTGAGGCAAGCCACTTAACCACTTTCTACCTCTATACACCATTGAGAAATGGTGGTAACTGTAAAAACAGGCTTCGTGTATAAAGGTTCTTTATTAAGGTTGTATGGCAACATGAAATGCTAAGTGCCTGTTAATGGCTGAACAAGGAAATTTCCCTTCTTCCTGTATAAAGCTTTGGCTTGGCGTACCTTTTTCTGGGTATTCATAGAAAAATAAGTCAGTCATGGTGCAAAGCCAAAGTGTTTCAGCTAGGTTTGGAAAATGGTTGGCTTGCTGCTGTAGTGTGTTCTACTGCTCTTAGATACTCAGTCAGAAGCTTTCAAAGGTTGCCGTTCTTCTGCAACAGTCTTGAAAATAAGCAAGCACTGTGACCTATGTGTGCCCCAACTTTTATCCATATTCATTAAATTTATTTGATGAATAGATTTTTTTAGCCAGTTATAGAATAATGCATGCTATGCCAAGCATTTACAAAAACTCACCTATGTATGTGGACAGTACATGGTGCTACATTGAAGTGACTTAGATTGAGTCATTGTTACTCCCACTTTAAGCTGAAGTTTGCACACCTTTTATAGGAAGAACACAATCTAGCTCAATCCAGGCATTGCATTCCTGATTTTTAAACTTTGGTTTAGAGATTAGAAATGGGGTGCTTAGATTGAGCATCTGTTTTTGGAACCACAAGGCAACAATAAATCATCCTTCTGCTCCTATAGAAGGATCTGTATTCCAGCCATATTCCTTCTTCACTGGGGAAACAAAGGCTGTTTAACAACTGCTTAGGCATTGAAGGCCATTCGCAGGTACTAGCTGCTTAATAGTTTCTCTCATTTCTTCTTCATTATTATGAGTGCTGGAGACAAAAAGCAAGGCAGCAATGATCAACACCTCAAGAAACTTTTGAAAAGTATTTGTATATAAGGCAATAATAATACAAAAGACGTACTAAGTTATCTAAATTGCAGTAACTTAACAGACTTACACATGCAAATTATATAATTTCTGGAGAGAATTTTAACAATACTAAATGTTGGGATGTTTTTGTTATAACTTGGCCAGTCTCCTTTCTCTCCATCCTCTTTCCAGATGTTTCAGTTCTGCAACCTGGCTCATGTGGTGGTCTTGTTCCAGATTCTCACTCCCCTGTGCAAATAGAGGACACTGTTAGGGTTTTTTGCCATCGTTCACTCCATATAGACTGCTGGTCAGCAAGTATAGCCTCCCCAGCTGAGCTTGCTTATTTTTACTGTATGACATGCCTGCTGCCTTCTTCCCTGATTTTTCTGGTCTCTTTGGCAACTGTTTTTTCCCAGCCCTTCTTTCCTTAAAACAAAACAGCAGTGCCCCAACACTCACCCAATTTCCAGCTTGGCCTCACTTAGGCTGGGTTCAAGTTCTAACTTTAGCAGATTATGCATTAATTGATAGATGCAAGAAATCACCATCTCTGTGAAATTTCAGGTTCTAAATTGGACACACAGGGCAACTAATGTGAAGAAATGGGACCAGGCACTATGGAAATTTGGGAGTAGAACTCCTCCCTGTTTTTCTGTATGCTTCTGTGAAGTATGAAGCAGCAGCCCAGAGGAAACCTGAGCAGGGCACCCTGAAAACATGTACACTGAGTTCTTACAGACAAGTGACCTTATGATGTAAACCCCACTTGCCCCCCAACACTGTGAGGCAGATTTTCCCTCCAAAACAGTCAAGATTGCTTGCTGTGGTTGTGCAGCCTCTGGTTGCATGTCTCTGGGTATAATTTAAAGGTCTTTTGTCCCACACTTTAAAACTGATATATATTGGCTTATATCCCAGCCCAAATATATGGTCGTGGAGAAGTAAGAAGCCACATCTTCTTTAAATGAAATGGCACTAGAGGCTGAGTAAAGTTCAAAAGGAAACAGCAGGTTTATTAAACAGACAGGGTTGGTCTGTAGATAGTCAGGAAAAGAAAAACTGAAGTAAATTTTGGTTGTAGAACAGAATAATTCACAAGCATTAGGTACAATATTGAGCTTAGGTTCAGTAGTTACAGATCTTAAATTGAGAGGCTGGTAGTTTCAGACTTAGGTTACTTTAACAAGGTTCCTTCATATATTTTACTTTACAGCACAGCGCTCTTTTCCCTTTACACCAGACCCACCAGACCCTCTTCAGAGCTAAACCCCCCTTTTTAGACACTCGGCAGGAATTATTCTTTTCCAAAAAAACATAACCCTGATCACTTGGCTGCTTTCACACTTTAGTTCCTTAACTAAAAGTTTTCCATAAACCTAAAGCTGTCCCAGTTAGGGCAAACTTTTCCTTTTTCCTCACACAGAGGATTATTAATCTGACCCTCCTTGTCAGACTTCAACTCCCTTCAACAATTCTGTCAGCACCAATTGTTACCTTCTTACTGGCCAATTACAGAGAAGGGGGAGCAGGTTGTCAATCTTTCTCCATTCAGGCAGTATTTTAACCCTTTCTCTTCCACTGTCTGGGTGCTGCACTTAGTAAACGTTTCATTTAAAAGGCCATTTTGTCACATACCTTTTTACATTTTATGATGCTCACCGAAGGAAACAGTGATGCACAGTGAAGCCACATTGTCCACAAAGTGTCATAGATATAGTTTATCCTTGTTCCAGCTTCATTACTTCAGACAAAGGGAAATACCTACACCAGTGCACTGTTGGGGGGAGGTGAAATGTATTGCTTAATTTTCTCAGAGTCTTAGAGATAGATGTACACAGAGGTACCTATAAATTATGGCAATGAAGAAAAGAAACAGAAAAAGTACATCAAAAATCTCTTTACCTTGTCTTTTATGAGCTATGTATTCTCCCTAATACTGATTTCTCAAAATACCCCCTTTCAAACTGAACACCTTTGGGAATGTGTCCACTGAGTAATGCAGCCGGCATTATATAGAACTTTGGGGTGTATTAATGATGACTTGTCTGTGCTCTTGTCAGCCTGTGTTTTGATCTGCTAGTCAGTGGCAGAGTAATGAAGTGATAGGAATAGCATCCTGATTGTATCCAGCTGCCAAGACCAAGGCAAGGGCAAAGAAACTATTCATGTAACAATAGTTCTACCAAAGCACCTTCTATAGAGACCTAAAAATATAAAACATCAAGCTTTGGTTTCTAACTCTATTTCTATTTAATGGAGGAGGAGGTACACATTAACTCTCTAAAATAATTCAACTATACTTAGTAGCAATATACTTCATATCAAAACAATTTCTATTTTGTTTTTGTTTCTCCATTTAAAGTGTTAACCTTCTGATCAAAGCATGTGTCTTCCCCTACGTCTAAGCATTAAAGTAAGCATTATTTTCAATGTATTTTTGTATTGTATCTTCAGAAACACATTTTCATTTTTAAAAGGAAAGATCATGTGAAGCAATTGTGTCTACAAGTGCTTTATGAAGATTGTTTCAGACTGTTATGTCACAAGAATATTTTTCATTTGCTGCAAGTGTGATATACCAGTCACTGCAGAGTCAAGGATTAAAGGAAAAAGTTCCTTTAAAACTGAAGTTGTTCATGGGAGCATATGGTAACCAAAAGGAAACTGAGAAAGCAAAATTGACTGTGAGAAAAGACTGGTATATGGCAAAACCTTTTATATTGCAAGGGAAATGGGGGTTGGTTGGTTGGCTCCTTAACGTGACTCGAGAAACCAATTGAATTTTTTTTTAAGTTAGAGGTCCCATAAAGATGGTGGTCCAAAGCATCTTTACACATGGCCTATATTGACATGGGCTCGCAATCCTTTATTGAAACTAAAGACTTTCATTCATTAGAAGTCACTTATATGGGTTTTGCCATCAACTGCACACTTTACAGAGAGCCACAGTGGCTCTTAGTTCTCTGAGTGTACCAGTGATATATGTTGAAAGTGTTTAAGTGTATAAGAAGAGGACTGTTCCTACAAAAACAGAGGGACAAAACAAGTTTTGCTTTCCATTGTTTGAAGACTGTACGTGTCTGTTCTTTCAAGTGTTGTCAACCTATTTCCAATCTTGACTTTTTGTTTGTGTGTGTGTGTATGATGAAAGACACATGAATAATTTACACATGAAAATATACTGCATGTTTTCCCTATATCCATGTGTTATGGTAGGGAAGGGGGGAAAGGTGACTTTCCTTGCTGCGAATATCTCTCATACCAAAACATACCCGGAAACACTCAAGTACCACCTGGAAACATGTAGACTAACTTGTGGAGAAGGAGCCCTTTCAGCTCAGTACTAGAACAGTAACAAAGTCACCCAGTGAAAACCCTGGAAAATATCTTATAGTAACTACATAACGCCTATGCGATCTGGTACGTACTTTATTTTATTTATTTCAAATATGTATTCCACCCTCCCCGCAAGTGGGCTCAGGGCGGATAACAACATATTAAAAATACAATTAAAAATTCATCTTCATTAAAAAAACAACACATTTAAAACAGGATGGTGGACAGCCTTCACAGGGAGGGTTAAGATGTATACACCCCCCTTTTTTTTTCACAGGCCGGCAGAGGCCCAGCCTCAGCCATATGCCTGGCGAAACAACTCTGTCTTGTAGGCCCGGCGAAAAGATAGTAGGTCCTGCCAGGCCCTGATTTCAGCAGACAGAGCGTTCCACCAGGTGGGAGCCAGGACCGAAAAGGCCCTGGCTCTAGTCAAGGCAAGGCGGGCCTCCTTGGGGCCAGGGACCACCAACAACTGTTTGTCCCCTGATTGGAGTGTCCTCTGGGGAATATATGGGGAGAGACAATCCCGTAGATACGCTGGTCCCAGTCCGCACAGGGCCTTATAGGTCAATACCAGAACCTTGAATCTGATCCGGTTCTCCACTGGAAACCACTGCAGCTTGCGTAAGAACGGTGTTATACGCGCCTTATTTGGCAATCTCGTAATAACACGCGCTGCTGCATTTTGTACCAGCTGTAATCTCTGGGTCAGGCTCAAGGGCAGCCCCGCATAGAGCGAGTTACAGTAATCTGGCCTAGAGATGACCGTTGCTTGGATCACTGTAGTTAAGTCACGGGTTGACAGGTAAGGGACAAGTTGCCTGGTCTGCTGCAGATGGAAAAAAGAGGACTTGACAACTGCTGTGACCTGTGCCTCCATTTTCAGGGAGGCATCCAAGATCACCCCCAGGCTCTTAACCCTCGGAACGTAGGGAAAAGATTCAGAGAAACATCCTTGAGAAATATATTGTACTACTGAAGTCAAAATTATTTTTATAGAAAGGTTTATTATAGAAAAAGGGGGACAATCGTTGGCTTCAAAAGGGGTTGGAAAAGGGATAAAACACAAAACGGGAAGAGCCCTCTAACTCAGCTTTATCTAGATTGCAGCATGTTCCTCAGAGCATGTACAGAGTTCCTTGCAGTACCAAGGTAGTTGAGGAGTCCTTAACCCATGGTTCACTGGTCTCGGGGTCTCCAGATGTTCTGAAGTGCAGTGGGGACAAATAAAAGTCCACAGTTCCCAAATATTTATGGGCAATGGCATTGGACCTAAGCTAGCCTCCTCTGTGAGATTGATTAGGGGACCTAGCCAATCCCATGTAAAGCTGATATCAGAGGCTATGCTATCAATTATACAGTTATTATAGGATGGTCCCACCCTATTAATAGCTCTGCACTTCCATGACAAAATGTAGAACTGGCCCAGACTGGTTTGTCCTTCATCAAAGAGGAGTTAAGTCTGATTAGGTAGCTCCAATCTGTACTGAGCAGAAAGAGTTACTCTCATTCAATTCTCACTGTTCCAAGAACCTAGATACTGTTAGGGACGTTCTTGAGCCATACTGAATTTAGGGTTTCTTTCACTCTATACAAGAAAAAAAATAAGTTAAACAGCCCTAAATATATTTATTCTAAACCGAATATGCTAGATTCAGAGAACAATTTTTTTACTACGCAATCTTTAGTCCTCTGGAATCAATAATTCTAGAGATCATCTGAAGGGCTTGAATCATGCTGAGACAGACTTGGTTTGATCAACATTCAGGCATTTTGACAGTCAAATGCACAGTAGTTTTGAGCAAATCACATGAAACAGCTTATTATGTCACAGTTCCATGTGGTTTCTACCATATGTTGGTAACAAACAATGGAGGAAAAAAATTACTGGAGTCCTTCAGTAATTATGTATCTAAAGACCATTTCACATGCACTAGGGGAGCAGAATTGTACCAGATACCCTATCCATAAAAGTTTACTTGTCCCACTTTTGATGCTTCTGAAGTTGGACATAATATTGTTATAATAATTTGTAGTCCACAATGTGTATTTAGAAATGTTCTACCTCTTACAGCTCTACTTATACTTGCTTTAATTGCCCCCCATGCATGAAGAGTTGTTCTCTGCCAGTGAGTGTTGGTATTTATTTCTACCCTCTGTAACACAAGTTAGAGAGCCAGTTTGGTGTAGTGGTTAAGAGCGCGGGACTTTAATCTGGAGAACCGGGTTTGATTCTCCACTCCTCCACTTGTAGCCAGCTGGACGACCTTGGGTCAGGTACAGCTTCTAGGAACTCATCAGCCCCACCCACCTCACGGGGTGATTGTTGTTGTTGGGATAATGATAGCATACTTTGTAAACTGCTCTGAGTGGGTGTTAAGTCATTCTGAAGGGTGGTATAAAAATCTACTACTACTACTACTACTACTACTACTACTACTGTGTCAGTAATTGTGTGTCTGCATGTGTGTACAAACTAACTTTTTAAGGCTAAATAGACAAGATGTATGATGTTGGGACAGCCCCCATAACATAAGAGCAGGGGAGCCAAAGACTGCAGCTGGGGTGGGGGGAGTCCTTTAGTACCATGGTAGAGTGGAACAGTGGCTGAAGTAAACCCATTTCTCTGGTGACAAAAGGGTGATTATAGACTAGAGCATGCATGGAGCAGCTGTGCCAAAATGGCAGAAACACACTTACAAGAGCAGGAGATAAGGAAGTTTGAGAAAGCTATGGAGCCTGTTCAAGAATTGCCTTTTAAAGGGAGGTTAGCTACCTGAGGAGTATTTTTCCATCCCTCTCATAGAACTATGTAGGGAGTGAAGGACATGAGCCTGGGAGGGAAAGAAGGGAAGCTATAGGAGGTCTGACTTGCATCCACTGTATCCTGAAGCAGGAATCATACCTTGATCCCTCTACTCCCTCAAAAATATTTCTGTCTAATTGTAGAATATTGATTGTGTATATAATCTTAATTAAAATATGAAATTGTCTGGTTTTTTAGTGAATACTAACTTAACATCTCCATTGTTCTTGTCAGGTGTGGAGAGAATTCCCTGACAGACTAGTTGGGTACCCTGGTCGCCTACATTTGTGGGACCATGAGACAAATAAATGGAAATACGAGTCAGAGTGGACCAATGAAGTCTCAATGGTGCTTACAGGAGCAGCTTTTTACCACAAGGTAAAATACATCATCAAGGGTAAATGGGAAGCATGTGGCATGGTTCTGAAATAGTGGCTTCATATTTGCAGGAAGCTGGCAGAGGGAACTTTGTATGCCAATAATGGGCAGTAGAGGCCTGACAGAGTGGCAGTGATCTTCCACTCTTTTTTTTCTCTTTCTCTTATGACTGGGAAAAGAAGATGTGATCCAAAGATAGCCACATTCTATTAGTGGATAGGCCTTTCTGGTGAAATGCCACAGTTTAATTCCCCTACTGCATTTCATAATACATGTTTATCATGCGTCTTTAGTTGTAGCATACTATAATTCTGATAATTATAGGCTGATTTATTAGAAATATATGGATACAGATGCTGTCCTCAAAACTAATAATAACACTTGTCATATATGTTTACACTTGAGATATAATATCAGGAATGTCATAGCATGTGGTATTCTAGAGGCTATATTGTAGCTCAAACCCAAAAGCTCCTGTGAACATGTGGAATTACTTCCATAGTTCTTTGGATTCAGCCATCTGAAACATTTCAGTGCTGAGATATAGTTTTCCAAAACTATATCCATGCAGATGTATGAAAAGGGGAGAGATGTAATGATTGTATCTTTTATTTATTTCTGTGGTTGGTTCAGCAAGTTCAGCTTGTGACTTGATGTGGGAGAGTTTTCATATTTTAAGATGATGTATATGAGAAATATGCTGTAAGCTACTGAAAAGGACAGACAATATAGAAATGGAACAAGAATAAATGGTGGGCATGAAACACTGGAAATCTTTTCTTTGCAACCTTTATGAAGTGATTGAGACTAACATCAGCTGTGAAACTGCTAATTTTCATGAATTTCCAATTTCGGCAGGAATTGCATTAAACAAGTTTGCAATGGAATGTATCCATTCCAACAAGTCTCCATTCCAGTTCTAAACTGTCACTTCCAGTGTTATGAAAGGCTTGCAACTGTGGTAAATGTACATACAACCCATGTCTCACCTCTTTTTTCATTCTGCAGTATTTTAATTACTTGTACACATATAAAATGCCTGGAGACATCAAAAATTGGGTGGATGCTCATATGAATTGTGAAGACATTGCCATGAATTTTCTAGTAGCTAATGTTACTGGAAAAGCTGTCATTAAGGTGAGCTTCCTTCAACTATTGTCTCTCTAAGGTTACAGTGCCACAAAGTCTTAATTGCATATGCATCTGAATGCTGCTTTGTTTGTTGAAATATTTATAGGTCAGATTCTAATCTACACCAATTCCTGAGGCAACTTCCAACATTATTAACACAATAAAGTGTATTTCACAGTTAACATTTAAGACCACAATAAAACAGTGATTCAGTAAATAGCTTAAGAATACTTTTAAAAGACCAGTAGCATCACAGTAGTAAGATATTAACACAGAAAACAGCTTTCATTCAATCCCCAAGAAGAGTAAAGGGTAAGAGGGGGAAAAATCAGCAAAAAGCCAAGGGAGGGGGAAAGCATGGTGTCAGGTAGATGTAAGAGGAGAGAATTTTAAAGTTTAGGGCTGAAATAGAAAATACTCTCTCTCTTATGGCCATACATGCTGCCTTAGAACAGTGTCTGCCAAGCTTTTTTTGATGGAGGAACTCCTAAATTGTTTTTTCAAATCCTGAAGAGTCCCTACCTATGAAAAACTTCACAGGTCAGAAAAAATTGATGGGGATTGTCAAGAAAATTTATTTGTACAGAGCTAATATATATCAGCTTACATCATAAGAAAAAAGTGAAGTATTTTTCCTTTCTTTTTGTATTATCTAATCTTTTTAAAATATCAAAATATCAAATCAAAATAAAGTGTATTTGAACATCAAAATAAGGTTCACATCCAAATTCAATATTACTTCAGAGAGTGATATTTGGGCTTATATATTATTGCACAAATGTTGAATTCTTGGCTTGTTTCTTGTGGAACCCATGATAACGTCCTTTGGGATGCCAGGGTTCCACAGACCCCTGGTTTAGAAACACTGTCTTAGAAGGAGATGGCATTACAGAGCAGGGACTTTGTCAGTGACCTTTATTGAAAGGCAGAGTCAGATACAGAAGCAAATGGTCTTTTAAATGCCCTGTTCCCACCATTGAGGGTAACCAGCACTTTAAACTGAGCTCAAAAACAAAGCAGCAGTTTGTGTTGTTTTTTTACTGTCATGTTGCAGTATGTTCCTAGTAACTTTATCAATTGGCATTCTTGCTACCACATAAGTTTTTGTACCATCTTCAAAGGCAGCCGCACGTAGTGCCCAGTACAGTATGTTAACATGGATGTGATCAGAGCATGGATATCTGGCCAGACTATACCACTCAAGGAAAGTCTCTCAAGGAAGGTCTGGCACCAAGTGAAGTTGGGTAAAGGAGCTGTGCACTACAAAAGAACATCTGTAACTCCAATAGCATCCTGCAGTTGTGAACCTGGTCTTCTAGGGGGGATGCAGTCCCATCCAAAATAGATGGTCTCTTAATCCCTGTTTGGCTACATTGATAAACAGTATTTAAGTCTTAATGAGCTTCACTTTGTCCACTGTGTAGTCAGGCTACAATGGATGTATCTTTTCTCATTTTCTTCTTGAAATGATTCCCTTTCCTTTTTGTTTAATGCCCAGTCCTTGAAATCAACATGTTGTCTAGGATAGTGTAAGATTTTTTTGTTCCATTATCTATGATAATTTTGAGTGGAGAAATTTGGGGGAGAGAGGGGAAGAAAGTAAATGGATTAAACTGAATGGGGGAGGGGGACAGAACAAAATTAGCAGGTGGTGGAAAATTCCCAACCCAATCTATCCATGCCTATCCTAACTGGCAGCAGCTGATTTATAGGAATGCTAATTGCAAGAATGTTAATTGTAAGATCAGTTTTTTTAAAATGAACTTTTATCCCAGAATTAATTTCCTGACATGTTTTCAACACATTCTTTGGCCTGGATGTTCACTTTGTCTGCTCATTTCAAAGCATGTCAACTTGGAATGAGATTTAGAGGCCTCCAGGCATTACTTCAATTAGTAAGGTCTGCTTTCCTGCCTGTCCATCATCATTTACCCGGGCTGGTGACTGTGTTTCCTAGAAAAGTCTTTAGAAGATAAAGCATGTGTGTTTGCTGTGAGAGTGTCTGAACTGTGCAAGGGTACTGCAAAGTAATTTGGCACCTCAGTGCAGTTGGGAGAGCCTCACAGATTTTGCCAGTTAACTCAAGTGAGCAAAGTGTGTCTGTTGGATTAAGGTTACGGTGAAGTATGGGGAAGCTGTATTTCATCGCTCTTATGGCTGCATGAACAAATGGTGTTTATACAAGGACCTTGGCAGCAAGAAAACAGTCATTAAACAGGAATTAAGGAGCTTGTCATCGCCACCACTTTCAACATACAGCCAGCAAACTCCTCCTCCCCACGCCTTTTTATTGGACCACTGTGATCTTTGCAGTCAGCTGGGCCAGATGGAACTAAATGGCATTGATTTTCCCCCACCCCTCCCTTTTCAGGGTTTTGACTTACACACTACAGATAAGTGCAAGGGGTGTTGTGCTGCTTTTCTGTGTATTACTGATAGGGTTGTCCTAACTTTTACAGGTGACCCCTAGAAAAAAATTCAAATGTCCAGAATGCACAGCCATAGATGGATTGTCGCTAGACCAGACACATATGGTGGAAAGGTGAGTGCCCCTTCTTTGCCTCCCTGCCATTTCCATTGTTTGCTTTACTGTTTCTTCAAATTTAGGATGAAGGTTGTATTTACAAAAAAAATTACAATTTGTTATACAAATCTTGTCTACCATAGCAGTTTTAGTACAATGGAGTAGCCCATCATTTCTTTTGAATTATGGCACTACAGGATTATGAAAGTGTAGTTTTCTGTTTCTTGGTTCAGCAGATCTCCTGTGTGTGCATGTGGTATATTATATACTGTGTTTTAGTATATTTAGATATACTGTGTATTAAATTTTATTAAACAGATGCTTAGAAATTAATTGAGTTATTCTTATGTTTAATGGGGAAACACATATTATATTAAAAATGCACATATTGTTTCAAATGAATGATGACTTACTGGCATGAGAGTTTACTAAGAATAAAGCATTTATAAAGGGAGAAGTATTTGACCTTCTGTAATTGGAACAGCAGCTTAGAGATTCAGATGGTGTTGTAGCTGATTCTGTATAGCAATAACCAAATATTTATGCAGGCTAGAACAAGGTTCTAAAAGATAGTAGATATACTTTTTTCATTGTGTTGCTGCCAGCTCATGATCTTTTCATTGCCCAGAGCTGCAGTCTTAAGCATCTGTTCAGATATAATGCACTCTTCTATATGGTATTTTGGTACATGGTTCATGAATGAATCCATTTGAGTATGAAGAGCAGATTTTACTTCCTTCTGAAATAGGCTTTAGTGATGCTCTTATGCAGTGCTATTTGGGCATGTTTAGCCTTTGCTATCACCCATACATTCCCCAGAGGGGAAAGGTATGAGGAGCAGTTTGAAATGAATGCTTTACATGTGAAAGAAACAAGCGGGAAGATCATGCTGCAGAAGGCTTGTACTAGAGGTGGTAAAAACAAATGGCATGTGATATGAAAATGTTATATATCAAGGCTCTGCAGTTTTGGGGAGAAGGCCGTAAGATCAAAAAGAAAGATATGATCTTTGATTAATTTTTTGAAGTGCATCTGTCCTAATACCTCTTTTGTGTTACAACTGGATTTTTGTATTTATTTGTGCACTTTCCATTACCCATGATCTTTTTTCTGAGAGATCTTTGCTGAAATAGATATGGATATGGGATTGATTTATGAGATTACGAAAAATATATATAGCCTGAATTTTTAAAAATTGCTAAGTAGTTATGAGAGTAAACACCAAGCATGATGAGAAATTATTTAGGACAGCACATGAATGCTTATTGTGAAATAAGAGGATAAAATTCAGGAAGAGCTATCAGGAAGTACTCCTTAATCATGGTATCTTATGCTATGGAATAGTTTCCAAAAGAAGATGATTGATTCTTCAAAAATCTTAAATGTGAAATGAACCCTATCATATTCCTACAAGGAGTTTCAAAAACTGTCACTGTGTGTCTAAATCAAAGGAAGAACTGTGTGCTCTTCAAATGGAGCAACATCATTTAGCTTCTACCTAATCTAACTATTTTTAATTTTGAGAACCAGGACATGGCAAAAAAAAAATGCAGCTGTCAAAGTCAAAACCCCATTTTAGGATAGGAAGATTGAAGTATGAAGACTTCTTCCTGTGAATCTATTTCTTTTTCAGTTAGTTGTCGTGGTATTAAATCTGCTCTCAGGTGTCCATATGTAAAAGATGTACATTGAGATACTGTCTAAAGCATCAGCTGAAGATGCCAGCTTGTTTCTAGGACAAACATTTTCTTTTTAATAGTGTAACCATTCTAAAAAAGAGAAGGAAAGAAAAATGATACATCCTGTTTATAGACTGTTTGCATTGACTTTAGCTGTCTCCATGTTCAGAGAAATAATAGTTCAGTGTTTTGGTACTACATGAAAACAATTTCATGCTCTTTATCCATGCACTTTTGTGAACGCACCCCCCCCCCCCGAAGTTCTAACAGCTATATTCCTTAAAATGAAATTGCTCTGCTGCTTATTCTAATATCATTGTGTATTGGAGGGGAGCAAACTCAAAATGATTTGTTTTACAAAAATATGGGTACTTTAATTTCACTCAGCTTGGACAACGAAAATAAACCTGTCAGTTTCAGGTTTTGTTTTTTTCAAAATGTTGTATATTAAGCTTTCAAGTACAATCAGTACCATAGACACCATAAATGGAATGCTTGTTTATTTAAGAGCGGAAAAAACTGTCTCCAATGGATTATAAAATAAAATCAAGGAATATTTCTTTAGGCCTTCGGTTTCCTACATGCTTATTTTTGTAAGCTCTGTACTGAACACAATTTGACCTGACAGTAGCCCTTTAAGAGAGATGTTGGCAGCTAATCCACCCTAGTTTGCAGTGTGTACATTGCTTTAAGAATTCTTGGAATTCTGGAAGGGAAGAATAGAGAAGCTTTGACCCCCACCCCACCCCCATGCACATGTGCAGCTGACAGCATCCCTTTCGACTTTGCTGTGATTAAATGCTGTTATCAAATAACGTCATCTCTTTTCCAAATCTCATATAGCACGTGAGGTTCCCTCTCCTGCTTCATACATCTGATAGAGTGAGTTCTAACACACACAGACTTCTGCCATAGTAAATTTGCTCATCTTTAAGGTGCTACAGGATTCTTTGTTGTGCTTGCTACAATTTATTAACACACTCTGCTATTTGTCTATTTTTTATCCACATTTTCTTGTGGATAAAACATTTTCAAGAATGTGAGAAAAGGTCAGGTTATTGTAAGATGGCTAACAAGTAGTCAATAGGTGACCCTCACATAAATGGGACATTTTCATTACTAAGCAATACATTTGTTTCTGTTCTAGGTCTGAATGCATTAACAAGTTTGCTTCTGTCTTTGGGACCATGCCTCTGAAAGTAGTGGAGCACCGGGCAGATCCAGTCTTGTACAAAGATGACTTTCCAGAAAAACTGAAGAGTTTCCCCAACATTGGAAGCTTGTAAAAATGTGCAAAAAGACAAATTGGATGCTGAAATCCAGTACAGTGAACAGTACTACGAAAATCATATGGCCCTGAACAAACATCCAGCAAAATAGTATGGAAGGAGGATATGGAGATGAATGCCCCATTTAGGCATTATTCAAGCTGCTTCAACAGGGCTCAACACTTTTTTTTTAAAGCAGAGCAAAGCAGCTGTTTCTGTGCTGTATTAAAATATATTTCTGCCTCACTCTCCATGGGTCTACCAAAATACCAAGAAATATTTATTTATTCCACAGAGATTACACATGGACACACACACAGAGCCTTTGGTCATACATGACAGAAAATCAGTGGCTACTGAACACCAGTTACTGTGGAACTCATCACTAATCTCTTATGAAAGCAACTGTCTTACTTTGTTGCCTGGCCCCAGCCTGCCCTTAATCTATATGATTGTCTTATTTGTAGCCTGTGAGGTTGACCTGTAGCATTGACTCTTTCACTAGTATGCCAGTCTTCTTGTCCATCAGAAAAGTGGCATGAAAATAAGTTAATGGTCTGCTTTACAGTGGGAGTAGAAACAAATAGCAGCCAGCAATTTACTTCATTTGGATATATTTGTTAGGTGAGTGTACAATTCTCATGTTTTCCATTGTATTTATAAAAGAGAGTTTAGTCTTATAAAAGACTGTACAGTTGACCAGTTACAGACACACACACATCAAAGTGTATGCAATGAACATTTCCATTTTTGGTTGCTTAGGTGTGTCAGTTGTATTTTTCCATCAAGCTTGGAGTAGTTTTCAGTTCAGTGTCATCTCCCAGGCAAGTGAATGTATGGGTGGACCTGTTTCCTTGTCCCCTGGGTTCTTCCCCACTGTTGGATCAAGTCCCTGCTTTCCTTCAGTCTTTCTAGTATCATCATCTCTATCTCCTCTGTCAACTGGTCAAGGTTAACTTTCTGACATGCTATCCTAAAGTGGCATGGTTTCTAATGCTGTTGGTAGCACAGTTTAGTGCTAAGTTAGTAGAATGACATGCATTGGCACAAAAAGGAGTAGCAGGTTGTACTGGATTTTATAAAACAAGTCTCTCTTAGTCCATCATTGTGGACTCTACCACTTAAGTTTACCCCGCTAATACTTCAGTCTGCCATTTGGCTTAGCAGGGGTCAGCATGGAAACTGGTACAGTCCTGTATAGCTTGGAGATTTTAGATGTACTGAATTGTGCTGAAGAAGCTTTGGTGGTTATTTTCAAGATAGAAATTATACCAGTAGAGTGTTATCCAAACCCTTGGCTTGCATTTGACTTTGCCACAGAGGTGTATACTTTCCCAAAGACAAAGAAAGCATAAGTAATTTTGTATGTGTGGTGCAGGTAAACAGCTGCTAGCTTCTGAATTTGAGGAATAATTACCAAATATGTAGCAAAGAAAAGTTCACCTGCTGTGTTCACAGACACTGGAGAGAGAACTGGAATGCTGATTGGCAAATAGAATCTGATGGTCTGGTGCCATTTTGCCCATGACACTTTTTGGGGTGCATGTCCATGATGTTTTAAATGTACATCAAAGCACATCAGGTGTGAATACAGTAAGGAGTTGTGATTGACTGGTCTCCTTTATATAAACGTAGTAGCAAACACTAGTATTCCTTCGCATTGTGAAAACAGGAGTTTTGAGAAGCAGTCTGAAATACGTATCTGTATCCTCTTTGAAAACTTTCAACTATGAAAAGGAGCCTTCACTGAGGTCACAGAGTGTTTGCTAACTAAATGCCTCAGGAATCAAACAGGAAAAAGTATCACAGGAATTGTCCTAAATCATTTCAGCTATGTTTGTACCATGCTTGTTTTTTATACTCTTTCAGTGGTCTGTAATGTAGACATTGTCCAGGGAGCACATTTCCCAATGTGTGTATAATGCATAGAGCTGGATCCTGCCAGCTTTCTCACTCGATCTCACTCAGTACCCCTCCTCATTGTGAAGCCCTCATGCTGCATGACATTTGTCTATGAGGATTTTGTGATCTCCCACCCAGGCTTTTTAGTTGTCAAAAGATACTCCTCCTTCCTCTTTTACCAGATGAAGAGCTGGTAGGATTCAACCCAGTTTATTTTTTAAATGTAAAAATTAAAAAAAAATCTAAAACTGCAGTGTGCTTGAGTTAATTTCCTTTTGTGTTACTAGCTTCTTACTGTTTATAACTTATAAAAGATTAGTGGAAGATAATTTTTAAAGGGGAAAAATCTGGTGAAATGAGAATATTCTATTGCAATCACTCATAAAATGTGTAGAGAGCTACAACAGTGAACCCCAATGGAGTACTCTTCTGCATGTAAACTGATCAATCCAATGTGGTGCCTGCTTAAGAGTTTCCTGGTGCTTGTTTACTGCTTTTCCAAATCTTCTCTTCCCCCAAAGCAGAGACTCTTTTCTCCACATTATTGAAGGAAGAGGTGCTTCAGAAGAACTCAAGAGGCATCACCTTTGTGTCTGCATATACCATCTGTTCAGAAACAACTGTCTCCATTGTAGGAAGATGCTTAGCTTGGAACCTTGTGTCATTTTGTGATTGATCTCATCCCCTGTGGCAACCATTTTGTGGTAGGCTGTGCTCAAAATTCAAAAGTACCCACAAGCTTAATGTCAGGGATCTCTGATCTAGAAGATCCATGTTGGTCTCCTCTCTCTCTCTCTCTCTCTCTCTCTCTCTCTCTCTCTCTCTCTCTCTCTCTCTCCCCCTCCCTCCCTCACGGAATATTCTCAAAATTAAGCCCACCACTTCTGTGGTGCCCAGTTTGTTAGTGTTGAGTTTCTTACCTATGGATAATGTCTATATTTCTTTTGTGAGAGCTGGATGTTTTCTTTCGGAGAATATCTCCATGCTGAACCATAGTTTTCTTCTATGTAAGCCCTTGAAATGCAATGTAAATTTTCCAGGGGAAGAGGGAGGCAACTTCTCTGTACATAGAACAGTTGAACGTTAGAGTTATGACCCCCCCCCCGCCCCCGAAGTTTGAGGGGTCAGAACACCATCATGCTGCTGCCTAGCTTTGAGAGAGCTGCATACTGCACAGCATGGCTGTTATGAGCCACATGTGCACGTGTACCTTAGCGTGATATTCTAGGTGGAAGAACATCCTGAAGACAACTGACCCTTACTGCTAGTTAAAGTTTGGTATTGTGGTTACTTTTGTGACACTTCATATGCAGGTGGCAATAGATAAAGCTACAGCTTTTCTCATGAAAAATAACAGCCAGACTCAAGGAAAAGAGAGATTGGAAAACCAAGAAAAATGCTGAGAACAAAAGCAAACTACAACAGTGATATTTGCTCATCACAACGCTGTGAATCTCACCAGCACAGCATTAGACAGGGATTTATTTTCTTCACAAACCATATTTTGTGCGCACACTTTGCGTATCCATCATTGCAGTTTCTGAGCACTCTTCCGATATTTATTTATTTGCTTAAATTTATAGTCCACCCTCCCCAACCAAGTGGGCTCAGGGCGGATCACAACAATTTAAAACACACTGCACAATCCATCAGCAGTAGTAGATCAATGCTATTCACTTTGTGGGTGGAATCCAAGGCATGAAACACTATTATGTACCATGCAGCAAATATTGAACCAAAATGGCTTCCTTTATGGCATGCAAGTTTGCCTGGAGTACAAGGTAAGCTGTCAGACCTTGTTACTGGTGTGATGGTTGTTCAGCCTACCTCAGATTTGAAACTGTTTGGAATCACTTGCCCTTTCTGTGTAATTTCAGTTGCGAACAAACCACTGTTTTACAGTCCTGCATCTGCTGATCTTCAGGATTCCAATGCCTGCCAGGTTCTTGCAGCGGTGGCTGTGAAGGAAACTTGTTTCTCATTAAGGGGATAACAAATGGCAACATCTGAGACAATTAGTTGAAATGGAGCAGTGATGGTGGTGGCTGAGGCGTAATCCACTGGAGGAAACACAGCACAGCACAGCTGTGATAGGTATTCCCAGCAGAAATTCCAGAAGGATTTCTGAGAAGGGATACTAAAGAGAGAGAGGCCCTGTTTGCCAAATTCATTTTCCGGACTTGGTTACAATAATTCCTCTCCAAATGTCCTTGACTTTATCCTCATTTGCTTTGATTGTCTGTTTACTTGGAGAAACAAGGAAATGCTTAACTCTTTCATCTCTTAACTTCCCCATGAAGCTTCTGTGTTTTTAAAACAAGGCAGACATGTAATGGATACACAAGTGCTGTCTCTAGACAATTGCTGTTAGTTGGTTTTGAATAGAGAACAGCTAAACACCCGTTAGACAAAAACCTTAATCTATTTTTATATATGAAACTTGTAAGCTCACTCCCCAGGAAAGTCTGCTCTATCCATCCCATCTTTGCTTGTGTATGTTCTTTTTATTATTATTATTATTATTATTTTAATCTGAGCCCTTAGAAGGTTGTTTTTGTTTCAGGAATACCAATATTTTCTATGATTATGATATAATTCAGCATGTAATATACTTTCAGCTTGGCTGATAAACCCTTAAATATGACTATATAATTTGTGTAATATGGAGGTCATGATTTTCTGTTCCTCTATACAGAGATGGACTATTCTCACATAAGAATTTTTTGCTATGTTGAATTCAGGAAGCCCCTGAATTAAATAAATGTCTCCACACCTTTAAAAGCTCATTCTGAACACAACTCAAGAGGCTTTCCCCTTTAAACTGGATAACAGAAAAATCTTTTATCTGGCTGAAAGGGGCAAGGGCAGAGTGGCTACTGGCAAGAGAGTCTGTGTGGATTCTCCACCCATAGCTACTACAGGATAAAGCTAAGCTCTGCCTTCAAAATGGTGGACCTAAGCTCTGCATTCCCTTCCTCCCCTTATGGCCTCTTCACAGGACATTTTTCTTTTCCAAACTGTGCCAGGCTATAGCTTTGCAGCGTGGTACAGCTGACTAAGGGAAAGGGGAGGGGCTGGTGCAGTTGCTATCACATTGGCCCTTTGAGCCCCCTGCAACACTGATGGAGGAGGAGTTGGGCCAGTGGCAACAGTGAACAGCATGGGGATGAGGGATGTGGACCCTGTTTCTGCCTGCTCCCACAAAGCTTGCTGATGCTGCTGTGGCATGGATACATTTTCGTGGCCTCATGTGAAAGCAACCTTTTACGCAAACTCCATGTTAGCTGCCACTGGTCATCTTTTGTATTACCAAAGCACTGTGTCTTGAATTACTTTTTAGAGTTCTGGTACCTTCCACATTAGCAAGGATGATATTTCAAAGAGCCCTAAACTTGCCCAGTGCAGATCAAGGTGATACTGACCACTAGAAAATAAGAGACTTTTATTTAAATTTGCCTGTGAAGTAAGGGATATTATAACTAAGCAAGGCTGTCAATGATGGGACATTTTGGAGGTTGTCAGTTCATAGGGTTGCCATAAATTGGAATTTACTATACTTCCAATATATATATAATTACTATATATAACACAGCAACTAAAATACAGCCACTATGCTATAGAAAGAGGTCAATATATACAGAATCTTGCATACTAAAATTACGTAGTTATCTGTATTTGTGCTGCCTGATTTAATTGTGTGTGTATACAAATTTCATATAGAAGTGGGAACCTGCAAAGAACTTGAGGAGAAGAGGCATCCCATTCTTCTGCTTTTACTTCCTTCCCTCTTCTCCCACCTCTACCACTCTGTTTCTCTTTCTTTCCCTTTCTATCAGAGACTTATCTTAAAAACCACTTAGTCACTTGGTGCAAGTGGCCTCAAACCTGCCATGTTTGAGGAGGGTCTTTCTACCTTCCCTCCCATACCTTTTTTCCTAAAGGGGAGAAGGCAGAAGCCCCTTCTCACCAAATACATTGTTCAGACCCATGTCTCTGACTGAGTGATTTTCAAGTAGAGTCTGTCCTTTCTCCCCAGAGCCAAAGGAAGTGCAATGTCTGTGCAAGCACAGGCAATGCTGCTCTGTTTCGGGGGGAGGGGCTTTAACCTTCCATCCATTTTCCCCCAGGTTTTACAATTTTTATGCAAACCTGGAGGTCCCCCAAGTTTGGAGAAAAATCCAATATGGACTGAATCTGTGGGTTTAAGTATCTGCAGATGGAGCCGCTATGACAGACCCTCACTTTTCCTCACACTGAGAGCCAAGCTACAAGTGACTTTTCTCACGTGGAGAACCCTTGATCATTGTCACAAGTTTTCCTGGGAAGTGAAGTCTGAGTGTCCTTCCCCTCTCTGTTAGAATTGCTGCCTGAAGAGCCAGAGAAAGCCGGTGGCAGCAGCAGCTTTTGCAAATCGTTCCTCCAGTCACAATCCTGCTGGACAAGAGGGCTCTCAACGATCGTTTGGGGGTGAGCAGCTACTACTTTCTTCCTGGGCGTCCTGCTCCTGGGGAGCTGCTCTGGAGAAAGATGCCACGTCGGTGAAGCTCCAGCCACAGCAACAGCGAAAGAATCTGCTGCTGCTCTAACATGCCCTTCCCCTGCTCCTGAGCTCCTGGAGAAAAACTGGAATGAGGGCATGTTAGAGCTGCAGCAGATTCTTGCGCTGTCGCTGCAGCTGGAGCTTCACCAACACAGCATCTTTCTCCAGAGCAGCTCCCCAGGAGCAGGATGCCCAGGAAGAAAGTAGTAGCTGCCCTCCCCCAAACGATTGTTGAGAGCCCTCTTGTACAGCAGGATTGTGACTGGAGGAATGATTTGCGAAAGCTGATGCTGCCGCAGGCTTTCTCTGGCTCTTCAGGCAACAATTCTAACAGAGAGGGGAAGGACACTCAGACTTCACTTCCCAGGAAAACTTGCGAGAATGATCAAGTGTTCTCCACGTGAAAAAAGTCACTTGTAGCTTAGCTCTGAGGCAGATTTTCCAGCCAAAACCTAAGTTTGCTCACTGTAGCTGAGCAACCCCCAAGTAGCATGACTCTGTTTATGGTTGTAAATTCTTTTTGTCCCACCCTGATAAGCAGTTATATTTTTGGCTTTTTTTTTTTTTTTTGCCCAGCCAAGAAACTTTATAGGGAAAAAGTAGGAGCCCTCTTCTTCTTTGTATGAAATGGCACTGGAGGCTGAGTAGCTCTCAAAAGAAACAGAAACTTTATTGAACAGGCAGTGATGGAATATGGTCAATCAAGAAGTATCTTGCAGGGTTCCATGGGGTGTAATCTTATTCCCCATGGTTTTCAACCTCTATGTAAAGCCTTTAGGATAACTCATTTGCAGATATAGAAATGGATGCCATGAATATGCTGATGACACCCAGCTCTATATCTCACTATCCAAATCACCGCAAGATTCAGAAGAATCCTTGAGTCCCTGCCTGACAGTTGTGGTCAAATGGCTGAAAGTGAAAAAATTGCAATTAAACCCAGACAAGATGGAAGTGATGCTCATAGGGAAGTCAGAGATCTTGAACAACATTGAACTCCCCACTTCAACTCTATATATTGGATTTCTGCTAGTTTTAAATCTTTGCAAATTTGCATTTACACACGTATTACTTTGCTTATTGAAATGTTCTTGAAATGGGGACTTCCGGCTTGGGATCCATGGAGGTCTAAAGCAGCTCTAAGAGCAGAGCTGACCGGGCTGCCGTTTCAGCAGCCGGTGGGGGCCAAAAAGCCCGCGGCCACCTATTCTCAGGCGGAGAATAGGCATAGAACGCTCAAGCACCTCAGGGCGCGTTGATCTCGGGCGAGGGGGGGTCCTGCACAACGGACTGTCTCCCGACTCTTGAGGTCCCACCCTACGACAGGTCGGCTTAAATCTCTGCGGCAGTCCTGGGGCCAGTGCGGCTGGCATAAGACCTACATGCCCAAGCTTCAACAGGGGGAAAGAAGGTGGAAGAGATCTTGAGATTGAAGCAGTGATTACAACCCAGAAAGACGTTTGAAAAGGTAAAGATCACTATCTCTTGAAATGGGACGAAATACTTAAAGTAATGAAGCATTAAAGTGGACTTTTAAACTGCAACAGATTGATTATAATTAGAGGAAGACTCGGCAAGAAACAGATTAGAAAAAGGACTATTTTAAATGAAGTTAATAGAGAAATCGGATAATTGTTTTTCATACCTGCGGCTGTGGGGAGATAATGGACTGTGAGAAAGTTTCTACCATCGCGAGAGCTGCAGTGAGGAGACGGGAAACAGGAAGTACGTAACAGGGATAGAGCTGCGGGAGAGAGACGGCCCTCACTGGCAGACAGGAAGAAGGGAATCGCCATTTTTGGAAAGGGAAGGGCATTGACTTCAGCAGAAGAGGAAGTAGGCCATATTGGATTACAAAAACTATTGAAAAACCATAGAGAAAAGACGCCCGACATTCTGAACTCTTTAAGTGTCTTTTTTTCTTCATGAAACCGGGACATTTAAATTAAATTAAAAGGACATTAAGCCAGGCGCCACGGAGCTAAGGAAACGAGCAGATACGTGGGAGCGAGGTAAGTCAAGCCCCACGATGTCGAAGAAAGAGTGGCAAACGGCTATAGAAAATCTGGATAAAAGATTTTTGGAAATGTTAAAGGTCCAACAGGAGCTGGTAAAGGAAGTTAAAGAGGTTAAAGAGACAGTAAAAAATGAACTGGTAGAAGTGAAGAAGGGAATGGAAACAATACAAAGTGATGTGCAAGCAGCACAACAAAAAGTCAATGTAGTGGAGAAGGCGGTGGAGAACCTTTCAGATACGCAACGAACGGACATGAGGGTGATGAGGGGAAGAATGGCGGTTCCGGAGAGCAAGTATATGGAGAAGCAGCTGAGGTTTCGCGGCTTGCTGGAGGTAGAGGGAAAGACAGCCCAAGAACAAATTGTTGAGGTGTTAGCTGAATACCTGGGGAAGGAGGAGGCGGAAATTGTGGCTATTCTAGACGTGGTGTATTGCATAAATTCAAGATTTGCGACCCAGAGGAAACTACCAAGAGACGTAATTGTGCAATTTACGACCAGAAACATGAGAGAAATTATTGTGAGTAAGCAATTTCAAGACCCATTGGAGGTTGATGGCAAGACGGTTATTATTATGAAGGAGTTACCCAGATCGGTGTTGCTTGACCGGAAAAAATACAAAGCTTTAATCCAAATCTTGAAGGACATGAAAATAAGGTACAGATGGGAACTACCGGAAGGATTGTCATTTGAGTTTGGAGGAGTGAAAAAGCGCATCAGATCTGAATTTGAAATGGAAAAGTTTATGAGGGACAATGAAAAGGACTTACCAGCAACAAGGCTATGAATATGGAATGTAAAGTTATATCTTGGAATGTAAATGGACTTAATTCACCCAATAAGAGAAAAAGTATTTTCCACTGGCTATTAAAACAGAAATGTGATATTGTGTGCCTACAAGAGACTCATATTAGAAAACAGGATGTAAAATATCTTAAATTGAGCAAATTGGGCAATGATTTTGTAGCGGCCTCAAAAAAGAAAAAAAGGGGAGTGGCAGTATATATAAGAGAGGAGCTACAGCCAAAGTTAGTGATTAGAGATGTGGAAGCCAGATTTCTAGCAGTGGAATGTACATGGAATTTAAAGAAAGTGTTGGTGATTGGAATTTATGCACCTAATGGAGCAAAAGAGAGTTTTTTTTGAGGATTTGAGGAAGCAATTAGATGAACTTTCTTATGACCAGATAATTCTTGCAGGAGACTTCAATGGAGTCACAAATTTGGAGCAGGATAAAAAATCAGCAACGGCACAAAAGAAAAGCGGATTATTACCAAAGACTTTTTTCGCATTAATGCAGCAGGAAACTTTGGAAGATGTATGGAGAATACAGAACCCCACAGGTAGACAATATACATTTTTCTCCGCAAGACATTCCACTCTATCACGAATTGATATGATCTGGGCCTCAAAAGATTTAGTGCTTTGGACTAAGGATGTAGAAATAATGCCTATGGTAGGCTCAGATCACAACCCAATCATGTGGAAGTTTGGAAAAAGAACTAAGAGGAAAGGATGGAGAATAAATGAGGACTTGTTACAAGAGGGAGAAAATATGGAGATGTTGAGAAGGGAAACTAAGTTCTTCATACAGTACAACATGAACCGAGAAGTACCAACCAACAAGGTATGGGATACATACAAAGCAGTAATTAGAGGTATACTGATGGACTTAAATGGAAGAGCTCGAAAGAAAAGAGAGGAGAAGAGACAGGAGATTATGGAAAAAATAAAAGCCAAAGAAATACAATTAAAGAAAAGACCAGGGAAAAAGAAAATTTACCAGGATATTAAAATTCTTCAAGAGCAGTTGACGGCAATGAATAATAAAGAACTGGAATGGAATCTTAAGAGATTGAACCAAAAGTCGTTTGAAGGTGCAAATAAACCTGGGAAATACCTGGCATGGCAATTGAAGAAGAGAAAGGAGAAAAAGACAATAAATAAAATATGTGAGGACAATAAAGTACATTTGGAACAGACTGCTATTAGTAGAGCTTTTTACAAATTTTATGCTAAATTGTATGACAAAAAAGAAGTGAATAAAGACTCAATAGCGGCATATTTGGGGAAAATGAAGCTTCCAGTAATTTTGGAAGATTGGAGAGACAAACTGAATAGTGAAGTAACAGAGGAGGAGATAAGAAAGGCAATTCAGACAACAAACCTGGGAAAGGCGCCAGGACCTGATGGACTTACAGCTAAATTCTATAAGGTAATGGTCAATGAACTGGTACCATTCCTAAAAGAAGTGATCAATGGTGTTTTGAGAGACCAAAGAACTCCAGATACTTGGAGTGAAGCTAATATATCATTGATCCCCAAAGAAGGACAAGACTTGACTAACGTTAAAAACTATAGGCCAATTTCCTTACTTAACAATGACTACAAGATCTTTGCGAAGATCCTGGCAGAAAGAGTAAAGGGATGGTTATCCGAAGTTATTGGAGAAGAACAAGCTGGATTTTTACCGAATAGGCAAATCAGAGACAATCTAAGGACAGTTATAAATGCTATTGAATATTATGACAAGCGTTGTGATAAGGAGGTTGGTTTCTTCTTTGTGGATTCTGAGAAAGCATTTGACAATTTGAACTGGGACTTTATGTTTGCCACCATGGAACAGCTACAAATGGGGGAAAGATTCATAAGAGCAGTGAAAGAAATTTACAGAGACCAGAGTGCAGCAATTGTGGTGAATGACGAGCTGACTAAAAAACTGACTATTGGCAAAGGTACAAGACAAGATTGCCCGTTGTCTCCACTGTTGTTCATTTTAGTCTTGGAAATTTTGATGATACAGATTCGAGAAGACAATACGATCCGTGGAATAAAAATAAAAGACTTTTCCTATAAGGTCAGAGCATTTGCAGATGATATAATGTTAATTGTGGAAGATCCAATTGAAAACATGCCTAAGGTAATAGAAAAAATTAAAGAATTTGGAGATCTGGCAGGTTTCTATGTAAACAAAAAGAAATCAAAGATATTATGTAAAAATATGACTAAACAAAAACAACAGTTATTAACGGAAATTACAGACTGTGAAGTAACAAGTAAGGTGAAATATTTGGGAATTGAACTGACTGCAAAAAATATAGATCTATTCAAGAATAACTATGAGAAATTATGGACTCAAATAGAGCAAGATTTGATTAAATGGAATAGATTGAATTTGTCATGGTTGGGAAGAATTGCAGTAGTTAAGATGAATGTGCTGCCAAGAGTGATGTTTTTGTTACAGACAATACCAATTATCCGGGACTCTAAACAATTCGAAAAATGGCAGAGGAAAATATCGGATTTTGTTTGGGCAGGCAGGAAGCCTAGGGTGAAAATGAAAGTATTACAGGATGCAAAAGAGAGAGGTGGAATGCAACTACCCAATCTAAGACTTTACTATGATGCAATCTGCTTGGTGTGGCTGAAAGATTGGATGACTCTGAAAAATCGTAAACTACTGGCCTTAGAGGGATATAAAAAAATATTTGGATGGCATGCATATTTGTGGTATGAAAAAGTAAAAGCAGACTCTATGTTTTTGCACCATTATATCCGTAGAAGCCTCTTCACAATTTGGAAGAAGTACAGAAACTACCTGCAAGAAGGAACTCCCTCTTGGGTGGTTCCTTATGAAGTAATAGACCCGAGAACTGTTGACAATGAACAACGATGTTTAACATATAAGGAAATAACACGAACAGACCTTTCCAAGTTAAGAATAAAAACGCAAGAAGAGTTGTCTTCAAATTATGATTGGTTTCAATATAGACAGATTAGAGACCTTTACAACTCGGATTGTGCAAAGGGAGGGATAAGAATAGAGAACTCAGAACTAGAGGAAGTAATTCTACAAGAAGATAAAAAGGAAATCTCTAAGGTCTATAAGGTGTTGTTAAAATGGTATACTGAAGATGAGACAGTTAAAGTGCAGATGGTAAAGTGGGCTATAAACTTTAATAAAGAAATAACAATGGAGGCGTGGGAATACTTGTGGAAAAATACGTTGAAGATTACGACATGCACTAACATTAAAGAGAATGTCTATAAAATGATTTATCGTTGGTATTTGACACCAAAGAAAATTGCGCTAGGGAACTTAAATATGTCTAACAAGTGCTGGAAATGTAAAAAACATGAGGGATCTTTGTATCACATGTGTTGGACTTGTGAGGTAGCTAGGCAGTACTGGGGGGAAATAATAAGAGTAATAAGTGAGATTTTACAATTTCAAGTTAATAAGAACCCAGAACTCCTGCTACTGAACTTGGGAATGGAGGATATTCCAGCACAATACAGGACATTGCTATTTTACATGACGGCAGCGGCTAGACTTTTGTACGCGCAGAAGTGGAAAGTACAAGAAGTGCCAACCATCGAGGACTGGATTTATAAATTGCTGTACATGGCGGAGATGGACAAAATGACAAGAAGATTGAGAGACCTTGATCCAGGACAGTTTAACACGGACTGGGAGAAGCTGAAACAATACTTGGTGAAAAAATGGGAGGTGGGAGGAGAACTGTGGCAGTTTGAAAATTACTGAAATATAACAAAAGAAGAGAGAAGTGACTATACCGGGGGGGAGAGTTGAAAAATATCTAAGCAATTATTTTATTTGACTATTAGGGATAGAAACTGATTAATCTCATTGCTGGCAGATAATGGTATAATGGAGAAACTGTATAATCAAAATGAATGAATACAAGAAAGTAGGGGAAAATATATAGTAATATACAGAATATGGGTCAAATTGATTGACTTATGCTTAAAGTATAAAACAGAGTAATATATGGAGTATGGGTTAAATTGATTGACCTATATTGAAGGTATGCAATGTTTATAATGTACTTAAAGTTATGTATAATGAGGAATAAATTGTTTGTTCAATATAGAGGAGATCAGAATGAGTAAGATAGAGTACAGGTTACCAAAATGATTATTGAAGAATATATGCCAGAAATGTATTATCTAGTTGTTAAGTTAAATGGAAAGGGAAATGAGACAGCATTGTGATATAATAGGTAAGCTTAGAAGAGAGTGAAAGTATATGTTTAATAGGTAAAATAAGTTTGAAATGAGTAGGGTAAAATAGATAAGGGGTTGGAAAACTGTTGGAAGTCAACAAAAGGGGGGGGAAAGGGAGGGGGTTAGAATTGGAATTTTTTTAAAGGAAATTGATTGTAATGGACGTTAAAATATTTCTGATCCAATAAAAAACTTAAAAAAAAAGAAATGTTCTTGAAATTGACTGAACTAACTCAAATATGTAATCTGCCTTGACTCTCAATGAGAAAGATATAAATGACATTTCATTATGTTTTATATTCTAATAGCATATGCCTGTCTTAAAGGGCGAAAATTTGACATACTTCCTTTAAAAATATTTGCAGGCAGAGATTCTAGTTAAAAACTCCTTGGAAATGGAAAGCACAGGAATGCATAAAAAGGCCAACTGAGTTCATCTCCCTGCCTCATGATTAACTTTCAGTTTAAAGATTATAAACCCTTCTGTAACAGGGAAAATGGTGGATACATGCAACAAACTCTTATTTGTCTTGGATTAAATGCAACACCTAGACAGATGGTCTCCATATGGCCATAAAGAGATGCATTTGCCACTTTCTCATATGTGTAGAGGCTATGAGTGGTACGTATTATTAAAAGATTAGTCCACTCATGTTTGAAAAGGAAAATGTTTTTTTTTAATCTGAGCTTGCATAATATTAAAATTATTTTCCAGCTTGATGAAATTTCACACCTTAAGTGGGTTACAGGGTATTAAATAACCACCAACCTTCTTTGCAGAAAATTCAACATCTGTGTGTGCACTGTCTTATTCTGAAGTCAATGTCCTGACTAGGCTAGTCTCCTCCCTGTGTGATGAGAGAATAACCTTCTGAGGCTTTCTCTTACAGTTGCATGTCTTGCTCCTTCGACCTTGATGGTTCCTAGGCTCACAAACTTAGGATAAACCAAGGCAGGCATAATTTTAGTTCCCATTTACCATACCCAACTCTCTTAATGTGGACACATTTTTACTTGTCTAGAATAAAGAGCAAAAATGTTTGCTTGTATGTCAAATGGCTGTTAAAAAGAATCTAAATAGCAAAATCCATGTCCTAATCTTCACTGCCACAGGACTTTGCAAAAATGGGGAAAGGAAAGGTGCATCCAGCAGCCAACCCTTGAGCTCATCCTGAACTGAACTGCCCGAGAGGTGTAGGCTCCTGTGTTGCTCCACAGCTGCTTAGACCAGGGAAGACACTATGACAACAGTCTGGTTGGGTTGATTAAGAATCACCAATGAGTTGAAGGACCCATGTGGATAAATTCCCAGGTGCTAGCAGTGGGTGGTATAAATGGTGGTACAAGGGACGGCTAGGAGGTATTGCTTTTAGATCAATAGTAGAACTTGAGAGGTGTAAGCCCTTGGTGATTTCCCTCCTTCCATGGCCATATTTGGGTACTTACTGGTTAGTAACCTCATTTTCTTGAAATCCTTCAACACAAATGGGTCCCAGAGCAATTTGGATGGGATAATTTAAGTCTGATTTTATTTATACCTGCCTTTCACTACAATGGGGACCTAAAGTGACTTATATCATTCTCCTCTTTTCCATTTTATCCTCACAGCAACCGTGAAAGAACAATTAGGTAGAGTGTGACTGGCCCACATTGTCGCAGCAAGCTTCCATGGCAGAGTGGAGATTTGAATCTGGGCCTCCCAGATCCTAGTCCAACATTCTAACCACTATGCCATACTGGGTCTCTAGTACATTATTCTCCTGTAATGATTGATATGCATACATGCCCAGTCCTGCAAGGGTATCTGAATGTAGAAATAGCCTTCTCTATACATAGCCAAGGTGGGAATGAATATGACTGTACGTCTGCCAGTGTGGAGTAGTGGTTAGAGTGCTGGGCCACGATGATCACAATGAGAACTGCTTCAAGAAGTCCACCTGAGCATTAGTGATATGTCTAAATCACCCCTCCCTTTCCCCTTCTGTGAGCAGATTTTCACTTCATCCACCAGCAACCTAACCTTCAGCAACATGTTGGCTGACTCAGAGTTTGCCTGCAGGATGTTCCTGTGGCTGCTTCTTGGCTGCTAAGAATCTCTAGAGGCAACTGGGCTGTGAGCTGCCACCTGTTGTTAATCTAGCCTTGTTTAATCCATTCTGCTCTGTGTCAGTGGTTCAAAAGGGCACTGTTAGTATTTTTTGCCAACTTCAATTAATGTGAGATTTTGGAGGCCCCCTCTGATCACATTTCATCTGTCATGAGTCAGGAACAAAACAGACAGATTTCAGTTGGGAGTAGAGAAGAGACATTTTATTCCAACTAAGAACAGCAACGACAATAATATTTGGGTCTCTTCTGGCAGAGTTTGGAGGGGGGGAGTGTTTCCTGAAGGGCAGAACTTTTTCTTACATTTACATTCTATATGGCACTAAAAAAATCACTTCTGTCACTTGCAAGGGGGGTGGGGAAGACCAGCTGTAAATGCAATACCTGACTGTCAACAAAATGTCAAAAACCAAGTTGCAAAGTGGTTTGTTCTTTTTTTTTTAATATTACAATGTAATGAATTTGTAGTACATATCTGTATAGGCAGTTAAATCATATGGCACAACATCACACGGCAATTTTGAAGGGTTTCCCCCTCATTCCATTCTCTTTTTCTTGAATTGTTTTTCTTTTCACTGTATATTTTTAATATATTTTGCCTCAGGCCATTAAGCTAAAGAAAAAAAATTGCATTTATACAAGGTTACAATATTTTACAACAATAATATTGACTGAGGTTTGTTTTCTTTGCAATCTTTCTCCCACTCTCACTCTCAAACACCGCACACCCCCAAAACTGATATATTATTATACATTGAAAACCGTCCTTCAACATCAGTAGTATAAAAGTCCTAGCACTATGTGTGTGAAAAGAGGGTTGGGTGAAACATCACCTGCAATCTATTGTTAAGCATGGGAGGGGAGATGGGTCATATCTTGGCTTCCCAACAATGTGATCTGTAAAACTGAAAGCAGTTAAAAGACTTCCATCTGTTCAGCCTAACTCTGTGCCAGTTCCCATTTGGGTTTTATTTTTTAATTTCAAGTGTTTGCTTTTACACTGTGTCAGTCAAAGCAACAAAATAAACAGAGTTCTCAGCTGCTGTGTCTGCCTGATTATTTTTCAAAACATTTTCAGGAAACTACCTTTTCCACCATTGTTTGTTTTCAAAGCATTTTACAACATACTGTGAAATCTTGGTGTACTCTGAGATGAGAAATAACCTCCAAAAATGGATGTAGGGATATCATGCCTAAAAATATATGATGAGTGCACATAGTACAATATACAATCCCAGTCAACCATTAGTTTAACAGGATGTTTGAAACCATAGTTTGGAATCAACAACTAGATGGCTATTTACTGTGCATATTTAGAACATCCAGTCTCTGTAATCTACACAACGCTTCTTACCTGCACTTCTATTTGCATGGCACATAGTGTGTGTATAAGGGGGGGGGGGAATTGTAGCATTGGCATAAATAATACATTCCTGAAATGCAAAAACATAAGCAGAATGGTTTCTTTTCAAAGAATGTAAGAAATTCTTATGCCGTTATGACATTCTTTTGCCTGGGATACATTACAGCAAACATTTTGGCATGTTTAAAGTTAGGATGAAAATAGACATGTCCAACACCTGATGGCCACTAATAACAGCAGCCCTGTGTCAGATTTTCAGCCCTCCCTTTGGCATGCTTACCTATGTTATCTTCCCACCCACGTCACTAACAACCATAAGGTGGTATAGATGGTGAAAGCCATAAGAAGATGAAAGTGGGATGAGGTGAGGGTCACAACTTCACACACTAGTCTTATTTGGCTGCTGATCTGTGTGAAAGATTGCCTGAATGTGAAAAGACTTTTGGAGTGAATTTACACACATTGCATTGAGTCTGTGAATGATTTGACACATGGGCCACAATATTACTCAAAGCATCTGAAGCAGCATTTGAAGTAGGTTTTGTTGTGTACACTAAATACATACTGAATCATTCACATTCCAGTCTGCTATTAAGTAAACTTCAGCAGATGATAAGCCATTAAGAGAACAAAGCACACCTCAAATACTGTTTCTGAACATTGCTTTTGCAAACATCTCTCAAATTCAGCACTAAGTATACTCTTGTGCATACTTGTGTGTGTATTATGTAACCAACATGACTGCATTTGTTGTAATCAAATAATTATATACTACTTAATTAGGTTGCATCCACATGACAGTTTTATGGACTATGGATTTAGCTTCGGAATGCTAGGGCAGCAGCAACATAAAACACACACAGTATTTCTCACAAGTTGTAACCACTAACCCGTTGAAAACTGGAAGCAACTGGATATACTATGTAGTCATTGCCCAGGGATATCAAGCTGATTTGAGAAGTTCCCACCCCAAAGATGTCAATCTTCACTGTAATCAGGATTTCATCAATAAGCACAATTGGCACACATACAAAATGCATTTTCCTAAGTAAGCACACTTAAGAACACAAAAGAAGATTAGGCATAGATACTATTAGTTATGAATACACACTTTATTTCTTATATGAGGATTCCCATCTAGCTGTACCTTACCAAGCTACTCTTTCATTTTGACACTAAAGTGAGACTACCTCCATTCAGAGATGTTACCGATTCCAGTTCTCTATATAATAATGGAACCTTGGTTTCCTACCTTTAAATGTATGAGTGCCAATGAAAGAGTGTCATGGAGGGAAGGGGAGCCATTTTTGCTGATTCCCCCTTCATGCTATTCCTGCCCCCTACGTTCCAGGAGCAATATTTCAGGGAGCATTTAGGGTTGCAGTTAGAGGGGGAGGCAAGCCACATGAAACCAGAAGGCAGGTGGGGATTGGTGCCCCAGGCATGACTTAGAGTAGTCTTACTTTGTTCTGAAGCCCAACTAAATCTAGGTGAATTTCAGAACCTGCAAGGCAGCTACTTGCTTGAGGAAGGGAGACCAGTAGCTACCACTTCAGTAAACAGACGAACAAAGTCTCATTCCCTCTCCTCTCTGTGCTTAAAAAACCACAAAACCCAGACACTGTTAAAAGTCTGCTTTTTGCATGGCTGAGCTGGGCAGAATCTCAACTGACTCGAAACACATCCTCTTTTGATCCAAGGCAGACAGATGCAGGGGACCTAGGATGAGGCCATCTCCCTGATGAATAGGAGTGACAAATGCTGGGTCTGTATCTGCAAAATGCTTTAAGTTGAAAGCCTAAGCATTTCAAATGATGGAAATAACTTTTAGCTTCATTTCCCCCAACCATCTCTCTGGCACTCACTGTAAACCTTGAAAGGAAGAGCTGGTGTTTCAGGAAGGAACAGGTTAATGAGAACTGCAAGAGGTGTCCCAAGTCTCCCCTCTAGGAGCAACGGAATGCCTAAATAGTTCCTTTATTAAAGAAAGCCTTTATTATGATAATCATGGAGACTTTCCCTTATTGGCCAGAGGTTTGTGCATGAAATAGCTATCTAGGATGAAGAAGATACATATCTTGCCCTTATTTCAAATTAGCTGTAACATCAGAAGAGATCTTGGCAGGAAGAGATGGGAAATCGTTCATCATCTTCCATTGCCCATGGTCTTCTCCTAGCTGGCTTCTCATTCAAGCCAACAACCAAACTTCTTAAACTGCATTCAACTTGTGACAACATCTTCCACAGCTGTCTTAGTGCTGAGAAGCATTAAAAAAACTGTGCATGTGTGAGAGAGAAAATACTACAAAGAAGGAATAATCCAATTCATGCAAGGGCTTGGCCTAACAGTGGTTTGGATTGTAGCTCTGGATAAGCGCAGTAGTTTTGTGTGGTGCAGCTGCCACCTATCCCTTTCATTCTGTGCTGAACCAAGAGATGATGTGGTCCAGGCTTCTCCCTGCCACTTTTCTATTGATCCACCTTTGCTTGCTATGTAGCAAACCTGAAGGTGTGTTCTTTAGATATGAGAAGGAAAGATCGAGAGGAACTGTGGAAGGCTCAAAGGCCTTGTCTCTCAACTTAGTGGGAATTGCAGGGTAGAGACAATCTCTAGGTTGAAGCTTTCTAGCCCTACCGTATGGCCTACAGGTAGCCTATATGCCAAATTAGCATGCCTTATATACCACACATGCACGTTTCAGTCTGGAACTGGCTCACAGCAATGACAACCACATTCTTCAGGTATCAGGCATCAGAACTCTGTCCAGAACAGGAGCATAAATATTACTGAGATGGGTCATGTGTGAAATGACCAACTGAAACCTCTGGTTTAAGGTTTTTTTTTTCCAGAAATACAAGTTGGGTGTTATAAAAGACAAGGGACACACCAGAGTCTTTATTATTAGCAAGCAGAAGAAAGAAAGGAAAAGGGAAACATGCCACATAAACAGTAATATCAGGTTTATCTGGTGCATTTGAAACTTCCAATATTTCCTTACACATGCCTCAGGGACCCACAAACCCTCAAATGCTTAAAACACTCCAAGTATGGTAATATGCATAATTCTATGATAGCTAGGGTAGCTAAAAGTGCTGCATTCCAATGTCTGAGGAGGGCACTGGCTGACTGGAGTCCAGGAGTGGATGGATTGGTTCAGCTGTCCTGTTTGTTCTGTCAATGTTTTGAGGACAATGGCTGTAGCCCTGTCATGTTGCCCATGATATAGCCGCACTGTGCTCCTTTGCTTTCATCCGCAGGGCTGCAATGCTGGAGGATTTGCGGTCAGGCTCACCATTCAGCTCATAGCCATTGATGCCAGGGCTGATGCCAGTGCTTCCAAAGAGGCTGCCCATGTGAGTCTGTCCCACGTGGCTGCTGGGAGCAGAGACGCTCAGGAACTCAGACACCCCTCCTGTTGTGTGGGGATGAGCATGGGGTGACATGCAGGAAGGCACCGAGTCACATGGCACGACACAGGCAGGCACAGGGGAGGCAGCACCATTGTTGCCAATCCAGGATGGGTTCTGGATCTAAGAGTGGAGTTGATTAGGAAAAATTGGTTATTTCCATTGGCTTCGCTTAGTTCTCAAAGCACTAAAGATGGCCTCACTACAGATGAGCCAGCACAGGAAGAGTGAGCTTGTCTGTTTCTCCTCTCAAACAATATTCTTTATTGAGTCAAGCCAACCCATTCCCAATGCAACATGGGCATCTGTGCAGGGTATGTACTGCCTGTTAAATTGATTGACAGTTTTGATAGCCACTGGAGTTCTAATTTTTTACAAGCTTTTTGCTTCCTTGAGGTCAGTTTCATGATAATCTTAAAACATGCCACATGCTCTGATTTGTCTCTTTCCTCCTAATGTAACCCAGGTCCTATGTGAAGTTTACCACGCCATAAAGCATTTTCGCATGATAGGCTAAAGTTGGTTTTTGCATTTTTTCCCCATCTGTAATGTGAAGTAAAAATCTACAATGGCTAAAATTACATTTGATTTAAGATTAATTCTAGATCTTGCATTGATAACTTTCACAAATGTGCGAAACTAGCACGTGTAAGACGCTGATCAATATCTTAAATGTAAATCTATGAAAATGATTATCATCCAAATATGGACAGGGAGGATGTTAAAGAATGGGTATCATTAAGGGACCACCAAATCAAAATTTCAGAAATAAGGAGACATGTTGGATTTTCATTTGAACCAACAGATACGTATTGGCAACTCTGCAATGTTATGAATGAACCATTGGATGCTGAGCCATTGGATGTTGATATTTAGCAATGGCAAGAAGATGCTGGATAAAAATACATGAAGAGATGCAGAAGAAATTGAAGTTTTGCTTTGCACTGGACCCTAAAAGTATATTATTAAATATTTTACCAAGCAACATAATAAAAAGAGCACAGTGAACTTTTTAAATATATGGTGGCAGTGGCAAGAGTAGTGTATGCAACAAAATGGAAGGCAGAATCTTGTCCAGACATGACCGATTGGATGAGTAAATTGTATGAATATGTGTCAATGGCAAAATTAACTTCTTATATGCATAACAGACCAAACCAAGAATTTCAGGAAAAAATGGAAAGGTTTTTTGAATGTAGCTGTAAACTAAGGAAAATTAAATATAATATGGGACAGGAATATTAAATATAACATGGGACAGTTATTAAATATAATAAATTTAATATGCGACAGTTATTAAAAATAATATGGGACAGGTATTATCTATTTGTTGATTTTATAATATGAACTGTTGTTTTATGAATTGTTGTTTAATATTTTATTGTACTTTTATAACTGTTGTACCTCGCCCTGAGCCCGCTTGCAGGAAGGGCAGGTTAGAAATGTAATTAATAATAATAATAATAATAATAATAATAATAATAATAATAATAATAATAATAAAGTAATATTAAAATAGATCAATCGCTAAGCTAAATAGTTAAGTTGCATGCTAACATGCTAAACATAAGATTGAATATAATGTTGAATATAAAATATAAAATGTAAATAATAATAATAATAATAGTAATAACATTTGATTTATATACCGCCCTTCAGGACAACATAATGCCCACTCAGAGCGATTTACAAAGTATATCATTATTATCCCCACAACAAATCACCCTGTGAGGTGAGTGGGGCTGAGAGAGCTCCAGAGAGCCGTGACTAGCCCAAGGTCACCAAGCTTGCGTCAAGTGGAGGAGTGGGGAATCAAACCCGGCTCTCCAGATTAGAGTCCCACGCTCTTAACCACTACACCATGTCATAAGTATGTGTGGGAGTGGAGAGGGAAACAATGTAATTTCCTTATTGTAATTTTTTGTGGTTTTTTTTAACTGTTTCACTCATTGTTTAAAAATAAAAATATTTTTTTAAAAAAGATATTTAGCAATGGCAAGCTCAGTATGTCCCAAGAACAGCCTTTATATTTATTACCTGTTTAGAGGCAGAGAAATAATAATATGAGAAGCCTTTTTTTGGATTTAAAACCTATTAATTCATTCATGTTGACTGGCAGCTTTAGGTTTCTGAGGAGTATGACAGCTACACTTCTGGCAGTCTATCTTTAACACAGGCATAGTAAGCAATAGTTCAACTGGTTCAGCTCCCTGCACGAGAAAGATGCAGTTTGGATTCATGTATAGCATTTACAACTTGACTTTCTGCTATGGTGAACCCAATGTCGTAGTAGTATAGAAAGCTGAACCTGTTGAATTTTCTGCCATGTAGCCAATGTCAGGAAAGAAAATGTGCCCCCGTCCCAGTTGCATCTGCACATGATTGGTCTATACTGTGCTACTGCAATCATTTGCAACAGACTTATCCTGTGTGGACAAGCCTGTCCAGTTGCAAATGATTGTGATAGTACAACAATATCCAGCAATGTGTGGATGCAGCTCCTGAAAAGTTAACATCAGGCCAATTATCTGTCTAGCCTAATAGGCAACAGCTCTGTAGAGTCTCATCCAGAGGCATTCCAAGTTCTTTGCACAGTGCAAGATCGATGGGCAGACACCTCACAACAAAAGACAGGGCTCAGCAAGTTCCACTCAACAAGCACGTTGTCTAGGTTGCTAAAGCCAAAATGATACTGCAGCAGAGGAGAGTGAAATGGCCTTTGCCAGCAGGAGGCCCTTTGGAGGTATGTTGAGGGGGGAGAGTGAGAGATGAAAGAATGCAACAAGAGAGGATCCAGATGGAGAAAGGAAAAAGCAGGTCTCTGAACAGCCTGCATTCCACAGCCTCCCAGCCCCCTTTGCTCTGGCTCCACTTCTGACCTTTTACCTCTGGCAAGGTACATGTTTCTAGCAGGTAGTGGGGGAGTCTACTCTAGATAGCAACATTCAGAGGTGATGAAAGTATGGGCAGACGGGCCATAAAACGGCAGGCATCAGAATGCCATTTAGGAAATTTATGGTCCTGTCACATGGAGAATATTGTATGTCGCCCCTATTTCAAAAAAGAGATCATGTAGCTGGCAGAAGTACAGGAAAAGACAACCTAAATTATTATGAGGGCTGCCGTCCCACCCCAAAGCCTAAAAAACTGGGCTTGTGGGGGTGGGGAGGAGATGACTGAATGGGTCAGGGAGATGATAGAGGTGACAAGATTATGAACGTGTGAGGAAGTGAACTCATTTTCTCCACTCTCTCACACAGTAATTGAAATCAGGATCATTCCGTTAAAGTGACTAGGGGGTGTTATTCAGGATAGGAAAACAAGTACTTCACACACTGCATCATTAACATGTTGAATTAATTAATGCATGTGGTAATGAACCCTAGCTTAGGTAGTTTATAAAGCAAATTATATTCAGATTCATGAAATATAGGTAATATCCAGGCCTTTTTTTCAGCTGGAACGCGGTGGAACGGAGTTCCAGAACCTCTTGAAAATGGTCACATGGCTGGTGGCCTTGCCCCCTGATCTCCAGACAGAGGGGAGTTTAGATTGCCCTCTGCGGTGGTGCAGAGGGCAATCTAAACTCCCCTCTGTCTGGAGATCAAGGGGCAGGGCCACCAGCCATGTGATCATTTTCTCCTAGGGCAACCCACAGAGTTCCACCACCTCTTTTCCCAGAAAAAAAGCCCTGGTAATATCCATTGCCTTATCTAGAACAAGCCAAACAGAACCTCCATGTTAAGAGGCAGTGTATCTTTAATTATTGTAGGCAAACAACAGGACATTTAAAAAATAGTATCTCTAAAGGTGCCTTATACTAAGTTAGTCTTTTGGTCCATCCAGCCCAGTATTATCTGCTATGCTGCCAGGCACATTAGACCAATTGTTACCTTGAGTAAAGTGACAAGGAAGACCCAATATTTTCTTGCGGCTACACTTTTCAGGGACTGGATGTGGTGAATAAACTGTCTTTCAAGGAATCTTCTCTTCCATTAAGAATCTTATCATAAAAGAACCATGAAACTACAAGAAGCTTCAAAGGGTGTCCAGGGGTCTCAGAGAAACCTTTAACTTATAATGAAGCAGGCAAAAAATATAGAGGAGAATGGAGTCTAAAGCAGCGAGCCATGCCTGCAGATTTTTACAAGCCATTTTTTTAACCCATTCAGTTGTTCTGTAAGGACTTTGAACAGCTAATGGAAGTTTGGCAACAAAGGTGACTTCATGAACCTCAGCTGTGTGTTTACTCTAAAATAACTCAGCAGAGTTCAATGAGGATTATTGCCAAATGTACCTAGAGTTGTACTCTTTGACAAAATGGTGAAACTTGGGTAGTGGACTCTCTCTATCACTTTAACTTCCAGACTCCGGCCTCCGGGGTTAGAGAATCAATAAAGGCCATCTTGAGCATTTACTTCTCTTTATTTCTGTAGGTCAGTGCTGAATATCTGAATATCTCAACTGTCACTATGGCAAAACTTAAAGAAACCAAGTGGATTCACTGAATATTCACATCCCTCCACATCTCAATAGATTTAAGGTGGAGCCTCTATGAGAGTTTGCCAGAAACTTTTGGGATATTGGTGACAGAAACTCACCTGGGCATAGTTTTCTGCTCGAGTTAGCAATGGCAGTTCATAGGCAGTGGAGAAGTGAGTGCGAACCTGTTGCATTTGACCAAACCGTTCTCGTTTCCTCCATTTTGCCCGTCGGTTCTGAAACCACACCTGATAAAACATAAACAGAAGAGGGTGTACATCAGTAAAGTTTGACAAGAAAAAGAACCCTAGGCTTGGGCACGGGGGGAGGGGGGGGCAGACAGTCAGGCCTTTAGAGAGTTGCAAGCAGTTTGAAAGCAAAATGGCCTGCTTGTAGTGCGTCCACTGAACCCAACCACTCCTTTTTGTATTACTTAATTTTGCAAAACCTGTTTGAGAAGACATGATCATTTTTAAATTTTTTAATTGTTTTATAATATACACACAGTAACAAATACCACACAAGAAAATAAAACAAAACACAATCATAATCTCCTATCCAATCAATAGTTAATCCCATCATATTATGTAATTGTTATGAAGCACAAAAAAAGGAAAAAACAAAGAGGAGGAAGAAGGGGAGCTTCCATCTAACTGGCTATAAATTAACATACAATTATTAAATCTATTTCTGAATGATAATATCCTCTGATATAATTGTTCAATACCTTAGTCAAATGTTCAAATAAGGGTTTCCACCCAATTAAAGAATGTTTTTAAAAGAGCTATATTCTGGAATACCTTTAAATAAAATATGAAGCTATTCCAAATTATCTTGAAATCATCTTTCTTTTTTCTCTCTTGAACTAATCTAATCTTGTTTGTCAATTTTTCATGTGTCGCTATATTTCTTAATTTAGTGTGCCACTTATCCAAGGAAATCTCTTTAGTATTTTTCCAGCACTGAGCAATAAGTGTCCTTGCTGCATCTATCTATCTATCTATCTATCTATCTATCTATCTATCTATCTATCTATCTATCTATCTATCTATCTATCTATCTATCTATCTATCTATCTATCTATCTATCTATCTATCTATCTGCCTGCCTGCCTGCCTGCCTGCCTGCCTGCCTGCCTGCCTGCCTGTCTGCCTTGCAGCTAAAAGAAAATTAATATAGGTCTTTTTTTACATTGGGAGTTTTCATTGGCAAATAAATTGAACAGAGCTAATTTTATAGTAGGTTTTATATGTTAAAATTTGATGCTTCAGCAGCCATTTTATTCATTCTGGAACCCTTGCTTCAGTCCAGAATTGACTGCTATTATTTAATAATATTTGCATTCCTTGAGGTTATTTGATTGAGAAAAGAGTCTTTGCACCATAAACCATTACTTTTAACTGGAGCAAATTTTGAATGATTCAAAATGGGTATAATATTCTTTTCCATTTCCTCCATACCAAAATAGAACCATGGAGTGTTGAACTTGACAGCAAATTCAACTTTAATTTTTTACACAAAGCATTGTCATATAATAAGCGATACCCCCATCTTTTTAAATTTAAAACTCTCTAACTCTAGCTAACTTACTTCCTTAGAAAAGGATAAATGTCATGAGACAAGCACGGCTCAGTGATAGCAAGGACTCCTTGGGAGAAGAGGAGCCCCGTGTAGCCAGCCCTGAGTTAACAGAAACCGACCAGCAGGAAAATGAGCTGCAGGCGTGTCAGGATTCACAACCAACAGCTGATGCAGAGCCACCAAGACCTTCCAGTCCTGATTCAGCAGGTGAAACTCAGTTGCCTTCCCAGTATCACCTACACCCTCAGAGTACCACAGGCGGAGGCTGAGAACAGAACTACAGGTGATACAGCAAAGTGCATACCTCCTGGTCCAAAGCCAGCTGCTTGTTGATGATGGAGATGAGCAGAATTCCTCTTGAGCAGCTGGCTACAAGCATGGCCTTTAGGCATGTTGCTACAAAACCACCCAAGAGATACTGTTAGGTGTAGATGCAATGCATAAGATAGCTGGTAAGCCACTAACTTTGCCTTGCCTAACTTCTGGAACCCTGACCTTGGACTGAATGGCCCTGCTTTGCCCAACTTCTGGAGCCCTGAACTTGGACAGAATGACTCTGCCTTTCCTGACTTCTGGAACCCTGGTCTTGGACTGAACTACCTTGCCCTGCCTGACTTCTGGAACCCTGAACTTGGACAGAATGGCCCTGCCTTGCCTGACTTATGAAACCCTGATCTTGGACTGAATGACCTTGCCCTGCTTGACTTCTGGAACCCTGACCTTGGACTGGGCAACCTTGCCTTGTCTGATTTCTGGAACCCTGATCTTGGATTGAACAACACTGCCTTGACTGACACTCAGAGCCTGCAAGCCAGTACAATAAACAAGGGATTAAATGTTTCAATTGATACGCACCATAATATCATATGCATCATACAGAAATGTTCAGAATGCTCTACCCACCTTCTCAAATTGAGTGATACCTTAAAAGTTTTGCCATTCTTGGGTTTTTAGGGTTAAAAATAAATTGATCTGATTTTAATTGCCAGTCCTTCAAAATTTTGTCCGAAATATGGAAAGGTAACACGTAGCATAGAAAAGATAATTTTGGAAGAACAGACATTTTAATCATTGCAACTTGAGTAGTCGCAGCTGTTTTCTGTTTTACTCATCTAAACATATCCATTTTTATCTGCCTTCACAATATTTTATAATTATATTGATACATTTTATTTAAGTTTTTTGGAATAGATATTCCAAGATATCTAAAACTTTTCTGTACTAATGGTATATTTAAAGTATGAGAGACTTTCAACTGAATTGTTGAGGGAATATTACGGCATAGCGTTTTAGATTTTATAAAGTTAACCCTAAGGCCAGAAGTCTGATTGAATTTTGAAAGTTCTTCTTTTAGCTTCTGTCAAATTTGTAAGAGATAACATACCATCATTGTATTCTTTATTTCCACATTTAACTTCTCTGATATCTTGATTAGATCTTAATTTATAAGCTATTGGCTCCAAAGCTAAAATAAAAAGCAGTGGGGAAAGTGGACGTCCTTGTTTAGTACCACAATTAATATTTATTGAGCTGGAAACACAATTGTTTATTATTATACTAGCAGTGTATGGTGAATAAATAGCCAAAATTGCTTTATTAAATTTATTTCCAAATTCATAAAAATTTAGTACCTTTTAAAAAATATCCCAGTTAACTGAATCAAAGGCTTTATAAAAATCTAGAGCTAATAATGTTAATTCTAAATTCCCTTTTTTAGAATGAAACAAGATACCCATCACTTTCCTGATTGCATCCACAATGAAACATTTTGGAATAAAGTCATATTGATCTGGATATATTAAAGATGGAATACAAGCTCTCAATCTATATGCTAATGTTTTAGTAAAGTTTTTGTAATCTGTAATCATCAATGAAATTGGGCAATAAGATTCCCTGGATGTTGGATCTTTATTTACTTTTAGTATTAAAACTAATTTAGCTTCCAGCCAAGAGGGAGGCAATGGAGAACCTTCCATGATCTCATTAAATAGAGGAAGAAGATAGGGAGGCAAAATATCTTTATAGTGCCTATAGAATTCTGACATGAACCCATCTAATCCAGGTGCAGAGCCTGTTTTCAATGAATTAATTGCCACATCAATGTCTTCTAAGGTTATACTCCTACTTAACAAGTCCCTAAACCTTGGTTCCGGCTGAGGTTAGCAGAAAGACAATAATCATTAATCACTGAAGACTGGATCTGATTCAAAATATCTTTCCCCCTTGGAACTTACCAGCCATAATCAATTTCATTTGCTTGACTGTCTTGATTTTATTCGCTAATAACTTAGAACATTTCCCTTCAAACTCATAATATCTTTGCTTAGTATACCATAATTTCAATGTTATTCTATTAATATCTAATAAATTTAACACCTCTTTTTTCATTCTAATCTTGTTTTATCTAAGGGCGATCCTGATCTTTTATATATTTCTATTAACCTACCAATTTCAGTTTCCATATCATTAATTTGTTTCCTTCTTTGTTTTTTAAATCTCAATTAATTCTGAATATATGATCACCTCACAAGTTGTCACAACCACTTTCATTGCTTCTCAACAAAGATTACGTGAGAGAAACATCTGAATTCTCTTGAAAATATCTTTCCATTGTTATTTTAAGAGTCTGCTTATTACTGTCCTCTGTCAATAAAATTGGATTAAATCACCACGTGAACTTTGAGCTTGTTTGTTTCACATCAATAACTGCTATGACAGGGACATGATCTATAATTTTTATCATTCCAATTAACATTCTATTGCAAAACCTCCTTAGATACAAGAATCCAATCTAATCTTGAAAAAGTACGATATACTAGGGAGTAAAAAGAGTGAGAATTATCAGATAGATGTAATTCTGCCCATAATTCACATAAACCATACTGTTCAATTATCATAAGAAGATTATAAGCCTTACATAATGTGGGCATACCTTTCCCCTTCAATTTTTTTTATTAAACTCCTGACAATCAAGAAGAAAAATTCAGGATATTTTTTGCAGATTAACATGCATGCCTCCCCTATTATTTTTATAGAGGAGGAAACTCTTTCCCATTTCCTAAAAACCTTGTGAGCAAATTCTAGTTGATCCTTATTTGGGAAATCCTATTATACAAAAGGCAAGCCGTATTGGTGACAACTCACCTTTTATCCTGATGCACCTCCAGAGGGTGCTGTCATGCAGGAAAGTGAGGTGAGGTGGCTCGACCCTCTGGAGGGCATCACCATGTTGGTGAGGTCAGGTGAGGCAGCCTGTCCCTCTGGAGAGTACTCCGTTTTCTAGAGCCAGTTTTTTTTAAGGGCTTGGTTGCTAGTGTAATGATACAAGGGTAACTAGTTGGGAAATTACAAGAGTATCTTCTGCAAAAATGAATCTGCCATTAGGGTCTCTCAAAATCCTTTTCAATTTAAAATCAGTCTTTGAATGCACCAAGATCGTTACCCTCTGCCTTTTTGTAGACCCAAGTGCCACAAATTTATTTATCCAACCAGCTCCTGTTGGATAAATAAACATTTATGTACCTCTTACAAGAATAAAATATCTGATTTTAAGTCTTGAACATAAGTTCCAATTCTGGCCCATTTTACTGGATCAGCTAAACCTTTAATATTCAGGTATGTAACCGATAAATTAATATATGACTTACATATCTTGACATGGATACCAACTTCAAAGATCTTTATCAGCCAGAGGAAGCTCAAAGATAAAAAAGGAAAACCCACACCCAAAAACAAAACAAAGTACCCCCCCCCAAAAAAACCAAGTACTCAACATTAATAGATGGTCTCTTACATGGCTATGATGTAGCAAGAGGCCTTTCTGCCACTTGCAAATTAAAATAAGGCCAGAGGGAAAAACAGACAAAAGAAAAAAAAGGGGTGGCTAATCTGGGGGGATAGATGTAGGGTTGCCAGCCTCCAGGTAATGGCTGGAGATCTCCCGGAATTACAACTGGTCTCCAGGCCACAGAGATCAATTCACCTGGAGAAAATGGCTACTTTGGGGGGTTAGACTCTATGGAATTATGCTATGCCAAGGTCTTTTTCCTCCCCAAACCCCACTTTCTCCAGGTTTCTCCAGGTTTCACCCCCCCCCCCCCCGCCCAGATCTCCAGGAATTTCCCAACTTGGAGCTGGCAACCCTAGATAGATGTCAACCTACCACTATGCAATGAGGGATATAAGTTCCTTTAATTTATACATTCCAAGGTAAAGGGGGAGGGGAGACATATATTCTATTGCATCACCCTATTAATCATAAAAATAATAATAATTTTTAAAAAGATCCCCTGAAGGCCCAAGTATTAGAGAAATAGGGAGAAAACAAAGGAAATATACTAAATCATTAAAACTGAAAGCAAACATTTCTATGAATCCACTTATAAGTTACTCCACTTTGAGAAAAAAAGAGAAAGGGGGAGGAGGGACAATTATAGAATTACATATAGAAAACTATCATGCTAAATTTTACCACATAGGCTAATCATTAATTCATTAGGACAGAAAGAAAAAAGAAGACTTAGAATTATAGAAAAGAGCAAGAGTCCAGTAGCACCTATAAAACTAACAAAATTTGTGGTAGGGTATGAGCTTTTGTGAGTCACACACCTCACTTCTTCAGATACCAGAATGGTACTTCCAAATAAACAGAGGTCATTCCTTCAGCTTTGATTTACTTTGGAGCAGTCTGTCCATGCCTTGTGATCTGTTGAGACCAGAGCCTTTCCCAGCTTTTGCCTTTTTCCTTGTCTTACTAATTGACCATTCCTCCGGTGTCTTCTTTCTGACTTCCTCTTTATCTTGATCATTAATCTTCTGTTCTTCACTATTACATGAAGGTATGTTGGGAGGAGGGGGCAGCTTTAGACTCTCAAACATACTCAACTGTTCCTTAGTGTCTGAAGTTGTTAATGTTTTTCTCTCTTTATGGACAATCAACACAAAAGGGAACCCCCATTTAAACTTGACCTTCTCTTTTAAAATATCAGCAAAACAGTGTAATTCCCGACACTGCCTTAGTGTCTCAGAATTGCAACTGATTTCCAGACTACAGAGATTAGTTCCCCAGATAATAATAAAACAATTTTAAAAAGTAAACCAGCCCAGTGGAGAGATTATAAAGCTTTCAGAAGAGAAAAGTCTTACATGCTCTGAAAAAAACAATAACAGAGGGTACCTGCCCATTGGCTCCAGAAGATCATCCTTCAGGTTGGGTTCAGCTAAAGAAAATGCCAGGGCCTAACTACAACACAACAGACCTGCTATATTGGCCTTATGGGATCATATCAGGCAGTTCTTCAGGTATGTCAGTTCCAAGTTGTGAAGAGAGCTATACTGAGCTACACTCACTTTCTAAGCATACTGCTATATCAGGGCATTATGTTACCCAACTGAGTTACCAAGCAGCTTCCTTGCTCTTGATTATAGAGTACCTAGGCTTGGATTCTAAAGAGTGTCAGCAGAATCACAATTTCCCTGCCTCTCCCTCCCACTGCAGCCTTTTATGCCTCACATTGCATTTATGCGGGTCAGGAGACCTCCTTCAGAAACAATGGGAAAATCCACATTACTCATTCTAAGTCACATGTTCCCCGCATTCCCCACGCAATCCTGAGTGCCGGTCACATTACCTCATTAAACAGACGCATTTCATTCACGTTTCTCCCGAATATGTGGTCACAGGTTTTCAACGGGAGTTTCACGGTGGCCGTGAACGGGCCAATGCGCAATTTACGCAGTTTTTTTTAAAAACCACCCCCCTTCCTGTCTCTCCAGCCGTTCCGAGAGTTCCTATTGGCTGATTCAACTTGCAAGTGCTCCGTAGTCTGCAAAAGACTGTTTTTGACTTCATAGCATTGGATTTATTGATTATGCTGTTTCTGAATCAAATCTGGTAGTTTGAAAAATCATTTTGAGGTGAATCCATCCTCAGAATGGACTCGCGAAACTTCCTTTTTAACTGTTTTTTATTTTATATTACTGTAATATCGAAATTACGAAATATCGAAATAATGACACTCCAAGGAAGTGAAACTTCAGTAAAATTCAGGCACTGAACTGTCCTGCATAGGAAATGCCCATGAAAGCTTCCCACATGCTTCCAAATTTCCAAAAAAGAAACGGGAGAGAGCCATCAGTGCTGTCAGTGGGGGAAAGAGAGGCATCATTATCTTCAATGATGTTTCTTTATAAGGCAAGATCGAAATAACAGAAAAGTGCGCTCAAAAAAATTTAAAAAATGGGTGGGAAAAAAAGGTCCCGCCCCAAAAAAGCGGTTTTCGAGCGGCCGTGTGACCGGAGGGACGTGCGAGAAAGACGGATTGGAAGCAGGAATGTGACCGAAGAGGAAAAAATCACGGATTGGAGGCAAACAGAAGATAACCGATAAACATGCGGGTAATGGGTGAATGTGGATTTGACCAATATAGAGGGGCAAAGCAGTGGCTTGCAGTATGAGGGGGAATTGGAAGAAACTGTCTTTCCGTCCTCTAGCAATGAAAATACCATGTTTCAGGCAGAATTGCCATTACACCAACAGAATGGTAACTTAGAATCCAATGCCAATGCCAAGGACATGGGGTTGCCAGGTTCCCCTGTCCTCCCGGTGGGAGATGGGGGACCTGGTACCTACCTGCTCAATTGTTTTTGGTGCCCATACGTTCGCAGGCCTGTGTGATGATGTCACTTCCGGGAAGTGACATCATTGCACAGGCCATGGCTGCCCTGGGAGCACTTCTGCTCTTTGCCCCAATCCAGCCTGAATTGGGCTGGATTGGGGCAAATTGGAACAGGCCACGGCAGAGTGTGAGAGTGCTCCTGCATGCTGCAGTGCCCCAATCTGGTCAGACATGAGCCATTGCATAGTGCAGGAGCACTCCCCTGCTCTGCAGTAGCCCAATCAGATCCAGGCCCCAACTGGGCTGATTTGGGCCTGGATTGGGCTGGATTGGGCTTGCGGGAGTGCACTGCATCACCCAGGAGGGCCCTCCCAAAAGGCCCATGCTTCCACTGCTGGCCAGGTAAGTGGAGGCAGGGAGGATGGAGGGTGGGAGCAGGAGATCCCGCACCCCCAGCGAGGGACTGGCAATCCTACCAGGACATGTCAAGTACAACAAACACATAATGACGCTGCTGATATTGGAGTGGTTTCAGAGTGTATTTCAGGGAAATCTCAATTTCCTTGGATGCTTATCAGGACTATTTAAATAAGAAGATCAACAATGGCAGACAAGCTCTTTCCTTGCAATATGGAGCTGTAGGAGATTACTGGGTTTGTTCCATGGCTGTGCAGATTCTCTTTTCTCTTGGGGCAACAGTGAGGCATCTGGCTCTTGTTGGTTTTACTACAAACATGAGGCCAAATGCAGGCTTGGTTGGTGTGCCCTCTGAACTTAGTGTGTGACCTCAAACGTACCCAAGAAATGCGGCACTTGGATTCTGTGACATACACAGAAGCTCCTTAGTCAATGAATAGATCTTGAAAAAGTTCTCTGAAGGCAGAAAGTTTGAAAATTACAATCTTAGGGAACCTCTTCCAATACCTCCAGTTCTGCTGCCCTTTCTATAAAAGAGAAGTACTAATAGTGATCCACCCTAGAGGACTTTTACAGTGAAATGCATTCAAAGTTGTACATAGACTGTTATTAACAGATGTGAAATTAATTGCCTAAGGGAAACAGTGATAACAGTTCAGGCAAAAGCAATGCTAACTTCTACAATGAATTCAGCAACCCAGACACACAATATATTATATTTCCTTTGGACAGAGTCCAGTTTCTAACAAGAGAAGGGGCTAACACCTTGCTAAGAGGGAGATTCTTGGTATTGGCTTGGCTCTTACAGGATTAAGGCTAAAATCTTAAAATATAGCTGTGCTATTTTGTCTAAGAACTAGTGAGAATTCCTCACTCTGTAAAAAACCACAAGGCTCCATTTTTAGGAGATGTAATTCAGCTGTAGATTGAAACCAGAAAGATTCTGCCTTTAAATGTTCAGAGGGGGAGAGAGTGTGCCTGCCTTCCAGTACAGTGTTTCCCTCCCTGATTCTCATGAGACCTCTCACTCACCACACCCCCTCTGCAACATTTTAGAAAGGAGGATGGATGGCTCATCACTGCCCCATCTCTGCGTGTTTAAGAGGGCAAGAGATTCTCTGTGGGGTCATCTGGCAGAGGTATGCTGTTGGCACCTGTCTTCTCGCTCTTCATGTCCCCTCATCTTATATACTAATAGCGAAGTGGCCCTGGTCTGCGGATACTTAATTCTGGAGACTGGAGCCATGAATGGACAAGACAGATCTTCCTACACACCTGAAAAATGCCCCAGGATCACAGAAAATTCTTAAATCTAAAAAAAAAACCCAAAACATTGGAGGTTAAAAACCCCGAAATTGATTAAAGAAGCTCCTGTAGCTTTAACCAGATGCTGTTGCTAGGCAACTAAGTAATAGTTAGTCAGTATTCCAGGCTTGGTTTTTGTTAGGAAAAGGCAAGGGGAGGGCGCAGGGCCCTTTCCTGGGCTGTTTTGGCCTTTAAAGGAGTCATTGGGGCCAGGCCCAGAAACAACCACTAGACGACTTAATACCACTTGACTTGCATGACTCACCCAGGCCCAGCTGCTTGCTACTGGTCAACAGCAGCCCCTCTTAAAGCCAGTGTAGTATAGTGGTTAAAGTTTCAGAGTAGGATGTGGGAGAACCAGGTTCGAATCACCACTCTGCCTTGGAAGATCATTGGGTGACTTTGATCCAGTTGAGAGCCAGCTTGGTGTAGTGGTTAAGAGCACAAGATTCTAATCTGGACAACTGGGTTTGATTCCCCACTCCTTCACTTGATGCCAGCTAGGTGTACTTGGGTCAGTCATAGCTTCTAGGAGCTCTCTCAGACCTATCTACCTCACAAGCTGTTTATTGTGGGAATAATAATATACTTTGTAAATTGCTCTGGGTGGGTGTTAAGTTGACCTGAAGGGTGGTATATAAATCGAATGTTATTATTACACACTTTCAGTACTACCTACTTCTCAGGTCAGGATCCCATTCCACTGGGGGACAGGGCATCTCCTGCTGTCAGTTTCTGCCTCCCTTCACCACTTACCTGGCTGATGGGGGGAAACAGCATGGGGAATGGGCCCTGGAGGCAAGGAACCTCATGGGTAAGCGCGCAATGGCCATGCTCCCAGCAGGCATGATGACGTCACTTCCTCAAGTGATGTCATCACACCTGGCGGCAAGCATGTTCCTGCACTTCACAGGGGCTAATTTTTGTCCCCAATGGGGGACACACCACTGGAGTGCACGCATGCTTTGCATACATACAGGAATTAGTCTCCAGGTAAGTGCCAGGTCCCCTCTCCCACCGGGAGGATATAAAGACCTAGCAACCCTACTCTCAGGGGTGTTGTGAGGATAATATGGAGGCAAGAAGTATGATGTAAGCTGCTTTGGGTCCCCACAGTGGAAAAAGGCAGTATATAAATGAAGTGAATTAGTAAATATAGATTGTCTGGGGTGGAAAGGGAAAGGAAGCAGAAAAACAGGAGAGGCTATAGGGGGCAGGGAAAGGAAAAAGGATAGGTGTGGGAGGGGCCATGAGATTCCCCCCACAAGTCTTTGTTCCATTTTAATTTCTTTAAGGATTGCTTCAGTTTGTTCTTGACTCAAATTTACTTGGCCCAATTCCTATGAAGTAGTGGAAAGTTAACATCCTGATTCCTATAGTTCGACCAAGAGTGGCCAGACTGTGCCGCAGGTCAGGTCCAAAGTATAAAGTACATACTCTGTCTGTATCACCTTTGGTGGCTTTGCCAGTGGCCCACTGAACCCAGGAGAAGGCAACAGAGAAGTGGTAGTGAGGAAAGTGAGAGTGATGTTCTGACCATGTGCTTGTTCCTCTGCAGGCCACCAGCCTCTCACGCTGCCTCTGCCATTTGTGGCAATTGCCTGTAATAGGTGCTGCATACTGTCGGACTATGGGCTCATGACTTATCTCCTCTCTCCAGGATCTCAGGCAAGGGTCTTTCCAAATTGTGAGGTCCTTTTAATTAGAATTCCTGGAAACTGAACCTGTAAACTAGATTTTCTACCACTGAGCTACCAATTGCAGGAAGATCCCACTTGGGAGTCAAACCAGCAGCTCTTGTAATATTTAGGTGATAGCACGGCCATCTGTAAACTAGCCAATGCCATTATAATGCCATTACAATCTAGCTAATGCCATTACAATGTCAAGGTGCCTGCTTTTACTTCCATACTGGCTAACCCTTCTGAAGTTCAGCATAGTTTAGGAGTTAGTGTCAGACTAGGCTCTGGGGGACCCAGGTTTGAATCCCCACTCTGCCATGGACTTTTACTGGATGACCTTCGACCAGCCATTTTTTCTCAACCTAACCCACCTTCCAGGATTCTTGTGAGAATAAAATGGAAGAGAGGAGAACTGTGCTGTAAGGCGCTTTGGTCCATACTGGGAAGAAAAATGGGGTGTAAATATCTCAATAAAAATACACATAAAAGGCCAACTTTAAGACTATCCCCTACTTTTACACATCTGCCCCAAATCTCTTCTGCACCCACCACCAATGCTCCTGTTGTTGCGCTCTTTGTCCATTTCTCTGATCATAATCTCCAACATTTGTGCACATCCACAGATACAAAAATAGCTATTGTGTGTAAACAAAGCAGGACATCATATTATTTAAATGAGCCATCTTCTATTTAAAGACAAAGAGTAGGCAAATAGGTTTGCCACATTTGTTTGGCTGGCTCTTGTGCCTTTAATAGCTGTGTGACAGGCAGGAAAAATTCAAGAAGTGGAGTTTTTCCCAGCCCAGGATCATGCTTACAGCTTTTCCTGTTGAATTTCTACCTCTTATGCCACCATTAAATGCAGTAGGGCCACACCAGCAAAAGAAGATGACAACCCTAGTTGACAGGTGTGTAAAGGATAAAAGAAACCGTATAAATCAAGATGCAATTTAAAGGTGCTAAACAATGTATATTGTTGCCAGGTGCTGCGGCACCCAGGTCATGAAAAGAACCAGCTGTGATTCTGTTTCTGGTTTGTATTTTCCATGGTGACCCAGACAGCAGTTAGCCCTGACAGCTCAGCCATTCTGAGAGGGTTTTTGCAGAATTCTCAATGCTTATAAAGGGCTGTGACCATATCTCTGTATGCCTAATTGCAGCTGATAGCTGCAAAATGCATTTCATTCAGTACCCTGGAGCTTCAGGCATTCACAAAAGAAGGGGCACTTGCTTTAAAATAAGGGACATCTGGTAGCCCCAACTACACTATCACTTTGGGAAGGAAAGTGCCAGTACAAATTCTGAGGACTAGCCTTCCTTCTGGGTCATAACTTGCAGCACTGGATGAAATAAACCTTCTGTGTGGCTTTTTGTATTAGAGTAAAAAAAAAACCACAAGTGAATGCTTGGAATGGAAAGTTCTGCATATCAGAAAATCATCTCTGTAGTTCAAGTAGTGGAAGGTGTTGGTGAACAGTCCAAAGACCCTCAAGTATGCCAAGCATGACCAGGCTATTGGTGAAGATGGAGGTTGTAGGAACTTACAGGTTAGGTAGGGGAACAATCAGCACCCCTGACATAATAATGCAACTTCTGGCATGACCATAGAGTTTAGGGCAAATGCTAGAGAGTCACTCAACATGATGACATCATTTCTGGATTACACCAGAAGTTGTGTCATCACATTACAAATGTGTAATGCCCCCACATCTCACCAGTTAGTTCCCTCCCACCACCCAACTGAACAGCAGGGTGTGGGCAGGAGATCTCCAGCCTTAACTGTGAATATTGCAAGCACACCCTTGAGCTGACCCTGCTATTGTGTGTCTTTTTTTAAAAAAAAAATGAGAGTCCCTATGAACCACCCATAAATTTTAAATTTACAAAGTGAGAAAACATATTCAGATTTTTAAAACCAATTAGGTATAACTAATTAGGCATAACTAATTGGTGTTAAGTGATCCTAAGTGACCCTGTTGATCACAGGTAAGATTGCAGAATGGAATCTGAGACTTTGGGAGAACGAGGGTACAAGAGTAACAAAGAGAGTAAGATGGGGCATGGAGAGAGGGAAGAGCAGATAGTAAGGGGGAACAAAATAATGATATCATGCAGGCATACGTCCACTTTTCCAGTAACAGTTTCCCAGCTTGTAAATGTGCTGTGAGAAACACATATACGGGATTCTCATGCAGAGCACTCTACATGAAGAATTTTTCACTAAAAAACCGTTTCTGTTGGGGAATGTATGAAGAAGGCCTATTTAGCTCAGGCATTTTACCCACAACCACCTGGTGAGCCTCACTGCAGCTGGATTTTTAGGAGCCACTCAGATTCTGAATAAAGTGAAGCTTTAAAGAACAACCCCTCTATCAGTAGCTAGGGTTGGTTCAAAAACCGAGAAGCTACTGATTGAATATCAGATAATCTTCCAAAGACCTGCAAAAGCCTATTTTAATCCAAAGTATTAGTAACTACTACACTACACCTCTGACATCCAAGCAGAAGGTGAAATAATTCCATTGTTCAAAATTAATCTCTTCACCAAACTTCGGCTTTAACAAGTTTCTATTCGGTTTCTATTTTTCCTGTTCCACTACAGGAATGCAAGTGAAAGCGATTCAGCTTCAATAAAATTGTTTGCAACATACTGGCTTGAAAAGCGTTTCACTACATGTGATACACACTTTCCTGAATCTGCAACTTTGCTATACCAACTAACAAATATCCCCATATTTCATTCTAATATGAGAACAACAAAGGGCAAAGCCAGATGTCTTATAGTTCCATGTTATTCTTCTTCCAAAAGTTTTTTTAAACTGAAAAGTGGCTTTGGAAAGGTGCAGTCAGGAATGGAAGAGCAGTTGGGGGGGGGTATTTCCTTCCTAATGGTTTCTGCCCAAAATTGCCCCTGCTCCCTTTTTCCTCCAGTAAGGAAAAATATACAGAGCCTCTGCACAGAGATTCTTAAAGCTGAATAAATTGATTGTGGTTAGATCCCTTATGGAGGGAAGGTGGCATGGTATAGCCCAATCTCATTAGATCTTGGAAACTAAGCAGAGTCAGTACTTGGATGGGAGACCACCAAGGAAGACGCTGCAGAGGAACACAATGGCAAAACACCTCTGCTTCTCACTTGGCTTGAAAGCCCCAGCAGGGGGAGGGGTCACCATAAGTTAGTTGTGACTTGATGGCACTTTACACAAACACATGAGCCCTTATAATGCAAAACCTAGCAAAGGCATAGTTTAAAAACAAAAGCCAAGTAACACCTTTTCCTAGGAACAAATAACCCCACATAAAACATTGTACAAGCAGTCATTCTGCTTGGTCCTAAGAAAAAGTATTACCTGGCTTTTGCTTTTAGATTTTGCTTTGGATCATTGTGGCTACTTATAACCTTTATGAAGGTACAGAAGGGATAGTGAAGATGTTGAAGACATATATAGGTCTTAAGTGGGGCTAGAAATTAGGGGATTGTTTTGTAAGCTAAGCTTTTTAAAAAATGAACAAATGCATATTGAAATACCACACATCTGCTTAATGATTGACTGAAAAGTGTTTTATCATACTTGTAATCTGCTGTGAGTCCTAGTGAGAAAGAAATACTACTACTGCTGCTGCTACTACTGCTGCTGCTGCTACTACTACTAACAACAACAACAACAAAACAAAAGTAAATAAAATTCAGTCACAAGTATATCTAATTGCTTTATAAGGATCATTTTGTACGGCAATAAAAATTAAAAGGTAAAATAAACTAAAATCATCATTATGACCTGAGTTGTCAAACTCCTTCTTAGCAGCCTCACTCTATATCTGTCACTCAAACATTTTTTTTGTTTGAAGGATCTTAAAGTTCAAGAAAACATTGATTTCACCGTATAGAGTATCAGCAAACTTTAGTACTAACTTGCCCAAAAGAAGCAAAACCAATGCTAATTAAAACAGAATTACAACCAGATGTAATCTGATTGTGGTAACTGGTTACATATTGCTTGTTATCATCATGTCTTTTATGACTTATTATTTATGCCCTATGCAGTGTGCACTTCTGTCTTCTGAGCTGGCCTTTGCGTCATGCAGTTCACAAATCCTGAGGTAATTTTTTAATGTAAGCATTTCAAGACTTGGAATGCTGTGTGCTCCAAATTGAAAAATATAGACTGGTAAACAGTAAGATTTGGGTTCAGTAGCACCTTGAAGATCAACTACATTTTGAGGGTATGAGCTTTTGAAAGTCAAAGCTCCCTTTGTCAGATACCTAGTTGTTCTCTAAAGTGCTACTGGACCTGAATCTTGTTCTTGTACTGCAGACCAACATGGCTACCCACGTGAAACTGGTATAAAAGTATTTTTTCCGTTTTACCTTAACTGCATCTGGTTCATCTATACTTCACCATTCAATCCTATGCAAGGAAAGTTTAACCATCACATACAGCTAGTTATGCACTGTAGTTTAAAATGGATCCAAAACTGAATTGGATTTTAACCTACAGTATGTAAATCACCTGCTTCTGGATGTTTTGATGCTTTGAAATAAGTTGAAGATGTCTCACTGTAATCAGATCACATCATTTTAGCTATTCTTGTCACCCACTTTGAGTTTTTGACACTGCTCAGATTGAGCAGTTCACAAGTAAATCTGCACCCTGTTGCTCTATGAGCATGGAAGGGTCTTTCCCCATCATATATTTCCCTTCTGTGCTCTTACTCCCTCCCCCTAACCCATCCTTAGAGACTAGTTTCCCTTGTAAACTTCTGGAGTCAGGCTTGCTAGCATCTCACTTTGATCTCAGAGAGATTACTCTCTGTCTGCTTGAGGTTGGCAAAGAGCATTTCAGTGACCCGGAAATTTCCTCCCAGTGTGGTTTGGGGATGGTTTGTACCTCATCCAAACAGCAGCAGCAAGGAGCTCAATCTTTTATGTGCAATGGCTGGAAAAAACAGTGGTGTGGGTGTCTGCCAGCTGCTGCAGACTTTTGACTTAGGAGAGGGTTTTTTTTTTTTTTTTGGCTTGGCTTGGCTTGCCTTCTGTGCAAGAGATGACAACACCTAATAGCAAGGTTTCCTTTCAAAAGAACCCCAGAGAAACTTCAGTATCAAATGAGTTGAGGGGACATGGGAAGGGAAAGGCTGGACTAGATCAGTGTGGACAAAGGAACAGGCACTTTTGTAGAGAATTTCTCACTATGAGTGATGGGTCTGAATGTATCTGTCACTCTCATCGGTTTGCCTTTCCTTTACCACATATTGACATTGCCCTTACCCCTCCCCTAAGCAACCCAGCTGGCAGCCAGTTGTAGGCTTGGCCAGCCCCACAAATCTTTGATCTGCAGATGCAGAGTCCACAATGGTGACCCTGCTGTGCATAGAAGAGTGGCTAGCAGGTAGAGAGGGTACCATACAATGCAAGCAGAACATATGTTTTGCACATGTGTCTATCGCCTAATACATGGCAAACACATTTCTTTCTGTCAATACAAAACATTTGTTATGATCCTCTTTAATATGCGTCACGCGCACCACACGACAGTTCCAGAGTATCCAAGCATGCCCTGAGAAAAAACCTTGACAGACAACTTCCATGGGGAGGATTGTGTTGGCAATGTGGGTAAGCCCCTGAATATCAAAGCAGGTTTCATGTTCACAGAGGAATGAAGTTTACCCCAGGTCTTTGAATTCATTATTGGATAGGGAATAAACATTGTTTTACCTTTTCAAATGATCCACTATTTTAAGAGTTGTCATTGTGATTCACAGAATCCTATATTTGACAGTGTAGAAGAGATGTTCAGTGCTGCCTCCCTCCAGCCCATTGCTTCCTGTTAAGAGCAGCTTATAGTTGTCTTCAAGGCCCCAGTGAAGCCCTTAACCTGCACTTGTTAGGACTGCTGCACAAAGACCTTTATGCTACAGGGATGTACTGTGCAGAGGGTGAGAAAGACTGGCAGAAGTATATCTGCAGCAGAGTGGCTATCAAGTATGGTAAAAACTGCTCTCTTTTTTTGGCAAAATTAGTAAGAGGTTGGGTTTTGGACCCATCTGATGTTGAAACTGATCCCAAAGTAAGTCAAAAAGGAGCTAAGCCTGCTCAGTGAACTCTCCTCAGTTCCATCAATAAGATGGAAATCAGGTGATAGATCAGGAAGACCCTAGGCCAAAGAACTCTAAACCCTGACATGCAACCAGTGATGTCATCTAGTATGTGCTAGGGCCTAGAGTAGGGTTGCCAGTCCCCCACTGGGGGTGGGGTATTCCTTACTCCCACCCTTCACTCCCTGCCCCCGCTTACCTGGCCGGCAAGGGAAAAGGCAAGGGAACACGCATGCACCTGCACTCCGTAGTGGGCCAATTTGGGCCCCATTTGGAGGTGGAAGGGTTTGGGGAGTGGAGTGACTTCAGTGGGTGTAATGCCATAGAGTTAGGGTTGTCCTCCTGGGGTGTGACGATAACATCACTTCTGGGAAGTGACATCATTGCACAGGGGGCTGGGAGCACTCTTGCACTTTGCAGTGGGTTGATATGGACCCGAAACAGGTCCCATTTGGAGCTCAAATTTGCCTGCTGCAAAGAGCGCTCCTGGGGCAGCACAATGACATCACTCCCAGGAGGGACATCATCATGCTACCCCGGGAACGTGCCCAGGAGGCCTATTCCCCATCTTCTGCACTGCCAGCCAGGTGAGTAGGGGGGTGGAGGGTAGGGATCCCAGGTCCCCTGGTGGGGGTTGGGGTGGGGGATCCCCTGCTCCTACCCTCCCCCCCTACTCACCTGGCAGCAGCAATAATAATTTTTATCAGGTTTACAGTTGCTTACTGTCCAGTGGGTTGTCTCTAGGCTCTAGGCTCTAGGCTCACTTGGAGGTTGGCAGCCAGTTTAGTGTAGTATTTAAGAACAGCATGACTCTAATCTGGAGAACCAGATTTGATTCCCTACTCTTCTGCTTGAAGCCTGCTGGGTGACCTTTGGTCAGTCATAGCTCTCTCAGAGCTCTCTCAGCTTCACCCTCTTCACAGGGTGATTTCATGAGGATAAAAATAATACACTTTGTAAACTTCTCTGAGTGTGGCATTAAGTTGTCCTGAAGGGCAGTATATAAACTGAATGTTGATGTTGTTGTTGTTATTTGCAGAACCAGTCTGCTTTTGTGCCACTTCATGTGTGGGTAAAGCATTGCCTAATCCATGCTTGCCAATCTACTATGTCCCATTTAGAATGGATTGGGTGATGATGAACTTCCAGCATCCCCCCCAAATTACTTAACATGTTGGGCCAGATTTTTATTCCTGGACAGTAAGCAACTGTAAACCTTACAAAAATTATTATTGCTGCTGCTGTTGTTGTTATTGTTATTATAATTATAATGGGTTTATCAGAACCTAGGCACCTGTGAACTTGCTTTGCGCATCAGGCCCACTTATGTCTCTAGTATAATATTTACCTATGCTATTCTCTTCTATTGATATGTTTCCTTCCAATAAACGTGCTTTTGATTCTCAGATTTTCCAGATAAATCAGAATGGCAGTATTTATGAGATGGATTGAAAAAGGAACCCCAAAGGATACGAATGGGAAAGGGCCCAAAGCATGTGTTTTCCCTGTATCATTTTTATAACTATTTATAGCATTTTAAAAAACATGTATGAAGATAAATCTGATAATGTAGATGTAAATCTGTGTCAGAAGGCTTACTTCCATCTTAATTATGAACTAGGTAATCAAGGACAGAAATGCAATTTACCCCTCCATTTCTACTGTTACATTGGTCCATTTTGTATATAGCAGCATTAAAGACATCAGATTATCACTGGACAGATGGTATTCACATGAAATGAACGGGAAATGCACATGCTGTTGAGCCAGTATAATGTTTCTGGTAGCAGAACAAAAGCCATATCTTGCTCATTTGGTCCCAAGAAACTAAGAATTCTATGATTTGTATAAATTACTCAAATCAAATAAAGTTGTAAAATCTTTTTTGCTTCTGCTAGTCACAGGGGAGGAGCAAAGATAAATTTGTAGTCCTGGGCCCCATATTCCCTGACTACAGGCAATTTTATTGAGTGCTGCACCCTCCCTTTAGGGAATTCAGCAGATATTACCTACATTTTGACAACCCACCATAAAGGCTAGATAGTTCATTTTTTAAATGCTGAAAGGCCTCATTTCCAAGGTGTAGAATTCCATGACCAGTACAAAATTGAGTGATTTTCTTCATTGATGGAAGCTGGGGAGCAGATGCCATCATAATTTTGGACCAAAACAATAATTTAGCATATTCAGCAATTCAGGCTATTGTGTACTTTAAGTGTTCCCATAGTAAACAAAATTTATTGTATGAAACTAACAAATTTAAAAGAACTGTTACTGGCTCCTAGTAATCCATGCACACTCCAATCTCATCTTCTTGCTTAGAATGAAATCCAATGTGTTCAGATTACATGGAAGAAATGCTATAGTTTGGGCGATGTAGATGCTGAGCTTTCCTCTGTGACGTGGAGGAACACAAATCCCACATTGTGATATCATCATGCATCTTTCCTTGCCCCTCCTCCAACAGCAGCACAGCTAATGATGTGGGGTGGTGACAAGAAAATGGAAAATATGACGACAGCATGACACAAACATGCATTTTTACGTTAAAGGGGAAAACTCAAAACAAGGAAGCCTTGTTCAGCAACCCAATTGCATCATCTGGCCCTTGTACATTTAGATAAATGGAACGGCTGCTTATAAAAGGCTTACATTCACAATAATCTGCTAATGGGAGGATACACAATTAAATCAGGCTACTAAGAACTCAGAATCACATATTGGGATACCTACACATGAAGCTGCCTTATACTGTTAGACTATCAGTATATTATGATACTAACAGTCCTGGATTTTGTTTATATCAAGGTACTAATAGTCCTGGATTGGCAGCAGCTCCCCAGAGTCCTAAGAAGAGGTCTTTTGCATCACCTATTACCTGATCCTTTCAACTGAAGATGCCAGGGATTAGAACCTCAGACCCGCAGGCAAAGCAAATTCTCTAGCCCTTCCCTATCCACTTCACACACACAGGCAGGAACAGTTTGGAACAGCAGGAATTAGCCTTCTATCACCACTCATATTTTTTTCTCCACCATCAATTAATCCTGTATAACTCCTGTTATCTGGATTTGAACTATGGATTGCAGTCATCCATAAATAAGCAACCCCCTAACCTTACCGTCTGGGTCTCCAATCTGAATCCTGCCTACTATGCACAGCCCCAGTACCTATGGTAAGTCTCATGCTTAGACGATTGGTTCCATTCTACCACTGAATATGGCAATCACATTGTTCAGTCAGACGGTCATGAGCCAAGGCAGTCACATGACCAGCAGATCAGAATTCTGGATAGACTGGGCTTTAGTGTTTGATCACAAATACCAAGAAAAGCAGCAGCAGTTGCAATCAAATGCTAAATGTGATGCACAGAGACCTGCATGTGCTGTTTGTCAGGTGCATGACTGCTTGCATGGCTAAAAGTCTGCCACCACAACCAGTAATACCCATGGCTACTGCAGCATGAGAAATCATGGGCAGGCAAAATGCCACAAAACACTTTGCTGTTGCCTGAGGCAGGCAATCCAGATAGTGGCTCCCCAATTATACACCATGTAATGTATTGCTTTGAAGTCTGCCAAGAAAACATCATAATGCGACATCCCTCCATGGGTCAGTAATGACTCGGTGCTTGCACAGGGGACTACCTTTACCTTTTTTAATGTATTGCTTCACTGCTCTGTAATAGCACACTGAAGCCGGGCACTTGAGGTAAATGGCCTCAACTTGCCTAATGGCCTACCGAGCCCTGTGGATACAGGCCATTAGATTACTTTACAGAACTCCATTCTCACAACAGAGTTCTAGGAGGGATGAAATCCAGGATCCTGCTGGAGGACTGTATCCTCCTAGCCAGCTGTCTGTCTGGACTGTTTTCAGGCTACCCCTTCCTTGTCCATCTCTATCCACCAACCTTGTTCTCACACCCTCTTGCCTCATTTGTCTGTCTCTTTCTTGTGATCCCTGTCTCTGTCTCTTCCTGGGACGGCCATTCTCTCTCACACAACACCCACACTCCCATTTTTGGCCTTTCCCTCCACTTTCCCCCCATTTTTTTTTACAGAGGGCCATAAGCCAGTCTCTTGACTCCTTGCTTGGATGCAGGAACACAGACAGAGTTCATCTTTAAGCACTGAAACTGGACACCATTTTATCAGTGGCCTGGAATGGGAAACTGGAGCCTGAGATGAGAGAGCTGAATAACTTGAGCTTGTTTTCATTTCATGTTTAATTTCCTGCAGGCTTAGTTCAGCCTTTCCGCTTCTTCCACCAGCCTCCCTGGGTTTTATGGGAGAAAAGGGATCAAGATATATTACTTCTTGCATTGCTTTTTTGAAAGAAACAATATTTTTTTTCTACTCAGGCTGTATTTTGCTTCAGCAACGTTTGACATTTCCACCTAGCTTTCAAGACCTTGCCACATTCCAGGGTTACCACTGGAAAAGATTTTCATTAGCAGCCGGGTGCTCTAGGGATAGATGAAGGTTCTTTGGCACTCAACACAGTACAAGGAGGCCAATCAGCAAGCTAAATAACAGGTTCCCAAAGAGAACCACCCCAAAGCATCTTAGAGCAATCCTATGTTTATACACAGGAGGGGGGCTGAAACCTTCCTCTAGATAGATGCAGGCAAATCCTCTCAGACTAGGAGCAAGGTGTCAATGAATGCATATGTTGGGAGCCTTTTTTGACTGACACTCATGGGAAAGCAGAGAGAAAAACTTGGTAATTTGCCACCTTGAGGTAAGTGTTCGGGTTGTAGCAGGTCATAGAATCACAGGGGTGGAAGGGACCTCTAGGGTCATCTAGCCCAACTCCTTTCACAATCCAGGAAATTCCTCCCCCCTCCCCACCAGTGACCCTGCTCCATGCTCAAAAGATAGCTAAACACTGTCAGGATCTCTAGCCACACTGGTCTGGGGGAAATTGCTACTTGACCCCAAGATGGCAATTGGCCATCTCACATCATTCCTCAGATCAGATGGCAGCAAATCTGGGTTTGACCCTGTGATGGTATACGTAACAAGAAACTGCAGCCAATCCTTGCTTTCTGATGAGCATACCTGTATGTCTCTTTCATAAGTTTTATATGTCCACTTTAAAAGAAATCCTAAATGTGCACTTAAAAATGTGTAAAGTAGTCCCCAAAATCATACATCCTGTAGGCCTATTATGTGGGTTCCGGAACTCACCTGTGCAAATCTCTCAAATGCCTCAGGCTCCCTGCAGATCCTTTCCTACTCAGCTCCTTGCTTGGCTAATGAATATTGTTGCACATGTCTGTTTGTTCCTTGTTGAACACTTACCAGTGAAAGTGGCAGGCCTGAGGAAGGGACAAACTGTCACTGGGTATAACAGAGCTCCTTGGTAGAAGGGCAAGAACCAGGCCTTCACTAGAGCAACTGTACTGAAGAATTATTATTGCTATGGGATGGTTCATTCTTTACTGCCATTGGCCCAGGAGTTCCTGAGACAAAACCATTCCCAAATGCAGCCAATCCTGTGGACAGGGCCATCCATGTAGTTTCCTACTTCCCATGGCAGCTGCAGGGCAATCTGCCACCTTCTGCTTGCAATAACACAGGAGTCCTCCTCTAACAGCTGTTTCCACCCCACTGCTGGTAACATACAAACCAGACCTAATTTAAAAGTACTTAATATGGTGCCAGCACACAGATGCTGACTGTTCAGAATATGGGCACAGCATGTGTGCATCCTACAGAGAGCTTGGCTAAATGAAACCAGTGGCAGAGCAGGAGGGGCAACAGCTGTGCCTATGTCTCTGGTTACTGCTGCTTGTCAGGTCTGAGCTGAGTGGCCCCTGCAGCACACCCGGTATCCCTTGGCTTGCTCCTGGCAGTCAACAGTCCACCAGGAATGTTCCTTCTAAGCTAAACGGCCAAGAGCCCTCATCTATATGCCTTCCCTTTATCCTCATAACAATCCTTTAGAATAGATTTGGGGGAGGGGGGGAGGGTGAGTGGCCCATGGTCACCAAGTGAACTGGGGATTTGAGCCTATGTTTTTCCAGGCCTCTTACCATTCCATACCACTACTGCCACTGTGGGCAGCAGATAGGCCTCTGCCTCCCTCTCTCACCTGTATCTATTTAATTGCCATATTGAAATACAGGCAGGATATTATAGTTGTAATCCTATTACGGGAACAATTCCAAGATATGTTAGCAGTGGTGATTCCTCCTCTTTGATAATGAAGAAGCTTTTTGCTTTGTGCAGGGCCTCTTTTATAGGAAGTGTCTGTACACAGAGTGTGAAGGATAGACAAGCTGCCCTCTGCATTTCAAGAGAAATTCATCTTTATTGTCTTTAGACACCAGCTGCGGAGATTAAAATCCAGAGCAGCCAGAGAAGTGGCCTCTTCAGCGCCTGGAAAGAGGCCAAGTTACAAGAAAAAACAATTCCTCACAACTGAAAGCCCCATCAAGTTTTTTATATAGTCAGAACATCATATTTGCTCTCTGGGTGAGCTCTTCTCCAGGTGCTCAGCTTCCACTCAGGTACCTGAATACTGAAGTGTGAACTCAGACAATGTACAAAGAATTTGAAAAACGCACTCTGAGATGATGCATGTTTTCTTGATCTTTGTCATTTTAGCTTTGTGCCAAGATTCTGGCAAGGATTTGCTTGTGCTGCCCCAGAAGCTGATCTTCATCAGAAGAAATATAGGGTTGCCTTAAAGTGGACAGAAGATTCTGTGAAGTTACACCGGTCATTGCTGCTGGGGCATTATTCAAGAAGTGCATGGACCTACCCCTTTCCTTCTGTCCTCTCACTGATTTTGCTTCATGTGTGCATGATGTTTTTGAGAAAGATCATCCAGAGGTTGCACTGAGGTATCATCAGCTGTCACCAACCTCTATTTATTTCCCCCTACCAATACAGGAGTATTGTCCTAAATCAATGCATGGAAGCTTTGGTTTATTAGATGGTGTAAAGAGGGGCAAGACCGAATACAGACAGGACAGAAATGACGGTTAAGGTTCCTGCAGTTCAGAAGAGGGGGTTTCCCTGCCTTTGAAGGAGCTGATGCATATATACCTCTGCACATCTTAGGCAGAGGGCAGATGCTGCACTCTCATTAAAGGGCAATCTAGAATATTATTGGCAGCCATAAATGTGAAACTGGAAACCTTGCTTACTCTCTAGTAACCCTGAACCCTTTCTCCTTACCTGTACTCGGGCCTCTGTGAGATCTGTCCTCATGGCTAACTGTTCTCTGGCGTAGACATCTGGGTAGTGGGTCTTCTGAAAGACCTTTTCCAGCTCTTCTAGCTGGTAGCTGGTGAAAGTAGTGCGATTCCGTCTCTTCTTGCCTTTGTTGCTCTCTGAATCAGTCTTGTCCATGGGGCTGGGAAGGTCGTTGCTCGCCCTTTCCTGGGGTACCTTCACACCAGTCTCTTTCACGCTGAGGTAACTACCATCCATTCCAGAAGGATCTGAGCCAGGCTGCAGCTCAGCCTCTCCCAAGGAACTCTCTTTAGCTGTGTATGCAGTGGGGGAAAACGGGAGTGGGAGAGGAGAGAGAGAAAACATAAAGCTGTGGATGAATGAATTAGTTTGAGCTGGATTGACACCAGCAGGAATAGAAGGAAGACACCTGAGAAAGACTGAGGTGGGCACAGAAGGAGTTAAGGAGAAGGAAGTGAGTCTGGAGGAAGAAGAGGGGCTTTCAGAAAAGAGAAAGATAGAGCTTTTTGGCTTAGGAAGCAGCTGGAGACCAATAAAATAAATAAAGGGATTCTGTTTTAATGACTTAAGGAAGATTAGCTTTAGATTCCATGCTGGCTAGGATTTGAAACTGTCTTGTTAGTTCTACTGTGATTTCCTGTACTGGAGCAGATTACTTAGAGGGTGCATAGCAGATGATAAGGGAATATTGTGTACATCTTAGTGGTTTCCACAGAGTGGTCTATTGATTACAAACTGTGAGTTCTACATTTGATTTTATAATGTAATCACATTACAGAGTGCTGTCTTGGCCTAGGGATGGTAGAGTAAGGGAGTCATCCAAAACACTTACATTTCTCTCACATACAACTTGCAGTGAATCTCACTGCCCTAATTTCCTTGGAGGAAATGTGTAATAAAAATTGGATGGATAAAGAGATGTGAGATGAATCAATACCCTAACTCAACATAAAAGCACCTTGGCAACAGTAAAAGTTAAAAACAAATCTGTTGCCAATAGTAGGTCTTGTAGTACCATCTTTTCTCCCTTAAAGCATGCCAATTTGGCACTGCCCCTGCCCATAATAGATTACGACCCTGTGTTAAGGCAACATACAATTTACCATTATGCAGCACATATCTTTGAGCTTCCACTCCACAGGGAAGATGGTGCCCTGCCCTGGGTTTAATTTGTGCTAGAACCAGTAATTTTGTGTGTGTGTGTGGGGGGGGGGGCTCTAATATTAGAGCTGATCCCTGGAAATTGCAGTGGAATGAAAATGTCTCCCCTTTCCAAACCCTGCCTCCAAGGCTGCACCCTCCAAATTTCCAGGGATTTCCCAATCCAGAGTTGGCTACTATAGTCTCTGAGCATGTGCAGTGCTACATTTACCTCACAATTAAATAATTTCAGCCTGCTGTTATACACTTTGAAAGAAGGATTGGGGCTCCTTTTCCAGGGCAGAGACCTGGCTTCTATGCCACCCTGAGCCCTGGCACCCCATAATGCACTACACCACCATCCATACTCACAGCTGGTACAAGTGAGACGTAGTGGATTCCCCTTACCGTCCCAGAAGTCCTTCCCTAATTTTCTTGGCAATACTCCTGCATTGCAAATAAACCTTATAATAGTATTATATACATGACCTTTATTTGCCCATTTTAAATACTGCATCTGGCTGCCTGATGTCCTAGTTACGTGCAATTCAGTGGAAATCACTGAGATGCTGATGACATGAGTCCACTGTGTGTCCGTGATATGCAGTGATATAAATACAAGAAAGAACTAGCACAAGTAAGTGATCTTCTGTGTATGCATACACATATGTGAATGCATCAATCACAACATATTTGTGTTCAGCTGAATTCCATAAATATTATACTAATGATTTTACACCATGCTTACAGTTTTCAAGAACAAACTAAGCTAGCATCATATGGTAGAAGGTAGAATTGTTAAGTAAAATTCTCTTAATTCTTCTTTGCCAAATTTCTTCCTTAAATCTAGCAATCCATTACTATTCCTCTTTTTAGGAATTTGAGACAGTTTCTATTTAATTCCTCTTTCATGAATAGGAAAATTCTATTTAGATCTCCAAGAAATGAAGTATTTATTTATATACTACAAGCATAGTTGAAAAATTAAGAACAAGGTGAGCCATTAAAGAGGAAAAAAACAAGCCAGGCCTTGTCTGAACAATATCCTTGCTGTATCAGATTGCTTTTTACTCTTTTTCTCATATTACAGCAGCACAACAACACTGTAACAACTCAGCTCCACATGTGAAGAAATCTACTCTATCACAGAATTTAAAAACTCAAAGATAAATTAATGAGAAATCAAAGAGAATAAGATGAACAAATGGCTATATCTAAAAAAGAAAATGGGGGGGGGAATCCCCCACCCTGTAACAACCTTAGTAGAAAACTGTATAGATGTGTCAAATGGGGTTCGTCCAACATGGGATGCAGTAGAGGTCTTGGGTTGCCACCTGACAGCTAATGTCAAATGTCTAAAAGCAAACAAACTGAAACTGAATCCAGACAAGACAGAAGCGATGCTGGTAAGGAAGGGACATCGTAGTTCCCACTTTCAATGGAATGTGTCTGACCCTCGCAGACTCAGTTAAGAGCCATGGGGTTCTACTTAATCTAGCATTACTGCTAGAAAAGCAAGTTAAGGTAGTTGCAAAAAATGCTTTCTACAGACTCAGTCCAGCCTGGAAGATGGCCCCCTACTTCAGCACAGCTGATCTGGACACCTTGATCCATTCTTATGGCAATATTAAGACTTGAATACTGTAATGCACTATACATAGGTCTCCCCTCTAAATTAACTCAGGGCCAAGCTACACATGATGAATGACACTTGAACGGCAAGTGGATTGAGTGGAGGGCAAGTGAACAGGGAGAAATACACTTGCCGTTCATGTGTCATTTGTCATGTGTAGCTTGGCCCTCAGAGACTTCAGTTAATACAGAATGCTGCAGCTTGGTTATTATCAGGAGCTAGGAGGAGCATGAATATTACTTCCAATTCTGCAGTCACTCCTATCAGTTACTGGGCTCAATTCAGAGTATTGGTTATCACATACAAAGCTCTTCGCAGCCTTGGTCCATCATATCTATGGATCTGCCTAGTTCCCTATGTTCCTCAACAGCGGCTTTGCTCATCTGAACAGGGCCTTCTGCAGGTGCCACCTTGCACATGGGCAAAATCAACAGCTGCACATACTGGAGCATTCTCTGTAGTGGCCCCCACTTTATGGAATGGTCTACCTGAAGAAGTTTGGAAATCTCCCACTCTCCAGGCTTCCTGCAAACTATGCAAAACTGAATTCAACACGTGAACAGGGCTTAGTCAGAGTTAAGTTAAAGACATTTCTGTTCCAGAAGGCCTTTGAGCTTAATTGACTGTGGGGCAGCACAGTACCAGTTGTTTTAGTGTTCTTGCCTTTTACAATGAGCAAATATTTTAAATGACTGTTGTTCTTAACTGGAATTTATTATTGTAGAGTTTTGGTTCATATTAGAGAATCTATGAACTTTACTCATGCAGCTATAGTTATTATTGTACTTATGATTATCTAATTTGTATATTGTATATTGGAGATTTATATTTGTATGAATATTTATTAGTTGAACATAAGTATTTATAAGCACTTTGCACATGAATATACTCCATATTTATTATTATAAATGCTGTTGTTTCATTTCCCCTCCATTTGTGGATTTCCCACTGAGTTATTAGGTTCTGATAGTGGAGGTGCCTCCTGGTTGGGTTTCTTATGGATATTTCTGGCTGAAAAGTGGCATATAAAAGTGCTTAAATTAACATCTGCCGAGCTGCTCTATCCAGGGACAATTGCCTAGGTCTCCATAGGGGCACCCAAAGGCACTTGCTGGGGCAAGTGGCAGATCTGAGAGGTACCCCAGCCCCATGTGACAGTCTAGTTCACCCTACATTAATTTTAATTTTTTAAACTTCATTTATGCCCTGCCTTTCTCTCTAATGGGGACTCAAAGCAGTTTACACCTCTAGAGGATGACCTATGGCGCTAAAATCCCTTGGGCTGACCCTGCCTCTATCTTCTCTGTTTCCCCTTCCTCTGAACTTCTCAAAGTCTAACATAGACTGCTGGGCACCAGAAGAATGGCTAGATCTGAAGATTTCCATATGGACTATGGCTATTTTTTTAAAAATGTGAATTAGTTATAGTAATTATGTAAATGAAAGGGGTATTTTGTTCCATGTTTTGATTAGTTCATATCTGACTGCCCATCACTAGTCATTTTTACCATGTGTAAATAGCTTTCAGCCTTGTACAGTTCTGATGCAAACTATCCTTAAACTCTGCACTTTCATTGATACCCTTAGAAATCATAAATTGAGTGGAACAACCAAAACATTAGCCAGATATACCATAATCAACACTGAATTATTCTTCTCTGAATTTTAACTTCTGTTCTAAAATTTCCAAGCTTGCAAAACAAAACAAAACAAAAAGAAAGAATGTTAAAGTTCAGCTTGCAAAAATTGGCCTTTGTGTGAATTTTAGCTATGCAAACTGTGTATAACTAAGGAATGTCTCACATTTGTTGAGCAGATAGTTATACTGGATATTTTTGGTGAAACTTGCAGTCAATCCAGGAAACAGGAAGCAAAATGTCAGGAAAGTGAAGATGATGAAGAGCCTTCAAGAGAAAGATATTTCAAAACCTGGGGTGGGGAAGATGGCAACATCACCAATCATGTGTTCTGTATGAATTTTAAAGGAGCCCCATCTGTACTTTGGCCAGAGGCCAAGGAACCACAAAACTTGTTCTGTGGGCTTTAGGATGGTTTAGCGAAAACAGCATCCCATGCCAAATGGCAAATGGTTTGAGTCTGCAGATTTCAGTAAGTTATGACATAAAATCCAGCTGTTCAAAGGAAAAAAATGACTGTCAAAACTCTACTGAGGTAGAAGCTCTGTGGATGGGCCTAAGTAGGTCTTTAGATCTTTAGATACATGTACACTCCTACTATTTATATTTCCCTTTGAATGGAAAAACACTTTATAATCCAAACTGAATCCATCTTTCATGTTGAGAGAACCCACGATTATTCATCTTTTTCAGATGAGGACCTGAGGCTCAGAAGTTCAAGGCCACATCATGATTCAATAGCAGGCATGGCAGCCCAAGTCTCACAAAAACAAGACCAGCTCATAAGAAATAAGACCCTAAAGTGCACTCCCATACCCTGAAACTGACCTTGTAGGGAAATGTCCACCATTACTGGTGGGAAAGGGATTCAGGAATCACTGGGGGAAGCAGTGTTGAACTTGCTAGGCTCCTGATTAATTCATTCTGGATTTGGAAGGGAACAACTTTAATCAGCCAGTTACCCGGTTATACCAATGTAAAACAAGTTTAGTAACATCTACACATATGATAAGGAGATCTGCAAAGGGATAGTGATGTGCAAATTTCAGTCCTAGGAACTCTTTCAGATCTCCAGCAAGAGACTCTTACATAACACAGTTTTTGCAACTGTCATGCAGTAGCTAAGGGTTGGCTATGTCAGCAAGGAGGTCCCTGGTTCAGAACTCCCCTCAGCCATGTACTCATATGGCTGCCTTGGATAAGCATCTCTCTCTCATGACTCCCAGGCTACAATATTGTAACAATTACAGTGACCAGCATTCCAAGGTGGCTTTGCAAGTAGAGTTGCCAACTGCAGCTTGGGAAATTCCTGGAAATTTGAGGGGTGGAGTTTGAGGAGAGCAGAGTCTGGGGAGGAGATGAAGCTCAGCAGGGATGTACTGCAATAGACTCCACCCTGCAGAACTGCCATTTCCTCCAGGTGAACTGGTCTCTATAGTCTAGAGATCACTATCCCTACTTGCAAGAGTCACTGAGATAACAATAAAAATACAAAAATGCTTAACTAGTGCTACATTTGATGTGATAAATCTGTGTCTGGACCATACTAGTTTAGGCAGGAAGTGGGGGCACACGTGATTATATTTTCCACCATACCAAAACCCATGCACACAGAAAACTAACAGGTGAAGGTAAAGGCCAAGCTAGAACTCCCTGACATCTGGTTTCTATGTGCAGGTTGGCAGGGTGGGAGTGGGAGAACAGAAGAACATTAAATCATGCAAGCTTCCCCCACCAGTCTGTAGTGGTACAGTTCAGACAGAGGTTTATTGTCTTATATGCTCCTTGTGAGAAATAGACCAATATAAATGCCAAGTATTATGGCTTCTGGAACCAGTTTTCTTTGTGGTTGCACTCTAGTAGCTCAGGTAGCTTACAACCAGCTCTGCAGCACTGTGGGAGCACAGATGCTGTTGTGTTATAAAAAACAACCTGTGTTTGCCCTCCCTCAGAAATCTAAAGTCTTTGTTCCTTTGGCCTTCTCTCACAGACAGGCTTCTGAAGGGCAAACAAAAGCAGAAACTGTCTGCCAGTTGCTTTCCGCAATTTGAAAAACTCCTTTATGTATGCTTACAAACAAAAAACCATGCATTTCTCCAATCTTTTTATCATTCATAAAACCCTTCTATGGGATTCTAATCACTTGCTCATGGTTAGAGCTTCTTGCTCAAGGGGGTATGGTCTACAGCTGCAAGGGGAAGAGTTTTACACACCAGTGGATGGAGCAAGCACCCCTTCTCTCAACAGTTAGTGACAAGGAATACCCCCTCTCAGGCCTCTCATACCATCCATTATGCTCATTTAGGTGTCTCCATTATCTGTAATAAATGTGACTGGCCTTTGGTGACCAGGGTTCATAGTCTGTGCAGTAGTATTCATTCAGTGGCTCTGGAGACACATGACATTTTTTGACAATCCATCTGTGGCTCTTCTGTCCCTCAATATGGCACCTCAATATGTTCCTCAATATGTCACCTGCCCCACGTGTCATAAAAATGATAAAGGTGGTTCCCCTCTTGAAACAGCCATTGGCCAGAAGAACAAGTAAGCTGCCATCATCCTGGAGATGCAGGCCTCATGCGAGAGATGGAAGTAAACATGGCTCTTTTGGACGATGGTAACTGTGAATGTGGCTCTCCACAAGCTGTGGACTGAGTACCACTAGACTCCTAGTGGGTACATGAGATACATTGCTTAGTAGTATGCAGTCTTTTGAGACCCAGAAACCACCTTTTAAGCTCAACCTGTAACCCTTTTAATTTTTTTCTTGAATGTGTCTGTGTAACAGTCTGCACTTAACAGCAGGTTTCCAAAGTGCAGCAAAATCAGAGGGCTGGGAGGGGAAGGGTTAATTATTCCCTAGAATGGACAGCTTGAGTGACAGGCTGCTCCTTTCTTCTCTGATTGGTCAGTTAGAACCAGTCTGAAGGCAGTCAGTTGGTTTCTGACAGGATTTGGAGTCAGGGAGTCTGACAAGAAAAGTCAGACAGGTTCACCTCTAGAATGAAGGGAGAAGACTCCTTTGTTTTAACTGTAGTATTACTGTCCTGAGGAAGAATTCCATCTAAGAATTCAAAGTCTAAGTGTCAGCATAAGATGAAGTATGTTTTACATAGACACCAGAAAACTGGGAGTGTGTTTTGGTGAGAGTGATTGGGTAGTGGGTTGAGACTCCTTTTCAAACCAAAAAGAAGAGGGGTTATATCTTCTGAAGAGAAGAAGATTAATTCTGGCCCAGTTTCAAAGGGGGTTTGGCTCTGAAGAGGACCCTGGGTCTATTGTGAATGGAAAACAGTTTTAGACTACTCAGGAGATAGAAATGCCCTCTAGTTTCAAGAAAGGAAAGAGTTAAGTGCACAAAGAAAGTAACCAACTCCGGAAAACCTGAACTGTCATAGGAAACTTCCTGAAGAAACATTGTTGCTGTACCTAAATTACTAAGGATAACACCTCTCACTGTTAAGAATCAAGAATATATGAAAATAAGCTGCAAGGATACTATTTTGCCTGTTACACAAACTGTATTCTGTAATACCCACAAAATTTTACCTCTGCACTATCCTCTGACTATACTTATTCAATCCCTGCCTATTAAATAAAGCTGTTATTTCTTTTTGAATGTTATACAGTCTCAAGTGCCATTTCCAACAGAAAGAAAGAGGGCTCCTGCTTTTCCCCTTCAAGTTCCTGGGCTGAGTTAAAAAGCCAAAATTATATCTGTGAGTCCGGTGGGACAAAAAGACTTTCAAACCCCCAAATATTAACATGCTACTTGGGGCAGCTCAGTCAAAGCAGGGAAACTGAATTCTGTTGGGAAAATCTGCCTCACAGTGGGGAGAGTCCACCACAGTCTGTTTGAGAAAAATGAAGCACTAATACATGTTCTCTCCCCTCACTCAAGAAAACAGAAACAGAAATGCAAGCCTGTGACACGATCCACCTTTGGGCAGGGCCTGACCTGGTTATGGGTTTTGACTCACCAGTTGAAGACTTGGCATGTAGTTTGTGTCTTTTCCAAATTTGTATCATTAAAAAAAAAATGCACCTGCTAGGATATGACTTGTCAACTTTTGCTGAATGGCAATATTTACAACTACAACACTTGTTGGTATCTAAATATGACCCTGCTGTGCTGAATGTTTCAGAACCCCTTCTACTTTTGGAAACTCTTATTGAATCTATGCAAAAAAATGAAACCTACAATATGTGTTCATAAATATTTGATGTAGGTAAATAAATATGACATAAAGACTCTCAGGAATGAAAAATAAGGATTTAGATCTCCCAAAGCAACGGAATAAGGCCTTAAATGTTATATCTGTTATTTCTATGGATCTTAAACTGCAACTTATTCAATAAAAATATGTTTAGGGTATATTGGACACCACAGTGTCTTTTTAGTAAAGGACTAAATATAGTATCTAATTGCTGGCACTGTAGTTTACAGGACATAACTCTTAAGCACATGCTTTGGAAATGTCCAGTTATTTGATCTTTTTGTGAGGAAGTTATGACTCATATTAATTTATTTTAGAATACCCCTTGATTTTTGAGGATGTTTATGTTCTTTTAAAACAACCTGCTTGTATCCTGGAACCTGACTGATGGTCAATGAAAATGGACCCTCCATGCCCTTACCATAATTCAAAAGCCCATCTCCCATAAATCAATGGACGGAGGACCTTACAATTTTATCTGTATTTGTGTATGTATGGCATATAGATAACAACTGTGGATGGACTTGGTTTTAAATGTCTGGAAACCTTTTATGGATGTTTATGTGTAGATTTCTCACTATTGTCATATTTTTATTTCTACTGTATATGAGGCTTATTTTAATCTTCCCTTTTCTTTCTTCTTTTCAAATAAAATAAAAAAAATTAAAAAAAATATACCTGTTAGGCCATTAACTATACAAGAGCATTTACAGGAAGATACCATTTGAACTTGGATTCACACACATTCCCTCCACAAAGCTGGCAGAAATGTACAGAGAACAATGGCTGGAGAGAGGGTTGGTTACCATCTGCCAGCTTTGGTCCCTCTGGTGCCAGTGGAGGAGGACAGTATGAAAGAATTATTACAGGAAAGGAGGGAAAATACATGCATGCACAACATGAAGAGAGAGAGAGAAAAAATCTTGGCCTGACCTAACATTATTGGCTGTGGAACATACAAGAAGATGAGCCAAGAGCTTTCAGCAAATCTCTATTGTCTCAAAGAGACCACTTTTACGTGCCCCTGTGATTATGGCTGAAGGCTGGCATCAACTGTGCCACAGTCTTAGCTTTCTGATTTTAGGACAGTATTTCAAGCACCTTGCAAATTAGTAACACTTTCTTGAATACTTTTATATAATGTATCTTGAACACCTATGGTGTTGATAGGATGCTAGATAAATAAAATGACTGTGATTAATGCAATTTGAGAATCCCAACTTTGTATGCAACATTCTGACCCTCCAACTCCCTATTTTAACCCTTGGACTCGTTCTATGCAACCTTCCAGCTCTGCATTTGTTACATCATTAACTGGAATAGACTAAATGTGACTGAACAGGTTGATCATGGCGTCAACTTCCATGAACTAGAATCTGCTTCTAGACACATGAACCGAGGAGGTCTTGGCAGCTTTTCCAGACATGTGTCACACATGCATATATTACAAAAGTGTATGTGCATCTGTATCATTTTCCTCCATGACTCTCCCTAGCATGGGTAGGAAAAGATACTACTGAAAGAGTTCTGAGCCATTAAGGCATTGTATGTGCTTTTTGCGAAGGAAGGTGCCAAATAGCTCAATCCCATCTTTAAGTGCTTGCCTTAGGCAGCTGTGACGAGCTTGCAATATCCATGTTCCTCCCCACTGAATCCCATCCAGCCCTAGGGATTTATGAGATTTTGCCTCAGCTGTAGACACTCAGCTCTTTTGAAAACTTATGCATGAGAAGGCCTAGAAACAAATAATAGTAATAATAAAAAAAACAGACACACAATGTAATTTCTCAGCTCCTCCTAAACACTTTTGAAAATCTGGCTGCAGGAGAATCAGTTTGAAGCTGCTGGCTTTGTGCTTCGAAAAAAAAATATATGACCCTTATTTTGATGTCTGAAGGGAAACAAAGTTCTTTTGAAAATCTGGTTCTGTGTGAGTACATGAAGGAGAGAAAGAGAGATTAAAGGATACTTTGTGGAGTTCAAAGGAGAAACAGTGGTGTGTGTTCTTCTGGGATTAAGGAAATCGCCAGGAGCAGGCCTTTATGAGGACATTTCCTAGCATGTGAGAGCATCTGGAAAGTGTGAGCTACTAGATTTCTTCAGCAGGCTAATAAAACTTTCATCATATATACACAGTTGCATTGAGGCTGGTAGTTCATTGAAGCAACAAGGCTGTATGGCAGCTTTTACAGTGTGGGAATATGTTGACCTTAATAGTCATTTGTTTCCTTATACCTAGGCTATTCTTTTTAAAACACCTGCTTTAAGGAATGTATGTGGCTTTGATTTCTGATGGCTAGGATTAACACATTCCGGCCTCAGCCCAGGGAATGATAGCCACTCCTAAATCCTGTTAAAGTGAAGGCAGTTTAAACGGAGTGCAACTAGCTTGTTCTGAGGAGTTTATCAGGGCTTAGGCATCATAAATTTGGCTACTCACAGCACAGGGTTCTCTGACTAGCCAAAGAAGCCAATGTTACGTGATTCACAGTGCCAGCCTAAGCAGAGTTACACCTTTCTAAGACCACAGAAGGCTTAGAAGGGTGTACCTGTGTTTAGGTTTGCACTGAAGGTACGAGGGTCCTCATTTGAAGGGCATTCATTAAACCATCTTTCTAAGCTAAAGGACATGGGTGTCCTTATGTTGTAAATGAAGCTTTTTTTAAACTAGAAGAGGAGAGACATTAGAATATTCGAGGAGATTGCAGGCAAGATGCTGGACTGGAGGAAGCACCTAAGCTTCTACGGGTCTTTTAAGATACAGCCACGTCTCCTAGAGAATGGAATGCAATGACTCAAGCTGAAATGATGCATGCCTGAGTATCTCTGTGTGTATCCTATGTCTGTCCAGTCTGCTCCTTCTGCCAAAAGCCATCAAAAGCTCTGCATTTGACTGCTTATATTTCTGCAAGTGAGATTTCTTATTGAACCAATTCAGGTGAATGTAGAAAAATACAAGCTTTTCAGGTTCACAGAAATATTTATCAAGCCACAGAGGAAGGTAGTCAAATGCATACATTTTGTACATTGAGGGTGTTGGCAGAGGAAGGCCACAAATGCTGTTTGCATTGTTCAAAACAGATGGTATTCTCAGGTAAGGCACTGGATGCAGCTGAAATAGCTTAGAAATACTTCACTCTAATTTGAACCATTAGCTCCTGTGCTCCGAAAGACAAAGAATTTTAAACTTAGGCACAGTTCTGGAACAGAAGCAAATACTTGGTTTTAAGCTGAAGACCAAGGAGAGGAAGGAAGTGGTTTTGCTGGGAAAAGCTCTTGATGATGAAGGAAGAGCCTTCCCCCTCCCCTTTTCCTTAGACATCAGAAAGGTTTCTACTTGTATAACTGGTTCTATTACTGCTTGGCTTCATAAATTTCCAGGAGGGTGAGCCTGTGATATGTGTGAAATTGGTATGCAACCAGAAATAATAGTGACATGATAATTTAGAAAGTGGTGTTTACCATTAGCCACTAGGTGGCATTTAGCGTGAAAATACCAGAAGCAAACAAACAAATTATGTTTGCAGCCTTAAATAGGCTTACTTGGGATTATACCTGTTAAACTCAGCAGGGTTAACTTCTGAGTAAACATGCTTTGGAATACCTACCAACATTTCATAGATGAAAAAAGGAACATTTGTAATCTCTGTTTTCTTACTACGTAGCATCCCCCTTATTATTGATATCGACAAAGCCTCTAACTACCTCTTGTACAATGCAGGGGCTCTCACATTTTGTGAAGTAGACGCCACTAATAAACTTTCTGGGCTATTTGGGACCCAGTTGCAAAGTAACTCCTCATTACTTTCCTCTTTCCCAACATAAAATGCAGGGCTCTCACACTGGCTAATGCTGCACAGTATGGAGTAGTGTTTAGAGGGCCCTGGGAGAGCCAGGCTCGAATCCCCACTCTGCCTTGGAAGCTCTTTGGGTGACCTTGGGCCTGTCAAACTCTCTCAGCCTAACCTACCTCACAGGGTTGTTGCTGGGATAAAACGGAGAAGGAGAGAATGTTGTAAACCACTTTGGGTCCCCAATGTGGAGAAAAGTGGGGTAGAAATGAAGTAAAATAAAAAGAAGTAAAAAAACCGATATGTTTATATTCCATTTTTGTGTTTATATAAATATATAGCAATCTGGAGCAACAGGCTGTATTTCATGGCCATTTTGCACATTATGAAGGGGCAAACACCCACTGAACAAACCCTTTCCCTTTCCCTTCCTCCTGGCCTCGCAACTACCTGCATAAGAGTCACAATCCACTTTTGGGTGCTGCTGACCCACAGTTTGAGAACCACTGGCATAATGTGTGCATTTGTTTTGTTGCAACTGCCTGCCTGCCTCTGATTTAAAAGCAGCAAGGGTGTTAGCTCTTTACCTTTGAGTTACTGGAAAACACAATAGAAAACAATATAATTGCCCAACACCTCAAAATACAGCTAAGCAGCTGCAGGCTGGGCATTAAATGATGCCTAGTTCATGTGCTCACTTGGATGTGCGTAATCCCAAGATGCATCCATCTTCCCCTCAGAGTGTAGTTGAAGGAGCTGACCCATGACGAGGGAGGACTTAGCAATTCATAAATTAACCAAGTGTTAAGAAGGCATCCGTAAAAGGCAAAAAAGGGGTGCAATATAGAGACAACAATCAGCCCAGGATGGCAGCCAGAAAACAGAGACTGTTGGATGACCCTGAGGATCGTCATTTTCAAAACGAATGTTTTTGTCCTTCTTGCACCTGTGCATCCAAGCAAAACCCTGGAATGTAGAATGTAGAAATGTCTTGACTACATCTATCTTCTGCTTGCTGTCCCTCATTATCCACATTCATGTGGCATACTCCAAATCCAAATTCTTTCTTTGCATCTCTTGAGGGAAAAAAACTTACTTCTGCAATCAAATAATATAATTTCTCCCTAAGTATAGAACACATGGCATCAGCAACTAATTTTAAGATGCAGAAATACTTGCATGTTTTAACATGAAAATATTCCATCATTAGAATGTGGAGAATATACTTATCCTCCAAAATCAAGAGGATAATGTACCTGTATTCTTATGTGAAATATTGTAAGATACTATATGGGACCTCATAACAGAGCTGTCTAAAGATATACTCACACGCATGTGCGTGCACATGCACACACACAGCATTTCTTTCACATGGGAGTCATCAAAGTGGCTTGCATACAGGTAAAAAATTCTAGAAGGGTTAGTCCTGTGAATCAATTGCAGCAAAAACAAACAGGTGGCACCTTAAAGATGCTAAAATAAAAGGTGTAGCAGCATTATTTTAATATGAAACCACACAGAAGCAATTCACAGGGTAGGGGACAATGCTCTTCCTGCTCTTCCAGTGTACTTGAAGGAAATAGGAAAAGCATTTCTACTTCAGCACTAAAGTGTCAACCTAGACACATGGGAAACTCCCAAGCAAATGGGTAGTAAACCAAATAAATGGAATAAATGCTGGAAATCCCTGTGCATGAACAGTGCCGCATTTCTATTACTACTCAAGAACATACTTCTTAACGATATGCTGGGACCAGTTAATATGTGCAATCAGATTTCTATGAATCATGTTGCAAACCCTGCCCAATTTGTACAAATCATAAAAACTCCAAATCCAAGCAAAGTAATTTCTGACATTAGGGAACAGACAGAAACTTTCCAATCCCGCTGTTCGCTTGGTGCCGTACTGTCTGCTTTCAGTTTCCCTGGCGGGTGGCAGAAACAGCTGGGAAAGCAAGGGGCCCCAGAATGTTTCTGCATCTGCAGATATGTGTGTGATGAGCCCTGGATGACTTCTCACTGAAGACACTCATCCTGCATTGACGTTTTCAATGGACCATTGGCCATCTCACTGGCTTTGAGGGTTTTCTAACTACAAGTCCTCTTCACCAAAACTATTCTGCTATGTGGGACTGCACATGTCTTAGGCGGGCTGAGGAAATGGTATGCTTGTATCTATTGGCAGACAGGCAGGGCAGTTAAAGGAACAGAAGCACAAGGGGGCACAAACTCTGCTCCTGATAGGTAGGCAGCAGCAACAGGTCTGCATGACCTGCAGGAGATGGAAGGAAATGTTTTGCTTGTATTAGCTGGCAGGTAGGCAAAGCTTCAGAGGAGGAAAAGGGCCAGATGCCGCTCTCCAACAATAGGCTACTGACCTGTCCTGTCAGTAGATCGAATAATAAAATAAATAAATAAACTGGGAGGATTTATTTAATATATTTATGGTACAGTCTAAGAGAGCCCCCTTGCGGGGAGGGCGGAATAGAAATCCAATAAAACAAATAAATTTAAAGAAGGATAGAAGCAGAGTCAATGGCTTCACACATATCCCATAATGCATACACACACACCAGACCAAATGAGATGTGAGAAATCATTGATGAGGAAGGATTAAATCAGTTCTCTATTGAGAGAGAACTACTGGTTCATGATATTTCAATTGCCATAATTTCATGTAAAAATATTAAGCAGCTGCATTTCTCCCAATTCAGGCTACCTCCTCTTTCAGTAGCTGTTGGTACCATATGGGGAAAGATGGAAAAACCCTCCTGTTCACATGTAAAAAAGCAGGATGTTTGGCTCTGTTTGTATTTTTAAATAAACCAGAGTGCACAGATCACAAGAGCTAAACCTTGTCCAATCCCAGCATATTTTCTCCTGGCCAGGCTCTGATATGAAAAATTGGTGGCAGTGAAAAAAAAATGCTGAAACTCATCAAGCCTTGTGCATTAAGGTGGGGATCCGTTTATGCATCAGAGCCTCACTCTCCTCTCCTGCATGCTCAGTTTTTGAAATGAAATCAGGAAGGAGGAAGATGCTCTTGCCTGTTGTGTTTACAACACAATCCTATTGCCAGTAGAATAGGATTCTTTCTCTTATCTGGTTGAAATTTGGATGGAAGGCTCCCTTGTGTAAGCAATACAGTCCCTTGAGAATTTCATCTCAGTTGTGTGTGTGCATGGTGGGGTGGGGGGGGGGAAGGAGTTACACTCAGAAATGTGCTTCCCATTAAATCCTTTAGAAATTTAATTCTGAACAATCTAATCCAAATCCACTGTTTTTTGGCACATCTTTACTGTTTTTCAGGTGAAAAAATTGAGGACTCATTATAGAGAAAGGCAATGTGGTGCAGTGGCAAAAATTTCACAATAGGCTCTGGGAGACCCGGGTTTGAATCACCACTCTGCAATGGAAGCCTTCTGGGTGACTTTAGGCCAGTCATACTCTCACTCTAACTACCTCACAGAGTTGTTGTGAGGATAAAATTGAGAAAACCAGAATGATGTAAGCTGCTTTGGAACCCCATTGGGGAGAAAAGTAGAGTATAAGTGAAGGAAAATAATTTTAAAATTATACTCATCACAAATTATATCCCATGAAAACTATTAAATTTGAGCACAGTCCAATACTGAGCCTGATCTGGATAGCCCAGGCTAACCTGATCTCATCAGGGCCGTTTCCACACACGTTGAATAATGCACTTTCAATGCACTTTAGTTATCCTTTAGAAGTGGATTTTTTGTTCCACACATGGAAAATCAGTTATAAATGTTCACTAAAGCGTATTGAAAGTGGATTATCCAATGTGTGTGGGAGCAGCCCAGATCTCAGAAGCTAAGCAGGGTTGGTCTTGGTTAGTAATTGGATGGAAGGCCTCCAATGAAGATCAGGGCTGCAGAAGTAGACAATGGCAATCCACCTCTGTTAGTCTCTTGCCATGAAAATCCCAGCACAGCTTACCATAAGTCAGCTATGACTTGAGGGCACTCTCTACCACCTAAACTGAAGTCCGGTACATTTCTTTGCCATGGAAGGTATTATAATTATTAGATTAAAATATAATTATAATGCACATTGATTTGCCACCCATCTGCCCCCTGCTTCTTTTTGTGAAAGAAGCCATATGCATTGCAAGGCAGAAGCAGAATCAAAACAATCACTAGGAAATGAGCAATGTGTCTCACAACAATCCTGTTCTCTTTGGTGGATGTTGTTCTGTACCCTAGGGGCAGTAGTCACAGAAAGACTTGGGCTGGAGATGTCCCAAGATAGTGGATGTTCATATATTACCCTTTTACTGCCATATATTGCCCTTTTACTCAAGCTCATTCACCTCCTAACTAATGAACTGGTCACTGATTATTAATCACAGACTTGCTGCTATTATTTGGTGCTACCTCGTTGGAGAAAGGAGCTTACTGCTGAATTCGGCAAGCCTAATTTAATTGCTTGAACAGCTCAGCTCTGAACTTTAATTAACCAGGTTTACTCAGGAATAAAGCTTACTAAATTTAACAGGACTCTTGATATGTATGGTGTCTCAATCTTAGATGTTCCTATGTTACTCTAAATTGCTCCTCTTTTATGAATCTCTTGATTCAAGCAAAACATTTAAAATAGTGTTCAAAAGAGCAATATTTTCTGTATTATTTAAACAAGAAAAAGTGTTATTTTCATTAAATAGCTCCAGACTATCAGTTCAATAAGATTCTTATTTTATTGGCAGGCCAAAGTTAAATACTTTTACAGCCATTTCAAGAGGACAATTGAGCTGGTGCTTACAGTTTTTGCACAGATAGCAACAGGACCTAGTTATTTAACTTTGGCTGGCTTGAGCCCTTCATTTCAGAAAGCCAGAGAGATAATTAACGGACACCTCTGCATTTGTCCCCTTGAGCTTGGGTCTAAAAGATGGTCCTGAACAACAGTTCCACAGAGGTACCAAGAACTGATTTCTGTAGGCTTATGTATGTCTACCTTTTTGCTGAATTGCGGTTGTTATTTTCTTAAGCAGAAATCAATGAGCTTCATCATTATAAGTGTAAATAATTAAGGGGGTAGGTGGGAGAGAAAGAAAGACAAGGGGGGAAATGCCTGACTGTATAAGGTTCTCCTTATACAGTCTAAACAAATATTTATTTAAAATTCTCAAAATGTCCCAGTCTTTTATACATATCTCAGAAGAGTGCCATAAAACATCTACAAACAGGATTCCATTAACCTTTGCTGCCCTGCTTTAGAGGACCATATTTCAACAGCAGTTAAATTGAAGTTTAATAAACTCTTGGCCTCTGTCAGCTCCCCCCACCCTTCCTCCCTCTACCTCATTCTGTCTTTGAGCATGACTTACTGCATTGGCATCCTGTCTGAACAGCAGCTGCCAATATGGAGGACTCATTAGCACTGCTCAAGACTTCTGATCTGAATGGCAAAGCACCCAAGAGTGTCCCATCAATCACAGCTCTAAATGGCTGCTACGATGTCACACCTCTTATTTCTTCTATGGGGCAAGGAGCCCTCCCTTTGAAGAGCTCTCCCACCTCCCCCTCCATTATTTCTCTTCACTCTCTGACTTAAACGTGGATGGTTGGGGTGACTGACAAAAGCTGAAATCAAGAGTACTTCTCAAAAGACCTGGAAAGCAGGTCCAAGAGACATAGCTCCTCCATTCCATATAGTTCAGAATTGCTGCTGAATTTCACACACAAGGGAATAATGGATTAAAAAAGTGTTTCCTGTCACCTCACCCCTTCAGAACTGAATAAGTCACATAGGCAAACTGAAAAGCTACAGGTGCTGTCCGCATGAGAAGGAACACACGTCTCCTTCTAGGTGGCTTCCAGCATAGTTGTTTCCCTAGAAGTACTACGTGTATGTTCTAAAATGCTTGGTAAAAGTGCTCTCCTTGCCCCGTATGGGACATGAAGAAGTCAGGCTTCCTCATTAATAGTAAAAGAAGAAACTGTTCCACAGCCCCAGCTAAAATGTTTACAAACAATTTCAAGTTAGCATTCTCAGAACTAACTGTGACTTTCATAATTTTAATCATTTGAGAGTTTGTAAGCTCCAGAATTCTGATTAAGTGAAGAAAGCAGACATTTACCACCTATTTGGAAATGAAACTAGACTTACTGGGGATTTACAAGATGACTAAACACCAAAAAAATCTGTCCTGCTTACCAATAATTGTCAATGAACCCAACACACATGGAAATAGGAAAGACAAGCTGGAAGCGAATGAAACTGGACTAACAAAAACCTCTGGTGAGCTTGAATTTTGTATTGTGTTTGGGTTAAATAGGTTGTTTAGGAATCCAATTCAATTGATAATTGCTGGCCATTTGGCTTGTTTCTCATTTGCTGAAGTTTGCTGTGGCTTTCTTTGAAGTCACAGAGATCTTCTACTCCCAGAGATCCACTAACTGCACAACTGTGGACATTCTCTCTGGTTTCATAGAAATGCTGAACTAAAGTCTCTTCAGCTGTGATTTGTTGGATGGACTTTATACTGAAGATGATTTTGCCATATTTTTTCTCCAAATTCACGTGCCTAGTGAGGGGTGGTAGTTGCCTTCCCTTATAGCACCTGGCTCAATGTATTCATGGGAATTATCTGAAACTCTTTTCTTCTTAAGCACCTTTCTGTATGTCAGCTACTCTGTTTATGGCATGCTGAGGTCTGGAAAGCATTGTGTAGGCAGGTATTGAGTGGGTAGTTGAGGTTCACAGTATGAGGTTGACTTAATAGCCCATTGGTCTCTTTCAACTTTGTGACTATAAATCTATATCCATTCAGCTGTGCTCTTGAATTCTCAGAAATTCTAAAAGGACTAGAGAGCCATACCTGCTTTTATGGAGGCTGCCATTTTCCTTTCCATTGCTCAGGATGGGCAGGATGGGGTGGGGGGGAAAGCAAGTAAATTTTTCCCCTTCTTACTCAGTGATTATTTCCTTTGATAACTGGTCCAATTCCAAACCTATGTGCCTTTGGAACAACAACTCTATGAGGTGAAAACATTAATGCTTACAAAACTATATTGAAATTCCATGTCTAGTTAAAACCCCTTGCAGTGCCATTGAAGCAGGGGTACCCTTTCTTCTGCAAGCTTGTGAGGTGAAGTGGTTAGAGTGTTAGGCTATGACTTGGGATAACCAGGTTCAAACATTCTGCCATGAAAGGTTGCTGAGTGACCTTGGGCCAAGCACATGCTCTCCCTCACAGGGTTTCATTGTGAGGATATCCCGGAGGAGACTAAAAAAATATAAGCTGTTTTGCATCCATAATGAAGCACGTAAATATGAGTGTGTTTAAGATGGCACTGTAAATCAGGATTGTAATTTTACCTGTTTCTTTTCTCAATGCAAATCATTAATATTAATGGTGGGAAAAGTTACCTTGAGTTTTATATATTAATGGTTGTATAATGGTTTTATATATATATATATATATATATATATATATATATATATATATATATATATAGGTGTGTGTGTGTGTGCGCGTGCGCGCGCACACACACACACTAATGGTAGAGAAATGGTTACCTGTGCTCAGGGAATGCTCCAGAACGCCATTCTGGAAGCTCTAGAATCAGCCCATGTGATTCCTTCCTCCTTTGGCCCTGTGGGTTCTGTAGAGGAGGTTAAGCTGCTTTGAGTTTGTTCTGCTTTCTTGAGTGAGAGAGAGAGAGCAAGTGCAAGCAGATGCTGCTCAGGCCTGGTGCTGGCTCTGCAGAGGAGGTTAAGCTGCTTTGAGTTCACTCTGCTTTTTTTCATTCATGAGTGAGAGAGAGAGAGAGCAAGCAGAGCTGCTGGGGCCAGCTCTGCAGAGGAGGTTTAGCTGCTTTGAGTTCATTCTGCTTTTTTCCATTCCTCTGAGAGAGAGAGAGAGAGAGAGAGAGAGAGAGAGAGAGAGAGAGAGTGAGAGAGAGAGAGAGAGAGAGTGCTGGGGTCCAGCACGAGCTCTGCAGAGGAGGTTTAGCTGCTTTGAGTTCATTCTGCTTTTTTCCATTCCTCTGAGAGAGAGAGAGAGAGAGAGAGAGAGAGTGCTGGGGTCCAGCACGAGTTCTGCAGAGGAGGTTTAGCTGCTTTGAGTTCATTCTGCTTTTTTTCCATTTGTGAGTGAGAGAGAGAGAGTGCAAGCAGAGCTGCTGGGGTTGGCTCTCTAGAGGAGGTTAAGCTGTTTTGAGTTCATTCTGCTTTCATTTCATTCAATGGTTTCTGTATGTGTGTGTGCTGTTTGAGTTCATTCTGTTTTATTTTCATCGGGGAGTGGGTAGGTGGGGCTGTGTGTGTATGTGTGCTGCTTTGAGTTCATTTCAGGGGGTGGGGCTGTGTGTGTGTTACTTTGAGTTCATTCTGCTTTCTTTTCATGGGGGTGGGTGGAGCTGTGTGTGTGTGTGTGTGTTGCTTTCATTCTTTTGTTGACTGAAGTTGACATTGTTATGGTTCCCACAGCTTTTGAATGCAGATTGGTTCTGTGTTAGTTAAATATATCAGTTATGGTTATTTGTATTAGTTAAAATATCAGTTATGGTTATTCCTGTTTTCTGCTAGGAATGGATAGCTGGGTCCAAGTCACAGAAGGCTTTCATCAATATATTCATCAGCATATAGGTGTTCTTATGTCTTAACAGGTGTAACTCAAATGGTTCTCCCCACCCTCAACTGATTAACATCACTGAAATTGCAGTGGACATATGGGTGTAAAGGAAGTTTTTATGAATATTGTTTGTCTGGGACATTGGAATATTTATGAGCATTTCACAATGTCACAACAGCTTAGCCATTGATAAGGTAGAGTTGGCAGGCAACAAAAAAAAGCCATTTAAAACTAATTATAAATCTAATGCAGCTAAAGTTGAGTATCTAATTTTGAATTGTTCCAGTAAAGCCAACCCCTCCTTGAAAATTTGAAAATTCAATATTAATTACATTAGGAATTTCAGACTGTGGAATTTTGAGAAAGAGTTTTGGATTTTTTTTTCTACGCTGACTGAGGGAATCTGTAGGGAATCTGTTAGAATTTAGATTTGTGAGATGGGTTTTGAATTTTTAGAAGCCCCCTCCTTCTTTCATATTTTAAAATATGATTCCAAAGAAATGAAATGTTTGGGAAAGGAAATGGAATATTTCACTTTTTGTAGAGGATACAGAAAGGAAAAGACCCTTTCTCATAATAGTGTCATTTCCCAAGCTTACTAACACTTATCTTGTCATTATGCTTTGTGGTGGGTTCCAGGAAGCAGCATCACTTCTGGGAGTGATGGCAGTTCTGGGAGTGATGGCACTTCTGAAAGTGATGTCATCACACATTTCTGGGAGTGCGCATGTGCTTTGAGCATGCACATGTGATAATAGGAAGTTCCACCACCTCTTTTCCCAGAAAAAAAAGCCCTGCCTGTGCTATATATAGCACAAAGTTTTGGAGATATATATAAAATGTTGCTTTATATATTATGTGGCTATATATATCACCACATATATAAAATTATTGCCACAACTTTGAACTGAGCCCAGGAACTGATGGGTACTCAATGGAGGGACTGCAGAATGGGAGTAACACACATGCTTTACCTAGCTCCTGATAATGATTGAACTTCAGCGTTCTGCAGCAACTGTATTCTCCAGGTTGACTTTGAAGGGAGACCTATGTAGAGTGCATTACAGTAGTCAAGTCTTGATGTTATCACACTGTAGATCTAGGTGGCCGTGTCAGCCATGTCAAGAATTACGCTTTCGGAGGAATGGTGGGAGAGTTTGTTTTTGTGCTGGCTACATACTTATGTTCAATCCGAACTGTATTACGCCCTGGAGGAAGTGAGGAGTGGTACTCACGAAACGGGTTAATGTTATTTGCCTGCAAACCCCCGTCGGCGTTGTTTCCTACATGTTTTTGACTTCATGGACTGTTAATGAACAATATTTGGCACAAGCTCCCACCTGCCGATTCTTCTCTGTTAATTTTGGCATTCGCACTTTAACTGGTGGATTTGTTCCGGACAGTGAAGATTTGTAATCACCTTATACTTGCTAATGATTGGACTCTGTACCTATGCACTTTTGAACGATATTGTATAATCTATTATGTACTTATGCATGTATTTATAGCACTTCTGCACTTTGTAATATATGAAATTGGATTATACTTTGGTTTTTGATTGTTTGAGCCCTGGTCTGTTTTTTCATGTCAAGATAGGGGGCAATCTTTTGGGCTAGATTGAATTTGCAGAAGGCATTTTTTTTGCAGCTGCCTTAATTTGCTTTTCTAGCAGTAGCAATGGATCCAGTATAATCCCTAGGCTCTTAACTGAGTCTGCAGGGTCAGCTGAACCCCTTTGAAAGTGGCGAGGACACTGTCCTTCAATATCTCTGCCTTCCCAACCAGCATCACTTCAGTTCAGCCAATGGACCTATTGAGCACTGACTCAAGACCTCTACTGCATCATCAGGAGATTTGGACAGAGATACAGAGCTGGGTGGCATCTTCATAATGGTGATGCACAAATAAGATCCTGGCAAATATTCCTTAGGTTCAAGGGAATATGTGGAGAACTGGGTGCCAAGAAATAATAAATAATAAACATGTGCATGTTCTAATGGAGGTTTGGGATGCATGGAAACAAATGGAATTGCTTTGAAGTTTTTTACTGGCCCATGTCAAGCCCCCTCCCTGTCCATTTCCGTTTTCTCAACTGTTTTGAAATATGCCTATCTGCAGGGGTCTGGAAAGAATGAAATTAAGGAAGAAGAAAAAGAGATAAACATTTTAGATTCCAATAGATGAAAGATACTGGAATTCACAGCAGGAAATGGGGGGGGGGGGCTTGCCAGCACTGGCAGTGGCTGATTCTCAAGCTGTCCACAGAGTCCAGAGTGGGAGGAATGCTGGAAAGAGGAACTTGTCAGATTTGTTTCTGTCTTCATGTGTTAAAGCAACACGTTTTCCTCTTTTTTGGCTTCATTTGCAATTAGGTCATAATCAGCCAAGGAGTTTGAAAGATTACAAAGGAAGATAACAAGCATGCGCTTAGCTCTCTCATTAAAATAAATGGGACATAACACTTCTGAAACAATAAGAATTGCCTGGATTAGAATAAGGGATATCTAGTTCAGCATCCTGACTCTTCTATACTACCAAGAAACTCCCAAGCAGAGCTTGAAGGTGATGGCCATCACCAGCACTTAGTTGGGCAGTTCCCTTAATTAATCAAAGAACTGCTTAATAAAGATGTTTGGTTAATGTGTCTTCAAAGCACAGATCAGCACAAAAATCCATCGTGCTCAGTGCTGAATCATGTTCAGGCAATTGTCTCACACAACTGGGACATTCACAACCCAACTCTAGCTTAGCTTTTCCCAGGTTGCTGAATGCCAAATAATGTCTATTTGCCTCTTCAGGTATATTAGGTTCAAGTGACAGAAAATCCTTCCCCAAAAGTCATAATCCTCAGAGCTGCTTCACCTAATGATGAATTTTTTACATGAATTTCACTTTTGTGCATTTGCAGTAAAAACAAAATCATGTCATTTTAAGGACCAAGAATGTTATCACCTTTGTGGACTTCATCAGAGGCACAAAATACTGTCTGTCAGTATACCATAATACAGGGGAGAAATTTGTTAAACAATGGCCTTGTAGCCAGTTTCTCTCACCATCCATGTATATATCTGTCTTTGATGAAGTGAGATCAATTCCATGAACTGTTATGCCACAATATTTTTGCTGCAACAGGCAAATTTGCAAGCTCAGTGCAGGAAATTGCACAAATCCTGAACATTTATGTGATGTATGATGAATGCCTGTGTGTCTGTTTAAACCTATGTATATGTGGCAGGGAATCCCGCTAGAAAGAAGCCTGCTGCATTATGTAGATGTGGTGAAATGCATTGCAAGGTTCTACACGAGGTACAATTTGTGCAGTAAATTTTTCATCATATTAGAGGCAGGTGGGGAAGGGGGTACAGTTCTTCAGTCGGAGAGGTGCTACAGCCTTTCTTTTAACACAACCAGAAACCTGTCTATGACCTGAGAGAGGCCTGTTCTCTACATGCAGCAGAATGAGATGGGAATGAGGAAGTAGTTGTGAGGTGGCAGAATGAGCTGTACCATTTCAGACTGAAAGCGTGGGACCACATTTTTGAATTCTCCCAGTAAGAAGAAAACTAAAACAAAAAGGTGGAATTGGATTAGACACTTTTTGTCTTATTTACTGGTTCATTATTTGACAGAATGTTTTCATATGAGAGAGGATTCAAATATAGAATCCTGCCTAGTAGTCTGATGTGATATAGTCTATCCTACCACTGAATTTTACTATCGGTTTCTGCTGCGTGTAGAACTGGGGATAGTAGCTATGATTTGAAAAGTCAAAATTTACTGGTTGGCCTTTACAAAAGCCTGGCCTCGACCAGTCAGAGCCCTTTTGGTCCTGGCTCCAACCTGGTGGGATGATCTGTCTAATGAGACCAGGGCCCGGCAGGATTTGTTATCTTTCCACCGGGCCTGTAAGATGGAGCTATTCCACCAGGTGTATGGTCAGGACTGAGCTGGGCCCCGCTGGCCAATTTGGAGAAGAACGTGGCCCTCCCTGTCAGGAATATCCACCACCAGACTGTTTTTATCTGTTTATCTGTTCAAGTACTTTGGTGACAGTTGGGTGAGAGACTGAGGGACTTTCGTGCTGCTGCTGTAATTTTGTAATTCTGTAATTTTAAATATTTATATTGTATCCATTTGTGGTTTTAATCTTTTTGAAATGTAACTTTTATTGAAATGTTTATGAAGTGTAATCCGTCCTGAGCCTGCTGGTGTTGGGAGGGTGGAATATAAATTGAAACAAATAAAATAAATAAATTTTCACGCTCAACTCCCTTCTTATCCAACAAAATCAGATGATAATCTTGGGCTTCCTTACAGATGGTTCTAAGGCATTGATGAGAGTATATGTAAATTATTTCAAGCTCTTAAGGAAAAGGTGAAATGTAATGAGAATAAGAATGAAATTTGACATGAGGTAGAGAATTTAGCTTTTCTGTTCTTCATGAGGTGTAAACTCTTGGAGCTTTCAGTATCTCCACAGCCCTTGCTTTCCTCTCATGGGCCAAAAAATGCTAGAAAGAATTTGAGAGAGAGGATACCATTGTGCTTGCTGCATTTAAGCCACTTGGCTGATGGGGTGCCTACTCTAGAGCATATACCAACACAATATTTGGATGAGCCCTGATGGGTTCTGTTTTGATGATCAAAACTGGGCCTAGGGGAAACGCCATTGTATATCTCAGAAGATGATGCAAAAGATACCGGACTGCCAATAATAAAATTCCAGAATCCCTAGCCATCTGGGAGCACTGATGATATGTGTCTATACATTTACCATCCTTCTCAGTGAGGGAGAGGGAAGGAGGTGTTGTCAACTGAGGCCAGTAACTTGCAATCTAATCTACCTCACAGGGTTCTTGTGAGGATAACATAAAAGGAAGCTTTTATACTATCTTCTCAATAAAAAAGTAGGTCATAAAGCACAACAGCTTGTTAGAAGTTCCCCATTTGTTCACCCAATATAAAGATTAAGTTACAATATAAAAAAATACAAGCCAACCACTTCCAAACCTTTCACAATTAATAGGCTTGAGATATATATATCTAATGCAAAAATAAGATCTAATTGCACAAAAATCCAATCTGTTAAGGTGGCTCCAGTTCCTTGGAGGAAGGGTGAGATATAAAAGGAATGAAAAACATGTATGGTGTTTATAGTTACAATCATTTGCCTGTTTGTGCTAATAGTAACTCATGTGCTTTGTTATCATATGATGTTTGGGTTGAGTAGGAAGGTCCAACAGGAATCTTTGTCTGGGGGCCACTGGTAGTTCTCTGAAGCCCTGACAGATGGCTTTTGAGTACCTGCTAACAACTATGACATGCTTATAATGTACCAAAGTCCAACCTATGTGGATATTCACAGCATACTGAGTTGAGGTATGAGAAATTCTCACTCTTGTGTTAACTACAACACATAAAGCATTCCCAATTCCTTAGAATGGTTTTGCCTCTTGCCTACTACTCCAGGCAGAGAACAGGAGAGCAGCAGGGGGAAAAAACAGGCAGAAATTCACCAAAACCACAACCTGTCTAGCTCCTGCTCAGGAATGCCGCTTACAGCACCTTGCTCAGTGGAATCCATTGACTAGCCATGACATAAAGGGAAATCGTGGGTTTCAGGAGTATTTAAAGAGGGTTGTCTAGCCCTTTTGAGATGGAAAATTGTAACATTATTTAGCTTTGCTGCTATACATATTCAGCATTCTAGAATTATAGAAATGAACTAGAGCTAGATAAGCCTTGGAGGTCACTTGCAGCCGTAACACTGATCTTCCAGAAAGAAACCTACTAGGTCAACGAACATATATAAAAAGCAAGAAGACCCATTTCTTCATCTTGACATACCATGTATAATGTACAAAGCAAAACAAGCTTTTTAGAGATGCTCTTTTTTCATCTAAATATGGTGAACAGTTGGACTAAAGCTGATAAATCCTCCCAGCCTCCAGAATACTTTAGCACAATCCATCCTAGCTTCTGTATCTCAACTCCTATCATGTCCAGACTGCATTCATTCAATGAAAGAGAATCAACCACAGCCAGTGCTGTAATGTAAACAGATATATTCCCCATTTTATAAGGGGAGACAGAGGCTGTGGTAGAGGTGCAACTTTCAGAGGCAAACCTAGCTTACCCATAGTTTCATGTTAGCCCCCAACTGACATCGGGGTCTAATATGAAACCATGCAGGGGAATAAACTGCCTTTCAATCTGCATGAGACTGATGGTTCAACATGAGGCTTTTGCCCTTATGTACTCGTGCAGCTAGCAACTCTGAAGCCAAACATAACCTGGAACCACAGAAATTTAAGGTTTGCTTTTGAATATTTACCAGTGAACGTAATTGATAATTGACAGATCAGCTTGATCCATCAAGCAATTATCCAGAAATCTGAGAGAGAAAGACCCATTGCACTAAGTAAACCTGCATGGGACTGGGCTGCCACTCACCTTCAAATGAAGCAGCTTGCTTTGTAATCTGACTGTACATACCATGCAGTGGGAGACCCCCCCCTTTGAGAGTGATTCTAATATAAAGAACTCTATGGAGTTCAAGAGAATGAATGATCAGTCCTCAAGTCTGCATTTTTTTAAAAAAAAACATTATTGTTGATTGACAGATACATAATGAATGCAGTATCTGGCAAGAACATAAAGCAAAGGGCAAGAGGCCCATTTGGTTCCCTTAGTTCCTAGTCACGTCTGATTCATATCAAATGAAACTGTCTGTATTAATAAGCCCATACCTAACAACAGGTTGCTTCAAAAGTTTCAAAGAAGCAGCTACACTTTATTATGGAAATGCAGGAAATTATGGAATGTCTTGTTGATTTATTTCATGCTTGATTCCAAGGAAGGGGTATGATGAAGGCTGCAGTCCTATGCACACATAAAAATGGTAAAATACACAGGAAAGTGCTGAACTTTTGTTTCTTAAAACTCTATGTTCATGAAGGCAACAGCATTGGTTTTCCAGTAGAAATTTCAAAGGGTATAACTCTATTTAGGATTGTACTATTAATAGTTTCTTTCTCATCATCCAGCTGTGGGAGGCCTGACACTATATCCAAAGCCTGTCCTTTGAATCAATACAACATTAACCTGACATTCGTACCCCACTTTATGGTTTTTAAAACTTCACTTTCTAATGACACCACATCCTAGGTAAATAACTCATATTGTAGACAGATGACTTCATAATAATATTTAGCATTTATATGGAACATTCAATGTTCAGAAAATTTTATGTACATCACCAGAGTAATCCTTACAGCTACCCTGTAAAATTGGCCAGTATTATTAATCCCACAATGGGGATGGGGGACTAAGGTGAAAAAGAGTGACTTGCCAAAGGCCGTGGAGTAAGACTTCCCCAGATCTTTCTCTTAGCTCTTGTGGAAGGAAAGCCAGCTCATTGCCTAAACACTAAATGCAAAAGAAATCCAGGTGTTTCTGTGTCAACATTTCCCCACCCCCAACCAGACAATTCAGGCACTTATGCAAGGAATTGTTGTTAAGCTACAGTTTCTTGTTGAAAGATATCCTGGCAGACAGTCAAAAGATAATGTATGCTGCTAAAGTTTGGGCATTTCCATGTGGACATCCAAACTTTACCTGTGTTGGTGTTTACCTGTTCACAAGTTTGTCAACAACAAATATGTGCACATAATATTTCCTGAAATATAAGACTCGTGGAATAACATGTGAATACATTTGTGCATATCGTTCCTTAACATCAACTCACCATGAAACATGAGGTTGTTCCTTCACTTCCACCCTTTCCCACAGGGCTGTACACAATAAACTGCTTTATCTATTTTCCCCTAGGGAATATTGGGAAGCTAGTTCTATTTAAAGATAATTCTCAGTACTCACACTAAATCACAATTACCTTGGATTCTTTGAGAAGGATGATATATGGTATAAGATGATTATAACATTGGGGTACAGATGGGCTCCTAGTCTCCCCTATCTGGAAAAAAAACCCCTAATTCTAACTCTCCCACCTGATAGTAACGCCACCGATGCTATATCTGAGGCTGGCTATGGCGTTAGCAACACAGGCAAATTAGGAGTGGGATGTGACTGGCAAGACCTCTTAGCTGTCGGTTTTGGCACACAGAGCACCCAATCCATCCTGCAAGGGAAATGCATCATGTGGAAAAGGAATAAATCTGCTGGCTCAGAGAGCCTGGAGCCTGTAAATGAGCTCTCCTGAAGCCCACAGTGCATTAACTTGGGAGGTTGAGCTGTGGAGCCAAAACTTCTCTCTTGATTCGCAACTTGTTTTGAGCAGTCCCCGGGAAAGGCAGCCAATGAATCACTCCCACCAGTTTAGTCATGCAACCGCATTGGACGCACATTCAAAGGGAGCACAACATAAACAGCTGCAGAACCAGATCAGCCAGCCTCTTACCCCTTCAGATGTGTTGTCTGGCCCCCATATCATCTTGCTTGGGATGGGGTGTTCCCATCCTACCAGGCACATTTGGGAAGCATCCCCCAACTTTTCACCCAGCCCCTCTCCTCCATCTGCTCGGCAGTGGGTGGCTTGCTTTCAAGGGCAAAAAGCAGCTTTTTCTTCTCCCCTTCTTGCTGTTCTGGCTGGGGCAAAGGCAGGGCTCCCGTGAGCAAAGCCCTGGAGAAGGCAGAGTTAATTCCACAGCAGGGCAACTGGAAAATAAACAGGCCAAGTGGGAAAGGAAACCATTTTCCTGCCTAGAAAAGAAAGAATGCATAGAGGAGAGGGGGAGGTCTGGACTCTGGACGCGTCGCTGCTTCAGACAGGATTCCTCAAAAACTCGTCGGCCAGATCAAGAGCAACAACGGCGGGCCAGGCCCCTCCACCCCTGTCCAAACGAAACAGATTTCGCTGGGAAAGTCCTACCTTTCAGGCGCAAGAATCTTCCCGTCTGGCCTCATGGGCAGATGGGAAGGACTCCGATGCCTTCAGGCAAGGAAGGACCTTCTCCGGCTGCCGGCGAATCCAGCCAACTGCTCCAGCCAGCGCTTTCCCTCCCCCTCCTCTCTAGCTGGGAGGGTGCCGGAGCAGCCGGGATGACCCAACTGGCGACCCCGGTTGTGCAAGAGGAAGGCGAAGGCGCGTCAGAAGCCTCCAGCGCGGCCGGCGGAGCAGCGGCGGCCGAAAGGAGCCGCTGAACTCGCAGAACGAAAGCGGGGGAGGGCGGGGGAGGCGCCCCGGAGGCTGGCCTGAGTTCGAATCCTACCACAGATCTTTCTAGGCCGGCGGCCCCTCTTTCCCGTCAGCAATCAAAGTTTATATTTAAAAGTTTCACCCCCCGCCTCTTCATTCCTCTACAGTCTTTCTTCCCAATGCCATTCTGAGCTCTTTCCCCCCTCCTGCCTATTAGACTTCCATGGGAAAGAAGGCTCTCAATCCATGGGACCTTCGGATACTGGACCCTATCCGCCTCCTTTTCCAACTTTCTCCTTTTTTATTTTTGTCTCTTCTACTATCTTCCCCGCAATGAACGATGGACCTTTTAACATTTTGTTAAAGCTTGACATTTAAACTGCTCCACCGCCCCCGCTATGAAGAACCGACGGCTGCAGACACAAAGCCCCTTCGCTCCCCGCTCCAGTCTGGGCTGCGACCCCCTCTGGAGCCTTGGGTGTGGCTTCCCTCCCCGCCACAGCTGGAACCGCCGCTGCTCTGCCAGGGTGGTGGGATGAAGGCGGCTTGTTGGATCCGTGGTTTGCAGATGGGGCTTCAGACGCCCTCACCTGCCTTCCTCGCAAGCCCCTTTTGCTTTCCCAGCTAGAGTCGGCTAAGCAGCTGAGGAATCTGGGGCGGGGGAGGGGGGAGAGGTATGAGAGCACAACGTCCTCCGCTTTGTTTTCGAGAAGAACTCTCCCCGGCTCTCCACCAAGATCTACTCCATCTTTTGATGTTAAGAATCATAAGCCCCTGTAACAAAAGCAACCGGAGTTCATCACGGCAAAAAATAAGTGACACCTGTGAAGAAAGGGAACACAACCAGGCTGCCCGGCCACTTCCCCGCGCTTCCCAGGCTTCGTGTTCCATTATACGCTTATTCAGCACTCAGCAGGAGGAACTGGCTCGCTGCGAAGGGGGCAGAATGGGCCGTGCCAGTTCGAAGGAGTGATGCTGCCCTTTACCGGCCTTTAAAAAACAGGGTGACCGAAAAGTCGTCTTTCTTTCTCCCTCGCCTCGCCGAGCTACTTTTCTGCTTGTGGGGTTTGACTTTTAGGGCGGGCGCCGGCTGCAGAACTGCGCGCCCCGTCCTACCCCCGAGGCCGGCGGCGTCCCGGCCCGGCTCAAAAGGCCCGCCTAATCAAGACAGGGAATCACGTGAGCCGGCCAGGAAAGGCAAAGCGGTCCAGAAAGCGAGACCTGCCGGGCGGCCGCGCTCGGGTGCGGGGCGGGGCGGGGCGGGGGTTCCGCTGCAATTTGCAGGCGAGGCGGGCGTGCCGCTCTCTCCACTGCCTCGGAGCTTTGGGGGACAAGGCTGCGTTTCAGGCCACGGCCCTACTAAAGCGACCCCGATACGAAGCGGTTCGGGGGGACAGCCCTTAAAAGTCGATGCCACCTAGAGAGAGCTAACTGGGGAGGGAAGAAGCCGAGGAGGCGGCCCCTCGGGATCGATGAGCGTCGCAGAGGAAAAGCGCCTCCCTTGGTGCATGTGATGCGAGCCCCGATCCTAAAATCGCTACGTTATGATGACCACCACAGTGTGACTGCGCAGGAATACTCGGATTATACGCAATGGGATGCATGCAGAGGACTGCAGCCGAAGGCAAGCTTAAACCCAGCCCAAACAAAAGGCTTTAAGCCGCTTTCAGTGCAATCCTAAAACGACTGGAATAACTCGTTTTGGGATTGCCCTGTCAGTTTCTGTACTGGATTGCGAAAGTTATGAGGAAGCAAATTCTGATGAATGATTGACATTTTCTCCCAACAACGTGTGCATAGGAATGATAGAATAATATCTTCGATCATTTATATGTGTAATCAGTTTAATTCCAAATACTTCTCCTTTCTTTGAATATATCACTGGGTGACAACGGAAATATTTCGAAATGTCTCCTTCCGGGCCAGCATTCTTAAAAGTTCGCCTTCTCCTTCCACCTACCCAGCAACCCACTTCAAGCCCAGGTCACGGTTAGTTCAACAGGCCTCTTTAGCTTCACGATTAGACTGAAACGCTCATCGGCGCGGCGGGTGAAAGTTACTGTTTCGCCCAAGCCAAGACGGCCCGAGCCTGCAGCTATCACTTTGGTGGAACTGCTCGTAAATTCCACGCTGCGACTGAGGTCTGTTCTAAGCAGGATGACTAGGCAGCCGAGGAGAGATTTATTTCAAATCTTGATATAAATGCCGATGGAGGCGATTCGTCACGTTGAAAATCCCTGCTGCGCTGCTGCTGCTGCTGCTCCTGCCGGGGCTTCTGTGCTTTTAGCATCTGCATGTTCGGCAGATCTTTCTCCCCTTGATTGCATTGCAAACTTAAGAAAACTTCACTTGTCGAATTTTGGCCTGTTCGGCACAGCAGACCTACAAGGGGCAGCCAGCCAGCTACCAGCTTCACATGGCCGGTTATTGGCCTGCTAAAAGGCATTTGTCCGGCCTTGAAACCCCCTTCCTGGATCCCGAGAGTAGATCGGGATTTTCGCAGCTGCTTCCCACGCAGCGAGATCGACGAACTCATTCATAGGGCCGAAAGTTGATTTTTGTCCCCAAGCCGTGATGAAAGCGCAGGAAAGAAGGAAGAGGACCGGAAGGAGGCGAGGCGGCCTTTGCTGGTCGGTAACCGCTCATTCAGTTCAATGGTGCTTGGCAGAGCTCCCAGCCTCGCTAACAGCGCCCCCATCTAACCCTCCCTTCCTGACTGTCCATAAAAGTTAACAAGTCTGTCGGAATCCAGGCGCTCAGGCTGACTTGGTCGGTGGACTTGGAGTGCCTGCCTACTTTTCAATCGCAAGGGGCTTTCTGTTGCTTTTCCTTCCCCGCTTTCGGCTTGAAGCCCCCTCATTACAGTCCTTTCTGCCCCTTTAGTTCTAAATAAGAAACAGGGCCCCTCCACACACCTTTATATGGGATTGACTCGTGGAGCTCGATCTGCACCGGGCCTGCTCACAAACTACAGTGCAGATCAGCAGCCTCACCATGTTGGGGAGTGGAGGAACATTGGGGTGGTTTTATTAGGGCTGTTTATGCTTTCCCCTTTCCAATTTCCATCTTAGGAGGAAATGGTGTGGTCTGCAGGTAGTGGGAGTTGGCCTCGGAAGCCATAGGCAGACTCCACGTGTGCAGAGTCAAGCACAGGAAGGCGCAACACTTTGCGCGGGAGAATTTCCCACTCTCTGTGTAGTACCTTTAAAAATCAATACCCTGTATAAGTGTTAGAAAGCCAGAGTGGTGCAATGGTTAGAGTGCCGGACTAGGATTTGTGAGAATCAGGTTTGAATCCTTACTCTGCCATGGAAGGTGGCTGGGTGACCTTGGGCCAGTCACCTACTCACAGTCTGTCCTACCTCGCAGGGTTGTTGTGAGGATAAATGGAGGGGCCAAGAGGAGAATGATGAGGAGAAGATATGAATGAAATAATTTTTTTAAAAAAATTAAAATTAGGGCAATTTCCAGAATGGAAAGGAGACTGAAGTGTTTCACCATCTACTTTTCAATAGCTCAGCAACCATCCAAAAAATTAGATCCTAACCTGTGGGCCCTGCGCATGCCAGGTGAAACCCAAAGGAGACCTGCATTGACCCCGCCTCCCTTAGCTCTTCACCTGGGAAAGGTTTCCTGTGTCAGCATGCTTTTATCCCACCCTTCCTCCAAGGAGCTCCGGGTAAACATTGTTCTCCCTTCCCCATTTTATCCTCAAGACACTTGGCGAGATGAGATCGTCTAGGCTGGGGGGAGCTTCATAGCAGGTGTGTGTGTGTGTGTGTGAGAACCCAAATCTTAGTGCACAGGCTAACCACTACATTGTGCTGGTTTCCAGCCTAAAATAGTGCCTTGACTATTTGGAATGAAGGTCTCAATTTTGCTCTCCGGGTCAAAGTATTTTCAGGCAGTTTTTCGATCCGAAAGAAAGGCGGCTTTTCTTCCCAAGGAACTGTGGGTATCTAGTAGAACTGGTGGGGATCCGTGGAACGCAATGAACTGAACAAGTCCAGCCTAAAGAAACTCTCAGTAATCTTCGATTAATTTCGGCCCTGCAGGCTGCTGGAAATCTGGAGCCAGCTCCACAATGACTGCGAAGACCAGTCTGACGAAGAGAACTGTGGCTCTCGAAAGCTTATGCTACAGTAAAGTGGGTTAGTCTTAAAGGTGCTACTGGATTCTTTACTATTTTGCGAAGACCAGGACACCTTAAAAGGTCACTGTTGTCTGAATCCCTTTGTAGGATGATATTTATCGAATAACCAGAAGCCCAAACACCGGGGCAGCGAGTTTTCTTCCTCCTCGAGACTGTAATTCTGCCGAAAGGTCGACTGAAGACCCCGCGTCCTTGCAAGTAAGCCAGTGGGGTTCTGGTTGAGTTCTGGTCTGATCGCCGTGCTGGACTCGGGAAATATGTCCCCTCGGATTTCACAACGATCTCCTGGGTGCCTGGTGTACGTGCGTACACCTTTGACTATGCACACTTATTTACGAGTAAATTTCCCTTCTGCCTCATAGGATTTACTTCTGAATAAACAGGCGTAAGATCGGCCTGTAACTTCCCACGCCTGAGTTAACAGGATGCAAAACAACCGTTCTAGATCACCTGTTCTCTGCTAAGGGCAGGTTGCGGCCTGGATCGTACCAGTTGGCACTGGTGCTGTGGTGGGCTGATTGGCAGGGCAGCGGAGGGGGTAGATCAAAAGGACATGTTGCTGTCCAACTCTGGGATGCTGCAGCCTTCAGGGTCTCTAGATGCCTCTGGGGCAGGGGGGACGCTGGGCTCTCAAGAGCCAAAATTGCAGGACAATTTTATACAGATACGAGACAAGACTGGATGAAGGCCTTGGCGCATATAAACAAGCAATCCAAAGAAGGAAGCCACAGCAGTGATGAAGGAATTCTCAGCCGGATTTGCAATTTAGGATCTCGCATTGTGCGGGACCTCTAAATAGAAAAAGAATCACTACATTTCAAGATTAGAACAATACACATTTGGATGGTGCTATAGGGCCCCTTTAACATGGTTTAGTGCCTCAGCAAGCCTTTATTCGATCCCGAGTAAGTGGTTGGGGCTCCTTTTGTAACTATCTTAAAAAATTCCGCCACAAGATTATCCTCCAGGGACACGCAGTGCGAATAACAAGCCAAAATCAACAAAATATAGATTGGAGGATAATAGGAGAGGGGATAATACCGGCGCCCTCAGATAGTATTGCTTTATTCCCCGTAGTAATTTACCCCAGTAGTAAACTTATTCACTGCGAGCAACACTGCCAGCTTGGCGGGGGGGGGGGGGGGTCCAGCGTCCTTCAGGACTGTACTTTGAGCGCAGAGAAAGAGCCGACCGCACCTCTGGATGAATTCGCATTAGCCAAGAGGCTAACAGTGGGCTCCGGGATGATTCCTCCCACGGGGAGCCGTTTCCCTTGATGGTTGCCTTCACTTCGGGGTTGCCTTCAAACTGCGGGTTTCCAAGAAAACCGAAGGGCGGGGGCCTGGACTTTCCATTTGGGGAAGATGCCGCTGCCCTCTCTTCCCTCGCCCAACAATGCTGCTTTATGGGCTGCCTGGGTTCTTCGCTCTAAAACAAAATAGGTCGTCATGAGCTGCCAGGCCTGGCACTTTCGGATTTTCCTGTGCCAGGAAAAGCAGTTTTTCTTTCTCTTAATCCGGCGAGCAAACATCCCAGGGCACATTCTCTCCCGTGCCTCCAAATTGCCTCCCAGCGCCCCACTCCCCTCCTCAAATCATATTTCAAGACTGCAATATATTTCCTTATAGAGAAATATAATTTATCTCCGTTCCAAACCTGAGAAATAGTAATTCAGATTACTTTCAGCCATAAATCACTGGAGAGGAAATTTCCCCCCACCTTTAACCAAAATACATAGGCTACTCTTGTACCATAAGTTGAATTGCTGTTCCAGTTTACGGAGGAATAAACCACTAGTTTTGAAGCAAGACAGCAAAAAAGGTCATATTCAGGACAGAGAGGCCAGTTCGGTCCGGTTTAGGCCTCCTTAGTTATCAGAAACGGTGCGGATCTTTAGGACATCTCTACTGCCTTTCTGAAGTTACTCCCCTTCGAATTTGGAGGAAGGAAGGAAGCCACCACACCATTTATTGTAACTTTACTTGAAAGAATAATACGAGGCTGCATTCGGCTCTAAACGAATTTTAGGTAAATCTTGATTTTTAAAAAAATATATATGGAGGCGCAATTACAAGTCAGACACTTAATTTGAAAGTAAGCCCCATATGAACTCAGAGGAAATTACTTCTGAACATACAGGCATAAGATCAGTCTGTGACCCTATGACAATTCCTAAATGTCTGAATAGATATGGGCTGTGACCTTTAAAGTTCTCTCCAATTAGGGGAAAGGATGGAAGGAGGGCACTTAAAGGAAACCACACTTAAAAAAAAAAGAATTCGCAGTCACTTCAAAGTCATATTAGGCTCAAAAGTCCCACTTGAGTCTAGTTTAGCAACAGAGTTTATATTTGTGCTGCCTGTTTCCCATTCAGGCTCTCTCTCTCCCTCCCTCCCACACCCCTTTCTGGTTTGGTTTTGAAAGACCAGCCAAATCAAAAGACTTATTTGCCCGATCGAAGGAAGCGTGCAAGATTCTGCCTCTTGCTTAACAGATTTTCTCCCAGAAAAAAGAAGTCGTGAAAGCCGAGGGTCCATTTTTTTATCCGCTGTTTCTTCAAAAAGAATTAAGAAGGCAGTGATGGAAAGGCCAAGCAATAGAGATCGGGGTTACTTGGAAGACAGGTTTTGACTCCGAAGCTGGGCCCTTTCCTGAGCAGCAGGAGAACTCACGCTGTACCCACTAAACCGACCTGTCTTTCGGGAATGGAAGCCGGGTTCCAATGGGTCTCTTGCTTTCCGTGGCTGCAGATTAATTTGAGATGTGGGGGGGGGGGGAGGGGGGCGAAAGGGAGGCCAAAGCACTTCTGGTGGGGAAGATCTGGGAAGGGCCCCATGCGAGAGATCGACGACAACGGAGGAACTTGAAGGGGGCTGAAATGGGGGGCTTGGCGGCAAGAACCAAAATGCGACCCAGTCGCAGCTGCGCTTCAGGCCCCACCAAAGCGCTGGAGCCTCCAAGAGAAATCATAGCGGAGTTCCAGCGGAATCTCGGGGGGTGGCGCACGCGTGGACCTGCGGACTTCCATCTCGTAGGTGCAGGCCAGGCCGTTGATTTGGGAAGGTCATTTGAAGGAAACTGCAGCGAGCGCTTCTGATCTCCAAAAGGGCATAGTCCTCGGCTGGGAAGTCCCATTGGAGCGGCCCCAAAGCCTCCAGTCAGCCGCGGGTTCCTCCAGATTTGTCCTTCCCTCTGCCGCCCTCCAGCATCTCCCTCCTCCCTAGGCCGATTGCGCCCTAACCGACCTCTCTGGGGAAAGTCCGAGTAAGCCCACGGAAGAAAACCCCAGGCTGGGGTTTGGCAAAACTGCTCACCCTGGTTAACCAAAACGCCGCTCGCCTTTACAGGCAGGCTCCGATTGCAGAAGCGACGAGCCGGGAGCCAAGGAGGCCACGACGAGTGCGGCTTTCTCTGGAGAAAGCTCCCTGGAGATGGCTGCTTGCCAGTCCCGGATCCAGTCCGGCGGAGTGCGCGGAAGGGTCCCAGAGCTTCTACACGTATCAAAATTTTGCACATCTTTCCCTTCTCGAACGCCTGCCCCAAAGAAGGTCTCTGCTACACCCGAGATCGATAGCGCACAAATGCTTTTGCAGTCTCAATCTTTCTCTCATTGCAGCCAACGAGGATGCGTTTGTTTTTAATTCGTTGCATGCAAATAGATCTAGGGAGAGAAATGTCGTCCTTCTCCGCCATATCGATCACTAACCACCAGCTGCCCCCCAGACTTCCTCTATTCGCCAGTCAGTAACTATGTTTTTTAAATCAATACTCACTCCGTTTGTGATTCATTAACCAGTTTTACCAGTCCAGGTGGTTTTCATTACATTCCCTTGTCCCCCCTACCAGGCCACATCACACAAAACTTAGAAGAACTCTACTTCTACGTGTCCTTAGAAGAACTCGACTTTTAAAGTACAAATCGGAATTAAAGTTGCTAGGGAGTTCGCCATTATAGGGAGTGGGAGGTTAAATCCATTTTTCTGAGAGGAAAGTCAAGGTAAAAGAAGCTGTCTACATTTTTGAACATCTCATGCAGCTTTAAAAAGTAATCGTAATTATAAATGCTGTGAACCTATAGATTCTAAGCAAGCATATTTAGTTAGAAGTCAATCCCTGTTTATTTCAGCAAAATTCCCACCCAGCCACCCCTGAAATGTGCTTCGAATGAGACTTTAGTCTTAGAGAAAATATGTATATATTTAAGGAAACAGGCAGTCCACCAAGGTTACTGGTGTACATGGACCGGACCTCGCAGAACTGTCCTAACTCAGTCATCCGGAACTGAACCGAAGTATTTCGAACCGAAACAATCAGATCCCACATTTAGAACCAGGTGTAGCTGGACCCCATCCAAAGTATTCTAGCAGAGGGCAAGAGCGTGCAAATGCTTATTTAAACCAGATCCCGGGCAGGTGCCGGGGAATGTTTTGAAGAGGGGCGCTTCCTGCTGATTTATCGTCTGGAAATTCGCGGGGAAGCCAACTGGGAAAAGAAGGAACTGATGGGCTATCGGGGGCAGGTGAGCCTGTGCTTTCTATTGGCGACCAGGCCAGGAGTTGAGCCAGGCGCCGGTCCTCTGGAGCTGCAGGCAAGCAGCGCCGAAGTTCCAGGCCGGGGAAAGGGGGCACGCCTGGAACTGCAGCTAGCCTTTGAAACCTTGCGAGGGGGGGAGCTGGAATTCTTGGGGGACCTACGACGCCCGGCCCTCCCGCAGTAGTAAATCTTCCCTCACTTTCGGCCTGCCTGGAAGACGGCTGTGGAGCTTCCTCGCCCAATTCGAAGTGACTCCGCTTTTCAGGACAGTGCCCTAAAGCCATACCCTCTCTCAGTGACCCAAGGGAAAATTCGTGCCTTCTTCCGATTTCCACTCCGGTAAGAATTTGGACTGTTTTCTTTGCTGGTCCTAAGGCAGATCCGGTCTCCTTTTTGTGGAGGAAATTACCAGAAAATCTGTCCTTGAATAATAAAGAGAAGCATCAAATGATCGATTGCCATCAAATGATCGATTGAGGCTTCTTGCGGTGGTCTTTCTCCTCTAACAAGCCACTCTACAATTTCATTCGGTTCCAATTTGAAAGCAACAGGATTTACCTAGTTGAGGAATAAGGTTATATAAATTGACAAGGTTTCTAGGCTGGTGACTGGGAGTTCTGGTAGATTCCTTTCTGGAGATTTTCAAGCGGGGTGAACAAAGCGAAAATGCACTTCTTGTGACTTCTCTTGCCCAAGAGGAAAAGGAAATTCAGACCTCCCCGACCAGTGTCCCACATTTCCCAACTGGGGAGCCCCCAGATCTACAATTACAGAGCTTTCTTTTTACAGGGGCCTTCACGCTGGGCGTTCTCCTTTCCCGTTATTGAGGGGGCTTAGCAGCACAGAGTTTGAGTTTCCTTAATCCCAAGAAACGCCTCTCCGCGTTCTGCATTCTCCTGACACAGGATCTGCCTCGTACTTTGGTTTTCAGCCTGCAGATAAGATGGCAAGGGAACCGTCCAGGGGAATAAGAGCCCAGGATTCCAGATCTAGCTTGGACTTTGCCGATCGGCTGGTCTGTCTCAGAGCCTGAGTGAAGCCGGCGGCAGCCAGCGCAGAAAGAAATAAGGATTTCTTTGCTGCCCCAATGATGGATGGCTTGTTAACTTAACCCCAGGCCCCGCCGCTTTCCTTCCAGTCAGAACACACTGCCAACCTCCAGAAGTCTTTGGCAGTGGGAGGGGGCAGAGGAAGGAGAGTGTTGCTCCAACCTCCCCCAAATCTGGCCATGAGAAAAATGCGTGAAAGGGGAAAGAAGCGGCCCTCCAAAGAGCAAACCCAGCTACATGGACTGCGCGCCGCCAGAGGACAGGCAGAACGGTGCAATGAGGAGATCCCAAACCAACCCCCATTCACCTGTGGGTCTCACTGGGTGACTTTGCCCAACTTGGCAAGGGCTATTGTGAAGACAAAGGGGAGGGGGCGCCATACATCCCGCAGTGAGTCTGGAGGAGGAAAGTGGGATAGCAATGACAAGCTGGACAGGTAGGCAAATGCTTGCTTCCCTGGCGGGTGAAAAGTGTCAAGAGGGGAAACCGCAGCCGGCGTTTTGCTCAGGATGCGGAGTACAGATCAGGCGCAGCTTAGGGAAGAGCCGGGCTTCCTCGCCCTTGTTGCTGTGCACGATCCTTCCTGTGGACTTTAAAAGGTCCCGCTCACGGGAAGAAATGGAAGCCATTGCACTCCGAGGCTGGATGGAGCCCACAGTTTCCCTTGGTGAATTGATAGACACCACCGGATATGCTGGTGCTTGTTCAACTTAGTGATGCGGAAGAGGGAAAAAGAACTTACGCTTCGGACCTGACTGGCTTTAGCCGAGGATCCTAAACTCACTTTATGCGACCCTGCATCCTCTGATCCTGAACACGTTTACTTAAAAGAGAGGCCCATTGAAGCCACCGTGAAGCATTGGGGTGTGTGCGCGCTCATGCGGCTTCGCCAGGATGCCAGAGAGTAACCAGGTCATTCTCTTTCCCCCTTTCCTTATCGCTAAACCCCCCTCCCAGAATAATCGCCTAAGCGAACAGTTGCCAGCCGTTTTAACCTTGCAGTTAAATTGTTTCCAGAATGATTCATTCACTAAATGGGCCTCATTCAGGAAGAGATGCTCGGATCGCAGCCCCAAGTCCGGGGCAGAAATCTTGGACGGAGCGGCAATTGGAGCGGGGAGGGAGGGGGAGGCCGGTCCACGCGTTCCCCCACCCCCAATGTCATTAAAAGACTCGGTGGCAGAGGGATCCTTGAGTCCTTTAGCTTTGGGCGAGAGAGGACGCCAGAAGGTGGGCAACCGCGGCCAGGACTGCGACGCCTGCAGGAGAAGGAGAACGGGCAGGAAGGGAAGCTGAAGCCTGAGACAGAATTCGAACCCGAGCTTTGGAAAGCCATTCTAAGCCAACCACTGAAAGAAATGCCTCTTGTTTTGCAATGAGAATCCTCATTGACTTCCTAACGCCTTCATGGTTCTGAAATATGTCCTCGTGGAATGAGATGAATTTACTGTTCAGAATGGGAGGTGGGAGTGGGAAGAGCTGAGAATCTAATAAGTTGGTTTCAAGGCAGGGCGCTCCTTTGTTTCTACCTCGGCGCTGAAACCCACCTTAGAACATCCGTGTGTGTGTGGTTGGGGGGGGGGGGCGGGCTGTTGCGGGTTCTCCCTCCTAAGGGAACCCTCGTGTCTTCCCATCGCTGCTGCCTAGCCGGGTCCAGCCTCCTCCACCCGCAGGCACAAAGAAGCCCTGAGATGCTGGCATCCTCAAGCCCCACCTGGGAAAAGAGGAGGGGGGATCTGAAATCCGCATCACTTTCCCAGACGGTTTCAGATAGGTGGCCTGTTAGTCTGCAGTCCGAGAGCAAGGTTCGGGTCCGGCAGCAAATCCTGTCGATCTTTAAGGGGCCGCTGGACCCGAAGTTTGCTCTTTCCTATGCGCTGTAAAGGCTTAGCAGCACAGCGGACTGACTCCGAGAAAGGTCCAAGCCCCCGGGGCGGGAAGGGATCACAGAGTCCTGGAGGGGAAGCGGCGCCGGTACTCGCGGGCAGGGCTCGCCCGATTCGGGAACTCACCGTAGCAGGAGAGCTGCAGGGCTCCGTTGTGCCCACTGGGGTCCTGCAGCGGCTTGAGGCTGCTGCCCGGAGGGCTCTTGCAGGGGCCTCGCTGCACGTAGAGCGGCGGCAGCTGTGGCTGCGACTGCGGCTGCGGGTGGTACTTGCCGAAGGAGGCGGCCGCCGGAGCCGCTTGCCCGCCGCCGGCGTCCAGGGCCGCGCATTCCCCCTGGCCGTAGCGGCTCCGGCACTTGGGGCTGCTGCTGCTGCTGCTGCCGCTGCTGCTGCTGTCGCCGAAGCTGCTTTGCCCTTTGCTGGCGAGGAAAGCGGGGCTGAACTTGTCGCTGCCGCCGGGAAATGCCCTAAAAGGCGAGGAGCCGTCGGGGTTGGCCTGCGAGGCGGCGTTGTAGAAAGAATCCATGGCAGCCGCGGGATCGCAGAACGAGACGCAACTCTCGGCATTCATGCCGCCAATTAAAAGGGCCCCGCCGCGTCCTCCTGCACCACCAGGCGCTTCCCCCCCCCCCCGCCTGCCCTCCCTCCCGCCCTCACACGCACAGCTGGGCCAGCCAGCCCTAAGAGGACTCAGATGTGCTCGAGAGCCAAGCCGATCCCCCCATAGATCTTGGGAGACGGGAAGGGTCTCCCTCCGCCTCTCGCCCCCTCTCTCCGGCGCTCAGCTCCAAGACTGACTGAAGGAAGGCGGCGGGGGGGGGGGGGAGAGACCTCCTCAAGGGACTCCTCTGCCTCTCCTCCACCTCCTCCACCTCCCCCCCGATTTCCCTTCACTCATCCAGTTCCCCCCACCCCGAAGAAGCCATCTCCCCCTTCTTAGCCTGGTGACAGTGAACCAGGGAGGAAGCAGGAGAGGGGTTTTTGTTGGGTGAGGGAGATGCGTCAAATATTTAAGATTTTAAAAATAAAAAACGGCAAATAACCAAATACAGGGAGGAGAGGAAGACACTTATGCGCTTAGGGAATGCGAAAGAGCCAGGGCAGGAGTAATGTCTCGTTCACCGGGCTGCGGCCGATTCGCTCTAGTCTTCTCCCCTAGCCGGGCAGCGGGAGACCCCGGGGCCCTCCTCCCCCCGTCGGTTGCCTCAGGCCCTCTTAGGAACAGCTGCGCCCACAGAAGCGGAGGGAGCGCGTCTTTCGCAACGCTCCTTGGATCCAGAAGGACACTTTTGTTTTGTGGGCTGCAGGAAGACGTCCAATGAGGGCCAATTGCCCCTCTTTCGTGATCAGCTCGCCGGCTTCTCCGCCCGGAAAGTCCTTTGCGGGGTGAAAGGCAGCCGATCCTGCCTGCCCAGAGGGCAGGCGCCCTAAGAGGAAACCCCAGGCACATCCTGATTGCCTACATGGGGGGGGTGAAATGGGTGGCATTTCTTTGACAACCCCTCGCCCCCCGCCCAGCCTCAGCTAATGAAAACAGGCCGGCACTGGTCTGCTGCTTTGCTTGAATTAACGCCTCCCTTCCTCCTGGCGGGAGCTCTTGGTTTGCCAGCCACCATCCAAGGAGGCTGCACCGGGACCAGGCCGCAGCAAGAGCCTTTGCGGATGCAGATGCGCAAGTGCCCTCCCCGCTTCATTCGCAGGAATCGCTCCCCGCCGCTCGAGGCCTCCCAAAGGGGTCCTGGAAGTCAACTCGACTTCGCCACGCTCCTCCCCCATTTTAACTCCTGCAGCCCCTCGACGCTCCGTTTTCTCCGTCTTCCTTTGTAATCCCTCGTTTTTCCATCTACACATCTGGTTTCCATTGCTCGCTCTCTCTCTTTTACCTTGAAGTTTTCAGTAATAAAGATATTACGCAAACTGCATCCGCAGCTTCTTAACCCTTTCCTCCCAGGGACATCATTACTCCCAAGATTTCACCCCCACTTCGGTATGAAAGAAACATCGAAGCAGTCACATTAAGAACTGCAGCCGGAACATTCTCATTCTTGTTAAAGAATCCCAACGGGAACTACTGAAAAGGATGGGGGTAGGGGCTGTCTAGATTGCCATTCACGGGGAAAACTGAATGGTTGACACGAAAGGCTCCTGTCTCAGAGGACAAATGGATGGGGTGAGGTAGGATAGACAGAGACAGCAATTGTCAGACGGTTTTAGCAAAATAAAACAAGAGTCCAGTGACACCTTAAAGACTAACAACATTTATTATATGGGCTTTCCTTAGTCACAGCTCACTTCCTTAAATACGTGGAGGGAAATCGACACACAAGGGCACGTGTAAGGGCAACGTCAATTGTATTTCGGTTTTTATTGTGTCCCAATGTGTCTAAGGAGCTAGTCGGTTTAAATCCTTATTCGGTGGAACCGGCTGGTGACAACCCATCTGAACAGGGCTGGAGGGCATATTCCAGGCTCGAGGTGCTCTTTGCTCCTAAGCCGGTTTACTGTCTGATCCTGAGTGAGGATCAAGGTTGGGTTCCAGACCCGTGAACTGCTCCAAGCCCCCCGGAAGCCCAGGATCTCTTGAAAGGGCTCAGCTGCAAGCCTTGGTTGTACCGCGGGCCCAAGAGGCTCCCTGGCCAGAAGAAAGGAGCCTTAACAGGAATGTTGGGCCTGATCTAAACCCCGATTCTTACGCCTTGAAGGCTTAACATACTGGTGGATCTCCAAGTGTGGAGCAGGAACCCTCTTGATGACCAAGATGGAGGAGATCTGCGGAAGTGCCCGGGGAGGTCTCAGGCTCATCTCTTTCCCGCCGCGGGCAGGAATATGTTGGCCCGTCTCTTTCCCAGGCAGCACCGATCCGGCCGCTGCTCTTTGTTCCTTGCGACAGAAGAAGACCAACCGCCGCCAAGTCCTTCTTGGGCAGAGTTTGGGCAGGTTTCTGGTCCAAGAAAGCTTTCAGCGGCTTTCCCTTCCTTCGTCTCTTTATTACCTGCTTAATTCTTTCCTCATTTCCCCGGCCTCCCCCTCGCCCCCTCCCTGGATTCGCCTCTCGCTCACCCTCGCTCCCTCTCTCGGATGACTTAATAAAAAGCAAAGCGACTCAATGCGCCGGAGTCTTTCTCACAAGCACTTCTGGATGGGCAGTGGGAAATCCTCAGAGAAAAAAGGCAAGTTGTGGGGCTGGGGGCGAGGGAGAGGCGGCGGCCGCGGCATCGCTCTGGTCCCGGGCAGCGGGGCTCCCACAGCAGCCTTGAGGGTTCCTGGGTTCGAGCGAGCCCCGGCCCGGCCAAAGGGAGTCCCGCTGAAAGAACGCAGAGATGCCGCTTGGGTCTTTGAGCTTAGTGGGGCGTTCGCTCATTTTACTAGGAACTACTCAAGAGAAAGAGACAGCAAGAAAGAAAGCCCAAATAACGGTTCTCGGGCAAAAATAATTGCTTTTGAAAAATCCACAGCAACACTGGATTATTCAAAAATAAATTTTAATTACTAATTGAATGACGATAGAGACCGTGTGACGTCAAGACCTCTTTTTCTCTAGACTATACCTGAAGAAATCGAGATCTTACATTAAAGCTAGACGCTAAACCCCGGGGCCTCAGTAGTTCTCGCTGTTTTTAGAGGAGGAGTGCCAGAGAAAGCGGTTCAGTTCAATAGCATTACCTGCTGGGGCACAGACCCATTTCCGGGCCGCTCCTTTCGCTCCCAGAGCAATTTCATTGAAATCGACGTTTGGAGATTAGCGCTGAGGTATCATTAAGACCCTGCCCTTTGGAAGATTAAACTTCCTCCCCTGTCCTTGGGTCTTGTTTTACTCCAGTGGAAGAGATTTAGGGGTAAAAGGCTCAACAGTTTACTTGGAAGTAAGTGCCAGTGAAACCAGGTTACTTGCTTCCAAGTAAACAGTTTAGGACTGCATCGGAAATTAGGCAAAAGGAGCACTAATTCGACGTCATGCATACATAGAACGGGTTGCAAGGCAGAATTTTGTGCCTTGGGATGAGGGGGGGGGGGGAAGGAACCGGATGCGAAAACCAACAGGAGTTCTACACTAACAAATCCCCCAATTTTCACCTTTGTTTTTTTCCTCAGAAGTTTACAAACCTGTTTTGTCTCTTAGCGTGGTGTATAACTGTTTAAAGGAGAAGCCTCTATATTTCGAATTACTATCAGCGAACGCTGCCTAGTAGAGAAATTAAACTGGAAAAAGTTTCCTGTTGTTTCTCTGGGAAGGCTGTCCTGGGAGAGTTCATGTTTAAATTTGGGTTCATTTGCATGCCCTTCTGGAGACCCGAGGAAGAGCCTTCAGCAGACCTCGGCCGAATGACGCATCTCCTAGAAAAGGATGCTGAGAAAGGGAATGAATAATGGGTTTAAAGCGCGTACGCACACATCGGAAAACAGAGCAATCTCCTGTCGGTTTTGAATACACCAAAATCCAAAGAAGCGGAGAGAGAGAGAGAAAGAATCTGACTTTTGCCACAATGAAACTAAATCAGCAGTTCATTATTCCTTAGGGGAGAGAAAAGCAATGGCGAGTGCGTAGGAGGCAGCCCCATTGATGTGACCGGAAGATTAATATTAACAACAACAACAACTGCACTTATTTAACGCTCTTCTAGACAGATTACTGCCTCACCCAGAGCTGTGAACAAGTTAGAGTTATCTTTATCCCGTAATACAGCTGGGGAGCTGGGGCTGAGAGGAGCGCGAGGGACAACTGCCTGGTGCATTGCGTGTTTCTTGCATCCTGACCCGCCAACAGAAACACATTGCTCTGTTTTTCAGAGATTACCCTCGCGCAAGTGCGTGCCCAAATAATCCAGGTTCCAGTGTATAATTACACAGCACCACTAGCAATAATCCTCGCAGTAGTAACCACCAAGCAGAGCTTCAACCACTAAAGGCACTAATAGCGGCAACAGCACCGCTCCGCCCCCCCCCCCAATAATTAGCTGTCGCCTCAGTTCAAGCCCCTCTAGCTTTCTTTGCCCCTCCAGCGTGCTTAGGTTTGCTCTGGTGGAATCATGCCTCGTTGTGCTCGGTGGAGCCGCGTGCGCAGCGCCTAACCCAGGCTAGCCTTTCCCTCCCACTTGGGAGGTTCCACTGCCAGCAACAGGTAGGCTGGAGCAAGGGAGCGAATGTCGCTCGGAAGGATTTCAACTTTCACGCAGGACTGTGCAGCAGGTTTAGATCCGGCACCCCTTACAGCTGTGTAGCTGCCCTCTGAGACTGCGAAGTCAGAAAGTCTCGTTAAAAAGGGAGGTCACAAGAGGAGGGGGGAATGTGGCGATGGACGTTGCACTTGGTGTATTTCTGTGGCGGATCCTAAGCGTTTGCATGCCATTCTTGAACCATCTGAAGTTGCCCGCCTTCCTTCCAAATCTGGTCCTGGAGACAGGGCTGTCTCCACGAACTGCACCGCTTTTAATCCCATACAGCGCGACCCAGTTTAAGGCAAGGACCCAAAGTTGTATTGATACCGCCTCATCACAGTTTCAGAAGCTCGATCGACTAATGTTCCTATCCGCGAGGCGTTTCCAGTTCGAAAGGAATGCAAATACATTGGAAATCCAAGGACTTCCTCTGGGCCAGTAAAATGAAGGCAAGGGTTGCTTAGTGTTCGGGTAATGCTGCTAATGGACCTCGACTGCATCATCAAAGAGCCAACAGCCTTCCAAGCACACTTCCTTGGGAATCTCCCTGGTTTCCGGGGAGACCATTCCTTGGGAAACCAGCGACAGGCAGCTAGGCCAAAGACAAAGAGGTGCCCGCAAATGCTTGGAAAACCTCGTGGCTCCGGGACTGTCGTTGCCATTTAGAACGGCTTTGGGCCCATTGTTATCAAATATCTTATTGGGTGAGTTCAGTGAATATTCTAGCAATATGGTCATGCACTGCTGGGGCTGCAATAACACAAGCAAAAATGACATAATATTTAAATGCAGCAACTATGGGTCCCATTGGCTCTCTCTCTTTGTGCATTCCAAATAAAAGGAAGTATGCTTACCGCCTGTCCAAGCGGTGTTAGCGGCATGCAATGCGCCTTTGCTTACTCTGGAGTAAATCCTACCGAGTTCCTGGGATTGTTCCTCGTGACTCAGAAGAGTCAGATCTGTTCAGGGCCTCAGGAAGGCCCGGCCACCAGAAATCCGGGGGATTTTCTGCATGTTCCCAGGGAACTATAGTCCCTTCCCGTGCCCGTGTGGCCTTTACGCTCCTAGTAAATGCAGGTAGATGGGGATGCGTTCGGAACTTACTGCAGACTAGTGAGGCACATGCCCGAGCCATTGCAGCACACGCGTCGAACTGAGTCGTAAAGAGGGTTACAACAGTCCACAGGCTCCTCCAGCCTCCCAACCCAGAGCGCCAATTCCATAGTCAGAGCGGGGCAGAGCTACTGGTTTGTGAAGCCACCTGGCAGAAGAGCTTTGCGTCTTTTGGCCTTCCTCCTGTAGCACCAGCCTATGTGCGCATGCACCACGGCGCCTGAACCAAGGAGGATTTTTCTGAACTGCCCTAGCAAATTGTACCTGAACTCCCCGGTTCTGTTCTGAAAAAGAGACGTTCTACCTTGACCTAGAGGAGAGCAGAGAAAATCGGTGGGGGGTTTAGTTTTGTGTAGAAATTCAACCAGGGATGATTTAGGACGGTATTCGTTTCATGCGCCACTTCCTCCGAGGAACTCTGCAAACGAATGGGGCCTCCCCCATTTGACGCTCACAACAACGCGGTGAGGTAGACGAGGCTGGCTCGAAGTCACCCTCGACGACCTTGGAGACCAGCCGCCATTCTAATCCCCATTCTGCCCTGAAGCTTTGCAAGGCCGGCCCTCACTTTGTCTAGCCTAGGTCGCAGGAGGATAAAATAAGGCGAACGGACCATGCCCGCCAATCTCACTTCCTTGGAGGGGAAGCGGATAAAAAAATGTAACACGTAGAATTCGCCGCAGGAATGGTCTGAAACATACAATTTACAGGGAAGTCATATCCTCTTCCAGTAGGATTTTACCTCAGATTACTATAGGACTCAGGTATGGCTTTAGTTTGGAGCAAATGTACGGTCAGGTGGATTATTTTTATTTATTTATATTTATTTATTGCATTTCTAACCAGCCCTTCCCGAAAGCGGGCTCAGGGCGAGGTACAGCAGTTATAAAAGTACAATACAAATATTGAAAACAATTCATAAAACAACAGTTCATCATAAAATCAACAAACAGGTAATAACTGCCCCAAGATGGGGTCAATTCCATCTCTGGCTCAGGATATAACTAGGAGCCAGGCTATGAAATTCAAGGGAATGGCTTCCAGGAGAGAAACAGACACTCTCTGGGCCTTTCCTCGGACTCCCGTGTCCCATGATCCCATCGCGCCCCCCCCCCTACAGAGCTCATTCGCTTGCGCAGGAGGCTGGCCAGGGCGCAGCGCCACCCCCAGGATCGTGATTCTGCCGTTGGCTTCTGCCTTGCCCCGTCCCGCTTTCTTCGCACGGGAGGAAGGACCAGAAATGTCGCCTTTTTCCTCCCCAAAGGCAGGATCCTGCTCTTGCGCGTTTCCCTGCCTGGCTTTAGGCAGGAACTCGAGCTCTTCGAGCGCTTCCCTGCTGGATTTTTTTAGCCCCACAAGGGCGAAGCGGGCAAGATCCTCCTTTTCGGTACCTGTCTGACACCCGAGCTCCCAGGTCACCTATTTTTACACCGCGGCTGCCGCAAATACACCCGGGGAGATTTTGCTCTAAGCTGCCACCCCCAAGGCTCCCCTCGTGCAGGCTTGTTTGTACCGAAGCTCGCTTAGCAACGCAGCCCCCTGGCCGCCCTGTCCCTGGGCAGCCAAAGATGCTTTTTCAGCGCCTCCCCGTCACAGATAGGCTGACACGGTGCAAGTTGCGCCCGTTAGTTAGGAAGGGTCCCAGTTCTCTTTAAGATGTTCACAATCAACCAGGCAATTTTTCCTTACTAAGAAGAGCCCTGTTGGGTCAGAGCCCTGGTCCATCTAGTCCAGCATCCTGTTTCACATAGCGGCCAACCAATCCACCCCCCCTCCAAAAAAACCCCTGCAAAAGAATATCCCTGGAGACGCGATACTCAGGGATAGTACAGGCAACCGGGCACGCACACAGGCAGAGAGCAAAAGCTTGCTACAACGTCTACAGCAACGTGCACAGTCCATGGGGTGGGGACCATTTCTGCCCCGCAGCATCTGCAGTAGTTTCTCCAGGGCTTCTGAGACATCGCTGAGTTCTACAGAGGTCTTCGACCTGATCAAATATTTGCAAAACTTTCCCTGCCTTGTTTTGCGAGGAGACCCATCTTCTTGAGACCAATGGCACGGCGGGCCCTGCTTTCCATGAACGTCATTACAACCAGGAGAAAAGGCGGATCTAATTCGGGTCACACTGACAAAGGGAGCTCTGACTCTGGAAAACGCATACCCTGGAAATCTAGTTGGTCTTTAAGGTGCTACTGGACCTGAATCTTGCTCTTCTACTACAGACTTGAAACTAATTCGTATAGAGTTGGACCTGCCTTTTCTCAGGATCTCCAGATCTATGTATAAACTGACTAATCTGAAGAAGTGAGCTGTGACTCACAAAAGCTCATACCCTACCACAAATTTTGTCAGTCTTGTAGGGGCTACTGGACTCTAGCTCTTTTCTGCTGCTACAGACAGACTAATATGGCTACCCATTTTAATAAATGTTGTTTTGATAGATGTCAGTGACAAAGCACAGTATGTTGCAGACTTCTTTAAGAGTAAGCCACATATATTTACTATGAGATTTCGGATTCTAGGCTGGATCTTGTCCATCCGTCTCAGCGACCCTGGAAGAGAAAAGAGAGCCTCTTGTTCTTCCAGCGTCTGGGGCTGAAGCCAGCCAAGAGTCCAGGTCCGGTGATCTCGAAGTTCCGCCCACCAGTTCCATATGAGTGCCAGACTTTCTGTGACCGTTTAAGGACTAGGAACTCGGTACATGCTCAGGTGTGCTCGCGACTTGATTAGTGTTTCATTAGTTCCACAGCAGATTGCAACATAAAAAGAATCCCAAGAGCTGAGTTTGGGAGCCTAGGTCAAATTAAGCCCTAAAGTCAAACCGAGAGAGCTGGTGAGACAGCTCAGCAGTCACCAGAGCAGATACTGCTGCGATTTCAAGTATACAACCTGATCTTTCTTCTAAAATGGAAAGAGTTTAGTGGCATGTTAAAGATGAACAGGTTTTTTTAGGGCGTAAGTTTTCGAGGGGGAAAGGCCACTTCGTCAGAGGCAGGGTGTCCAAAGCGCATGCCTCTTATTTCATGCACCCAACAAAGCGGGGAAAGCCTGCACAGTATTTTTAAATTCTAGGGTGCATTTGTGGTGCTCCAGGTGATTTACAATGACAGTTACTACGCATCGACAAATAGTCGATAAAATCAACAGAGCTTGTTACAGGTCGATCCTATGCCTGGTTCCTTGGAAGTTCCTGCCAGCTGAATTTACTCCCAACTAAGCGTGCATAGGGTTGAAAGTCTGGGTCTTCAATTTTACTTCCTTTATAACCCGCCTTTCTCCCCTATGGGGACCAAAACTATTTTCTTCTCCTCAATTTTTTCCACAACAACCCTTTGAGGTAGGTTGGGCTGAGAGTGTGTGACTGGCCCAAGATCAGTCAGTGAGTTTCCATGGCAGAGGGAAGAGTCGTCCTGGCTCTTGGACCCTTGTCCTGTATCCCAGCCGCTCAATCTCCTTCACCTTTTCAGAACTCTCTTTCTCTCTTTCTCCTACAGCAGATTTGCAGCACGATCCCACCAGCCTTTGCTCTGAATCAACTCACAAACAACCTAGACCTCCTCTCAACTACGTGTGTATAGGAGCGCGCCACTACCCCGCTGGAGCTTGAAAAGGGGAAGCGCAGGGCTAAACTGTGCAGAGAGACGCGCGCGCGCACTCCCGCAGCCTTCCTTTCCCGGCCCGGTTTCCTAGGAGCCAGGAGGGTTCAACAGATTTTGCTCCGTAGCTTCCCACGCGCAGTGAAGCGATTTAACCCACTCCGCGCAGCTCGTGGTCCGACGATCGCCGCGCTTTGGTTTGGGCGAGGGTCCATTTCCCACCTCATGTTAGTCCTTCATCGTATTTTCACACAGTCCGCGCTCTTCTCGACCTGGGCTGATTCACATTTGTCCCAAAGGAAATCTGATTCTTGAATCCCGACTACCCCAAATCAGTATGGGCAGGAAGGAAAACGGTTGGCTGTTTCAATTCCACCCTTCCTCGGCCCTAAGTAGATTAAATTTGTAAGTTGCCGACTGGTCCGCAGAAAAAAAAAATTCCAGAAACAACAGTGATGTAACACCTTTTATTGGGAGTAACCTTTTTATTAGGCTCAATCTAATAAAACTGGCGCATCACAAAACAGCGTGCGAGCTACTGGCGAGCTGGGTCTGCGCCACCGGGCCCGGAGACAGCTGAGTTTCTCCCCTCCCTTTCCCAGTTCTGAACAGCCAGCTGGATGAAGAGCTCAAGAGAACGTGAAGGTTTACATATCGTTTTATGTCATTTTGGTTGGTCTTGTTCGAAGCTATTACGCTACGTTTGTTGATGAAAACCCCAATGTCAAAACACTCCGAAGGTTCGGGGGCGGGGCTTAAATGCAAGGATTTCATCGTTCTCGGGACTGAGCCGTACAGATCGCGGTGGAAGGAGAAAAACTGCCTGGCGAGGTGGCGAGCCGGCTTGCTCGGCTCTTTTCTCACACGAGGGGACATTTGCAGCCTGCCGTCCCCTTCCTGTCTCCAGCAAGTAGGCAGCCGTGGTGAAGCTCGGCTCCACCAGGGAAATGCAGGACCCAACGCAAACTTTAAACAACTGTCAATTTAAAAGGGGGGCAACTACTACTTAGCTCGAGGGGTTAGAGAGCCATGTACAAATCCTTACAACACCCTTATAAGGCAGGTCAGTATTATCCTCCAGGAAGCTGCATCTGAGAGAGAGAGCTGAGGTTGCAGCCCTATGCAAGATGGCTGGGGGGGGGGGTCGTAAATTGGGAGGGCATCAGATTCCTATTAAAGATGCTTACGTTTGCGCTGAATGCAATTTAACGAATTTACTAGCGAAGCAAAGCGTGAACATGCCAGATCCTCCGAGGACGAGCTGCCTGACTAGCCCGGATGACGTCGGGGCCCCGCTTAGTTAGATGGATGCGTCTGACCTGGAGCAAGCCGCGCGACTAGAGCGGAATCGGAGCCATAGTGGTTGGATCGGTGTCTCTTGATCCTGCGGAGGGGTTAGATCCTGCGGATCAAGTATACTTAGGTCTTACTTGAAGTGTGAACTTGCTTCTAGGCAACGCATGCAGGATTCGGGAGGTTAGGCTAGCTAATGGTACAAGCCACATTGGAAAGTTGGAGGATCACAGCTGTACTGAATGATGGGGCCTTTCCTCAACCCTCTTGCTCTTCAGATCTTTAGGAACTTTGCGGGGACCACTTTCCGCACGGAACAAGCCCATGGAATTTGCTGGCGCCCACATTTTCCGCGCGCTGAAACTGCTAAATGATATAAACAAAACAACACCGCGCCATTCTTTTAAGACACTGAAAGAGTTAGTGAGCGATGAGCGTCCAGAAACATCGGCCGCAGCAGTATCTCCCAGGACGCCGGGCTTAAGTGAAAAGCCAAAGGGAAACACGCGTTCTGAAGCTCTCCAGGGGCAGGTAAAGGCACACCCACATTTGGTAAGTGTGTTCCACACTGTAAGGGGCCACTGTTATGACGGTCCTGCTCTGCTCCGTTCTCACCTCTTTCACCTGGGAGAGCACCTCCAAATTTTCTGGAGCCCCCCCCCAGCCTGCGGGCACTTCAGGAGTTTTGAAAAGGGGGAGTGACTTGGAGCGGGGAGGCCCGGCCAATCACACAACTGCTGCTGGGGCTGCTGGGGCCAATTACAAAAGGGCGAGAGAAGCGAGCCGTGCCTCCTCCTACCGTTGTTTCCCAATAGGCCTCCCCGCAAATAGAAAAGTGATGTCTCCTGGGTTTTTATCAAGCAACTCCTGCCCCAGTGAGATGGAGGAAACCCAGTTTGGGTCTTTGCTTGGGGGAAGAAGCAAATGGGTACCAGGAGGGTGCCATGGAGCTCTCGGGCAGTGTGTGTCGGCCATATTGGAAATGTATCTCCTTAAGCATGGTTTGACTTAAGGGATCCTCTTTATTTATAGCCCTCCCTTCGCTAAGACGTGAGGCGGTGCAAGTCCCCCCGCTTCCGATTGATCTCATCCCCCGACAGGCAAGCATAGCATAAGAGGTACCAATTGCTTAAAATCTGCTCTAGTTGAAGGGAGAGAGAGATATGCCTCGGGCAGGAAAGGAATCTTTTTGTCTTTTTCTTTTGTTCCTTATTCTCCATCACCTTCATCCCTCTGGAAAAGAAGAGCTGCAGCTATTGTGGAGGGAGGAAGAGGGAGGGCTTCATGATGACCCTCTGACTTGGATATAAAGGCTGATGGATCTTCATACAATTTGTATTTCTAGTTGACAAATCGAGCTTTGACTCACCAAAGTTTATACCCTGGAAAAAGTTGTTGGTCTTTTAAGGTAGCATTGGTCTCCAATTGTGTTCTTCTGGGTCAAAGTGATCGTTATGATCTCCAAAAATCCGGCTGATTTGCTCTTTTGCACCGTTTTGTGCTTTTAAAAAAATGATGGATTTTAGCATGTACTGGAAAGGAACTGTAGATATGCCTTGACCAAGTACATGACAAATCAAACAGGGTTTTGAGGAGACAATAAGCACTCAGATGGCCCACAACAATGGTCTCTGATTTGGGTAAGCCTGGCCTGGGAGCAAAATCTCCTTTTCATTTTTAGGCATTCTAATTACATGCATTTTTAAAAACTAAAATAATACGCTTCTTAACAGGCTGTAGATAATAGAAGGGATAGGTCAAACTTCCTTATCCCTGTCTACTCTGGGTGGAGAAAGTTTCACCCACTGAAAGTGATACCCACTGCCAGAGAAAAAGGCTTAAATACTAGAACAGACATAACAGAGCCATTATGGACCTGGCTGTTTTTTATATGTATTGGAAATGCACCTTATGGAATGGCACCTCTCAAGGCAACTATTAGAAAGGCCTGGGTTTCACTGTTTTACAAGCTGGCCTTCTAGAACCAGTACTTTGGTAAGGCCTGAAATAACATCACAACACTCATGTCAGTCTCCATCTCTTGTTTCCATTTGCTCTGCCGCAATAAAGGTCGCTGTCACCTGTGACAACCCGTATTTTTAAAGAGGCCCCGTCTCTTCTTCTTCCTCTTGTGCTTTGGCTGACAACAAATAAGCTTTGGGAGACAAGCGAGCCTCAGGGCTACATAACTTTCCTGCATCTAGCTTGGGTGCCTGGCCGCTGGTCGCCACCGTTGAAAACCAACAGCTGTAACTGAGACTGCTGTCCGTCCCCCGTGGAACCGCCTAGGAGGTTTTGGATCAATCCCTAAAAGTCAAGTTGTTGCAAGGCAACTGGATGGAATCCAGCGCGTGGGAAAGGAGGGCCCTGGAGCAGAGTAAGGGACGTTACCGCTGCCTATTCCTCATTGGTTGGCCAAGGACACAAGGGGTGGGGTCAGTGCGCAGCCGGTCCCGCCGATTGGTCCACGGAGAGACCCAGTGCGAGGCCGCGGGGATTGTGGTCAAAGCCAGCTTAAACCGCGGCTGACCTTCTGAAGGTCGCTGGAAGCGGCGGGGCCCTTGGCACCAGCTGCCTCCACACTTGTGGCATTTGCCACCCCCGTGGGCATGGCCGAGCCCTGGGAATGTCATCTTTCCCACGTGCCAGGGAGCACAATGCCAAGAGGGCATGGGAGAGAGCTTGGAGGGTCGTCCAAGGCCTCCGCCCTGAAGGAGAGAATTCATCTCCGACGGCATCTGGCTGGGCACACCTGTCAGTGGGCAGAGGGTCGCCCTGGCCTTTGGGACCAAGAAGCCGACAGCAGAAGCAGTGAGAGGGGCAGAAAGAGAAAACCGAGGAGAATTCGCTCATTTACGGCCCTTCCCGACCCGCTACAAAAATCCCTCTCTGCAGGGCCAGTTTTCCTCACAAGGTGGAAAGGGCACGTGAGGGTGGTAATCCTATGCACACTTTTACCTGGGAGTAAGATTTACTGAATGCAGCGCACCTTACTTCTGAGTCAAGATGCATAGGCTCGGGCTGCACGCCCTTTAGACTCGTAAGGACGCTTATGCAGATACATCACATTAAAGCCCGGCGCGGTCCCCATGAGAAGACCTGAAGATCCAGGGTTTTTCCCGCCTTAGGGTGGAAGCCTTGTGGTTCCCGCGCCGTCTGCTCAGAATCGCCGCGTTCAAAGCTGCGCAGTGACAACAGAACTTCAGCCGTTGTTGTTTCGCGAAATAAAGGAAATCACCAGCTCTACTGACAGTATCTCTCCCACCCCGATCATTTCATCCCCGCATTATAAATGTATGGGTCTTTGGGGGGAGGGGGGGTCCAGCGGATCCCGTTACCTTCCCGGAGTCAACTCCGTTCTCAGCATTCACGAAGAACGAATTTTATACTGAGAGGAAAGACTGGGGGAGGGGAGAAACTGCTGCCCGTTCTTAATTTTTTTTTTTTTAAAGAAGAGGATGGTTATCACAGTAGAAGCCCGTTTTCAGGAAAGTCCATTAATACCTTTTCTAGAAAGGCACTAATAATCTTTACGGAGGGGAGAGGGAGATGAATTGTACTCTTACTAACAAGATAACTACACCCTAACAGAACTGGTTTTAGTTCTCAGATGCTGTAATGGAAATAATTTGAGCTGCGCTCCTGCACACAGTTAGGCTGTTTAAATCCAGCGGGCGATAGAGCAATTTAAACGCGCGCAGGCTCGTAGCCATAGGATTCTAGCCTAAGATAGGATGTTATTGCAACGAATAATTATATTCTGCAATGACTCATATTGTTCTGATGGGTTTATCACAAAGGATAGAATTGCTACAAGGTCAAGTTATTATTACAGGGTTAACTAATCTGCATCCCTTCTATTTACACAACGAGAACGAATTTATTCTAGCATTGACAGCCTGACAACTCCAGCTCGGTAATGAGGCCGCTATGAATAGCCAGGCTCGAAACAGAGAGCGCAGCCTTGTTTTCAGTCGCCTCGTCAATATTCTCCGAGCGGGGAGCCCCCTGTGGTATCGCGGGACCCTCGCCCAGCGGCAAGATCAAGCCCGCTTCCCCTCCGGTGCAAGGGGAAATCGCGTTCCTAATTATAAACAGGTAAGAAAGGAACGCGCAGGCCCAAAGATGTCTTCACTCGCGGGGATAATCCGGAGCACATGCCCGACTTCCATGGCTTAGGGGGCCCTGGCGGAAAGCCCCCGCCCCTAGGAACCTCCCCCCCCTTGCAGAGGGTCGTTGTCAGGTCAAGACCCGAATGCAGCTCGGAGGACGTTTCTCGCCTTTTGGTCTGAAAACGAGCACCAAGAACCATGACAAGAGAAACGTCCCGGGGAGAGAAGAGGAGAAGGAGGGAACCGGCAAGACGAGCGTGAGGAACGAGACGAAAGGCCTCGAGTCACCCCGTTTGTTGCTCTTTCCACCCCACGGGCTTTAGGGTTAGGAGAAGGCGCCAGTAGCCGCTCGTTGGGGTTTGAACCGGGGTCCTCGGGGCGGCTCGCCTGAATCGTTGTTAGACAGCTGGGCGGCCCAGCTCCGGGGCTCCTGGGAAAGTCAGGGTTCCTTAAAGGCGCAGCGGGACTCAGAAAGCTCCTCAGCCCTGCACCGGAAACCGGCCTCCGGGAGCCCCGGAGTTATGCATTCTCCCTGGATGGGGCGCCGCTGCTTCAGTCCAGCCCCCTCGTCCCTGCACGTCGGACGCCTCAGCGCCGCGGAGAGAGTTTGCCTTCGCTCGTTCAGACTGATGGTAGCGAGCGTCTGACCAGACCTCTCTGTTATTTGACGGCCGCGATTTTCTCCAGCGTTTCCCGTGTTTTTTTATTTTCTTTGTCTCCAAGAATTTCCGTTTTATTTTATAACGTGTCTACAACAAAGACGACGCGAATAGATTGTACCTGCTGTTAAAAGGGGGCTTGTGGCATATGCCAGATTTGGGCTGGTCCCCAGTCTTAACTCGCAGCGTGATCGCTGGCTTAATTAAAGGTTTGAATTATAACCACATCTCCTTGCAAGTCAATTTTGTCAATGGGACCTATTTCAAAGTGGGTCGCAACCGCTCTCCTTGTTTTTCATTGGGTTGACGGCAATGCTAAAAACTTCCATTTGGAAGTAATTATTCCCCTTAGCTTTAATGGCGATTAACTTAAAAAATAATACTTCAATCCCTAGCACGTTTAGGACTCCTTCCTAAAAAACGTTACATTTATTATTTTCCATTTAAATCTATGGCATTACTACCAAATAATACGTTTACAATAGATGGATTCAATTAGGAAGCAAATGCCACTGATGCCAAATGAATAAATTTATACATACATCTGTTCAACCTGTTGCTTCAGTTCGAGCACATTTACTGTGATAAGAACATTAGCAATTGACCAGAAGAGGAACAGAGCCTGAAACAGAAGCAAGGGGTCGCTGACCTGACAAGCCGGAAGGTGTTTGTTTGAAAGCAGGGCCTGGTCACCTTAGTGGAATTTTCTTCTAAGTAAGCACTCTTACACAAGTTAAGGGTGCAACCCTGTGAATATTTACTTGGGAGTAAGCTTTACACAAATTAAACTCAGTGGGACCTACTTCTGAGAATAAAATTGTGTTGCATGGGGTTTTCCAGAGAGGGAACAATACTTCACTGATAAAGAAACTAGATGCTAGATAGCTATAGATGGGACCTCACATTTTCACAAAAATAAAAGGACACATTGAAGGGCAATGGATACGCCTGACTCACAGCTAAAGCGGGAAGACAATTCACCAGTTTCTTGGATGAAGAACTGAAGTAAAGAAAAGTATTGTGGACTTGTCAAATCTACACAGATCAGAATCCAAGTCTCTTGGTTCCTTATGACAACCTGGACAGCTAACCAGATCTGAAATGATTTCTGAAAGCCATTAATTTCCCCTCATTGTTTCAGTCAGTGCAAAAACCATTAAGAATTTAGAAAACAGATGAGGGCCAAGCGCAGGTCTGCTGTGCTTGTGGCGGCCATTTGTTTTTCTTGTGCCTGTGGTGGCTGCTTTCTCCTCTTGGCAAATAGATCATTATCTGACGTTTGGGTGGCTTGCAAAATGGCACACAAAGAAGCCAGATGTATAAAAGTGTCATAAGCAGCCCCAACAGGTATCTTGATTTGGGGACAAGCAATGGCGTGCCAACATAATGTCAGCGACATCATGATTTGGGGGAGGGGGGATGCTCTAGGATTTGCAAAAGCAGATGAAAACCATACATAATGTTAATTGTGTAATTCCTTGAAAATCAGCAGAAATACTAAAGCACACAGTGCTTTTAAAAGCCAGATAATTTCATATCAATGAAAAAATCCACACAATTTGAAGAATTTGTGCTGTAATTGATGTATTGGATTTCAGAGATATGAGAGATCCAAGTGCAAGTTCCTGGCCAGCCATGAGACTCATGGAGTGAACCTGTGAGACGGGCACACAAGCTCTGCAGGGTTAGCTGTTTTTAACCATTGTAATTGCTGTGAACCACTTCAAGATTTTAACTGAAGAGCAGCAGTATAAAAACAACCAACCATCCAATAAATAAATAAAAGCTGCCTGTGTGACATGCTAGATGTGGGACGAGTGTTGAGAGGGTAGAAGGATATATAGATATGCCTTGCACTATTCAGAGAGGGAATGGAAGATATCACACTTTGGGGGGAAGAGTTGCAACACAAGCATGCCAATGTTATATTTCCTTACACAAGGAGTGTCGGCGGTACGGGAAGCACACTTTGTAATTACAATGGCTATAATGTCTCTTAGACAGCCCAAGGGCATTTTAGGCATGACCAAATCCTTACTTGCAAAGCATTTCTCTCTAGGCTGCCTTGAATGTAGGAAAAGCTGGGGTATAAATTTAAAAACAAACAAATAAATAGGCAAATGATTCTCTCATGGGATGTGATGGCTGCCCATGTTTTACTTTACAGTAGAGCTGGAGAAAATGTCCTGTCCCTTTTTTAGAGGCTTAATAGGATGTTATTTACCAGGTGATGTTATTTAGCTCCCTGCCATGGGAAGTGTCTACTGCCCATTTCCAGAGATGAAGCCAGTAATGGGCAGGACATTAAATGGGCAGGACATTTTTCTCCAGGCCCATTGGCAACTCTAATTTTACTACATGTACAAATGCTGGGGAGTCAATATTGGTTACAGCACAATTTGGGTATATAACATTCACACGCAGTAAAAGTTACATGTAGATGCCTGTCAGACACGAGAGTCTGCCTATAAATTGCACATAATTTATTTTCCGTGTAAGTCAGAATCAAACATTTAGATGCCCTAGAAGCTGCTGTGTGAGACCTGAGAGGACACTCCCCCACCCTGAGATTCTTTGCAAAGTTGCAGGATTTGCTAGGTATGTGATGTGTAAATCTATACCCCAGCATGTTCTGCAAAGGATCCTGGGAAACACCTCTCAGATCACGCACTGTTTCATTGATATCCTAAGTGTCTACGAACCAGCCCTGTTTGTCACACTTGAAACAACCTTATTTTGCCAGACTGCTATGTAGAAAATAGCTGTAACAGACCAGTTCTTAAACTTTAATGTGCTACTGTCCATCAAATACTCCCAATCCACAAGGAAAAAATGAGGTAATAAAAACAACAAGGAAGATTTTTTTTTGGTGCCCTAAGCGAGGAGGGGACATTCCTGTTTGATTCCTATCTGCTGCTTGCCACTTTTTAACGGCCTATGGGAAAATCTAGAATCTGGGATTTTATCTTCAGAGTGGGGTGAGCAGTTTAAAACAACTGTCCTTCTTTGGCTGTCAGAATTTTTTGCATATGGGAAGAAGGGGTTGATTAAAACTCTGAATATCCTGTTCCTGCCCCCCATTCTAAATCCTCTGACTTGTAGACAGCTCCTAGGAGGGGGTCAGTGGGTGTACAGCTCTGATTAAAGACCACAGGTCTAGAATGCAGAGAAACTAGATCCATGATGTTTACTGTTGACCTGTGTATGTATATCCTGCTATTTACAATGGGGTTTAGATATACTTAACTTTTCCTACATTGTGTCCTATTGCTGTAACCCTCAGATTGATTTATGTATTAGTAGCCCTGGGACCTGCATTGGATTCCTGTGGAATAAACAGTTTGAAATCCACAGATAGGGAATGGACAAGTGTCATTAGGATGAGTTTTCAGGATCTGAGTCATGATTAATCTGAAAGCACTACCTTGGGTGAACTGAGAATGCTGAGGCAAAGACCTTAACAAAAGAATTCTTGGCAGTGGTCACAGTTTGTATTTCAGGCGATGGGTTAAATTTCTTTGGTAATGGGATGGAGTGGAAGATCCAGATGGACTGCTCCAAAGTTTGAAATGACAGTCCAGAGAGCTGAGCTGCAAGGCCACCTGTGTCCTCTCTGCCACTCAGATTTATAGAGTGCCACATTTTAATAAAAAACACACATACTTTCCCACTTTGGTGCATTAAGAGATTGCTAGCAAGACACAGTAATGTTGCTATAAATTTCATTCCCAGCACCCTTGCAAGTAATAACTCAAACCCCAGTATTTTGGATTAATGTTTATTTTGATGGCTGCATTCCAGAAAGAAAAGGGAAAGGGGACCTCCACCCCATTGCTATTAGCCTGATGTTTTCAATAAAAGCCAGCACAAACTGGAAAACAAACACTCAAAGAAAGGAAGGTGGAAGTCTAAAATGTCTATCAATGGAATATCAGGGTGGAGAAATGATTGAGGCTGGCTGGGATAAAATAACTATAGCAGTTGCCTATAAAAGGCCAAGGCTGCCCCCATCTACTAAATCAGATCATGAACAAGCATAGCAGCAGCACTGCTCCCCTAGAAGGTGAGAGCTACATAAAAGGTATTGACATACCAGATGGCATGTGCATGCAGATAACGAATCAAAACTTGAACCGAAAGCCCTATTTGTTAATGTAATTAATATCACCTATCTGTAATTTATGAACATCTTTAGGTTTTATGGTTATTCTGGTGCCTGGCTGTCTTAGAAGGTCAGGAGGAAAGAATGCAGAGTGGAAGGAGTAACTCAGCAGATTGACTGGGACATGTCTCAGTTGCTGGAGTTACACAGCGATCTCATCATCCAAGTGGAGTGCATGGATTTGTTTACCAATCTTGTTGCTGGATCAGGGCCTGACTATGCACTATGTTTTCTTCATGTCCTCAACTGATCCTGTTGATCAGATATGTACTTTGATTCTGTGTTTGGGACTCAGTTCCCAGGCATGTGGGGCCCTGCTCACCTGTGCAAGGTGAGGTGTCCCCAGGAGAACAAACATTGCCAAATGGGGCTGTTCAGGGCTTTTTTTTCAGTGGGAACACAGTGGAACAGAGTTCCGGCACCTCTTGAAAATGGTCACATGGCCAGTGGCCCTGCCCCCTGATCTCCAGGCAGAGGGGAGTTTAGATTGCTCTCTGTGCTGCTGCGGTGCAGAGGGCAATCTAAACTCCCCTCTGTCAGGAGATCAGGGGGCGGGGCCACCAGCCATGTGACCATTTTTGCCGAGGGTGATTTAAACTTTAAAAAACTCCCCCCTTGTTCCAGCTGACCCAAAGTGACATCATTGTGTGGTCCTGAGTTCCATCACTGAGTTCCACCACCTCTTTTCCCAGAAAAAAAGCCCTGGGGCTGTTTCTGGTTAGGGAAATGGAACAGGGAGAAGGCTTAAGTCCCTTCTCCTCATGGACCTCAGTAGCCATCTGAATTGGTCCCCACACCACTGGAAACTGAACATGGAATTCATTGTACAAATCTGGTTACTAGGATCCAAGGAGGATGTGAACCAAAGGTAACATGTAATTTAGGTCCTTGCTTGCTTGGAAGGAGCTGTCCTACACTCTGTGAGGTGTCAAGGATGGAGCTTCTCTGGAGTAAGACCACTAGCTTGGCTGCCAAGACTTGGCAGCATAGACTGGTACAGGGAGCTTTGTGTACAGGGCTTGTGCTTAGTGGACCAGTTGATCCAGCAAGGCAGCCTTTTCAAGCCTCAGTCTAAACAGGCTGAGCAGTTATCTGGCTCAGCTGCATCTGCTGATAGGCACTGTGGCTCCTGTGATTGTGCTGTGTTTTGGTCCAGATCCTGCAAAGAGGTGCTGATCTCAGGGCCAGTGGTGTAGCATGGGTTTGGAGTGCCCGGGGCAATTCCCGGGCTCCACATGCGTGTGTGCTCCCGGGACTGTGTGATGACATCACTGGAAGTGATGTTATCACACAGGGTGTGGGAGCACTCCTGTGATCTGGGCTGCTTGCCTCCCCACCCCCATCAGGCAGCCCTCCACGGCAGCTGCCCACGCCACCACTGCCTGCTCGGCACGCTCCTCAGCTGCAGGATGGCCAGCTCAGTGCCCAGCAAGCTGGCTGCCTCGTCAATGTGGTAGGTGACCAGGGCACCGCAGGTGGCCTCCCGTGGAATGCAGGCATTCCTCGGCGTGGTGCCCTGTGGCACCCCCCTCCAAAATTATGCACCCAGGGTGACTGCCTCTCTTCCCCCCCCCACTACGCCACTGTTCAGGGCCCTGTTCTGGATCCAGGCTGGGAGTGCATGGTGCCAGTCTGGCACTTTGCCTCCATTGCACTGCCTTGGCCCAGGCCCAGGCCCAGGCCTTCTGCCAATGCTCTTCTTGTGGAGTGGGAGCATGTCTTGAGGGGCTACGGGCCCAGGTTTGCATACTGCCCAATGGAGGCCAAATGACTCTCTCAGGATTTAGTGGCAAGGTCACTCTCTCAGGCTCTGACTGGGTGCAGCTGGAGCATGGTCCTGTTTGAAGCTTTTTGCCTCACTCTCTAGGACAGACTCTTTAGTGATTTGGGGCTTAGTTGCCAATATTTCTGTTTAAGGAGTAGAATTTTTTTTGATTAAATAGTTCGAGGGACTCTGATTTTTTTCTTTCTGTCTGAAGTTGTTTGTAAATTTTTTATTGCATGATTTCTTGTGTTCTGTTTCTAGGTTAGAAATATTGTTTAATCATTCTAGTCTAAATCTTTCTTTTTTTATAGGCTGCAGCAATAGAAATATATTTTCCTCATAATACAGATTTCAATGCATCCCATACTATTTCTTTTGAGACCTCACAGTTCCAATTCAATTTTTGATAATTTTGGATTTCTGTTTCAATTTCTTTGTACGTTTGGCTATTCAATAAAAATGTTTTATTTAAATTCCAATTTAGTCTTCTCTTTTCTTGATCTGATAAGTATAAGTGGTGCTCGACCCATGAGTGGTCTGTCCACAATTTTATCCTTATCTCCGAGGAAGAAATTTGTTTCAGTAGGGGTTTGGATACCAGCAGGTAGTCTATTCTAGTGTATACCTCATGCAGGGGACAGAAATACCTATAATCTCTCTCCTCCCAGTGGTAATACCTCCATACATCCATAAGATCAAAGTCCTCAAAGATTTCCCCCAAATTTTGTTGTTTTGTTTTTTTAATATTTTGGTGGGTAATTTTGGAATGAGTTGTTTGGTTTAAGTGAGGGTTTGTAATTAAATTCAAATAATCACCAATCAATAGCTATCCTACTTGGAACAGTTTTAACTTAGGGGTTCTCCTATAAATTGTTTTTGGTTGTTGCTGGGAGTGTATAAAGAGGCTATTGTCAGGGTTTTTTTGTTCAACAACCCCTTTAAGGAATATGTACTTACCTTTGGGGTCTGTTTCTATGTCCTTCAACTCAAATCTTAAATTTTTAGGTAAAAGTGTGGCCGCCTGTCTTGATTTTGATGAACACTTGCCTAATATTGGTGCTCCTACCATTTTGAATTAAACACCTGTTTTGAGGAGGCAGATAGATGGGTTTCTTGAAGGATTAATCTGGCAGGGAGTTGTTTTATTACCATTGTTGTGAACATTTTTTAAAATTTTTGTTGTTGAGGCCCCTGCAGTTCAAGGATAAAGCCTTCAATGACATAAAATGATATTAACAAGTTGCTTTGTAACTTGAACCCTATCTATAAGTAAAAGCTTTTTGCCAAACCTGGACAATTTCTTACTGTCATTGTAATATATGCTAACTCCTTTAGTTTGTTAAGTTGCCTACTCTCTGAAAAAAAACTTTGGTATTTTTCCTATAACTATTAATACTTCAATTATAAATTCCTTGATTTGTCTCTTTTCACATTCTTTATGTTTCTCTTTAATTTCTAAGGCTGACTTACTGGAAGATAAAAAGGGATAGGAAAGAAGAGCAAGAATGAAAGATAAAGACTTACTACACTTGACAAGGTCATGGTCTACAACTAAGGACCCACTAGGGTTACCGGTATTATACCGTGTAACAAAGGACTACTAACAAAAGAAGGGAGCCTTTTTACCTTGGTGTCTCACCCCACCCTTCTGGCCAAACTGCTTGATTGGATTGACATATGTTATTATTGCAACAGTATGTTATTGTGTAACCAAACCCTGGTTATTAATTATAGTCACTTGAGTGTGGGTAGAAGAAAGTCAGTTATCTTTTTTTCTGGGGATTCTGTTCCATTTCTTCAAAGTTGCTTGTTATTTTGGCGTAGGGTGTTTCATGGGGATGTCTGGTTGGAGATCCAGTTGTAGCTCTTGTAACATCTGGGTTCCTGAGTCTATGTCTGCAACCTGGAAAGTCTTGCCCTGATGGTAGATCATGAGTCTTGATGCAATCCAGCGATACCTTATATTAGCTTTGTTTAATTTAAATGTAATTGGTCTCAGTTCTTTTTTTTTTAAGCTAAAGTTTCTCTGGAGAGGTCTTGAAATACTAGGATTTTTTTACTTTTATATAAGAGGTGGCCTCTTAACCGAGCCTCCTCCATTACTTTCTTTTTGGTTCTGGAGTCTTGAAATCTCACCACTATGTCTCTCTGGAGCTTGGTTTTTCATGAAGCCCACTCTAATGGGGCAACTCCTTCCTCCAGCTTTAACTCGTGGACCAACCACCCTGCTAGAAATGCTATCAAGTCTGTGGTGCTCTCTTCAGCTTCTTCAAACCCTCTCAGTTTAATATTATTGTATCTGGTTTTGTTTTCCAGATCTATTAGTTTGTTTTTTTATTTCTTTGTCACTAGATTGTAGAGCATGTACCTCTTCCTGGAGTGTGACCCCCAGCTCCATGGCAGTATCTGCTGTCTGTGTCACTCGGAGGAAATCCTTGATCTCTTAAAGTTGCTCAGACACAGTTTTTAGCAAATTTTCAATTCTAGAGACTATTTTTGCCTCCATTTTCTCCAGAGCTTCTTTAAGCTTGTTCTCTAAAGCTTGCAGTGCCTCTGTGTCATCTGCAGTTTTAGGCCATTTTAGGTTGCACTGGCTGCTCAGCGTCTTTGCTGTTTGGGGCTTCTACAGGCACTGAAAAAGGCTTCAGCGACGTGGTAGATGGGTTAGAGAGCTTGCCCTTACCTCCACCACTTTCCCCATCTTAGTTTTTAAGTTGGCTCACCTTGTCAGACTGTGGCTTGCTAAAAGTTGCAACTCAGCCTGCCTCTTGCAATAAGACAAAAGTCCTTTGGTTTCAAAAGGCTTTACTGGAGATAAACAACCATTAGAGTACACATTCCAAGATACACGGATCTTAGCTGAACTAGGAAATTGTTACGAATGCCAAGCAAAGGATGAGGTACAGAATAAGCAGTTCTCTGCAGGCCCCATCCTCCTCCACAGTTCTCAAAACAAACGGCCCGAGGGTGAGAAAGTGAAAGTTTCTCAAGGGTGTCGGAGAGGCAGATATATGTAGACACAACAATCCTCCTCTCTCTGTAAAGCTTCCAGCAATAGGCTTCCCACCTGCAAAAGAAACACTTAACACACTGACAAGATTAAAATGGAGTCTCTTTGGCTTAAACACAATCAGAACCTGACATACCTCAGGATGCTTATTTATGGCCACAGAATTGGGGATTAGAGCTCTGATCCTAAGCATCCACCATTATCGTGTGATGCCCTGCTTCCAGCTAGGGAGTGTTGTTGTACACATACTTGGCCAATAGGAGGATGTCCATCCAGTTGTCCTGTTGGAAATTGACAATGCACTGGAGGTATTGCTCCAGAATGGCATGAATCTACTCGGTTTGCTCATCAGTTTTGGGGTGATGGGCTCTGGGTAGGTAAAGGCAGATATCTAATGACCCAAAGAGAGCCTTCTAGAACCAGGAGGTAAACTGTTGTCCTCAATTTGAGATTAGGTGCTCAGGAAGACTTTGTAGGTGGATGATGCATTGGAATATGAGGTCAAAGGTGATACATGTGGAGGGGGTTCCCTGGCAGGCCAAAAAGTGAGTCAACTTGGTCAGTATGCTCACCACTACCATATGGGCGGTGCACCCCCCTTGTAATGGAGCATGTAACTCCATTATAAAGTTCATCTGGAAAGTGTGCCAGCACCTTGCTGGGGTAGGCAAAAGTTGCAGTAATCCTTCAGGCTTGCCTGGCCCATGGCAGGTTGTGCAGGTCACCACATACTGGTGCACATCCTCATGGAGTCTGGGCTACCAGAACTCTCAAGTCATGAGGTGTAGGGGCTTGGAGACCCCAAAGTGTCCAGCTGGCTTGGTACCACAAAGTATTTCCAAGTGAGACTCTCCCAGGAAAACATAGATCCTGTTCTGGAACTTCAATTGGCCCTGATCCTTTGAGAAGCCCTTCAGGGTTTGCAAAACCCATAGCTATGATCATACTTGGGGTCTTGTTGCTGGAGCTCTTGAATCTTCTCCAATCCCTTTATGAGTTGTGGCAGTTTTCTGGCTGGAGTATGGTGGTCCACATCACGGTGGCCCTTTGGGGGCCTGGTAGCTGTATTCAGGCTTCCAAGGTAACACATCAGTGCTCTGGTTCTGCAAGCTGAGAATGTATATCACCTGGAAGCTGAACCAGGGAAGAATAAAGACTATTGGATCTGGTGCTGGCTGAACTTGTGTGCAGTCTGCAAGTACTTCAGATTCTAGTGGTCCATCTTGACTTGAATGGGGTATTGGGCCCCTTCCAGGTAATGGTACCATGTCTCAAAAGTTATCTTGATGGCTAATAGTTCCTTGTCCCAGATGGTATAGTTAAGTTCCACAGGGCTGGCACAGGGTCTTTCTGGTGCTTGGGGGAAGCATTATTCCAGTAGTACCACTCCCATTGTGATGTTGAAGGCATCTGTATCCACAATGCAAGGCAGGCTTGGGTCTGGATGTGCCAGGATGGGGTAAATGGTAAACAAGTGTTTCAGTTACTGGAAGGCATGTTGAGCTTCAGTAGCCCATATAAATGAGGGTTTCACTTGAAGTAGTCTTAATGAGGGAATCTAGGATTGTCTATTAGATGAGCTAGTTTATTGGGGGGCAATTAGCTAGCAACATATACTAATGTTTTATTGCTCTTTGTTCAGTCTCTTCTCATGCAGTCTAAGTCTCTAAGTTTTTCTCTCTCTAAGATCCTAGCCTAGCCATCAAGATATAGTCAGTCAGGTGTTTGTTGTTTTTCTACCAAATGTGCCCTTTTAATCTTATGTAGTAAAGTATTTTTATAGAGCAGAACCACAGAAGTCTGTCTACTTATTTCCACTGCACTATAACCAAAGTCTGCTACTCTGCTATCTTATTAATCTTATTAAATCTGCACCCCTCCCCCAACACTCCTGTTCAAGTTCCCTTACAGAAACTGGCCAGCTGGGTGAGCAGATTTGGAAAGCTCTGTGCAAACACAAACAGACTAGAGACTCTTCTCCCAACTGTGCATCCCAACTGGGGTGCAGCTGAGTTGCCGGTGGAGCAAGGAGAGCTACTCATCCTCAGGCGACCATCTGGGTCTCAGGCAGAGCTCCATCCACTAGCCTGGCTGGGAAGAGAAGTCTGCTAATCCCGACTTGGCCGCCGCCAGCTCCACGCACTCCCAGCCAGCAGCCATGTCTGGCACCCTCTCTTTGGCGGCACCTGGGGCAAACACCCCCTGCCCCCCCAAATCCAGCCCTGTCCAAATGGCATCACCATGTACTCAAAGTGGCCATACTAGGTACAGAAGGCAGCCTTCCATTTATCTCTCTCCTGTGTCTGGACTAGGTTGTTAGGCCCCTTGGAAATCAGTTTGGTCACTCCCCAGAAGCAGTTGAACAGGAATCAGGGGAAGTGGACTGGAACACAATCTGCTGCTGGCTCCAAGAGTGAGCCAGAGCATACCCAGTACCACTGGGAAGTGAGGACAGGCTGACAAATTGGAGATCTCCTCTTGATGGTTCTGAATTCTCACAGTGTGGGGGAACTGTTTCCTGGGTCATGGCAGGGTCAGATTGAGGGGGGGGGCAGGGGGGGTAGTCTGCCCCTGGCGCTGCCAGGGAGGGGGTGCCAGGAGCAGCTGCCAGCTGCCAAAATGACATCATCACACAGCACCGGGAGCGCGTGCATGCTGTGCACAAGTGGTTGAACTAGGGTTGCCCTGGGCGCCAGCAACCCTAGATCCGGCCCTGGGTCATGGGTTCAAACTTCAGGGTCCAGCCACCAATGGTTTCCATGGTGAGGGGAAGCAATTTGTGTCAGTTAGGTAGCTAATGTTTCTGGGAAAAGTTACTGTTCATTAAATTGCTAGAAGCCCATGAACACACCTGGCCATGGTGTGCAGGTATAGTCTGGCAGGGTAAAGATGACTGGAATGAGCAGATGAGTTGAGGTTGGGTTTGGAGAGAGTAGGGCCTCTGGGCTTTCCCTCAGATCCTGATGTTCTACCAGGTGTGGACTCTTGCATTTCCATATATACAGATGGTGTTGCTTTGTCAAGCACATAATACCCTGCGTTGCTGCAGTATAGGCAGAGGTAATGTTGGAATCTGTGCAAGTGTCCTACGCTCAGTCATGAAAGAGTTAAATTGTTGTTCTGTTTGTTTAGTCAGATAGCTAGTTAGCATAGGAGCACTTAGGCATGAGAGAACTTTCTGCCAGAGAAAGTGGATGTCTTTGGTCTTAATGAGGGAATCCAGGATTGTCTATTTGATGAGCTAGTTTATTGGGGGGCAATTAGCTAGCAACACACACTAAGGTTTTATTGCTCTTTGTTCACTGCTTCACTACTACTACTTCATTAGACCATGCAGTCTAAGCTCAGACTACTTCTCTTTGCAATCTAAGCTTCTCTCTCTCTAGTACCTAGTTAGACTATCAAGATGTAGTCAGAAACTGTTTGTTGTTTTTCCTACCAAATGTACCCTTTTTACCCTATTATGTAGTAAAGTATTATTTTTATAGAGCTAGAATCACAGAAGTCTGTCTACTTATTTCCATTGCACTATTATCAAACTCTGCAGCTCTGCAAACATATCTTATTGCTGCTGCAACCCCCAACAGGTAGCCTGCCTCCACTGGCTTATCTCTTTGGTGGTCAGTTTTTGTTGGGCTCCTCCCAACTGCGTGAGTGGCCGGAGGAGCTAAGAACAGCAGCACCCCTAATCCTGCTGAGAATGTTTAGGTTAGTGATAAATAATAATACTGGCCATAATAATTTTGCATTTGGTATGTTCACTTTGAAGGTCTGATGAAATCTCAGTATTGGGCAGTATTGGCTGTTTATATTGGCAGCACAGTCCTAAATACAGTTTCTGCCCTGAGATATGCTGACTGGTGTAACCTCAATGCTAATACTGAACTGAGTACCATTAGAGGTGTATTGGGGGAGGAGCCAGGACTAAGTACCACAATCCTTTCCAGCTGGCTGGAGAGAAGCAACAACCTTGGTGTAACTGTTTGATTAGAGTTTGGTATAGAGGGATTAGTTCCTACTCCTGCTCTAGATTAACCTCAGCTCAGATCAATGGCAGGGGGCTGAGGGAGTCCTCCACTGGCTGCTAAGCCGTGATCTAGCAAGGGAGAGTTGAAGGCTCCTCACACTATCCTATTCCACTGAGTGATGTTGGTGGTTTATAAACCATGTAGATTATATGACAAGCATGAAGAGTGCAAAGATTGCTGGAGGAGGTGAATAGGAGCAAATAATGAACCCCCTGAATCCCCCAAAGGGATGGTGCTTGGTGGATTGTTGACCAAAATAACTGGCATGCAGAACTGCCAATCAGCACGAGCAGCCTTTCTGAAGTGATTGTGTTTGATGATGCAAATCATCAGCTGGGCCTGGGACTCTTGTCTAGTAGCTAGCCTCATATCGAGCTTGAACTGCGGACACTAATCCTTTGCATATTTGTATAGAATGAGATTTATTTCTTAGTTAATGTGCACAGGATCATTATTAGACTAGTTAAAGTCATTCTTCCCAGCAATCTCTAGGAATTGAAGTTTTATGAGGAGGGATTGCTAACCAAATTCCTAGCACTTTCACAAAAATATATGTAATAATGTGTAGTAATAATGCCTATCTTTGACAGGTATTTTGGTCCTGGATTTCTGGGGACATGTTTCAACAGATTTCTGTTGTGTTAGTGAGTGCTTGGCTTGTAGTCTCTTTCAGTCTCAGTGTTTCTTCACTGAGTACATGCAATTGTAACACAAATTTCTGTTCAGTCTTGATAGTGTGGTGGCAATGTGCCATAGCTGGACAATCTTGCAATTTAAACAAGACTGTTTTTTCTGCATGTTAAACCTCCTGAGAGTTTTTAGCCAAAGAGACAACAAACACATTGAAACTGAACCCAGACAAGATGGAAGTGATGCTGTTTGGAAAAGCAAAGATCTTGAAGGACAGTGTGTTTCCCACCTTTCATGGGGTTCAGTTGACCCTGGTATTACCCAAATAGGTAGTCTCCTAATTAGTTGGGTGAAATTAGCTTAAAGGAGACAAAGCGAGAGGGGGGAACTGGGATTCTCCATCAATGTTTACAGGGATTTTTCCGTTAAGAGAAATGAAAGGGCAGACTTACAATCACACTCAGAACACTTTCAAGGCTAACTAAGAGTAAATCAGGGAGAAGAGGGGAAAAAGCAATTTCGTGGAAGGCTATAATTACCAGTCTCAAAGATGAAGGTCCGCATTTTATAGAGAGAAGTGAAAACCCAAATGGATTTGGGGTGTATGTATGGGTTTGGTGAATAGTGTTAAGTATTGTTCAATTAGGCTAAATGGGTGAAGTGAGGCCAGGTATGGATGAGATTAGTCAAGAGCTTCTTGGGAGACCCATTGTCCTAAATTATGCATCTCTCTAGGAAATGGAGGGGGCCATTAGTCAGTCTGCTGCTCTGACTCCCTTCTAAAATATTTTCCCAGGCTCTTACCTGGCTGGCATCCATTTTGCTTCATTTCAAGCCAGGCCAGGCAGTGTATGATATTTGACGGAGGGTGTTTATGGTTTTTTATATATATAAACTTCCCCTCAGAGAGGGGAGGAGTCTGACTGCTAACATTGGCTGACTCAGTTAAGAGCCTAGGGGTTATACTAGACCCAGTATTACTGCTAGAGAAGCAAATATATGCAGCTACAAAAAAGGCCTTCTCCCAACTCAGATGGCCCCCTACCACAACGCAGCCAATCTGGCTACCTGGATTCATGCCACAGTGACATTGAGACTAGACTACTGTAATTCACTCTAGATATGTCTCCCCTCAAAGTTGACTCAGAGACTCCAGCTGGTGCAGAACCCTGCAGCTCATTTACTCTCAGGTATTAGACAGAGCATGCATATCCATCCCATTTTGTAGTCACTCCATTGGCTTCCCATCAGTTATCAGGCTCAATTCAAGGCCATGACTATCACATTCAAAGCCCTTCATGGCCCTGGCCTGTCATATCTGTGCAACCGTCTCTCCCCCTGTCCCCTGTCAGGTTCTGACTGTGTTCAAACAAAAGAAACTCCATTTTGATCCTGTCTGTATATTAAGTGTTTTCTTTGCAGGTGTCAAGCCTTCCACTGGAAGCTCACAGAGAGAAGAGGAATGTTATGTCTACAGATATCTGTCTTTCCGACGCCCTTGGGAAACTTTCGCTTTCTCACCCTCGGGCAGATTGTTTTGAGAACTAAGGGGGAGGATGGGGCCTACAGGGAACTGCTATTCTATACCTTTGCTTTTGCCTGTCATTCGTAACAATTTCTAAGCTCAGCCCTGATCCTTGGATCTGGGAATGTGGACTTATATTAGTTGTTTATTTTCAGTAAAAGCCTTTTGGAATCAATGAACTCTTGTCTCATTGCAAGGGGTAGTCTGGATTGCAACTTTTATTCAAGCCTCAGTCTGACATTTTGTTACGAATCACACCTATTCCAATGCTTAGGCCGGAGGAGACAGATACCAAGGCCGTGCCCAACAGGGACCCTTTGTTTGATCCTTATGTCTCTAATACGGAAGGACTGGAACCTACTAATACAAGGCAACCCATTCGGGGGGAAACGGAGTCAAGGCTTGCAACAGTGTATACCCTCGTACCCAACAGAGCTGGCACCCAGGTTGTCCGGACGGACTGGGGAGCTCGACCAAGCGCGGCGGCGGAACCTCTGATATCCTTGCCTACACTGAGGCAGTGGGGTTTGAGTCCAAGAGAAACGAGGGAGAGGAGAGCAAGCACAGTGTTTACCAGATCGCAGATGGATGGGAAAAGGACTGCCGGTTCTTCAATGGAGCGGACCAGTAGCCAGCCATGGTATTACTGGAATAGAGAATCTGACCAATTGGAGTGGGACCCAAGAGGTACCAAAAGTACCCAGGTTTGGGAAACTACCCGTCGTGATCTGATGAGTTGGGACTACACTGAAGTCACCCCGTGGACGGGGCAATGAGAGTGCAGCAATCATAGTTGGCAGCAATTACAAAGCCGCACGTTAGCTGTGGATGCTGGAATCTCGGCGATAACGGGACTAGTGAAAGGTATCCTGGCTGGCATATCGGAGGAAGAGGAGGGTACCGGGGCCACTGGAATGGGAGAGATTCGGCCTTGGCCCCAAACAGCCATCTCCTCTGAAGAATATATAGACAATACACAATTCCCAGTGGACATGCCCCAGGAACTGCCGTATGAGGAGGTTGATATTTCCGTACCGCGACATGTACAAAGATTGGAAGATAGGCTTGGCAGCATGGAGGAGAGCCTGGCACACGCGGTGCACTTGCTATCCGTACTACCCGTTGCCATCTCCAGTTGCTAGACCCCAAGAATTACCGATGGGATGGGTGAAACTGGAAGCCACGTTCGACGGAGATCCCGTGAAGCTGGGGTTTTTCCTAGTACAAGCACTTCAGTTTTTCAATCATTGGGAACATTTGTTCGAAGACGAAGCCAGTCAAATCGAACATCTAGGATCCTGATTACAAGGGAAAGCAGCAGAATGGTATGTAACTTTATATGAATTGGGGCCCCCGGAGCTAGACACCTTACAAGGCTTGGTAGCAGCTCTCTGTGCCCAATACGAAGACCCGTTAGAAGAAGATAGAGCCCGAACGGAATTACAAACCATTAGGCAAGGCAATCTGTCGGCCAGGGACTATGTAACTAAATTCCGACAGCTAGCCACCAAATGCCCGAGACATGAGGAGTCTACAAAAATAATTTTGTTCAAACAAGGCATGAATCCTAGATTATTGGATCGGGCTCTTATGCAAGACAACCCCCCAACACTACTGGGTTGGATCCAATTGGCGTGTGAAGTAGAAAACCGGCTGCAGGAGGTACGCCTTGTGGAGCAACAACAAGCAACAGGACATAGAAGAACTTCGATAATTGTCAGAGGGGGAAGAGGAGCCGGATACGCGGCTAGAGGAACACGAGAAGCTAGATGGCATCAAGAACTATGCTTACATTGTGGCCAAAGCGGTCATTATGCAGCGCAATGTCCACTCAGGCCTATGCAATGAGCTCCGTTTCAGCCAGCATGTCCAACCTCGACCACCCTTCCCCTGCCGTACCGCCCAACGCCAGCCCCTTGGACTACTAGAGGGCGCGGAGCCACCCGGAGAAACCCTCCAGAAAAGGAATTAGAGCTGGAGGAAGTTATGGAATTCGATTCCACCACTCTAATTGGAGAAGAAGGACCCGAGAGCCCAAGTTCGGGAAACGAGATGGATCTGTCGTAATAGGACCCAAACGGCAGATCACCAAACGGTCCATTCCCATAGTGGAAAGACCACGAGGGTCCATATTATTCATGCCTGTTACACTAGTTAATCCTGAAAGAAAGACTCACATCTGTGTTCAAGCTCTCATCAATTCTGGATGCTCCCGAGATATTATTGCACCTGCTCTAGTTAATGGATTAGTCCTCCCAATGAAGGAACTGGAAACTCCAGTTATTTTTGAACAAATGGACGGCTCCAATATGAACCCAGTCACCACTGAAACCATACCGGTGATCACAGGAATGGGACAGCATTGGGAGATGAGATCCTTTGTGATTAGCTCTACAGCCAAATACCCATTGATTTTGGGTAGCAGGTGGTTGTGGGATCACAACCCGGACATTAATTGGCCCGCTGGGAGCGTTACTTTTCGGCAAGACAGCTGCAGAGATCACCGTTGGAATCAAAATTGGGGTACCAATCCTACCCTAATGGAACAGGCTCTCTTAACCCAAGAGGAAATCAACCAAATACCTAAAGAATACCGAGCCTATCTACAAGCGTTCACAGAAGAAGAAGCTAACATCTTACCTCCCCATAGGAGGACCGACTGTGCAGTAGAAATTCTTCCAGGATCCACTTTACCCAAGGGTAGATTGTACCCGATGAGCCCTATCGAAAGAGAAGAACTACGCAAATTTATTGATACCAATTTGGAAAGAGGATTTATTCGGCCAGCTAATAGTCCTCATGCTGCCCCAGTATGATTTGTGAAAAAGAAGGATGGAGGATTAAGATTATGTACTGATTTCAGAGGTCTCAATGCAGTTTCCTCCACAAATGCTTATCCAATACCCCTCATCAGAGATCTACTCAACGTCGTGGCTCAAGGTAAGATCTTTACAAAATTGGACTTAAAAGATACTTACTTCCACGTTCGCATAAGAGAGGGGGATGAATGGAAAACCGCGTTCAATACGCCCTTAGGACAGTATGAATATTTAGTCATGCCATTTGGCCTGGCTGGAGCCCCTTCAGTTTTCATGTCCATGATCAATGAAGTACTACATGAATTTTTATATAAAGTGGTGGTCGTTTATCTAGACAATGTGTTAATTTACTCTGAGACAGAAGAAGAACATATTCAGTTAGTACAACAAGTACTAACCACCCTCATGTGCAATAAATTGCCCATCAAATTATCTAAATGTGAATTTCACAAGTCAGAACTCAGTTATTTGGGATACTGCATTTCAAAAAATGGGCTAAAAATGGATCCAGGCAAAGTTAAAGCAGTGCAAGAATGGCAAACCCCCACGACTCGTAAAGAACTACAATCCTTCCTGGGGTTTGCCAACTTCTATCACGAATTCATACAGAATTTTGCCCAAATCACTCTTCCCCTCACTGAACTACTCAAGACAAAAGACAAAGGGGAGCAAGCCAAAAAGCCATCCTCCAAACTTTTATGGACACCACAATGCCAATTGGCTTTTAATCTTTTAAAACAGCAGTTTATATCCAAGCCAGTACTACAACACCCCGATGAAAATCGCCCCTTCATTGTACAGGTAGACGCCAGCAATACAGCGATTGGGGGTGTGCTCCTGCAAAAAGGGGAGGATAATAGCCTTAAACCGTGTGCCTATTTATCTCGCAAGTTCACGGAATCAGAGAGAAATTGAAATGTCTGGGGAAAGGAAGCGTTTGCAGTAAAGGCAGCACTCTCCTCTTGGAGATGTTGGCTTGAAGTGGCCTGTCATCCTTTTGAAGTTTGGACGGATCACAAAAACCTGGAGGCCTTACGCAGCCCTAGGAGATTGAATGCAAAACAGTTACGGTGGGCAGAATACTTTTCCAAATTTAATTTCACTCTCAAATTTTTGCCTGGCAAAACAAATTTCCTAGCGGACGGTCTATCACGCATGCCCCAACTCAAAAGCAAGAGGGAGGAGACAGTAGACACAGTATTTTCGCCTACACAATTAGGAGGTGTGGTCACAACGCGCAGCCGTGCAGCCCAACCTCCTCACCCAAATCAAGGGTGGAGACAAACACTGAAAGACGAAGTGGAAAAGGAGGGGGAAAATGTGCCCAAAGAGAAATTAACGCAATCTGCAGAAGGGGAATGGCTTTGGGGCGATCGTTTTTATGTACCTGCTAGTTTAAGAAAAGAAGTTTTGCACCGTTGACACGACGCCCCAACTGCTGGCCATTATGGATATTTGAAAACTCTTCACCTTTTACAGAGACAATTCTGGTGGCCAGGCTTACGCAAAGATGTTTCCCAGTATGTGGCCTCCTGCCCAATTTGTCTCAGTGCCAAAATGCGAAAAGGGAAACCTCCAGGACTTTTACAACCCCTTGAAACCCCAAGAAGACCTTGGGAGATTATTTTGATGGACTTTATCACTGATCTTCCCCCCTCCAAGAACCACACATGTATACTGGTTGTAGTGGATTTATTTTCAAAACAATCCCATTTCATTCCTTGTACCACTATACCTTCAGCTAAAATTAGCGGACATTTTTATAAAACATATTGTAAAACTACATTCTTTTCCATCAAAGGTAATATCTGACTGCGGCGGACAGTTCGTTGCCAACTTCTGGAGGGAGCTCCTTCAACTTATGGGCGTGGAACAAGGTTTGGGCTCCGCCCACCACCCGCAAACCGACGGGCAATCGGAAAAAACTAATCAAATCTTAGAACAATTCCTCAGATGCTATATTAATTTTCAACAAGATAATTGGACTGATCTTTTACCTTTGGCAGAATTTTCCTATAATAACAGTGTACATGCCTCTACTGGGGAAACACCCTTCAAAGTAGTTTATGGCTATGACTTTAAACCCTATCCTTTTGAAGCTCTTCCCCCTCCGATAGCTCCCAAAGATGTTTCAGAATGGTGGGGGGAAGCTGCGCATCAATGGACTCAAATTCAGGCGCATCTTGACAAAGCCAAACAGGATTACAAAAAATACGCCGATCGCCATCGTGTGGCCGAATGGGAATTACATCCAGGAGATCTTGTTTACCTTTCAACAAAGAACTTACGAGTAGCTCAAACAAGCCGTAAATTGGCTCTAAAATTTCTAGGACCTTTTCCTGTTCACAAGGTGATCAATAAAGTTACTGTAGCACTTGACTTACCAAAGAATTTACATCAAGTCCATCCTACATTTCACATCAGTTTGCTGAAAAAGGTCCCCCTGCAAACCAATGGCGTACCACCTCTCCACCAATACCTACTTTAATTGATGATCAAATTCACTATGAAGTACAAGAAATTTTGGACTCTAAAATTAGACACAATAAATTGTTTTACCTCATTAGGTGGAAGGACTTTGACTCTGGGCATGATGAGTGGGTGGAGTCTATCCATATTCAAGCCCCTAGATTGTTAAAAGCATTTCACACTATGTACCCTCTTAAACCTGGGGGAGGAACATTTTAGAGGGAGCAGAATGTCAGGTTCTGACTGTGTTCAAACCAAAGAAACTCCATTTTGATCCTGTCTGTATATTAAGTGTTTTCTTTGCAGGTGTCAAGCCTTCCACTGGAAGCTCACAGAGAGAAGAGGAATGTTATGTCTACAGATATCTGTCTTTCCGATGCCCTTGGGAAACTTTCACTTTCCTCGCCCTCGGGCAGATTGTTTTGAGAACTAAGGGGGAGGATGGGGCCTACAGGGAACTGCTATTCTGTACCTTTGCTTTTGCCTGTCATTCGTAACAATTTCTAAGCTCAGCCCTGATCCTTGGATCTGGGAATGTGGACTTATATTAGTTGTTTATTTTCAGTAAAAGCCTTTTGGAATCAATGAACTCTTGTCTCATTGCAAGGGGTAGTCTGGATTGCAACTTTTATTCAAGCCTCAGTCTGACATCCCCTCTCTCTCCCCCTTTGCTCATCTAAACAGGGCCTTCTGCAGATACCATCCTGTAGCTGGGCAAAATTAACAACTGCTGGCACTTGTGCTTTTTCTGTGGTGGCCCTTAGTTTATTTATTTATTTTATTTGACTTATATCCTGCCCTCCCCATGAATGGGCTCAGGGTGGCTCACATTATTAATAAAATACAATAAATTAATAATCAACTTTAAAAACACACTTAAAACTTACACTAAATGGAATGGCCTGTCTGAGGAGGTCAGGAAAGCTCCCACTTCCCTGGCTTTTCACAAAGCATGCAAAACTGAATTATTCAGGAGGGCTTTCTACTCAGATTATAGGACTGTGTCATAAGAAATAGCTCAAAAAGGTGCACAACCTCATGGCTGTCTCCTTTCACAGGGTCAGAGCTCTAAGCAGCTGTGGGAGCAGGACAGCCAGATGCAGACAAGGAGCACTGACCTGCTGGAGTGACATCTCCCATCTGGTTGACCACAGCACCTGTGATGATGCACTTCTGGGTTTGGTATGCTTTCCCTCAAACTTGGTTTACTGCTATCTTTTCTGAAACGATATAGTTGAAATTCAGTAGCATGCTGCTGCACTATTTTTCCTGCTGTACTATTAGAAGCTTTCTGAGGGCATTAAAATGGTAATTGCTATAGTGCTATAGTGCTGTTAGATGGAGCTGCTGCCCCCGGCCATGGATACCCTCTTTGGACATGTTAGACCCTGCTGTGGCCTGCACGAGGTCCAGCCCTTTGCTAGCCCCTTTCAGGCAAGTAGCGACCCATCAGGCAGCGCCTGGTGATCCTCCCTGGCTGCAATCTGAGCCCTGCCAACAGAGCTGTTCCCTGGCCAGCCCGTGACTCACTCCTGTTCCTGAGAAAGCAGCATGAGGAATGCCTCTCTTGGCCTTAACTTCCATGCAAACAGGTGCAGCTTGCTTCCCAGATGAAGGAAGTTGGTAACATGTTGCTGGCCATCCTCTTCACTTTGGGCAGTTCAATAAAATCTGTGTCAAACAACTCCTTCCTTGTCCGTTTGCCTGCCTGATCATCACAGCAGCCCCCCTCCACTTCCTCATAGGGCTGCACTTTCACACACTCCCAGCGAATGGTCTCGGGCCCTGGGATGGGCTGGATGGGGTGGTCTTGAAGAGGCTCCAGGTGCCTCCGTGCCTTTGTGTGGTTCTGTTGCCAAAAGGAGCAGGTGTCTGGTGGCAGCTTGGAGGCTGTAACCCCTCCCAACACTCAAATTCATTGCAGATAGCATGGTGGGACTTGGCATGTTGCCTGTGTGTGTCTGGTGGTGGGGGGGAAGGAACCACGGAGGATTCTCATTCTCTGACAGTGCTGCTAGCATCTGATAAGCCAGGCAGAGTACTGCTTCAAGCAGGGAGCAAGGTTGATGCTGGGGGAAGGGATGTGGAGCAACATCTTGGGATCTCTGGGGCTCCTACCCCACGAGGCGAGGCCACTCTCCCTTTTGCTGTTTGTGGAAGTGAAGATGGATTTTGGGAATCTTGCACTGATGAGAGGACAATGGCCCCCAAAGCAGTTTATCTGGACCTGCTTGCCGTCAGTCCACTCTGGGGTCATCATCCCAGGACTGAACCTGGCTCTTGAGGTCCACTTCATGTTCTCCTTGCATCTTTTCAATGTGTTTCACTGGAGCCATTGTAAGTTGATGGGTATTTGTAGCTCCCATCACATCCAATGGGACTTCCAGCCTCTCTCATGCTTTCCAATGGGCATTCCTGTCATTTGTTTCAGAAACTCCCTTGCTTGCCTCTACTGTGCTGCCTCTCTGTGACATGGGGGGCTGATCCTCAATGCTGGGGGCTGCAGGTGTGACCCTCACCAGGTCCCACTGCTGTCCTGACCTTACTTTCACAAAGGGGGTGCATGTTTCTTGGAGTGGTGGTGGCAGCAGGAGGGGATTTGCAAGTTTCAGCTGCCAGCCTGATCCTTGTCAGAGATGGGGGTTGGGCGAACAGGTGGGTGGATGCCCTGACTGTACCTTCAGTGTGACTTCCTTCAATGGGGCACGGCTCCTCTTGAGGCAGATGCTTTGTTAGGGTACGGTAAGTCTGATTGCAGGGGTCTTTCTGCCCTGTGCACCTGCTCTCTGCAGGGGAGTAGCATTGGCAGCTGGAAAATGTGGCCTGGGTAGCTGACTGGCTATCCCATTCCCTGCAACTGGTGGATTCGGCAGGCATTGCCAGGGCAACTACAGAGCATTCTTTCCTGGCTGTGCCTTTCCAGGCTCACCCCCTGGAGGGCCATGGCCCTCTCCCCATCCCCCAGAGTGGTCAGGCCCACTGGCTGCTCTTGCAATGGGCCGTGGGGCCGCCTCTGGCTGGGGTCTGCCAGTAGGTCCCTCCCCTTCGGTAGGGCAGTTGCTGCAGCCCCCCCATGCAACAGGCTGTACCTTTGAGGGGAGCCACATGCCCCACCTGCTGCTTGACTGAACAGCTACCCCCAGCCAGGTGCCCCAGTGCGGGTGCTGTGACTGTGGAGGTGAGTGGTCCTCAGCTGCCTGCTCCTTGGTGTTGAGGGAATGGAGATGTCAATGGGCAGCAGGATCATGGCCCATGCACTGGCTGTACCGTTGCTTGCCACTCGCACACCTGTCATGAGGATGGCACAGCCATTGGCGAATGCTGGCAGGGTTGTCAGGGGAATGATGGGGCTAGTGCTCTTAGCTGCTGGTACAGCTCTCCCACCAAAGTCCTTAGGGTGGAAATGAGTGGCACCACAGGTATGCTGACATGCAGCTGCTGCTGTGGGTCTCACAATTGCACTTTAATTTACAATGTGCATTTGATTTTCCTTTCTTATTGTCCTTTCTCAAGCCTTCAATTTAATATTGTTTCATGAATGGTCAGGCTTCAATGCTGCACTGCTAGGAAATTCCATCCCTTTAAAAAAGGAACTGTGTTCCCATCTAGTTCTAGCTACACTCACCTAGAGGAGGCAGAAGAAGTCTGGATTGGCTTAGTGTAATTTATGTTCTTTGAATGAAGAACAATTTAATGTAAAGACTTCATCTAGCATAATCAATCTGAATGAATCAGAACATAACATGATACCAAAGTTTGGGTTCCAAATAAAAGTTTGAGTCAAAAAGAGAATGCCATGAAGAAGAAAGGGTGCAGCAAAGAGGAAGCACCTGCAGTGAAGGTCCCTAAACAAAACTGAAGTTCATAAGTAGTGTTGCAGAATTTTGGAAAAGATTACAATGAAGTTGTGATATATAGAAATCAGTGGTTACAGCAGGGAATAAGATGAAATATTGCTGGTCCAAAAACATTTGATGTTTTTAGTAGCATGCAGTTAAGACAGAGTGAGAGTGTCAGCTGTGATGCAGAATTCTGAAGCACTTTCATTACTAAAGAAAAAGTGAAACATCTGTTAAGTTTTACAGTGAAGATAATTTCAAGGATTTCTAACAGAATTTAAACCGACAAGCGGGGTCTCTCAAGGACTTTCAGAGGACATCTCATTCCCTCCTCCCCCATCGTGTGCTCTTTCCCTTCACTGCCCTCCATAGCCTCTTTTTTCCTACTTTCGTCTCATCCACCTTTGTCTACCCAACATCTTCACCTTTCCCCCTTCCCTCTGGAAGCCTTTCTCCTATGGCCAATTGTATGGTGAGGAACCTGCCAAGACTTGCAGGGGTACTTCACTTTCCCTGTGACCCTTTCTCCAAACTATTTCCTCTTTCCTTCTTCCTGTGGCCTCTCTATGCTCTTTCCCCTAAGCCTTTTACTCCTTCAAACCCACTAAATAAGTTAGCCTTTATCTGCTTATCATCTTCACCTAAGTTTACTTCATTTATATACTGCCTTGCTTCTCAGTGGGGGACCCACAGCACCTTATATTATTATCCTTCCCTCCATATTATTCTCACAACAACCCTGAGAGAGAGGTTAGGCTGGGACCCAGTGAGCTTCCATAGCAGAGTGGTGATTTGAACCTGGGGCTCACAGATCCTACTCGGAAACTCTAACCACTATACTACAGTGGCTTTAGATGGGTTGCTGTTGAATAGTAGCAATGAGTCCCAATAAGTCCTCTCTCAAAGACTGAAACAGTCCTAGAATAGGTCCTTCCCAGCTCCCTCCTCCTTTTACTGACAGAAACCAAGCCTAGAATCCTGGCTAAACTATTATGGTTGCCAGGGCTTTTTTTCTGGGAAAAGAAGAAGGAAATGAGGGAGAAACACACGGAAGAAAAGTGTTGTTGTTTTCAAATGCCCCACTGCTTTTTTCAGCTGAGAGGGAGGAGGAGGGGGGTCCTTCCTCCCTCTCCCCTCAGCTGAAAAAGCTACTAGCATTTTAAAACAGCTTTTTTCAGCTGATGGGAGGGGAATCCCCCTCCTGTCAGCTGAAAAAGCTGCTGTCGCCCCACTGCTTTTTTCAGCTGAGGGGAGGAGGAGGGGGGTCCCTTCTCTCTCTCCCCTCAGCTGAAAAAAGCAAGCAGGTGTTTGAAAGCAGTTTGGCTGCTTTCAAGGCTCGCAGCTTTTTCAGTAGATGGGGTATCCCCCCTCCCATCAGCTGAAAAGCAGCAGGCTTTGAAAGCAACACTTTTCTTGCTGCTTGGAAGCAGCAAGAAAAGAGTTGTTCTTTGCCCAAAGCTAAAGACCTGGATGCCTTGGGCTGCGCATGGGAGGAAACAGGATCAGGGGGTGGGGCCACCAAACATGTGATTACTTTCAAGAGGTGCTGAAACGCTGTTCCATGGCATTCCAGCTGAAAAAAAGCCCTGATGGTTGCCTACTGATAGGCCCTGAAGAAATTTGGTTAAAGCTATAGGCACTCCTTTTATCATTTTGGGTTTTTTAAAACAAATATATTTTTAAAAAGATTTCAGATTTTCCTGCAAAGCAGGGGCCAGGTGTGTAGGAAGATCTGGCTTGTCCTTTATTGGCTCCAGTCTCCAGATATAAGTATCCCACCAATTGGCTGTTAATATATAAGATAAACCAGACCCCGCCCCCCCACACATACACAAGATACAGCAAACAAGAAGTACTTGTTCTTCTTGTATGGGACTCAATGATAGTGCCTAGATCCAAAACCCTGCGTAGATATATTAAAATAGTACATTTTTCCTGCCCAAGAGGGATGAAAAACAACCTAGGCAAGCAAAAGAGCTCCTGTGGGTAAATGATAATATTAGATGCCTGGAACGAGTATTGACATTTATACGTTCTCTCTCCAGCAGAGGTTATTAGTCATATATTAGTATTATAACTGTCCTGAAACATCATGTAAGAAGATCTGACTGAGCAGCATATTATGTGTTTGCAATCCCTCTTTTCAAGGCATAACATACCATGTATATTAACGTCTGATACTGGAACTTGATTTGTTGAAAAAGAATTCAAAAACTTTGCCAGTGTCTATAACTTTCATCTAGTTGAATAAAACCCAAATACAGTGAAATGGCGTGGTTACAAATGAGGTAAGCATTTGTCAGAAGACTACTATAGAAAGTTATATACTTAAATACAACTGAAGACAGCAACATTTCAGAAAAGGAAGGACATGAGGGAAGCAGAAGCTCTGGATATTCTTCTTCTGCTACAATGACTACTACTACATTCTTATTTTGCTTTCTTCCACCATGGAACTCAAAGTAATATACATAAGAAGTCTCATGCAATGGCATTGACCAAATCCAGACCTGCTTAGTTTCAGCAAGGTTGCTATATCATGTGCCTTTCAACCACAACCTACAAAAGAACAGAAAACAGTGGAGTCCAGATCTTCCTATGGAACAAGCCGCAGAACAGACTTTAAAATCAATTAATGAAGAGATTGAGAAAAGGCCATATAGATCTACAAGACTGCATCAAGACTGACTGACCACTGCTAATATATGTACATACTATGCTTTGTTTTACAATTTAATACTAGTTTTCTTTTTATTTAGCTGCATTTTTGTTTTAAATGCAATATGTTGAGAAAGTAAGTTGCATCTTTAAGAAGGACAGTTTTTGTTCTGTCACAGAAGAAATTCTAGCTGGTCCCAGCCAATAGGTAGGAGAAGTCCTGACTGGTTTACAACAACCTCTTATTTTATATTTTGAATACAACCAGTTTTATGCAGAGACCACCTATATCTCACTTGGTAAGTGAGAAGTAGAACATAAGACATGTCTCAAGGCTGAAAGAAACAGTGGCAACCACAGCAGCAAATAGCGTGTATATAGACAGATTTAAAATTCTTCCTGCCTAATTCTACTGTAATTGGCTAAAAATAAATCAAAAACACAAAGCTTAGTCCCATGGCAGAGGAACAAACAATACACTTCCCAACTCATAACACTATCTTTCTACTCTCTGATTAGGAATCTCCAGGAGACTCAAGTTTCAAATGAGGTTAAAAGCTTTACGATTTGTTTAACCAATCCATGTAAACCCAAGGGCTATTTTTGACCCACAGTGTATTCTTGGCACACAAAGGGAAGGAATCTGTAAGCAGATAGTTACATGGTCTCCTCTATTACATCGGCTAAGAGATGGTAAATGGTTATGAAGTTAACTGATTGAGGAGCATGCTTTCTAAGGGAAGGATATTATCAGCACTGTATGTGGGTATGAGGTAGACTCATTCTACCCGACATGTCTCATGTACTTTTCACGGTATTAACATGATATACAATAGTAATTAAAAATAGTGTCATGAAATAATATTGTTACAGTAATACAGATAGAGTACATTATACTAAAGTGATATACATGTACTCTAGTGAACTTCTGAACTCTGCATGAACTCTATTGTCGGTTTTTTTCACTTGTTGTATAACCAACACAGGTGTATTATCATCTTTAAATTACAACCAGGGACCACAGTACGAAGAGACCTGACAGAATCAAACTAATGCCAATACAATTTTTGGTATGCAATCTTATTGTATTTTTTGGGATTTTCAACTATAAAGTGCAAGGTGCAAAAAGTGCAATCTTATCTATCAATTCTTTATAATCATACAATAAATAACCCCAAATAGCACACTTTCATTCAACCAATGCTTCCGAATTCAAGTTAGTAATGCAGTTCATACCCAAGGGAGTCCTTTCTTTTGTGTAATTCTTTGTCTTATTTTCTTATGTAGGCAGATGGCTGTTGGTGGAGACCAAAGGCTGCATCTGATGGGGAGCAAAGGTCCGGGAGAGTTGGCAATGGGTGCGCTAGCAACGAATACATCCTGTTTCGCAATGCTTCTTCATTAGCCACATTCAAAGAGCATCTCCATACAAAATTATTTCATTCTTTGCATTGGTGATAATTCCAGTATAACATCTTTGATAGCTAATTAAAAGTAGTGTACAGTATCTAGATTAATGTCCTCCAATCACAGAATGGACCAATACTGATCTACTCACTTAACTGTCATTTTTCACAGATTTATAGTTTTATTTTGCAAGTTGGGTATAATGTCATTTTTTGGCTAATTAGAATGTTATACACTGTAAAATATGAATATATAATTAAACATTGAACCAATCATAGTTTATCTATGCTATCACATGAAAAAGATCTTAGATTTATGGATAAGAGAGCCTATAAAATGCCAACTCAGTATGTCAGAGTTTTGACTGGAAGAAATCTCATGAGGACCTAGGTGAGAATTTTACCATTGCTATGGGAATCTTAATGCATTTTATAGAAACTTTGATTGTTTTAAACTTAGAGTTAATTAGGAAATGTTAGCAAACCTAATTCTTATTGCTTTTCTGTGTTCCATCTTCGTAGGATTTATATTAATAACCATATATGTTTTGCTGGCCATTTTCACACGCCCTAACCCTCCGGAAAATCACGTAAAACTCATAGCATGAAGCGTCTTCCTAGTGCGATTTCCCAGCACAATCCCATTTAATGGTGCATTTTCTGATGTCATCATGCTATTAAAAGGGATTGTGCTCGGAAATCGTGCTAGGAAGACGCTTCATGCTGTGAGGTTACACGCGTGTGTGAAAACGGCCAATATCTTGCTTCTTCAAAAGACTACAGTGTATTTCAATAAAAAATAAACTCTAGAAGGACTCTGTATGTCTTGATGGGGAAAAGTTTTGCAAGAAGAACCCTATAAGTAACTTTTATACTGATAAACAGCACTGTTTAAAAAAGCAAGTTCTGTTTCCCAGGTCTTAACTAAGTGCTGAAAGCTGTCCAAGAGTAAAAATAAATCTTTAATTTGAGACAGTGGAAGACTTAGTAAGATATGGATAAAAGTTAGTGACAATATCGTTTCAGGTGGGTAGCCATATTTGGGTCCTACTGGATCTGAATCTTGCTCATGAAATAATATGTTAACTTTATTTGGAAAGAAGAGCAAATTACCCACCAAATCATAAGGTATATGTATGATGTATTGTCGAAGGCTTTCACGGCCGGAGAACGATGGTTGTTGTGGGTTTTCCGGGCTGTATTGCCGTGGTCTTGGCATTGTAGTTCCTGACGTTTCGCCAGCAGCTGTGGCTGGCATCTTCAGAGGTGTAGCACCAAAAGACAGAGATCAGAGAGGTGACACTGAGAGATCTCTGTCTTTTGGTGCTACACCTCTGAAGATGCCAGCCACAGCTGCTGGCGAAACGTCAGGAACTACAATGCCAAGACCACGGCAATACAGCCCGGAAAACCCACAACAACCATATATGTATGATGTTCCTCCCAACTGAAATGCTGCATCTTCTCTAAACCAAATATATTACCTTGCTGTCATCTTTTTTTATGATACTCACACTGGCAGAACAGTTTAGAAGGCAGCAAGACAAGACACATCAAGCTATGGGGATATTATTAAAGAAGATGATAAGACCCTTCAAAAGGCTACCTGGATTTTCCCCATCTTCCCCAACTTAGTTGTTGAGAAACCTTCAAACACAACTACTAGCTGTCACTCAAAAACATTTTTGTTCTTCAAATGATAATTAATGAAAAAGGTCATGAATAAGAGTGATCAGAACTATCCCAAATGGTGCAACAGTTTTATGAACTGCATGGATTTCTAAAGGAGAATGTGATTGCTGGAGAGGAATCACAAATTTTGAAAAAGAAATATAATTATTGTAAGATCCTCTTTAGCAATTGAATCACACTGAGTCAGATTCTGCACCTTGGAATATACTACAGGGCTCCAAATGGTATAGTGGCTAGATGCATTCATGCTAAAGCTTGCAAAGTACACTAATACTAATAGTATACTATTGTATACTAATACAAATCTTGAGATTCATAATAGGAAACAAGAGTAGTTATGAACAGGAAAAAAGTCTGTTTCTTTAAGTTCTGCATGAGGATTAGGAGAATATAAATTCTCTTGTTCAATTATTACATTTGACTATGCATATGGTACAAATGCACTATATGCTGCCCAATATGTACATTTGCCATTTCCCAAAGGGGCAAAACACATATGTTCCAGCTTTGGAATATGTTAGACCCCAGATTAATCTGGTGCCTGTTACGTATGTACTGAGGCAGAAAACCCATGTACTGGCCCTTTCAGATGAAATGCCGATTGTGCAAACAGGGAGAATAGTGTAGTGCTTTCATTCTGTTCAGGGAGTCACAGAGCCAGGAATGTAATGACTGAACAGGGCTATTGTACTGTTGTCATTCACTCAAGAAATGCGACGATTTGTACAATCCCATCTAGAGTCATATGGTCATAATGGTTCCTTTTCTGTTTCATGATAGGTGGGAATGAAAATGGGTCTATTGTAGGCTGCTCTATCTGCCTAACCCAAGGTATGAGAGCAGCCTATCTTTTACGTTTGAATTTCATCCTTCCTCTAAGGAGCTTAGGACAGTGGTCCTCATGTTATCCTTGTAACAAGCTGGACTCACTGCAGGTCACCAAATGGGCTTCATGGAAGTGTGGGGATTTGAACCCAGGTTTCCCCAGTCCTAAAATGAAATTCTAAACCCTACATCATACTGGCTGCCAGTGCAGAGCTCTTCCGTGCCACACCATGTCTTCAATATGTATGTGAATTTGTTCTCATAATACTGTGCATGTGCAAAAATAATGCTAGACCAAACTAATTGGCAGTCATTAATGTTGCTAAGGACTACTTAGACAAAAAACGAATGGGAGGGATTTTTTTTTAAACAGTATTTATTTATTACACTTAGCTGCCCATTTAAACAATTGTCTACTGAGCAGAGCAGTGGTGCCACAAAAATGAGGATAGTAGAACTTAACTGGGCTCTGTAAGAAGGCTCTTGGGTGGAAAGTCAATTATTTTATACTGTTCTGTTAGGAAGAAATGGTTCAAGCAACCTACATACAACCACAAACATGTTAATGAACAGTCTGCTGAAAAAATTGCTCCCAGCTTGTTACTGGTGAATAGAATATGAGCTTTAGTAGGTGTATGAGCATCCCTAATATTAACTAATGCATAACTAGATTAAAAAAATTGTTTGGCAATTTCAAAATAATATCAGGCCTACTTACTAAATATTACAACCATTGTTAATTACCCTTCAATCCTTGGAAATTGCCATTATTTAGGTGCCTCTCAGTGTGTATTTTGGTGTGTGTGTGTGTGTGTATGTAAGTGTATGGATTTAATTAGGGCTACAGCGGTGTGGGTGGGAGTGGGAGGATGAGCAACCTTTTAAAGTTCAGGTTAAATTGGATAAGCACGTTCATTTATTCTTCCTGTTCATGTATAAGACAAACAGGGGTTTAGAGGGGTGGGTCTATGTTTAATCAAAAATGGATCACACATGCAGTTTCAACAGTTTCATCCCAACCTGGCTCAAATACTAGAGGACAGTTGGGCTGGGGGAAAAATGTTGCAATCAGCCAAGCATAGCACAGTAAAGTGTGTATGGGGGGAGGGTTTAGCTCCCCTTGTCCATGCACTATTTTTTTAAAAAAACAAGTAGAATTGGTCCCACACCTTGATTGCTTTACACATGAACAGAACAAATAAATATATGTGGATTGCCCCATTTATCCTGAGCTGAAAAATGTTTTCTTTCTTTTGTGATCCATTCACACTGCCTCCCAACATAAATATCTCTTCCCAGATTCAGGGCTACCAATAGGTAAGGAAGTCACAAATCGCTACCTGTCTCATCTCTCTTTAATAGGTAGAGAACCCTGACTCTTTTACAGCCGCCGGGTGCCCTCTCTCCTTTTTCTTAGTGTCATTACCAGACAGGGCAGCCCAGTTCCCATTATTTGCCATCCTTCACTCAGCTACTGTCTAGGGGTATTGGAGTTGGGCAACCCAGTACCTCTTTTCATTATATGCTGCCACCATGTAGTTGATTAAATTCATCGGCTGTGGCAGAAAGGTTGGTGTATGTGTTTTCTCTGAGACACCAGACAGACAGTCAACAGCTTAAATAGAGAAAAGCAGTTAAATTTTTATTCACAACTTCAACATTTCGATGACTCTAACATAGTGATACCATCAGCTTTGTAGCATCAGCTCTGTAGTCTTGGTTCAGAGATCACTCTGAAAATTAGATACCAGTTGGATGAGGGAAAATTACAGGCAGAAATGTGTTATTCATAGGCCAATCTAAGTGTACCAACTAGGTAATAACTAAACTAACACCTTTAATCCTGACAATAAAGACTCCAAATCAAACATTTCAAGATTAAAATAAACTGATTGTGAAAACAAAACAAAACTATATGCCCAGGCTGTTGATAAGAAGAAAAACTCAAAATATTATTTTTAAGTGGACTATAATAATTTATCTACAGGTATGTAATGGATCCCAGTAAAAAAAAAAGGGGTTGTCTTGCTAGACATGCCAACCAATTATGGTTCAGCGGTCATTTACTTTGTAATCTAGGACTTCTTGTTTCCCTCCATCACTTTTAGCTGCAGTTGCAAAGCTGTGGTTAGCATAAAAGTGAACAGGGAGGTTGTAAATCAGCCAAACCCAAGTTCCTTAACCTTTCATATTAACCTCTTGCATTGACTTGTGCGAAGTGGTCGGCTCTGCTGCTTTAAATCATTCTGCAATGAATTTATCAGCTTCTGCACAGTAAAGTGCACACTCTACACTGCTGCTTTTTTTTTCTCTTGGTGCCTCTCAGAAAACCATGCAGTAGAAAGACTGGAATTTTTGACAATTAACTAACTCACATATTTTCCAAAGGGAACTGGTAGGGAAAGTATATGTACGTGAGTAGCAGGTGGAGTGCAGTGAATGCTGACACACACAGGAAAACCTATGGACCCTAAGTGACCAATTGGTCTTTCTTGGGAAATAACGGAGCCAGGCGTTAAATCAATTTGAGGGTTTAAAATAACATCCCATTTATATACATGCATTTGTAGTCATCACCTGATTCCACCGACACTCTGACAAGCACTTGGAAAAAAAAGAAGTGGGAGCCTTGGTCTTTTCTTCTGTTTAACTGTATGGCACGAGTGGTATTGTGATTTCTCTTACACTGTAGTAATTCCACTGTTGAAGGAAGTTATGCCAGTGTCAAAAGGGCATGAAGGATGGATCATAGTTTCACCCCCTAAGAGTAATTTGAATGGCTGATTTGTCTGCACTTGCTAAGTAACCATAGTAATTTGTCCTTAAGTGCTTAGAGACACTGTTGTGTTGTCCTGTTCTCCACCCTGGGGATTGCCAAGGGAATATTTAAATAGATGTGGGGGTCAAGACAAGGTGATTCACACTCCCCACTCCTGTTTAACTTGGCATTTGAAGAAAGTCATCAGAACCAGATTAGAACTTTTGATGTTTGTGTTCCTCTGAATGGCAGCCACAAGCCTCTTGCAGATGCTGATGATACAAATTTAACAGCTGAACATTTGAGCACATCAGAATAACTGCTTCAAAGCTGAACTAGCGGAACAACAAAAATAGATTGAAAATTATTGGGCCCACATTCCCCCTCTCATCAGTATTTAGAGGAATCTAGACATTAATCATCAATAAACTGCCAGTTGTGTGTTAATGGTTTGAACCTTCATAGCTACTGCAATGTTTATTATCCCAGGAAGATCAGCTGGGTCAATTAGTTTTGCTGTTTACATGACCTCTTCCCTTTAACTCCTCATTTTCACCTTTTTATTAGAACTACCCAAAATATCAATAACAATGAGCAAGCTTTCCAGTTTCTCAGAAATTTTTATCAGGCTAGGAATTACAAACTGCAGTCTAGGAGATCCTCTGCCATACCCTGAAGTATCTTTTTCTCCCAATTTTAATTTGTTTTAATTTGTACTGAACATCCAACTTGATGAAGAGGTCTGGAAAATTTGAAAGCTTGTTCTCTGCTTTTGTAATAGTTTTGGTTTTAATGAGAAAGGTATATATTGTTGTTTTGGGGAGTTTTATAGGGACCAACACAACTACTTACAGTCCCTGCTTTCTTTCCCTGAAGGCTGATCCATCTAGACTGTAGCAGCTTTTGATGTAACGAGAAAAAAAGAAACATCAGTTGAACATTCAGTCATTCCCTCATGTGGCTGGTGGCCATAATGCCTAAAATCACTCTGTACAATTATTTCAGCACATATTATAAATCAGGAAGTTTATGATAGAATTATCTGAGGCAACTATGTTGATTTTGGTACTTAGCTAACATTATACCCACATTTTTAAACCCATTTAAAGATGTATATCCCATTTTGATGTACAGCAGTGAAACCATCAGCTAAGAGTATACTTTAAAAAGATCTTTGGTATACACTTTAACCAAATCTGCAAGCATACTACAGGTGAACTAGAAACGAAATCCATGAGGTAAGTAGCTTAGCACATTATTTTCTTGAGCATAAAACTATTTTAAAAAGGTGGCTTGATCCATAGCCAAGTTAAGTCAGAATAACAGAATTTAAGACTCTCTTTATATGAATCTAAGTGGTGTGGTTGCTACCACCTGTGATTGTTCCCACATCACTGAAACTAGACTACCTTAGAAACTAGAACTGTAGCCTCATTACTTTTTAGCACCAGTTGTAAAAGAGCAAGGTCACGTGGAAGAGTCAGTTAATGGAAAATACTAGAGTCATGAAGAAATTCCATTTGGTGTAAAACCAATACAAAACATCAAAGGAAAAGCAAGTAATGGAGACATTGACAGATATGACCTACACATCTCTAATGTATCTCCATAGTCAGGAGAGCTAGGATTAAAAAAAAACTTAAAACAAATGATAGCTAAGAGTCTCAGGACTCAAAATATTCATGTGGAGTCACAGACAACAAAACCTTCTGCAATGCATACTGAAGATGAGGAATAATGATAATGTATATTTAATTATTGATATAGATATTACAAGAAGCAGCAAGAAACAATGGCTGTCATTGCACGGCTTTTAAAATTCTCATCCTATAAACCTTAAGGGACAAATTAACATGATATGGAGTCATTAATGGTAGAATGTAAAAAACAAACATATCACAATCCTGTGCGTGGTGATATGTAGATGTGACCCGCATCATCAAAGAGCCAATACAAAAGAAGCCGAGGCACTTCTTAGTTCAAAAAGATGCATATCAAATCTATGAATGTACTTATATTCTCAGTGTATCTTTTTAAAAAATAAAGTTTGTATACTTTCACCTTTCTTTGAATAGGGAACCAAAATATACAGTTCTTTCAAGGAGATTTGTAGGGCCCACCATACACTTTAATGGATATATAAATCAGCCTTGAGGCATGAGTGCAGTTTTGCATGTGTAAGCAGTTCTGTTAGAAACTACGAAACTGCCACGTGCTGAAAGCTGAATGGGCTCAAAATGTTTAGAGTCTGTCAAAGAATAACTTTTAACAGAGCACACAAAGAAGTCTTAAAATTTCCCAACAAGAAAACCAGAGCCAGGTATACATTTGTTGAGCAAAAACTCCAACATAAGAATTTAATTTCATTGACCTAGGATTGGCACATGGCACCACCCCACAACTATGCACCTGAAGTCCTATATTGTTACCTGAACAATGAGCCAAGTGTGATGCAATTTACAGACTTTGACCAATAATGGAACTATAACTGTGTTATTCAGTTTTTGATGGAATCTTTACGTTTCTCTTGCCCCCAAAAAGGTTCATGGGACACATTTTATATGAACAGGAATTTGCCACAAGGGCTGTTGAGCTTATCATTACCTTTTCTCATTTGAATGGCAGGTATAGTTTGTATAGGCATTGGCAGATTTTCTAGTGAATACACTCTATGATGTTGTTAAATTGCAATAGTGAACTAGATATTCCAGGCCTGTGCATATAGCAATTCATAAATCTGGAACTGATCATTGGAGGTGTCAAATACTCTCAGTTCCCACTGAAGCCATTGGAGTTTGGCATCTGGTACTTTGCAATTTTGGGCCAACAGTTGCATTGGGAAGCTTAGTACAGTATTTCATATACTGATATATGAAGTACTGATTTTTGCTGGGAGTCACTGGCCATTTCCATACTATCTTAAAAAAGCAGCAGGCTCCCAAAATGCTGGCGGCTTCTTCACGCAATGTTTTCTGGGATTTTTTTCAGGAAGAAGTTGCTAGCGTTCCAGGAGCCTGCTGCTATTTTAAGGCAGTGTGGAAATGGCCATTGTGTAATAATAATAATTTTTCAATCTGATTAGTTAATCTGCAGCGCAAACATGGTTTAATAGTTCAGATTAACAAGTGGGTAATAAGTTTTTTTGTCTTCAGATTCAATAATGCAGACTTTCAAAGTATAAGAATCTTCTCTCTTTAAGAATGGAAACGTTTCCTCCTTGGTGGTATTCATATGATCACAGCACACTTTAGTTAAGAGACTTTACAGTGTCTCCCATTAATACAGGGAAATTAAACAAAAACACATCTTAAAATGTGAATTGGGAATTTTAAGCCTCGATGAGGACAGAATCAGGATGTGGCAACTTTAATGTTTAAGAGGGAAAAAACTCAAGGTTTCTGATCAATATAGAGCCAGGTACAATACACTCAAATGCCACTGATTTGGAATCTTGATGCACCTAGCATCTAGTAGATCGCATTGATCCTATAGATTGGATATAATGTAAACACTAAAGGGTATTAGTAACAAATATGAGTTCATGTAAAATAAGAGAAGAAAAAGGTTGTGTGTATCTATACTGGTACAGATTTACCAGTCTGTTACATACTTGCTACAAAACCAACCTGTTCACTGAGTGTGTGACCAGCTTATTCAAAATTCTTCACAGTTGTGTGTAATAATTGCTGCAATCACAGGAAAGACCTGTATCAGTGCCAGTAGGGTTGCCAGGCAACCAGTGGGAAGGTTGATGAGTGGGGACATGAGGGCATGTAATGTCCGTTATACCTGAAAGTGATAATGGGTAGCTTTAGGAATCACCATAACTCTATGATAAACCCATTGCAACTAGGCTGGAGCTCCCATCCACCTTACTTTTCTCCTGTTGCCACTCAGAGCAGTGGCTGATATAAGAGAAAATCACCAGATTGTCTGCCATAAGCAGGCACATTGTAAGCCTAAGTGCCAGGCTGTCTTATGTGAAATAATTTCTCTTGCATTATACAGTCTGTCCATATTCCATCCATCATGGAATATTAATATCAAAACATCACATATCTGCAGGTGTAGCCTCACATGAGTTTGGTGATAGTGTGCTTGCTGATAATCTGAGCAGCAAGCAAACAAAATGTGTACCTTGAAAAACAAAACAGTACTTTACCTCTTTGCATCTGCCTTTAGGCCTGACTTGTGCAACACATGTATCAACTGATTTCATAATTGTTGAAGTGACAAAGGCAGTGGGTGAGTGTGATATGAATATGCATGTAACAATAATTTGCAGAGATTGGATCAAAAATGCCATTCACCTTAATCTATTTATTTGTTTGTACACATTCATTCATAGTATGTCGCAAAGGACTGAGATGCGTAACAATACGTTAAAACCCTCGCTAATAAAACAATAAAACCTAAAAAATTAAACTCAACCCCTTAAAAAGTACCCTATCCCCACCTACCTAAAGCAAGCCAAAATTAATCAGATAAAGATCAAGCTCTATTAGCAACTTTAATTGATTGCTTTATAACAGAGGTCCTCAATGTTTTTGAATCTGCAGGTAACTTTGAAATTTTGTGAGGATGTGGTAAGCATCACCCCAAAATAGTTTCCACAAGAGGCACAGCGCGAGGGTAGGGTTGTCATATCTTTCTGGTGACTGACAAGAAGGTGGGTGGGTGTTCTTACTTGGGGTGGGCCCGGTTCTCACTTGGAGTTCCCTCATGTGCATGCTTTGTGTATGTGTGCTCCCAGCCCCCTGGAAATAAAGTTATCATGTGGAGTGCAGGAGGGTGCGCACATTTCTTGCCAGGGCCAATTTTTTTAAGAATCAGCCCAAAGTGCTATGTTTTGGGCTGATTATAAAAAAATTCGCCCTGAAATGAAGTACATGCACACTCTTGCACTTCTCACAATAACATCAGTTCCGGAAGTGACGTAATCACTTGTGGGGTCAGGAATACATGAGCCCATTTTCCTGGGCTGTCTGCTGTGACAGGTGATTTCCAGGTAGCCAGCCTCCTCCTGCCAATTGCCATCAATTGGTGGGTGGAGGGCAAACCACTGGAAATTTGCCCATCACTGGCAGGCACCTGGCAACCCTATTCAAGGGGAATAATAAGAAATGAAAGAAAGCATGAGGGGAGAGAGAGGAAAAAAAGAGATTGGGGAATAAGAATAAAGTCTGAATGGGAAATGGAATTGCAGTTCTGGTTGCTCCTGATACTGCATGGCTATTAGCACCATGGAAACCCTTTCATTTGTGCAAGGGCAGCTAATGACAAATCCTGTCTTACTACAGCCCTAGCCATTCTCTGAAAAACTCAGCATGTACCACGGGAAGCACTGGGGGCACCATGGCACCCTTAGGCACCATGTTGGAGAATCCTGCTTTATAAAACTGGACTACTTAGATCAGCTTTGCATGTTCACTCTTGGGCTTCTTTTGTCTCCCTACAAAGTGATTTAACTAGATAAAGTGGGATGCATTTATTTACTAAAATGCTTCTGCTTTCAGCCTTAGCAAAAGGGTTATCTCTATGGCTAGGAAGCATGTTGCATCTGTTCTTAATTCTTAAGTCTTACTGCATTTCTCAGCATTGTGTTTTATGACTAGAGATGGGCACGAGCAGAAAAAAAATGAATATGATGTTCATTGCCATCCACGAACAGGGACTCACGAACACTTATGAGCATGACCTGTTCACGAACATGTTCGTGGTTGGATGTTCATGGGGGCCAGCAGGCTCTCCTCCAGACATCATCCAAGTTTGGTCAAGATCCCTACTATACCACCCCCAGAAACCTGATCTGAGCAGGCACCAGGAAAGGTACCAATAATAAATAATAGCTTGGCCCCAGAGCCTGGCAGCAGCCCTGGAACTTGAAGGGGTAGATCCCTACCACACCACTCCCAGAAACCTTGCCTGAGCAGGCAGCAGGAAAGGTACCAATAATAAATAATAGCTTGGCCCAGAGCCTAGCAGCAGCCCTGGAACCTGAAGGGGTAGATCCTTATCCCACCACACACAAAGAAAATTCGAGCTCCAATGCACTCTCCCCGTCTCTCTCTCAAAATGCCAACAGCAACTGTCTCTCTCCCTCTCCACTGTCTGCAAAGTCAGAACTAGGAGCCCCCCTCCCCCCTAGTCTTTGATCCCTTGTAACAAATTTGGAGCTCCACACTTGAAAGGAAGACCTGCCTATTAAGCGAAATTGGGCTTAGATTGGGGTTTCCAGGGGAACAGCAGGAGTTCAGACAGAGTTCAGACAATCCCTGCCTAAGTTGCCAAGGGAATTGATTGCAGGTGCCAGACTGTATGGCTTGATGAACAGCAACAAATGAGGCTTGCAACGACCACCTGTTCGTTTAGAATGGGGCCTCACAAACAGCTTGTGCACGAACAGAAGATTGGGCTGCTCGTGGGGTTTTTTTGTTCGTATTGCTGATCGTGCCCATCTCTATTTATGACTGCTTTACAATAATTTTACAGCACCGTAAGTCCATTTTCAGGAGCACCACACTGTTGCTCCTGAACACAGGAGGAGCTAGGCCCCAAGTATTGCTTCGTAATTTGATTGCACAAGGTTTCTCTTGGATATTCCATATAGCTCTTTAGGAAACAAATAGTTTTTGGTAGTTGCTAAATCAATAGTGAATTGATTCAAACTCCAGGGACTTTTTTTTCCAAGGTGAGGTCTAACTATAAAGGCTAGTAGAGAAAATCTTAGTAGGGAAAGTTACAAAGTTTAAGCCTTCTTCCCATGATCCTCTTGTGTGTGCAAATGGATGTACCTGACTCAGTCGATTCTCATGATGCCTAGCGAGGTTCTCAGTAAGAAGCTTGCATGGGATCTTTGTTCTAGTGCAGCTGTTTCATGCATTCTGTGGCAAAGGGCGTTGAAACAGCATTTGAAAGCAGATACCCAGACAAAAAACGGAAAAAGGGGAGTTTTGTGAGATTTGCAAAGGAGGGGAAGTTAGGATTTAATACAGTATTTTTGTTCTTGTATTAAAATAAGTAGCAGTGAAGTCTAAACTATTTCTGATTATTTCTCCTTTATATTATTATTTTTATTATTATCCAGTTTTCTTATTTTGTTGTTGAGGATGTGAGATTGATTAATGGACAAAAATATTCATGGGATTATTTGTATGGCCGTTGCTTTTATATTCACATAGACCATACCAGGAGGATACTACATTTCATTGGCTTGCTGGGGAACAATTGCATTTGTGAGCCTTTCACATGTATTTGATCTTATATACACTTGTGTCTGCTGTGGCAGTTACATCATGGTTGTTGTGGGTTTTCCGGGCTGTATTGCCGTGGTCTTGGCATTGTAGTTCCTGACGTTTCTCCAGCAGCTGTGGCTGGCATCTTCAGAGGTGTAGCACCAAAAGACCGAAACATCAGGAACTACAATGCCAAGACCATGGCAATACAGCCCGGAAAACCCACAACAACCATCGTTCTCCAGCCGTGAAAGCCTTCGACAATACAGAGTTACATCATGTTTGGAAATCATGTCACTTAGGTCACTCTTTATTGGTGGACTCAGCAATATGGACAATAGGAAAATTCTACACTTTCCTGTTATCATACAACAAAGCAATTCCACTTTACCATGTCGCTTCCATCTAGAAAGAAGGCTGAATGGAGATTAATATGCATTAAGTGCACATTCTTCTCTCTCAGTGTGCGAGCAAGCCATGGTGAGCATGTGACAAGAGGTAATCTGTCAGTCAATATACCTGTAGTTCTGTAATATCTGGGTGTAAATTCCATGTATTTCAAAGAAATTCCATGTAAGAATATAGGATCATCATGTGGTGTATGACTGAAATGGCCTTATACATTCTGCAGTCCAACATTGACTTTAAGCACTTGAAATTGGAGCATAAGCAATAGTTTGCTCAGTCTCTAAAGCAAAGATTGCATCCAATTCTGTCATTCATCACGTAAAGGAGAAAATTGTGTATTGTGACTCCATCAAGTACATTATAGTTCTGAAAATAATGCATTAATCAAATGTATACAACAGCATAAGAACCTAGCTCTGGGGAAGGACTGTGGATCTTTCTTTATCTGAGGTCCTGGACAGTCTCTGTCAGTCGGAGAAAACAACTTTGAGCTATATGGGCCAACAGTCCAACTCACTGTATGGCAGTTTCATATGCTTATGTCTGATTCTTGAATTGTCATTTTTGTAGCGCTAAAATGTATGTCTGTATGTATGCAGGGAAGTCTCTTGGATATTGCTGTGGCTTATGTTGTTGGTGAGCATTTCAGACAGAGATGGTGATGTGGAATGCAAGTGAATGCAGTGCTTTAAAGTTAGAGGATGTCCACAAGCCCTATTCATTTCAGTTTTAGTTCCTTCCACTAGCCTTCATAAGCCACATCCCCAGGTCTGTACTATGCAACAAAGTATGGAGGCATTTGCCTGCAGCAATGAACTTTCATTCTCATTACACTCATGAGGCACACAGGTCAGGAAGGAAAGTACTCTTCAAGTTTTGGGTTCACTCAACAGAGATTCCCCCATGAAAAAGGGATCAACTGAAATATAGGTTAGATGACCCAGGATGGCAGTGAAGCAGATTAGATTATTCCTTTCACTAATCATGTTTTCCCTGGCCAGAACCCCCCCCCCTTTACCAATATGTCTCCTCTCCACATTGTGCCAAAACAACATTCACAGGGGCCTTATCTTGTTCTCAGCTGGAACCTATCCTCCTACCACACCTTTCATTTTGTAAGAGAGTTTTCAGCAATGTGTACATTACTTTCATCTTCACACAGGAAAGAGACCAACCAGCCCTACACATTTTTTTCTGAGACAAAAGCTTTGCTCCTCTCTTTCCTATCAGGGACTTTAGCCGAATAGACAGAATTCTACTCACCACAACCTACTCTCTGTCATTCCCCTTCTGGAGTTCAAGAAGGTATACTGCTCTCCTTGGGCTCAGCTAGGTACTTTTGATTCTTGACACTTCCCTAGGTATACAAGGCAAGTTTTAAATCAATTTTCAAGGTATTTACTACTTTTCTGGAAAGTTCCCTCAGCCAGTGTATGCACAATACAATAAACTCTAAAAGCCAGCTTGGACACTTGAGGTTTAGCAAGAATCCCTGACTGACAGCAGGGAATATCTGACCATAAATGCATGGGGGAAGAGAGGGGCAGGCATGTAATCAGCAGGCTAAAGAGAGATCTTGCTTGGGGGTCTTAAAAAGGGGTGGATCTTGTTCGTCCTCTATAGAAATGTGGATTTCTGAAATAAGAAGGCACACTTAAAAGAAAGGATGTCACATGAAGTGAGGGTCAAAAATACTATGATGATGAGCTTTCCTATAATCTATGTTGTGGATTTCAAATTATTTTAATTAAACAAATGCAAGTTGTCCACACCCGGGCTATTTTAAGCGTCTGTTTGAAAATCATGTTCCAACCAGGTCTGTTCAGCTGTCCTCTAATATGTGAGCAAAACTTGAGATCTTAATTTAAAAGTAAAGACAGTATCCATCCATCAGGGAAAAATCCCTTCTAACAATACATTTTTGAAAGCAAACGCTACAGAGTTCACATACAGTTTAGGAAAGTACATGGCATTTCTGTTGTAGATCCCAGCCTTCCTTTTGAAATATTGCTCAAGTTTATCAAATCTGTTTTTCAGTGCAAAACTGATGCTTCAGGCTTGAAACTTGGATTTAGCATTAGAAAACTGAAAACTGCAGATGTGAGCCAGTTCTGCTTCAGCTGAACTAGTTTATCTATGAATCTGTGTTATCTATCTTCACTTGTAATTCCCAGAGTCCTGGATTAAATATGAAATACATTTCAATAAAGATTGTTGCTCTTGTCATTAAATTAAGTTCTTGGGAATCAGGAGATATGATTTATCAGTTCTGCTCTATTTATGAAAGCAAGTTTCTTGCTCACAATCCAAGCAGACCCATATTGAGCTCAATTATTTTGATCTGAAACACCTCAGTCCTAACCTGGATAGCCCATGTTAGCTGAATCTCATCAGATTTATGAAGCTAAGCAGGGTAGGGCCTGCTTAGTATTTGGATGAGAGACCACAAAGTAAGTCTAGGATTGTTATGCAGAGACAGGCAATGGCAAACCACCGCCATTTGCCTCTTGCCTTGAAACTCTATGGCGTGTTGGAGATATATGTTCAGATTTTCCACCTTGTTAAACTTTTTTTTAAAAGCAAATGTGTTTGGGAAAGGGAAGATTTGGTTTGGAAATGCAGAATTATCCATCCTCCAGTGGTAGCTGCGAGTAGTTTTTTTTCAAGCTCAGTGCTTAACTAGAACAGTCATTTGGACCAACAATTCTAGGCTTGGATCTGAAGCTTGAGCATATCTACAGGAAACCCAGTTGAGTTACCATACACATCCAATATCACAAATGCCTTTCAGAAGCCCCATCATTTTTTGAAAGGAGTTTGCTATGTGGAATGGCAGCTGCTGTTTTAAAAACAAGGCCAAAGCCACCTGTGCGCACAAACTATCATTCAGTTTGTTGGATCCTAAACCTTTACAAATATCAGCCATCTTGAAGGACATTGTGTTCCTCTCTTTTGACAGGGTTCAGTTGACCCTTGCTGACTTGGGGCCAAGCTACAAGTGACGAATGACACTTGAACAGCAAGTGTATTTCTCCCTGTTCACTTGCGCTCCAATCAATCCACTTACCGTTCAAGTGTCATTTGTCACTTGTAGCTTGGCCCTCAGATAAGAGCTTAGGGGATTATACTGGATCCAGCACTGCTACTTGAGAAGCAAATTAATGCAGTTGTAAAAAATGCTTTTTTCCAATGTAGTTTAGTCTTGAAGATGCCCCCCCACAACCTTGAATCCATGCTACAGTAACACTGAGACTTTTGTAATGCACTCTACACAAGTCTCCCCCCAAAGTGAACTCAGAAGCTCGAGGTTGGTGCAGAACACTGGAGCTCAGTTATTAGCAGGAGTTAGGAAGAATATGTATATTATTCCCATTCTGCAGTCACTCCATTGGCTGCCCACCAGTTACCATGCTCAGTTCAAGTTACTAGCTATCACATACAAAGCCCTTCATGGCCTTGGTCCCTCATATCTGCAGGATCATGTATCTCCCTATGCTCGCCCAGCTTCACTTATTTGAGCAGGGCCTTCTGCAGGTGCAACCTTGCAAATGGGCAAAATTAGCAACTGTCTGTATACACATTCTCTGTTGTGGCTGCCTGTTGAAGATAGTAGGGCTCCCACTCTTTGAACTGTGCAAAACTGAATTATTCAGGAGGTCTTTTTACATGGGTAGAAGGGATGCACTGTAAGGAAATAGTTGAAAGAGATGCACTGGAAAAAGTATATAAACTATTGATTATACTACTGTATATGTTTTGTTGCTGTAAGTATGCTCCTGCTAGGTAATTTCCACATTGTTTAATGTGTCATGTTTAATTCCTTATGCTTTGTTTTAGCTTGTTTGCTTCACCCTGTTTTCAGATTGCTGCAATCCAGACCCTATTGCTTTGTTTATTGGATGTCTCAGCTGTATTGATTGTATTGACTTACATGTGTCCTCTACTTTGAGTCTCAGTGAGAAAGGCAGATTGTAAATAACATAAATTTGGCACATGCAAAATCTACTCTCCAGTCTACTTTCCTCACTGGCTAGGTAGGTGTGGACTGAACAAATGGTAGTTGAGGAAGAAATTTTAGTGTTCTTTCCTCCTATTTCTCTACTTCAATAGCCCCTTCTGAAGCTACTCTTCCCTATCGAAAGCAGCCATTGGTCTTTTATTAGGTGCATGTTCATGTGCATGTGCATAGAATGTGTGCTTAGGAAGGAAGGAAATACTGAGTGAAAGCACATTACTATTTATCCCCCTCCTTCCAGAAAATTTTTAGTCCACTGGTATTTTGTCTTCTGAGTCAGATTATGAGCTGTTTCATTTTAGTACGTCTTAATGAATGAAGATTTCCAACCCAAGGGTGGCCTAAACAATCACGACATGTACTGAATTGTTCACAAGCTCAGCCAGTATATGCATAGCTGATATGGATTTGTTGAAAAAATCAAATGATATTGGTAAAAACTATATTTAAATCCTACCCATCAAACAGCCTTCATTCCTTTCATGACTTTTGGTTGGTGAAAAAGGGTACATATAACTGCCACTCAATTCTCCCCTCTTCTGTCTTTCAATAAACCTAGAATATTTAGCACCTGGGGTTCATTGAGAAGTCCTTTATCTCATCTCACCCCTCCCCTGTCTGAATATCCAACTTTCCCACACTCTCTGTTGCACGTTTCTGTCCTAAAGAGACTCTACTTAAAGTGGATTTAGGAGAATGAATCCATATTAACAGAACAATACTCTATTAATCTTTCCAATGCTTTCAGCTTGGCAGTTTTGCAGCCATTTCATTTCAATATTTCATTGGCTATAAAACAGCCATGACTGAAGAGTGTTGCCTCGTCTCATGTCCAAAACACATAGGGTCTCTTTTCCTGCACAATATGGAAAATGTCTGCTATATAAAAAGCAAAAGACACAACACACTGAGGCCCTGACTCCACTACCCAGATAACACAGGAGGATATTTCAAGTTACTAGTTTGTTTACCTTATAGAAAAGTTAATTAGATTCTTTTGATCTCTCAGGAAAAAACCACAAAGTACATTTTCTTACAATTGCTGCAAAGCTGAAACCTGTAAGTTGCTGTCTCCTAACTTTGGATATTCATTAAAAACAATTCAATTTCATTTTAATTTAAAGAAAACATTTTAAAATTTTCCCTTTGTTTATTATTAAGAACCCCTTTTTCCCTTAGGCTAGGATGTAAAAACTTTTTCCCTTCCTAGTAGCCAATACTAAGCAGCTTAATAACCTGTCTTGTGGGCATGTAACTATGTATACAGACAAACAAACAGCTTTGTGCAATGGCAACAAATGTATGACCCAAAAACATTTTAAAGAATTCTAAACCTTTGTATTCTGTGAAATAACAATGTTTGTACTAAGACGCACATATACGTTTAATGCATCTATTACAACTTGCGTAGAAATTCACTATTTCATATTCACTGCTATTTAGATGGGAAATTGCCCAAAGTGCCAAAATTATTCTTTGTAAGAGGAAATAAATATAAATGTGCTAGCAAGTCAATGAATGTTAATGTCACTAGATATTAAACATTTTACTTGTATGTATACTTTGTATGAGGGGAATATTTCTTATTCTTTATTTTTTAAAAATATGAAATATTTAAAATGTATATTTAAAAAACTGACTTTAGAGGAACAAATATCAGAAACACAGAATTAAGCCAGAGGAGGAGAGAAAAAAGACTTCAAAAATGCTGACAATGAGAGTCGACAGAGGAAAATCATTGATTTTAATATAGGAAGGAGACCCTTAATCATATTCAAAAGCAAAACTATGCATGTATAAAATGCATGGATAATGTATGAAATTTGAGTTGGTAAAATCAAATGTATCAAAAAGTCTTACAACGTTTTCTTTTTCCACTGTGAAGTGTCACAATTATCAGTAATTTAATGTAAATACAATATATTTATGCATTTCTCATCCATTTGGCAAATGGTTTCAAGCATTCCTGGACACAACTGGCAAGTAGAAGTTAGTGGCTCAGAAGTGGTAAGCTATTATCATATATGTCAGCATATAATAAAGTCATAACTATTACCATAGTAAATTTTTTTAAAATGCCAAGAATTTTATCATTTTCAAGTATGTCGTCTATGCATGATTTTTAAAGGGCTGCATAGATTGCTTGAATACTGCTCTTGGCAATTCTAAATCTGCAAAAGGAAATTAATGAAAAAGCCAATTATTTGGCTGACTATTCTTAATCTTGAATCTTATAACTAATAATTGCTCATATTAGTAATAATGCTAAGCAACTCACAATCTCAATTTTTTAACTTTCCAGTTAGATCATTTCTTTATATGTATCATGTTTAAGCCCTAAAAATGATTTTGAAATATGTGGCTTAAAATATATCCAAATTTTAAACAGAAATGTGAAGGACAACTGAGAAACTAACCGACCAACTTTAGTTAAAAACAGAAGTAATCCGTTTGTTTTTTGAAACAATAGTAAGAATTTAATTTACCTTAAAATTTAAAATTTAGATCAAGGCATAGTTGCTTTTAATGGTATTTAATCATAATTTCAGTGGCACTGATTCCATAAAGAGCTTGTCTACACAAACAAATGAGGTATTGGGCAGTTTCTACTTCTTACAGATTTTATTCTGAGCAGTGAAAGAATACAGAATATCTAAAAATCATCTTTAGAGAAAATTAAGAGGAAAAAAGAAACAAAATAAAATCATTGCCACATTTTTTTAAAATTAAGAATTCAGGGGGAAAGAAAGTTACATACAAGCTATAAGGAAGGAAGTTTAATAAACGAACAATATGCCAAGCGCTTGTCCTAGCTCCATATTAACATGCAATGAACTTATCCATCGAAGCAAGAAAAATATGGACCCTACCTTTGGCTGATGAAAAGTAAAGGAGAACCGTGTTCCAAAAGTGTATATGACTTACGCTGTCTATATGGTATGCTTTACCTTAAAATCTATACATTTCTAACCAAAACAGCTTGGAGCAATTCACATAAAGCAGACCCAAATGTTGCCCGTTCCATGTACAAGATCAGGTTTCTGTCTCAGCTCAGCCTGTGATATCAGGGTGTTTTTTTTTTTTTTAAAAAAAATATGTATTCTTATGTTTCCAATCCTTCCAGCATGCTTTTTTCATCTTTAGGAAAGGGTCTCTTTTTCTGGGGTAAGAGTGTGTGGAAAAGGTTTCAGACTTGTCAGGACTCTGGTCTTTTCAGTACAATTAAGCTTTCACTTGATCATTTGCAAGGCTCGAACGATTTGCTGTGGTCACCGGCTCTTGATTATGAATATTGTTGCAGATACATAAAGTTTACTACAAGCAGTAAATATGTCAGGTTTTGCCATAGGGTTTACTAATGTTACAGGGGGATTATTAATGGCAAAAATAATCTTTTCAATAAGGGTTTTTGCTCCCCCCACTCTAGGAAAGGCTTAGTTCAGGGGCATTCCTTAATAAGGAAAATGCCAGCATTTGACTCTTGGAAAAGTTTGCTTCAGGCAAGTCAACGAATACTGGCCATAGCACTTCTGTTCTTGGCTCCATTCTGACTTAATGCAACTCTGTCTTTCAGCACTATTTTAAATGTCTTTTTAGTTTTAGCAGCAAGTTTGGGGCAGTATAGTTTTTTCTTAAGAGTTCTTGACTGCATGAAATTGATGGCTTGCCATGTGATGCATCTCAGTTATTTGCTTAGGTGTTTCCTTGGGTGAAAATAATGGGTGATGTAGAAGTTTTTAACTGGTATACTTTTCCTTTTCATTGTGTTAAAATAAAATAACTTCAACTGGGCACAATTTGGCCAGAATCAAGCACTTTAAAATACTGTCGATTTTAGTAGGAGATGCTGGAAAAAGGTTGTTTCACACTTCCATCGAAATCAACAGGGTTTAAGATGTTTAACGTTGGTTGGATTGTGCTTACTTGAACAGATTTCCTGTGCATTGTTCTAGCTGTTAGGATTCTGCACTTTTAAAAGATAATTATATTCTGCAATCACACTGTTGTGGTAATTCTACCATTTTTATTTGCTTTAGTATTCATCGTAGTGACAATAAACATGCTGACTTCATCTGGAGTTAATGTGGTTATCAGATGGTTGTTCGGCCAGAAGAATTCTATACGCATTCACCATTAATTAAATGCATCATTATGAACCATGTATGCATCAAAGGAGGAAAAAGACGCATGGGCTGCCTTTTCTGGGCTAGCATACTTGCCTGAATTTATCTGTAGAAACACACTGAAAGTTTAGGAGAAAATATAGGAATGAAATGTCTGAGCCTGGCACGAAGTTTAAATTTCACTTCATTCTAAAAAAATAAAAGTTGTACTAAATGTCAAAAGTGAGTTGAAAGAGACAACAGCTGATTAAATCGTTGTGGATTTTCAGTGCAGTTACTCTTTTCCAGTTCCATTGAACTCTGCTTAGGGCTGCATTGTTAAAGACCTTGTTGTTATAACATTTTAGAAAGACCTTTCTTTCATTAAATTATATTCTTAGCTGGATGGTATTATAAACTAGAACCAAAATGTGGAGTTATGTGAGACTTTTAGGACTGCCATCTTTTTATTCTGGCCTGGCTCCTGTGTCTTCAAATAAATACACAACAGGCAGAAATTCAATAGCTGTTGCCCTCAATCATCACAAGCATGGAAGCTCTGTTTCTCAGGCAAAGATATCTTGGCTGGATGATTACAGAATACTCTATACTTTGGCAGGGTTTTTTGGGGAGATTTTATGGGTCTGTTCACAACCCTTCCGATACATAGTATCCCATGCCTTTCATGTCCCAAATGAGGACCATGCTGTTTGTCAGTGACAGACATAATTATCTCTACTCATGATCTGCAGACAGAGAACCCCTTGATGGGCTGTACAGGTCTACAATAACACATGCATAAAGCAGATTGTTTTTATGTGGGGAGAGAATCCTGTGACTCTGAGATCTGGTTCACACAACACTTTGTTATTTGATCAACCAGGATGAAGACTGCCAGTTGTGTGTGAACCTACTCCACAGAAAAGTACTGTGTTTGACCAGACTCTGTGAAAATTTTGTGATGTTGGATGATGGCTCATTCACCCATACAAGGCATCATTGGGTGCTGGAGTCATGTGTTAGTCAGATCCAACTGAGCTGTTAAACCATGGACTTATAAACAACTTTTCCCAGATCCCAAAGCCCATTATCCTTATAGAAGATGGTTCTTCTGTGCAAATGAGAAGAAAGGTGCTTCCATATCTTAGCAGGTATGTTATCCAAAATTGGCATAATTTCTGATAGCCAGAAAATCCAGATGTCATTCCAGCCAAACCTTTGTAATCTGTTGTTTTTCCTGATGTTAACCCATTTTTTAAAATAGGTGGTATGTGGTGATGTTATGGCTTTCAGTGCAATTTCAGTTCCAGCCATTTACGTGGACGCATGAAATCTACATTTCTACATCTCATGGCCTGCATTTCCTCATTTACCACCACTATTAAATGGCCTACATCTATGAACTGTTTGTTTTGTGCGTCCCAAAAAAGTTAAAAGTGTGCAAACCAGATGGCTGGAAGAAGGAGAACTAGATTCCTCCCTTCCCTGATGAACAGTTGATGGAGGGAATTTTAACCTGAATTGGCTGTTTATACCACTACTACTGTATGTTCTACAAAATGATATTATTCCCCAGTATTTCTCCATAGCCTGAATTATTCTTCTTAATTTTTGATTTTTAAATTTAGTTTTTTTGTTTAAAGTTCAAATACAAAAATAAAGTAATAGTGAGCAAAAGTTATGTGTTGTTTCCATGAGAATGTACATTAGGGATGCTGTAAACTTTGTGGTAGACATTTGGAAGATGAAAATAACATTTTCAACAGTTGTGATTATTTGTGAATTAAGCCTCAGTTCTTAGTGCTTCATCTCAAGCTTCTGCTGAACAGCTTTGCAACTGTGCAGTAACTGTTGTGATGGAGTTTCATTTCCTTTTGCCTTATGGCTAGTTTTGCATCTCCTCAGGAGATAAAATGGATTCTTAACCATGGTCATGGATGGTCAGGTGAGGTAAGTAAATGATGCCTGGGCAGGGGATGGAGACTGGGATGTGATGACTCCTTTAAGGCTGTATGAAAACACATTTGCATGAAAAAAGAGAAAATACTGTATTTAGAATAACTGTCTGTCTGACTGGCTTGTTTATTTAAATGATTGTCTGCCAAGTGGCATGCAGCAACATCAAGGCAGCACTGGTGGGAAACCAGGAGGATTCCTGTTGGGCTGTGTGAGAATGTACATGCATGAAATATTGCCAATTGCACTGCAGTGTACAGTTTGAATATAAACAAAGTAACCCGCTGAACAGGCTTGCACTGCTCATAAACAGCTGAACTACTCAATGAAAACTGGTCTCCTGCTTGCATCAGCGGAGTCAAATGTGAACTGAACTAGTGGGTGTTTGAGCATTCCTAGGGTGAATTATAGGAGTATAACAAGATATGAATCCAGTGGTACCTTAGAGACCAATAATCTGAAGAAGGGAGCTTTGTCTCTCAAAAGCTTATATCCTGAAAATCTTGTTTGTCTCTAAAGTGCCACTGGACTCAAATCCTGCTGTTCTACTGTAGATCATCCTGAAACTAGGATTATAACAGGAGAATGTAACACTATATTAAGTAACTTATGGACTCAAACCTGTTTGAGAGCCAGTTTGGTGTAGTGGTTAAGAGCAGCGGGACTCTTATCTAGAGAGCCGGGTTTGATGCCCCACTCCTCCACTTGAAGCCAGCTGGGTGACCTTGGGCTAGTCATGGTTCTCTAGAGCTCTCTCAGCCCCACCCACCTCACAGGGTGTTTTGTTGTGGGGATAATGATAACATACTTTGTAAACCTCTCTGAGTGGGTGTTAAGTCATCCTGAAGGGCAGTATATAAATCTAATGTTATTATTATTATGTTATTAATGTGGAGGCGCAGTTGCTAAGGCTGACTTGTATGGCTTGCTATGGTTGCTTATTTATAAGATACAAAATCCAGGCAAATTCCCTAGATGTGCAGGGAGTTTCAACCTGTGTTGGAATGTATTCTTACAGCTGATTGGTCCTCGGTGAGCAGATTAGTCTGCAAAACTGACTTTCCAATTTCTGCTACAATGATGGACAAAAAACCCCCAACAACAACAAGTGAATGTATCCTGGGCTACTCAAAAAAAGGCCCTTGTGATGTTGTCAAGATGGATGCTGGAGTTGGGGTTAAGTCTTGGTGCTAGTCTAAGAATGCCTGTAATGTTTTCATTGTACTTAAGCCTGATTTTCTCCACTTTTGCAGTAAGCTCACAGCCTTTCCAATACATAATGAGAAAATTCAAAATTCTTCAGAATAATGTCCTTAACTGGACATTTGGGATAGAATATTCAGCAGTTTGTGTCTGAAGCTGAAATCCTTGAGGTCCGTCACCATAACATGACATGTAGTAAACCTGGCATTGTGAACTAAAAGTGTCAGTTTGGTGAAATGGTTAAGAGCATGGGACTCTAATCTGGAGAACCGTGTTTGATTCCCCACTCTTCCACTTGAAGTCAACTGGGTGACCTTGGGTCAGTCATAGCTTCCAGGAGCTCTCTCAGCCCCACCCACCTCACAGGGTGTTTGTTGTTGTGGGGATAATAACAACATACTTTATATGGGTGGTATATAAATCGAATGTTATTATTATTATTATTATCATGATGAGCAGCACTTTGGATTCCTTCCCCAAGGGTAGTAAGGAAAATTTTAGAAGAATGCAGGGTACAAGGAGGCTTCTAGGCCCTGATAAACTTCTAGGCCCTGACATACTGACAGCATCATTGGTGTGGTAAGGCCTGAAGGCCCCTGAACAATCCAAGTACAGCCAGGTGTAAGCCAGCTGGAACATACCCTAGAATTGAGTGGAGCTATTGCTCTGTGGAAGAGCCTCTGCTTTGTATGCAATTCACTTAATCTGACCTGAATTCTCTAGCGGCTGTGCTTCTGCCTGACTGGATCCCAACATCTATCAAATCTGGGAGGGTTAGGTAACCTTAATCTCAGTATTACAATCTGAAATGTAAAGGCAAAGCATGAATGGTTTCATTATGTGCTGTTCCAAATTCACTCTTTTGTATTTTTGTGTCCCCTTCTCACTTCATTTTAAATTCTTACCTCAAAACCATCCTTTAAGAACTGGAAACAGATGAATCACCCACCTTAGTTTGGTCTATGCCATAAATATTCTGTTTCATAGTCGATTATTGGCCATGAAAGATGAACTGTTGCATGACGGACACCTCCAGGGCATGCTTCAGGCAGTCCTCGAACTACTTAGAACTGTTCAGCACACTCTTACATGAACTATGAATTGATGTGTTTGTTCTGCCAGATAAGCACCAGCTCCCCTCGAGCCCAGCACCTTCTGAGCCAATAGCTTTGGAAAACTGGCAGTGGTCAATGAGTCTATGTTCAGCAGCAAAGATTCTGGACACAGGAGACTATTGACTCTTTTATAAGATTAAGCTCTTCTTACAATAAGGATAGGACTTCATATGGGCTCATCAGGGCTTCAGTCTGAGAGCCAGTGTGGTCACAGTTGTTAGACTGCTGAACTAGGATTGATAAGACCTGGGTTCAAAACCCTGCTCTGCCATGAACTTACTGTGCTGGTAACTATGTCTCAGTCTAATGTTCCTCATAGGGTTGGGAGGATGAAATGAGGAAAGGGAGAACTATCCAACCAGTTTTTCTTTTTGTTAAAAGGGAGGCAGTCCATTGACAACCAACCCCCTCCCCCACAATACTTTGGCTCATGGGGCCTGCATGGACAAAAAAATGAGGGAGGGAGGAAGGGCTGTATTTAGGGGAGAAACTGGCCAAGCTTGAGCCAAAATGTTAGCAGGATCTAACCCAATGTATATTGATTTGAGCTGCCTGAAAGAAAGGCAAAAGACAGACAGACAGGGCTCAGCCTGGCAACTGTTTTAAGTGCCATTGCTGAACCCTGGACTTCATGAAGTAGTACAATATTAAAATGTCCCTGCACACATGCAAACAAATTCTTTTCACAATTAACTACAGATTAGTGAATACAGAGAATAGCCACACAACAGCAATTAGGGAGAAGGGTTTGCATGTTAGAGAGTGGACAGATTTGAACCCCAGCTTCCCCAAGAAAACATCAAACAAGGATCTACAGATAGTACATCAGGGTTTTTTTTTGTGAACACACAAGAAGTACACAGAATCCGTATGGGAGGGGCCTACCATCTTGAAATGAGATAAATGCATTTGAATGATACCAATTACTTGCAGAGGAAATTATTGTCTGGAGGACACTGCCCCTTATGTCAAAGTTGTTTTTTATTTTTGTCTTTTAATATATGAGAATTAGCTTCACTCAAGTTTTTCTTGGGTCCCTTTCTCTTCGGCAGTCTTCTCTCCTAGATCTTTTTTTTCCCTGTTCATCAGTCAAGTTGTGTTCTTTCTAACTTTCTAAACCTTAGAAACAAAAAACGAATAATGGGGTAAATTTGTGTTTGTGCATCCTGAACACCAGTGTCATCAACAGCAAAACAGGCCCCTCCATATCCCTCTCAGTCTTTCTTGAGGCAAGGCAAACAGCAAGTGCAAGAATAAAGTGGTGATGACATGTTGGAATGGTGTCCTATCATTAACACACTTACTCAGATCCTGCAAACTGGAGGATGTGGCTTCTTTTATTGAGTCAAGCCATCTCATTTTCCTCTTTTTCTACTGCCTTCCATTTTTCCTAGCAATATTGATTTTCCCAGAGAATCATGTCCTCTCATGATGTGACCAAAGTATGATAGCCTCATATGATGGACTGCACATTTTACAAAGCCTGGAAGTGCTGTACACACACAGCTGCAGGACTGTTGAGAGTTAATCTCTCACTGAATCAGAGAGCTTTGAGTGGCAGGCTACTCCAAAGGATCTGATTGAGTAACATGAGTTGGAAAGAGGAGGGTCTCTTGTTGAGAGTACAAGTTGAGCATCAGAACAATCAGATGTTGCAGCACTCCCATTTCTTTTAACTCTCCATAGCTTTTTATGATCCACACAGTCAAAAGTTTTGCTGTAATCTATAAAACATAGACTGATCTTGAGTGAAACTCATGACATTTTGTTAAATCAGATCTTAGCGTACCTTGTTGCAGGTAAAAAGGGTAATGTGAGGGCTTTTCTACTATGGACATCTGCTTCTAGGGATCTTTTAGCCCCAATCCTCTCCCTCCTGCTTCCTACAGCCCTGGAGTAGGTCAGGGCCTTAATGGCTGCCAGCACTCTGGTCTGGTAGTTCAGTGTAGGGAGGATCAGACTGCAGCCCCCCCTTCCTTCTTTGCCTTCTCTCTTCCTAACAGTGCCCCTAATGTTATGATCAGGCCTAGGGCCTTTTAACAGCAAACTGGCCTCTGGTTCACTTGTTCATAATCAAGTTCTGAGTTAGCTCGGAGAGCTAGGAAGAGCAAGGGAGTTGAAATGCTATTTGCTCTACTTGACACCTCGTCTTCAGATGTTTGGGAAGCTGACAACTTGGGATAAAGAATTGTGTGTTGTTCTAGCCTTTTGGTACAATCAAAACATCAGAGACTTGATGGATGAAGAGTATGTGCCAGGAGAACCAGCTAGCCATGGTGGCCAGGAGAGAAGCTGGATTTAGGCAAGCAAATTATTCCCCTCCCCTTGGGGAAGAGAGGGTACAAAAAGCCCCTGTAGCCTTTTAGCTGTGCTGTTCCAGTGAGGTTCTGGATGTAGAGGACAGAAGGTCAGCTTTGCAGGTTTGCCTCATCCTCCAGGGCACCAGACGCCCATCTCAAGCAGGCGATGAACAAGTTCTTCTGTGGTAACACTTAAGGTGACAGTAGCAACTTTCCTTTTCTCGATGCAAACCTTGTGCAAGATCTATTTTCCCTACCCTGTGTGCTCTTTATATTCTCTAATGTGTCAGTCCTCACCTGTGTGCCTACTGCTTGGTCACATGCTAGAACTCTGTATGTGTTCAGAGGCTCCTCAGCTCCCCAACGTCTGAGGAAAGGAAAAGACTGTGTAGTTGGGCTGTGGTGGCCCTGCTGGAGGAACTGGGGATCAGAGGGTGGAAAGAAAAGACACCTCCCCAATCCATAAGTCCCTCTACTGTTTAGAGTGTTGCCAGGTAACTGGTCGAGCTTGAGATGTGACAACCCAGACAAAGTAAAAGAAACTGCTTTTATTAAACAGGGGCAATAACCAAACATGTGGGAAAAGAAACACTTTTGAGCAACAGTTAACAGGGGATACATTTACAAGAAAAATAACACAAAGTAGCTGGCAAGAAAACAATAAAGCCTCCTAACCTAGCTACATGACTGACCCCTACTATACTTGGCCTTCCAGGGTCCAACCCATACTCCTTAGATGAGGGAATCTCTTCTGCTGGTAGTAACCTCTCTGTCACTCAGCTCCTGGCAGAAGAATGCCTTCCCCCTTAAGGGGGGGAGGGCTTATATTCTCTCTCCCATGGCCTAGTCTCCTTGTGCCAATTGACCTTACTTTTCCCTCCAATTTCACCAGACTCTATCACAGGCTTGGTGGGCATCTGGAAAATGTAGGCCGAGAATGAAACTCCCAGCAAGCACTCAGGCATCCAAGTGGGGGAGAGAGGCTTCCCTCAGGGCTGCAGGCCACTCCACCAATCAGCCTTGGCCCTAAGTGAAGGAGGTAGTGTAAGATTTCTAGCTCAGGGACCCAGGTTTATGACACACTTAAAGAGTAATCCTAAACTGGTCTACTCTCAATACTACTCCCAATCTATTCAATTGAGCTTACTCCTAGAAAAGTGTTCTTAGGAGTGGGGGGGGGGGAAATCACATTTGCATCAAGATGCTCTTCACATAGAGATGACTTCAATGGGAAGCAATGATTTTGAGATGTGAAGTTGTTCTGCAGAAGCACACAGAAGGGCTGTTCAATTCCCAGTATTGCTTTTGTGCATTTGCTTCTAATATTGAGAAGCATTTGTTCCAAAGAGGATTTTGTTGCCCAGGGCCAAATATTAAGTGGAATCTCTACATTCCACAAGGTTGTTTCTCGAGCTTCAACAGGACTTCTTTTACCCACCTTGGAGGCATGCCAGTCAACTGCCATCTACTTAAATTTCTAGCTCTGATGCTATAAAGGTACAGGAAAGGGCCCCATGAGCATAGGAAAAAGTGGGCAAAGAATCCCTGTACTGAATGCACAATGAAGGTAAAAAGCTACAATTTAGCATGCAGGGACAATAGCCAATTGAAAGATGCCTGAGGCCTGGAGAGAGGCCTATATCCTTTGAAAGGGTTGTGATTCAGGAGGTGCTATTATAATATTTCATGCAACAAACTTTTCTTCCTTCCCACTGCAGGCTCCTAAAAGTTCTCCAGAGGATTGAGGTTAGGGTTGTCAGATCTCCTTACCTGATTTGGCCTGTTTGGGGCCCAAATTGGCCCGGCACGAAGCAGGGGAGCACTCCCAGGGCCCATGTGATGACATCACTTCCAGGAGTAACGTCATAGCGCAGGACATGGGAGTGCTCCCAAGCTTAGCTCCAGACCAATTTGGGGTAGGCACAGATGATTGCAGGGAAAAGGGGGAGAGAGCCATTCCATGCACTTGGTCCTTTCATGATTCATAATCTAACATCAACACCTCCATTGTTATTCAAGTTTGAATTAAGAATTTGGTCTCAAAAATTTCTCTCTACTATAAAACTTTGAAGCAACAATATCCCTAGCCTCCCAGGACACTATTGTATCAATAATATCTTTTAAATGAAAGTGTGTCTCAAAATTTAAAGCTAGGAGGTAGTGATTTTGGGAAAATGTGGAAGGTAGTAGAAGAGTTGTTTAAAATAAAATGGGATTTGTTTGAAATTCCTCCCACTATGATTTTCACATTTAAACACTGCTATACTGTATATTATCTAATAATCAAGTGTAGGCTTGCCTTTCCCCCACTGGGAGCAGGGGATCCCCTGCTTCCAGACTCTTTCCCCCACCTCCACTCACCTGCCAGTGGGGGGGGGGGAGGCATGGGAATGGGCCTCCCAGGGCACGCTCCCAGCGAGTTGCGATGGTGTCACTCCCAGGAGTGACATTATTGCACAGGCCCCAGGAGTGCTCCTGGGCTTCATGCCCGGCCAATTCATTCTGTTTAGGGAAACTAAAGGTAAGTGCCAGGTCTCCCCCGTCCTGTCAGGAGGATAAGGGGACCTGGCAATCCTAGCCAAGTGGCCCTGATCAATGGGTACTTAAATCTGGAGACTGGAGCCGTGAATAGACAAAACATATCTTCCTACATACCTGAAAAGTGCTCCAGGTTTGCAGAAAAATCTGAATTCTAAAAAAGATAAGGTCAGGGGAGGAGACAGGCCCCATTCCCAGGCTGTTTCAGCCTTTGAGGGAGGATTCATCAGGGCCAGGGCCAGGGCCAGGGCCAGAAGCAACCACTGGGCATCTTAAAACCACATGACTTGCATGACGCACCCAGGCCCAGATGCTTGCTACTCTTCAGCAGTAACACTACCCCCACAGTGTAGTGTAGTGGTTAGAGTTTTAGAGTAAGATATTGGGAGTCTTTGATTCAGCTCACTGGATGACTTGATCCAGTCACACACTCCCAGCCTAACCCAGCTCTCAGGATTGTTGTGAAGATAATATGGAGGCAAAGAGAATGATATAACATAGTATGTAAATGAAGTAAATTAATAAATACAGATCAATACATACTGTATTACATTACATCTGTAATAAATACAGGTGGGGGCAGATAAAAAGCAAAATGTTTAGTGGGTTTGAAGAAGAGAAGGAGGTAAAGAAAGGTGAGTATATGGAGGCATCCAGGAGTAGGAAAAGAAGAAATAGTGTGGGGAAAGGGATACTGGGAAAAGTGAAGTACCCTGTGCAAGTCCTTGCAGGTTCCCCACTGGGTCCAGTTTAGCTGGCACTATGCAACTAGGCCATGGGGGAGAGACTGTTGAGGGAAGAAGTGAAGACGGGGGCAGATGAAGGTGGATGGGAAGGAGAGAAGAGTGCAGGAAACAGGGAACATGCCATGGAGTGCAGGGAAGGGGAAAAGGGCAGTGTGTGTGTGTGTGGGGGGGGGGGAATGAGATGCCCCTGCAAGAGCTTGTGGTTTCCCCATTTCTATATTCTAATAGCCAAGTGGCCCCTATGGAAACTCAAATCCATGGATTGGAGCCACTAAGCTAGAAACTGGATGTTTCTGCAACCTTGGGGAACTCCCTAGGGTTGCAGAAAACTTTTGAACATAACCCCCCCACACACAACTTGGGGTGGGGGTGGGGTTAAACCTCCCTAAGCTACTTACCTGACTGCTAAGCATGCACCACTGTTAGAGAAACTGGAACTATCCTGCATGCTGGCCCTTGTCTCATCCAGGACTGGATTTGTTGTCAGAGAGCTGCCCTAGTCCCATGCAAGATGGCAGCAAGCCACTGCAGTTAGCACCACACCCACCCTGTGCTGGGCTGCAGGAAGTGTCAGCTGGGCCTTGGGAAATGTTGGTGTACCTACCCAGCACTGGGCTGCAGGAAGTGCTGGTGTGCCTGACCAGCACTGCAGTGTGGTGAAAGCCCAAAGGCCCAGCAAGGGCCAGTTCTTAGCCCAGAAACCCCTGGGAAGTAGGAAAAGGGGAAACGGGTGGAGGGGTTCGGGGAGGAGGGGAGGAAGGTGTCGAGTGTTCAGTAGGGAAGGGGGGAATGGTAAGGGTATTTGGAGGGAAGCAAGGAGGGAGCAGATAAGTATATTTGCCTCATGGGTGAGTAGAGGTTAAGGGAGGATGAAAAAAGGAAGAATCCTTGGGACGAGGGTGGAACCATGGAAGGATAATTAGGAAGGGGGAACAGTCTCTCTACAAGATGCCTGGGTGCGTGTTCATGAAGTACTGGGAACTATAATGTTAGCTGGGAAGTGTAGTTTTAAATGACAGAGCTGGTGGAGATTGCTCCATAGGGGATAGATTCTCTCAGAGCCCCCCATCACCTTTGGCATGCCAGACTGTCTCCCCTTCTGAAGCCTTTGCCCTGCTGCCCTTGCTGCTTAAAACTTTTATTTAACTGAGCCTCGGCAGAGCAAAGGCTCCAGAAGGGGAGATGGTCTGGCACACCAGAGGCAGCAGAGGGCTGTGAGAGAATCTGTCCTCTCCAGAGTGTCAGACTATGGAATCCCAGTTATCCAGAATTCGTCTCCCCTGCCCTCTGCAAGAAGCACAAGGTTTCTTGGTTTCAAAGGTTTATTGGAAGAATATGCTTAGGATACAGGTGTCCACAATCCAAGGACTTGAGGCCCTTGGCTGAACGAAAGCTTTGTTGAGAATGACACATAAAATGAAAGTAACACCACTTCAAACACCCATTCCCAGCCTCCCCCCTTAGTCCTGTCTGCGAAGGCATGAGAATCTGAAGACAGCAAGGTCGCTGGCCGGAACGGGCTGATAAGGATTCTTCACTCCCATGGATATATGCGGCCTGGGCACCATCTGGGCCTAGAGGGAGGAAAGCTAAACAACTACGATTATAGTAGGTTAAAATGGTGTGACTCTGGCTAGAGCTTTGACATGAATACTGACACTCTGACACAGAGTGAACTCTACTGGTTCTGTCATTTAAAACTACACTTCCTGCTAACATTGCGTCTCCCAACACTTGAAGAACATGTGTCAGAAGTTTTGTGTAGAGAGACTTTTTGAGGGAGGGCTCATTGGGACCTGGCCCAGAAGCAACCACTGGGCGATTTTATACCATATGACTTGTATGACTCATCTAGGCCTGGCTGCTTGCTTCTGTTCAACAGCAGCCCTCACTCCCCAGCCAGTGTAGTGAAGTGGTTAGAGTTTCAGAGCAGGATGTGGGAGGCCCAGGTTCGAATGACCACTCTGCTGTGGAATCTCACTGGCTGGTTTTGATGGGGGAGGCAGATAAAAGATAAGTTGTTTGAAGGAGAGAAGGATGTAGGAAGAAGGATGTATAGATGCTGCCAGGAGGAGAGGAAAAGGGGGAAAGGTGGATGGGGGAGGCAGACAAAAGTGGATGGGAAGAAGAGAAGGAGAAGGGGGATAGGCTATGGGGGGGCAGGGAATGGAAAAAAGACATGATGTGGGGGGAAATGAGATGTCCCCTGCTACTTATTTACAGCTAGCCTGATCAGGCCCATGCTAGCCTGATCTCATCAGATCTCGGAAGCTAAGTAGGAGTACTCTTGGTTGGATGGGCAGCCACCAAGGATGTCCAGAGTTACTTTGTTGAATAGGCAATGGCAAACCACCTTTGTTTATGTCTTGTCTTGAAAATCCTATGGGGTCACCATAAGTTTGCTGTCACTTGATGGCACTTTACACACATGAATATTACAAATCTATTAAAAATCTAAATCAGTTTTATACCACTATCATGATTTCCTTTAATCCTTGCTGAGTTGATGAGGATTCTGGTTGAGATTGTTAGCCTTCTATCACAGAACTAAGGATCTTTAGGAATAAGAGATTCCTACACCTGTAGTGTGGATATGCCCTAAAGGATGGTTCCAAACAATGCAAAAGTGGCATGGATGGATTCAGTGTATAACTTTAATTATACCTAAAAGAATATACTAGTAACCAGCTGAAAATTTAAAACTAAGCAATTTGTAGATATGTGATACATCTTACAATGTGAATATGTATGATTTATGAACATGGTTCACATATATAGATGTGCACATTACTATGTAGCATTTATCTTAATAGATCCAGGCAGTAGTAGTAGTGAAGCATCCCTTCATCTACCTCTACCTCTACAACAAATGCTAATGTAAAAAGAAGAAGAAGTAGAAGAAGAGGCTACTGGCCCCTAAATGGCTATGGGCCATACATTCATTATGTTCTTCAGCTGGGCTTGTGAGAATGACCTCAAAGGAACTTCATGTTGACATTTCCACCACTGCAATCTGAGTGAGAGAGAACAGTGCAGCAGCAGCAGCAGCAGCAAGTTGACAGTTTTGTGTTCCAATGTACTTCTAGTGTAAACAGTGCAGAACTCTGTCCATGAAAGCCAAGTTCTTCAGAAAGTGAGGAATTAATGGTGAAATATGTAAACTCTGTCTTCTATCCTTTTCTTCATCTTTAATTAAAGACAAATAGTTCTTCTACATTGTTGGTACATAATGGTTATAACTGAATAACAAGTTTTCCAACTTACCTTCCAGTAGCTGAGAAGCACGATGAGAAATAGCATGTGGATGACAGCAAGGTGAACATATGTTAGGTACATTTCTTATGTTTTGCCCCTGGAAACTCTTGAAACATATTGTGAAGGAGGGAAGCCTCCTGGGCTTGGACTTGCCATTACTCTCATTAAACAAGCCAAGTTTTGATGAAAACAACTCATTACCAAAAGCAGGGAAGAAACATGTCTGATGTTGTTTACTATTGACATCACTTGGTTGCTCCTTCCAAGCTGCCTGAGGATATCAGTGAAGGGAGAGAATAAGAACCACCATTATAAACTTTTTGTCTTCAAGGTGAGGTTTTCCTCTCCTTTATTTGGTTTTAGTTGTGGAAAAAAATGTTTTCTCCAAACACTGAGTAATCCAGGACTGTAGGCCAACTTTGAAGTACGAAGCTACTTATGGACAGAACTCCTCCAGTGTTGAACACTGATTTCTTTTTCAGTCCTCTTTTATGACGTTGGTTTTCCTGTGTCTCTTGGCTCCTTAACTGGTGGCAGAGCCTGTAAAACAAGAAAGTGGATATATAATGACTCTCATGCAGCAACAACAGCATCTGATTGCAGGCTTTAGTATTATTGACAACATAGTTGGGCTGCAGCAGCCTGAACTGTTGATGCCTCTTAATGCTTGTCTCATTGAAAAGTTATCATTGAATAACATGATATAAAAAGACTAGCTTGATACCTGTGCTTTGCTATGGTATTTAACTACTTTAAATCCAATTATAGTACTTACAGGTACGTAACATTTTTTGGTTTGTGAGTTTTTAACTCATTTTGTAGTTTAATAGCATAGTACCAACTGGAGGGGGATGAGGGGATGAGGTGTGGAATGTTGTGAGCCCCAATCAGCCCTCATATGCAAATAACCTTGAAAGGATGGCCCAATCAGGGAAGAGTGGCCGAGCTGGCAGTGAGTGGGGGTGCAAGCAGGGAAGCCTGCCAGCCAAACAGGGAAGCTGTATCCCTTTGGGAAAACACATTTTACCCCTTTTTACCTTACCCCTTTGCTATGACCTTAAGAGAGAGAAATTGCTAGGATACATTATACAAATATTCCAAGATCTCCATTTCTATACTCTAATCATAATATCTTTGTCAAATTCCATTCATTCATTTGCAAGGGCAACTCCACACAGAACATGACTCCTTATGAGTTTCATGAAGTATAACCTCAGTAACTCGTGAAATAAATGCAGATATTACCTTCTTGGTTGTGGTTTCTGTGTGATAAGTAATAGCAAAAACATGCAGAGAAACATTGGTTGCTCCTCAACTTCTTTCTTTCAACAAAACTTGACCCTGACCCTGAGTACCTTCATAAAGCAAATACAAGACTTAGATATAGCTGTAGCAATATTCTAGATTCTTGGAATGGGATAGAAATATATGACCCCCAAATTTGGGACAGAACCTCCTTTCTCATTAAATTCAGAACGTATGTTCTACACAATAGACAACCTTTATCAAATAACATAAAAAACTGTAACCCAATATTCAAACAAAATTCAAAAGCTACACTGGCAATAGGTTCTAGGAGAATAGTAGGAATAAAATTGAGTCACAATATACAAAATTGTTTATTTCATAATCTATATGCAACGTAAAAAAAGAATGTTGAAATAAATCAAATACAAATAGTAATTGGGATTCTTAACCAAAAGAAGTTAGGAGATGAAGTTAGGAGATGGTACTGTTCAATTCTTACCAAAAGATTGCTCTTGGGGATTGTTTGCAGAGAGGAGAGAGTCTTTCTGTAATGAAATCAATAGTATCTCCAACATTTTATTGAAGTCTTTTAAAACCAAAGTTTCTCCCCATCAAATTATAGTCTTCCCGTTTTCCATTTGACAAATAGGTCATGGTCCCAAACCCACCTGATCCCTAACACCAGAGGGAACTTGGTAGCTGTACTAACTACAAAAGTTCTTGATTCCCAATGATTTCCCATGCCCAGTGGGACTGGTTCAGCCTAGTAGCGGGTGGGTTCCCCTTTCATGTGGGACCCATCCATTGTTTGAACACAATGGGGTGTTCCAATTCACTTACAGTCAGTCCCAATCCTGTGACTAGGGCCCAGGCTATTAAATCTCGAGTGCATCCTGAGTCAATTAAAGCTTGCACTCACATATGAGTCCCCCTCTTGTGAGTAACTAAAGTTACTGGTAGGTAAAGTAGGGCCCCTTTTTGTCTCACCTTCTCTGGTGCTGTTGCTTTCGAGACCTGCCGCTGGGGCCTTTTCATGGCAGGTCATTGTCATTTCCTGTCGGTTGGGCGGGCTGGTCCTCCTCTCCCTCTGAGGGGTCCTTGCCTGCCCTACCCGGGACTTCCACAGCTTCCAGGTTGGTCTCTGTTCGGTTCCATTTCTGGAGTGCCTTTTTAGGTGCTGCTTTTGCCAGCAGCACAACTTCCCTCACGGGGCAACTTCTCTCCACAAGTTCTCTCCTCCCTGGACATTTGGCTGCAAAGTGCCCCACTCCTCCGCACTGTATGCATAGGCCCTGTCTCCAATGCAGGGCTCTCTCCATCTCTGAGGGGTGAGGTTTGGGCCATTTTCGGTCTTTTGCTCCTGTTTCCAAGTGTGGCTTCTTGGCTCCCTCCTGTTGTTGCATCTTTAGGAGCGTCACCACTTGGTCTCGGTTTTTGACCTCACACGCCAGCTGGATCCATCCCAGCAGGGTTCTGGGGTAGTCTTGCACTAGGGCTTTTGCTACTAAGTCTGCATTTAGCCCAGTTTGGAAGAATTCAGTTTTAATCTCTTCAGTCCAATCGCATACTTTGGCTGCATATTGTCTGAATTCGGTGGCATATTCTCGTACAGATCTATGTCCTTGCCACATCGTTTTCAGCTTGGTTCTTGCCCATTCCTCCTCGAAAGGATCCTCAAATTGGGCTCTTAGCACTCGTAGAACCACCTCAAGGGTCCATAGTTCCAGTGCTTCCACTTCATATAGGGTCACATACCATTTGGCTGCGGGTTCACCCAGTCGTGATCCCAGGTGGCTCACCCTGCTATGTTCATTAGGAAAAGTGTGACCCCATTCCTGGAAAAATTCTACTGCTTGCACAATGAAGAATCCCAATTCTTCTGGGTTCCCATTGAACTGTGCATCTAGCTTATGCCACACTTGATGTGGGCCCATTGCTGGGGGCCCTCCCCCTGAAGCGGCTTGCAGTCCGAGAATCGGGGCCACAGGGGGAGGCTGTGGTAAATGTCCTCTCCACCTTCCTGGGGGTGGTGGCAGTATGGCAGGGCCTCTGTAGGGTGGAAGGGCCACCTGTGGCAGAAACAATAGTGGCTGCCCTCTTGGTACTCCAGAGGGTGGTTGCATGGCAGGGGCTTCCTGACGTGTTAGACCCCATTGTGCTCCATCCCCTGCCAGAGCCATCAGTATCCCTGCTAGTGGTACTTGGAGTGGGGAAACAGGGGGAAGTTGTAGTGGTCGCCCCCCACCCTTGGAGGAAGTGGTGGCAGGGCCGCCACCGCTCCTTGAAGTGGTGGCATGAATGGGGTCCCCTGAAGAGGTGGACCCATCAGTACTCCATTTTGTGGAGAACTAACTTGTAATCTAACTGGTCCTCCCTGGATTGGCCTCGCAGAGGAGGGTCACATCAGGTTCCCCCCCCTTTATCCTGGCCGTGGCAGGGCGGGTGCAGTGGACCCCAACAGTGGGGATCCTGTCAATAGCTGCTGTCGGGGTGGCAGCACCGTCCTGCCCCCTTGGGGTTGCGAAACAACCTGCTGTGAATTAGCAGGATTTAATTGTAATCCAGTCGCCAATCCGTGTAGTGGCGACATCCTGTTTTGGGGTTGTGAAGTAGTCTGCTGCAAAGTAACAAAAGTTAACTGTAATCCCGTCACCAATCCATGCAGTGGCAACATCTCGGAGCTGTTCTGGGGAGTCAACCCCCTCGCCATCTCATTCCCTGGTGAGGTAGCTGGTCCCCCCTGGGCGAGGAACAGGGGCAGGTGATCGCTTTGGTGGGAGTCATTGCTGCTCTGACATTAGTCCACTTGCGTCACGTATCCCATCCTGAGCAGGTCCTGTCATATCCTGTTGGGGAGGGTTCTGTGCGGCTGCTCTCATCCAGCCATGAGTGAGTCCCATTAGGGCTAGCAGGTCACACCTCATTACCTGCAGCTTCTCGTGGAGATCAGTTAGGGAATCCTCCCTCACTCTGCTGGGTTCTGTATCATCCCCATTCTCTGGGGACCCCTAATCAAGGAACAAACTCCCTCGACAAAGGCTTCTCCATCGCCTGCATTTGCATCTCCCTTCTGTGGGGTCCTCCACCCCCATTAAGCATATTTCAGGGGGGATATCGGTTCCCCAGGGTAGGTAGATTTCTCTCCTCAGTGAGGAGCTGAAGTACTGTTCTAGACTGGAGCTCCACCACAGTTCCAGTCTGTTCTCCATCGATGCTGTAGCATTGAGCCCACGCCATTCAGCGGGGTCCTGGTGTGTGCTGTCCTCTAGGTTCTCACAAGCTCCCGCCATGGCATGGGGAGTCTCAGATGAGTAACACCCCTCCTGGGGATTGCTCCAACCTCCTCATATGTTGGAGCAGCACCTGCTGCCCCGAGCCCACGCATTCCTGTGGGGTTTTTATCCATAGTTATATCCATCAGGTACTCCAGCCTAGGTCACTTGAAAGACCCCCAGCCATTCCATCCCCTGGGCTTGGCTCCAGCTAGGGTTCTAGAATGTTTTGAGGCTCCTCTGGCTCTGTCATCCCTGGGCCCAACTCGTACGGCATGGTACTGGTAGTCGAATGTCAGAGGTCTTGGATTCAGAGGAATAAAGGGAACTTCTGCCAAAATGTCAGTCCCTGGAAGTTAAGTCCCTCAAGCTCTCCTCAGTTAACACACATGTGTTCCAGTTGAAGCAACTTTATTGAGATCCATACAGTTCAGGATGTTCAGACAAAGGTGACAATTGGCAGAAGTGACAATTGAAACAAAGGCATTACTAATGATAGGGAAACTTCCCACCCTTCGGGTCCGTTGACATTCTGGCACAAAAACCCAAAGAAGTTACATGGGAACTGATTAGTTTAGAGTAGACTAGAGAGAGTACTAAGTGAAATTATCCCAGTCTCTGGGAAAAGGTACATTGCAGCTCGCCTCCAAGGACAGTTGTTAGAAAAGTGAAAGTAAATATTTTCAACAGATAATGGAGAGGCCCCACTGGCTCTCCTGCATTTCATGTTAGTAGTTAAGACACTCTCAGATGACATATACAGTATACAGCATACAGAATATAACTTTTATGATCAGCACAAAATGCATAACACATGAATGGCAGGTATGCTGGCATACATGACAGATAAGATAAATAGCAGAAACCATAAGACAACTTTAGATAAAGGTTCATATTTTAAACCACAATTTTAACCACAGCTAGCCTAACTATAATCCTATACTAGAGGCCTAAAGAAAACATTTTGGTTGATGAACTCCAGTGCATACAACTTTTTCCTCCACAAGCCATAGAAAACTCTCTCCTGTCTGTTTGTATCTCTGTCCCTTACCTCCTTCCTGTAGCATAAGTTGTTTGCAATGAGACTTTACAACCTTTAGCACAATATAGCATAAGGATAAGAGATGTTTATTCTTTGTGGTAGACCATCTCTGATGAACTTCTTGTGGTCTTCCATTGGCATTGGTCATTTTTTATAAACCTAAATATACCTAAAATACTTAGTGCAAAGCATACCCAAACTAAGATTAAAGCTGATCATGGCTAGCAAGTGTAAATAGTGGTATTTTAAGTAAAGAGATTATATTTTATATTTTAAGCAAAGTTTTTATTTTTAAAAGTAACTTATTTGCCCTGAACGTTCTGGAAATGGAATGGATAAAAATTTAATGGACTAATTTATAACTGTGGTATTTTAATGGGACTTTAACAGGAAAAGAACAAGTTTTTGGAAGAAAGGACAACTTCAGAAAACTTTCATATTGGAGTCTTAAGTTGACTTTGATTCTCTGTTGTGCTGTTTATGTGAACCTCAGATCATTATTAACCTAGAAGAGAAGTATTTATTGATGTGAACAAATAAGTATTGTAGCAACTGCAGAATTAAAGCAACGAAAACAAGCAAGTATTCATTTATTTACATTATTTATAGTCTGCCTTTCTCACTGAGACTCAAGGTGGATTACATGGTGTACGATCAACAGCTGGGACAATCAGTAAAGCACTTGAGTATGCAATATATATAGCCCCATAAAATTAGCTGAGGTTGGCAAACTCTGCAGTTCAGATGGACCCTGATGATTCCTTAAGTGCTATGCAGTAAGTCTGGAGAAGACTATAGCCCATCATTTCCCCACTACTACCCAAACTGCTACAGTCACAAACTCTGCCAGTTGGAATCCTACTACTGCCATGAACTGAGCTGGTGGCCTTAGGTAGGCCACTCTTCCCAGCCCGAGCTCCCCAGCTATACTGTGGAGATAATAATAACACTGACTTTGCTCACTGCTCTGACTGGAGCACTAACCTCTCTAGAAGAATGGTATATAAGCATCCTGTTGTTGTTGTTATTATTAATAAACCATAAGCATCTTTTCAAAGAATAAAGCAAAAAGTATTGTAGTTGTACTGCTGGCTCCCCATAATTTTATTCCAGCTTGCCAATATCAAGGTGCAGGATATTCAAAGCTCTTTGCCTTCAAAAACTTCTGTATGTTTGCTCATAAGGCAAAAAGTATCTTGATGAACAATATGGTTCTAATATCTGCACCAATGAAATCAAAGAGGGATTTTCCTTTCCTTTTCTTCTCCTTCTTTTTATTTTTATAAAGGAGTTAACTTAATTTCAAGAGCATGTGTGTTTTTCATTAGCAACGCAGCCTTTTGAAATCCTTCCGAAGAATGCCCAGCAGAAACATAAACTGATATAAAAGAGTTTGTCTGGAGTCACCCCCTGCACTATGCTACCTTGTTTCAGCTTAGTTTCTTGGAGGGGAGAGGGATGAAAGGAAGAGACAAGCCTCTTTACTTCCCTGCAGTCCTCACGCCTTCAGAATAGGAGAAGCTCAAGCATGATTAGGTCTTTGTACCGCAAAGTATATTTTCCTGGCATGTTGATGATGAGTGTTCCTGATGGATGGCATGGTAGGGAATGGGGTTAGGAAGCTTGGAGTTACTCAGCGTTAAGACAGTTTCAGGTGAGTAGTTAACCATGTTGATGAGCAAGGTTCAAGTCCAGTAGCACCTTAAAGACCAAAGAGCTTCCAGAATATAAGCTTTTGATCTTGACTCTTTAAAGCTTATACCCTGGAAACTCTTTGTTGGTCTTTAAAATGCTACTGGATTCAAACCTTGCTCATCAGCTGTAACAGAAATGACATAGGTCGATTCCACACTACCTTACCTCCCGCTTGTTTTCCGATATCATTGCATCATGTCTGAGGTCGCAACAATCACGCGCGTGTTCACATCACCTTCCGACTTCCGTTTTTTTTGCGCAACACCTTGATCACATCCCCTCAATAAAACCCGCAATGAACGGGTGGGGGCGTGGTTCTGCTCTGAAAAGTCGGGGTTTTTTTTAAAAAAAATTTTTTTGTTAGGCGGTCGGTATACCGACACGATACTATCATGTCCTGTCGAAACCACACCCCAGTACTTGGCGCTGATTGGCTCTTTCTCCTCCCGCCATCGATAGTCTGCAGTGATTGGTCCCCTGTTTGGGCGGGCAATTTTGAAATGTCACGAAGCGGTCCGTTCTAATTCCGGGTAGGTGCATGGAGGTTGACTGAGTCAAGGTGTCGGCATACCGATGAATTGCCCTTCTTTTTTTTCCCCCCTTTGAGTGCATGGGCGGGGCCGCGGAGATGAGAGGTGCGTACTGATTGGGTGATGCTTTGGGGGGTGGAAGATTTAATAAGCTCATAGCGCGATGAAATCGCGGTGGTCTGCTGCGACGCCGTAGCGATACCATAACGATTTTTTTTAAAAAACGTGTGAACAGAGGAATGAGTAGCGCGGCGGCAGCGAAAAACTAGCGCTAAAACAAGGTAGTGTGGAATCGACCATACTTGAGTTTGCTAAAGAATAGGTGCTCTGAGAAGAGCCAGACATTCCCTCCCTTCAATGAGTCATCAGTTTTAACAACTGTACTTATATGCTGCTCTTCTAGACAGATTCTCGCTCAGAATGGTGGACAAAGTCAGTGTTATTATTATCCCCACAATACAGCTGGGGAGCTGGGGCTGAGAGGAGTGGCTTACCCATGGCTTATGACAGTGGTGGGATGCGAACCACCAGAGTGCTGATTAGCAGCACAATCACTTAACCACTATGCTACAGCAGCTCACATTCTATATTTTGATTAGCTATTCTGCCGTTCTCATGAAAACGATGCTCAAAACCTTAACCTGCTAGCAATACCCATTTTATTCTGAAGCTGAGCACCCTTATAGTAGTACAATAGTATAGTAGAATTAAAACAGTGTGGACTGATTGGATCCCATCTAAACTCTCAAGTAGGTCGCTGTGTTGGTCTGAAGAAGAATAGCAGGATTTGAGTCCAGTGGCACTTTAGAGACCAATAAGATTTTCAAGATAACATCTGAGGAAGGGAGCTTTGACTCTTACAGCCTGAAAATCTTGTTGGTTTCTAACATGCCACTGGACTCAGATCCTGCTGATCTAAATTCTGTGCAGAGAAGGGCAACACTCCCCTTTCCCCTTCCAAATCAGTCCCAAATAACCCTCATGTTGCTTGAGGGAGGAGTTGGAGGGTTGCTGCAGGATTTCCCCCTCACTTACATGTGAGTATACTTTAAACAGGATCTATACTAATCTTTTGAGTATATTTGCATTTGTGCAGTTGACAGTCTTCATCATCACATAGGCAGCTGATCTATATGTAGTGCTGGTATATGTTCAGCACTTCCTGGTTTGCTGGGATCAATTAGAATTGTTTTCTCAGCATTCTAATTCAATTCAAGAGAATACAAAAAGTAAATTCCCATCAACTTCTGCATAAAATCATGTTGGGAAAGTAAGAGAAGAGTTATTCACATGCAAGATAGGTCCTAGTTGGAACTTAGCCTTTGTTTAAGCAACCACCCTTCATGTTACTTAATAACCCTTCAAAAAGAGTTAATGGTTTGGGGAAAGACAAACTGGGAGAGAGGGATGGGGGATTGATGCTGAATGCAATCTCCCTCCCTCCCTCCCTCCTTCTCTGTGTTTCTGGCATATGTGTATGTGTACCTTTAGACATTCACAAATGCCCATCAACATTTTCTTGTGTTTTGACAAGTATGCTCGCAAAAATCACTGTTGATTAGAAATCTTTTGTAGGAATGGGAGAATTTCCCCAGGCTTTATTTTGCCAGTGTTTCTCTGATTATCTGCATGAAGAATCCTATTCTTTAAACTTTCTACTCTTTTCTTTAGAACTCCATTTGGGGTGTTTGTTTGCTTGAAAACTATGTATTTGAATACCTATTTTACTTCAGTATTTGATATCACATTTCATAAATATTTGCCTGAACAGTGTAGTCATACTCTGTTCCTTTAGCTTGCATGAGTGCATCGGCAGGGCTTGTGTGTAGTGTAGAGAAAGAAAGCACAAAACACTGGCCTCTGAAATCGGCTACTGCTCTCCAACTTGCACCATCTATGGGCTTCTGTACATGCTGGCATCATAACAAGAGAATCAAAGCCCATTTTATAAATAAATATGTATCTAGATAAATAATAAAATCATTTTGGACATAGCAAGATGAGAGGAGCAAAAAAGTGCAGTTGGTCGTGGTGAGTGGATCAATCAAATGCAACAAATCTGGTGGAGAAATTCTGCAACAGAGAATACAATGAATGTCCATAAGTTTTGGGTGGTGGTGGTATGGGGGACCAGAAGGTATAAATATATGACCTGGTATGATGTGTGTGATCCACTCAAACTGTGTACACACCCTCTCTCCAGCTATGTCATAAAAAACAAACATTTCACATTCAGCTGCATCTGAAGAAGTGAGCTGTGGCTCACAAAAGCTCACACGCTACCACAAATTGTGTTAGTCTTATAGGTACTTCTGGACTCTTGCTTTTTTCTACTGCTACAGACAGACTAACATGGCTACCCATCTTGATCTACTTCAAATTCAGTTGCAAACAGGTGTAAAATGTAATTAATAGACAAACTTTCAAATGATGGTGCTAATAACCAAATAACTCTAATATTGATGATAATGAACTGAGTGGGCTTTTGTCCTTCCACTTACTGTTTGCAAGGAACAATGACGCTGTGGCATATTATTTGTTTTGTAATGCCACCACACTATACAGGAGGTAAATACATTGGTTGGACTGATAAACAGATGTGAATGGATGATAAGAAGCTCTGTGGGAATTCAAGGCTTCCAAAAAAACCAGTATAAGTGGTGTATCTCCACCAGGCAACTTCCCTCATCTCTTAGCCCTGAGGGTCACTTCTGCAAACCAGAGCAGGCTCCATTCACGAAAGTTAGTATCTGTTGTTCATTGGGGATAGCCCAATAAAACAGTAAATTACTTTCTGCAGTATCAATATCAAGTCATCAGAAAAATCTGAGTTTAGCTCCACTTCCTTTGGTAGTCACATGTAGCCAATTAATGACCCCATTAATTCAATATGGGAATATTGCCATGGTTTGAAAAGTTGAGGGCATGCCAGTGGGTTTGATTATTATTGAACTTCCTCTTACATAATTGATAATTACACAGAATGGAAGTGTCCCTTCCTAGTCATGAATTAAAAAGAAAAAGAAAGAATAAACAAACTATTTTTGTAGCCTGCTTAGATTCTATGGACATCCCAAAGATCCTTAAAGGGGAATAGAAGAACAAGAAAAGAACAGAATCACTTTCATGAGGGGCTGACCTTTTAGACCCTCTGATCCTCCACTAACCTTGCTAGTGTCAAACCAGCTGTGGAACTAAAAACTACTTTTACGTCATGGCTGTAAGTTCCTAATTAGTTAATTTCCCAAACAATGTGAGCCCCAAGTGGATTAGTTTCACCTTTCGCCCTGGGCCAGCTCACCTAATTTAGTGGTTCAAGGTTCAATCTTATGTCAGGGCAAAGAAACTTGTAGAAGACATTTATTTTTGACTTCATTGTATCCTTATGAATTGATCACGTGAGGTATTTCATGATACATTTTCTATGTTAACTTTAGTCTAGCATGCTACTTGGAATAAACCCATTGTCCAATGACTTATATTGCTGAGGACTTACAGATAGCCATAAATGCCGTCACCCAGCCAAATTAATTTGCTATTAAAACTTAAGCAGAGAAGCCAGCATGCAGCTCTAAAAGGCTAGCAGATGTAGATCTAGCACAGAAACCTTTTTCTTACCTCTGCACTGCTGAAGAAAGAAATCATGCCGATATAGAGGGATTATATAAGCATACTTAACGCGACCAGATTCTGCAGCTCCTTAAACTGTGACTGTGATACCTACAGTGAAGGTCTGTTGACTGTTTTAGATGCTCATTCTGCATTTCTTCTTATGAAATATCAAATATAGAAAATCACTATTTGCTCTAATCTGATTATTTGTACTTCACATTATAGGAAAGCAGTGTTTTATTTTTATCACATTACTATTTTATATTCTTTTAAATATTTATATTGGACTGTTTTTGTTATTTTAAATTATCTTAAAGTGTAAATTATATTGTAATGTTTTATGCTGAGTGTAATCTGCCCTGAGCCTGCCTGTGTGGGGAGGGTGGAATAAAAATCAAAAACAAATACAATAAATAAATACTATTTTGATTTATCTTACCCTACATCTGTCAACTAAAACTGGGGTTGCAATTGATTCAGGTTAAACTTTGCTTGTTTTTATTATTTTCTAATTTTAAATAATTCCAAATCAGTGGTGCTAATTAAAAAAATTGTGAACTATCAAAGCTTTCTTGATGGAGACAGGAGTGATTTTTTCCAGGACTTAAGTATTTACATTATACTTGGACTGTCTCATGATTGGACAATAGGCATTTGTTGAGAATATTTCTACTGATACATGTAGTCCTCCGTGGTGGTCGTCCTTCATTTTCATAACAATAACCAAGACAAGACAAAATTTTAGAACGGGTTTGTTTATTTATTGAAGTACTTATACAGCTTATCTTCACTAAGGATTCAAAGAGGCTTACAAATGCAAAATCATAATTTAAATTTTAAAACGTGGCTATTCATCAGTAGAGATGGGCACAAACAGCAATACGAACTAAAAAAAGCCACGAACAGCCCAATCAGCTGTTCGCGAACAAGCTGTTCGTGATGCTCCAGTCTTAAAGAACAGGTGGTCATTGCAAGCCTCGTTCATTGCTGTTCATTGCTATTCCTCAAGCCAGACAATCTGGCACCTGCAATCAATTCCCTTGGCAACTGGAGGCAGGGACTGCCTGAACTCTGTCTGAACAGGGAAATAACTCTCACTGTGTCACACTGAGAGATCTCTGTCTTTTGGTGCTACACCTCTGAAGATGCCAGCCACAGCTGCTGGCGAAATGTCAGGAACTACAATGCCAAGACCACGGCAATACAGCCCGGAAAACCCACAACCACCATCGTTCTCCGGCCATGAAAGCCTTCGACAATACAGGTTCTCCTTTATTTGTTAACAGCTGCTACTGCTGGGACATTGACTTGTGCGCAGGGACCTGTAAGAGAGGAAAGAGGAACTCAGTGCAGATCTCATTCAGCTGCCTGGCAAAGAGGTTTCCAAGATTTCCATCCCTGCAGCTACTTTACTGGATCTCTAGCAAAGTTCCTCTAGTCCAATCAGCTGTATTCATCAAAAACTAGCTGTTGTGTGCTGTGTGTCACTGTGTGCTGTTTACCAGGCAGGAGGCAAGCCCCAGAAACATCAAGGTTCCCAACAGCAGTATCACAGTCCAAAGTCAAAGTCTAAGGTGAGGCAAAATCCATGATCAGGCAACATATTCCAGAGAAAAAGTACAAGGCTGTCCAAGGATCAGGCAACAAGGCTCCAAGAATCCACAACAAGCTGACCAGACAACCTGGTAAGCGACCCAATAAGATTACAAAGAAGTTAATCACACACTACCTCCACCCTCACTGTAGCCTTATATAGTGCATTTCCCCTACAAGTGATGTTGGGTCTCATGTTAGACTCCTTTCTACAAGCTGAGTAAGCATCTCTACTCAAGAGGAGTAGTAGGACCTAGATCCTGACCTGACTTATTGGTCTCTCCTGGCACCTGGTCCAGTCCTCTGACCCAGCCCTTTGCTTTCTCTGCTACTGGGGTTCTTCTGTGGCAGGTCCATGCTTGAGGCCTCAAGGTCTGAGGGCCTTGCTGGCTCTGGGTGGTACCAGTGCTGGCTCAGGATCCCTTTGGGAGGGCTGTGAGGACTCTGCCTCAAAGAGGGGTCTGCCAAGGCAGGACTTGGGAGCAGGTTGTCCTCTTTCTCTGATGAGGACTTGTCTTCCCACACAACACTAGGGTGGTCCATGACATACTAGGAAGTAGGGTCTGTAAGATTTCAACCTTCTCCCCAGTTGTTTGCCCCCAACAGATGTTAACCCCAAGTACAGTGCTGCTAAATGTGTATTTCCACTTTTATCTATAACAGTCATTGGAAGACTTGCAGTGCAATCCTAAACAGAGTTAAATCCTTCTAAGCCCATTGGTTTTAACAGTTCCATTTCTAGAAATTGTAGACATTGATAAAGTTCAGTCCAAGCCACAATTACACCATTCTAAACCAATTGACTCCAATGGACTCAGAAGAACGCAACTCTGTTTAGGATTGCAGTGTTGATCCACTCAGAACATCTTGGCTTTCACTTATATCAATTTAAAAACTCCTCTATAGCCTTTTTATTTTAAATACAAGTAGTTGATAACCTTACAACTCTTATGCTATCTCTCTGGAACATGTTCCCTTCATCCACAAATGTTTCCCAGGCCTCAATAAAACCTTCCTTCCTTCCTTTCCAGTATTTTTATCCATCCTCTCCAAAATCTTGCTCAAGGCAGCTAAATCTAAAACCTTTGCTTTAATGCCATTATCTAACTAAAGTTTACAGTTTTTCCTGATGAACTAAACTGAATGTGGAATAAGTACCATTTCGCAAAATGCAGCCACAGAAACCCTGGACTTCAATCAAACTTACCTAGCAACCTGATAGAAAACGTGGAATTGTTACAAAACTCTGCATATCCTCTTACCAATAACACGTAATAAAACTCATCTTTCCATGGTCAGCTTTCTTGCACCTGCTCCATATTGTTGGCCTTGGTGGGGGGAGGAAGTCAAGGAAATTTACCATGGGATCATATTGCATTGCAAGGTGAGTTTCACCAGATATTATAAAGAGACTAGGATTATTAGTCCAATGTTTTCTGTAACATCTCAGTCTATCCTGACATGGACATAGCTACATATTTTGATCAGTTTAATCTTGTCCATATTGGCCTGAAAGTCTGGAAACTGGAAGCATGATACAGAACTAACAATGTGGCCCTACAGTGATTGCACTGAGTAAGAAGGAGACAAGCATATCAACACATTTTATATAGAACTGAGGTGGAAAAATATTATTGTTGCCATACTTCACATTTCCTCACTGTAGCTGCCAACACGGCGATGTAGGCATGGTGCAAGAGTCTCATATCATTAAGCTTCAAGTGTGGCTTGGCCTTGCCAGCATTCCCACATCACCTTATCATAGACATTTTATTTTCTCTTGCGCCTTAACAGTACTAGCTCAGCCAATTCTCAGAAAGGAGGTTTTAGATGACATCTTTTCATCCCCCCACCCCCTCCCTGAGCAGGAAGATAATTTTCTTTGGATTGTCCACATAGGACTCATTCTTCCTTGGTATTTGCTTGCCATGCAAACTCTCCTTGCTAGGGACAAGACATGCTTTGTTATATTCATTAGGAGGCTTTAATTGGATGAAAAAAATGTATTCAGGCTCTTCTTTAAGAAGTTTTTAATTTAATTGGTGAAATGTCAAGAAAAAAATCAATGAAAGTCTGTTTCCTCTGAGCTTTGTTATGCACCCCGTTAAACAGCTTTTAAGTTCTGTTTATTGGTTTGCTTTCTCCTTTCTTTGTTTCTGATGTATTTCAAAATGCATTAAGTCAAGAAAACTAAGTTACAAGGCAACATTACAAAAAAAATTCATTTGGCTTCCCTGGCAAAGGAAAAGTACCAGAAGACCACTAATAAGACATTCACAGCGACAGACTTCGCGGTAGTATGGGGTGGAGGTATGGGGTGATCAGCACCCTTGACGTTTACTGATTGTGATTTTTCTGAGGTATGAAATGTTCTTAAATTGCTTCATAACTCCTGCAGTGTTAAGAGGGAGACTTGATGAGCCAACCTGGAAGAAGAAAACCACAAGCAACTTGTTAACGTTATTCGCCCTACAGTGAGGGAGAAAGAATGTCTTTTCCAGTTCATAAACACAATCTGGTTCACTGAGAAATGCTTTTACCCGGATGCGGCAGTTTTTATAGGCATGTGAATATGAAACAGAACACGCAAAGGAAAGTATTACAGTTTAGAGCCTGATAAAATATGATGCCACCATGTTTTGACCTCCCTCAACCTCTGTGCAGTAGGCTCAGAATTGAAGCAGGCCTAGCACAACATGAAATTAATGCTAATATCAAGGAATAACTTTGGAAGTACTGTACAAAGGGGACAAGAATTTTAGAAGTGTGCATGTGAGTTGGTACTACTCCTTGGTACTAGTCCAAGATTAAATTCTGTTTTCAGGTGTTTTCCACACAAGGACAGGCTATGCAGTATTGGCAGCTGCAGGGGCAACAGGGATTCCATGTGGCAGGTCTCCTCATGGTTTCCTTGTCTCAGTCTCCTGGCAGAGGCTATCCCTCAGTGCAACCAGAAAGGCCAGTCAAAAGGTCTGCAGTGCTCCAGGTCAGCTTCTAGTCAGGAATGTGCCTATTACTACCTGGGATCCCCCCCAACGGCTAGATGCATGCAGAGCTTCTATGCCCAGAGCCAAATCTCTGTGCTTGAAACTGCTGCCCCCAAGCCAGGTGAGCACAGACTTAGGCAGGAGAGAAGGTGCCACTGCACTGTGAGCTGGGTGAGTGAGAAGCCTGGTGGCAGAGATGGGGACTGGCTGCTCTTCTTTCCTCCCTCCTTCACAGGGGCGGGGAAGGTATGCCAAGTGAGCAGATCTCTGGTGGCAGTGCTGGAGTTGGAGTGCTACTTGGGTGCTGCTTACCACCCCTGACACCCCCTGACTCTATTGCATCCTCAGCAATTATCTAAGGTCACCTTGTAGGTGGGCTGTCCCTGGCCTCCAAGGCTTTTTCAGTTTTAATCAGCATTTTTAAAATCACTGTAATAGAATAACCATCTGTGTATTAGATTCACTGACTTCCAAGCATTCATTAAAAAAACCCAAGTCTCTAGCCCCTTTCATTGCAGTGATATAAGGGGAAAGGTATATATCTTGCAACAAAAGGATCTAGAGACTTACTTTAAAAAAAAGAAAGCTGGCAATTCAGAGAACCAGACACACAGATTATAATTGTATACATTCAACTGCTATTTTTTTTTAAAGCCAGCCAATGTTGGGGTGTGTCAGTGAGTGACAGAGGTAAGGGAAATGGCTGTTGTGTGGGCAGGATTGGGAAAATCTAGAATTTCCCACCTGCTTGTAACCACCCAGACTTTGCTGTGAATTTCCCCAGAACTTCACACCAAAGAGCAGAGAAGAACTGGGGAAAACTTGGGAGGTGAATGCACAATGATGCTGTGGGGAAGTTGAGAAAAATCTGCTTCCCAATAGCACTGAATCCAGAGCAAATAATCATGTGGCAAAGATCTTGGTATCTAGTTACACACTCCTTTCCCCCCATGTTTCTAATGTTGTTTACCGGAGAGACATTCAATTGATTTCACATTATGCTCAATTGTCATTCCATATGCTCAGTCAAATGCATAAATTCCACATACTGAGTTAGATTCAGGTCCAGTAGCACCTTAAAGACCAGTTAGATTCCAGGGTATAAGCTTTTGAGTGTCAAAACTCCCTTTGTCAAAGGGGCGTGAGTTTTGCTCTCCTACTACAGACCACCATGGTTGGCTACCTACCTGAAACATATTGGGTTGGATCCATTCCAGCAGTAGTTTTCTACAAGCAAAAGTGGGGTGTTTTTTGTCAGTGTCAACCACTGAAGATCCCCTCCCCCCATCGTGCTGTTCCCAAGGGTACATTATCCCCCAGGAACAGCATTTGCAGGGGATTCAGGGGCAGGGGTGAAGGAACATTCAATTTCACTGATAAAAGTGCCTTCTGTTAGTAGAAAACAACATTGAGATCCAGGTCATCATTTTCCTATGTAGTTGTGGAAATATCAGAAAAGCAGTCAGGAGTGGACAGTCAAATAACTCCAACAAAACAGTTCTGGGGAAGAAAATATTTATTATTGGGAGAGTTTAAGATATAGTTAAAAATATGGAATTCCAGAAAAAATGTTTATCTGCTTACCTAATTGTCCAAGATGATTTCACACTGCAGAAATATTTTTACTTTCTGTGTAGGCATCTAGATCGCTGCAGCTTTGTATCCTTGATATTAACAGTTTCAGTTGCCTATCAAGGGCAAAACTTGACGTGTTTATTGGCATGTCTTCCCATTCATGTGTAAAGCAAGGCAAGGTAGGAGCGGGGAGGGGTCTGTGTTTATCAAACATGGAGCGCACATGAGAGGGGAACTAAATTCCTCCCACTCTTTGCTACACTGCATTCTACTGCTTTAGGCATTTTTCTACCAGCTGACTAGAGGAATTTAATAAGAAAGATGGCACACAAATAATGTAAATAAAATAAGAAAATCTGAGAACAAAGTGATGTTTCTATAATACTGAAAAAATGCATAATAAACCAAATAATGGTAACAGTTAGAGATGCCAAAAGTTAAAAGGTGATTCTTTCCGCCCCCCAGTTCTTTTGAAATATAGTATTGCAAACACACTGGAAAGTTGTAAAAGAACTAACAGAAGAAGTAACTGGCAAAGACTTCCTGTAGATCCAATAACCCTCCTGTTAAAATATTTATTTTATTTTATTTATTCAATTTATATACCGCCCATCCCAGGGGCTCTGGGATGGGCGGTATATAGAAAGAATAGCTTTATTTATTTGAAAAAATTCTATTCTCTTTTCCACCCAACTCAGGGTCCCCAAGATGATGGATATTAACATATTTCAAACATTAAAAAGCATTTAGAAATATATATATACACACAAACATGGGGTGTGCATGTATACACACACACGAGAATTGTGGGGGGGACCCCAGCCCCCTGATCCCAGCTTTTCTGCCTCAATGACAGCAGCAGTATTTCCCTCCACTACCTGGCTATCCAGCTTCATGTCTGCTGCCTCAGCAGAGGCAAGGTGGGGGAGTATTTCCTACCACCCCTGTCCTCCTGACCACAGGTTTACTACTGCAGCAATGGCAGCAGCTTCCCCACTCCCGACTACATGCTTACCACATCAGTGGAGGAGGCAGTGGTGGCAGCATTTCCACCACACCCCAGACAGCCCAATCCTTGCAACTTTCGCCCCAGCTTGCCACCATCCAACTGCTCGAGCAGTGGCCAACTTATGGGGATTCTTGGTTTTTCAAGGAAAAGAGACTAACAGAAGTGATTTGGCATTGCTTGCCTCTGCATAGCAATGGTGGTCTTCCTGGGTGGTCTTTCATCCAATTACTAACCAAGGCCAACCCTGCTTAGCTTCCAAGATCTGATGAGATAAGGCTAGCCTGGGCTATCCAGGTTAGGGTTCAATGAACATGAATGGTATATATTTATGGACAAGGGAATATATATGATGATAGGAACACCTCTCTTACTCCCTGCCAGTTATTCTAGATATATCCCCCATCTCTCTCTCAATATTTCCTGGCAGTTTGTGAAGCTTAGGGAGCAATGCAATGTTGTGTAAAATCCCCATTCATGTCAATGCCTCTTACTCAGAAGCTGTACTACTGAAATGAAGAGAAGTTCAACAGTGGTCACAGAATGAAAATATAAAAGGTAAAGAAAGAAGTACAGAAACACTTTTAATGAATTGTGCCAATCTTCAAGATAACTCTTTTGTGAATGGATTTAACACCTCAGCACAGCATTTGTGTCTCATAGAAAATCTCTTTGGTTCAGAATGTATTGGGTTCCACTTTTTTGTAGTGAAATCTTCTATTTGAGTAGTAGCAGTAGCTGCAGATTCTACCTTTAATGTGCTGTATAATAAAGAAATAACAATATTTGTGGTGATGATATTCATAAGCATCATTTGTAAGCATCACCTTGACTATTTTGCAAAATAGCTCCTTGGACAACTGGATTTAGTCCTTCCCTCTAGTCTAGTCTATTCTGAAGTTTCCCTGTCATCCTATTCTTGCTTGTATTTTCTCTGTACAAACAAGATTGTGTTTGTGTAACAATCTGGTTAACTTGGCAAACCAGCCCCCATCCTCAAAAGTAATTTAGAAAGGATTATGGTGAACCACTTGTAAACCATGTTCAATAATGAGAGGGCTTAGAACAGAGGCTGCAGGAGGGTCTAAGTGACTGCACTGTGGACACAGATCATTTCCTGATGGTTAACAGCTCCCTCCCCTTCCCAACAATCAAAGTACAGTGCTTGAACCTATAGATTTCAAACAGCAATGTGTGAAAACAGAAAGAGAGGCTGATATATACCAGGTGGCCAAGTTATATGTCCTATTATTGAATACTTTATTTGGCTAAACACGCACTAAGCATCTATGCGATCACCTGAATCTGCTCAGTGCCATATGTGCAGTTCCAATCCATCCCCACCTATGGGAAATCAAATACTACCCATAAACAGCACCACTTGCTGCATTTTCAAAAACTTACAAAATGTTCAGTGCCATCACCAGTTCTTTCATAGTTGCCATGGCTGTAACAGCAGTTTTGTAGCTTCTGGAAATTCTCTGAGAGCAGTAGAGCAGAAAATGTCCTATTATTAATATCATCTGGATAGCTGTGTTTGGAAAAGGTATCTAACTAGCATGGATAGGTTCCAAAGCATAGTAGGCAGGAGTACAATTAAATGTCAAGCAAAATCACTTTACGAGTGTTTGTCCTTAACAGAGTAGAGCAGCAATGTCTTTGTACAATTCTACCTGAAATACCCATATTATGAGATGTTTATGTTAAACAGCTCGCCATTCTATGTGGTGGGGTTTGGGGCTATCATAAGATAAGAGTGGTGAGCCAACCATACATGTTAGAAGTGGCCAGACCAAACCATGCAACCTCAGAATATGATTAAGATGTGAATAATTATTGTAATTATATTTATTTATTTATTTCAGATTTGTATTCCGCCCTCCCCGTGAGAGGGCTCAGGGAGGATAACAACATATTAAAAATACAATTAAAAAATTCATATACATTAAAAAAAACACATTTAAAACAGGATGGTGGACAGCCTTCACAGGAGGGTTAAGATTTATACACCCCTTTTTCCAGGCTGGCAGAGGCCCAGCCTCAGCCATATGCCTGGTGGAACAACTCTACCTTGCAGGCCCGGCGAAAAGATAGTAGGTCCTGCCGGGCCCTTATTTCAGCAGACAGAGCGTTCCACCAGGTGGGAGCCAGGACCGAGAAGGCCCTGGCTCTAGTTGAGGCTAAGCGGGCCTCCTTGGGGTCAGGGACCACCAATGGCTGTTTGTCCCCTGATCAGAGTGTCTTCTGGGGACTATATGGGGAGAGACGGTCCAGTAGATACGCTGGTCCCAGTCCGCACAGGGCCTTATAGGTCAATACCAGAACCTTGAATCTGATCCGGCCAACTCTGCCTCAACCAACCAGTCACGGCTTCAAAAGCATGTTCCAGGACATCTGAGGCTGAGTCGGGCCGGCTGTCCATCATCAGATACAGCTGGGTGTCATCTGCATATTGATGACACCCAAGTCCAAAACTTCGCACCAACTGGGCAAGGGGGCGCATATAGATGCTAACAATAATGGGGAGAGTATTGCTCCCTGTGGGACCCCACACATGAAAGGGTGGCGGAATGATTTCTCCCCAAGCACCACCCTCTGTCCCCGACCATGGAGAAAAGAGACAAGCCACTGCAAGGCAGTCCCTCGTATCCCCACATTGGCGAGGCATTGAGCCAGAAGATCGTAATCGACTGTATCGAATGCTGCTGACAGATCCAATAATATCAGCAGCTCAGAGCCACCTTGATCCAGATGTCTACCAAGATTGTCTGTGAGGGTGACCAGCAACATCTCCATCCCATGTCCTGGACAGAACCCATACTAGAAGGGGTCTAGGGCTGAGACATCCTTCAGGAAGCCCTGCAGTTGTTCCACCACCGCCTGCTCAATCACCTTTCCTAGAAATGGGAGGTTCGAAACCGGGCGGTAATTGACCAAGTCAGTGGGGTCCAGCGATGGTTTCTTCAAGAGAGATCTCACCATGGCTTCCTTTAATGACCCAGGAAAACCCCAGGAGCCTAAGGATAGATTAACAATGTCCTCCAGCAAGGACCACAGCCCCTTGGCACTGGCCTTTACCAGCCACAATGGGCATGGGTCCAAGGGACATGTGGTGTACCTAACTGATCACAGGGTCCTGTAAATCTCCTCCCTAAAGAGTGGGCTGAAATGATCAAATATTGGCCCCAAAGACGGCCAAGGAGTCTCTAGCTCATTCACTGAATCAACTGTGGCTGGCAAGTTGCGGCGGAGAGACAAGATTTTATCAGCAAAAAAGCTCCCCAAAGCCTCACAGCCAATATCTGAATTCTGAATTTGGCAGCCTCCCTCTGAGAGGGAGACCAATGACTGAACCACATTAAACAATTTTGCCGGGCATGAGCTAGCTGACACGATGGAGGCTGCATAAAACTATCTTCACAGCCTTCACCGCCACCTCATAGGCTTTCATAAACGTCCTATAAGATGATCTTGCCTCTTCATCCCAAGATCATCACCACACTCGCTCAAGCCGTCTTAGCTCCCGCTTCTTCCATCAGAGCTCTTCTGTGTACCAGGGAGCCTGTCTTGCACGAGGGCAAAGAGGGCAATGGGGGGCGATTTCATCGATGGCTTCGGAGAGCCAGCACTGCCAGTCCTCCACCAGCTCATCTAATGAACCGCCGTGGAGCATTGGATCCTGCAAAGTACTCTGGAACCCAATCGGGTCCATAAGTCTCCATGGGTGAGCATAAATCAGCTCACCGCCCTTGCGAGGGGGTGGTGGTATCCCCAGCTGAGCCTTCAGGACTGAGTGGTCTGACCATGGCACTGGTTTTACCACTTTCAGAATCACATTTAATCCCATCCCAAAGATCAAATCTAGCGTGTGGCCTGCTTGATGTGTAGGGGTTGACACAAATTGGAAGAGTCCCTGTGCTGCCATGGAAGACACCAGGTCTGCAGCCTGCACAGAGGAGGCATCATCGACATGGATGTTGAAGTCCCCCAGCACCATCAGTCTGGAGTACTTCAAGGCCCACCCCGCTACCACCTCTAGCAGGCATGACAGGGTGTCTGCTGATGCGCTAGGTGGTTGGTACACCAGACAGATAGCCAAACTATCACGGCCCAGTCTGAGGGCGAGGTCTCCTCGGGAGAAGAGGAACCTCATGTAGCCAGCCAGGACTCCCCAGGAGAAGAGGAGTTCTGTGTAACCAGCCCTAGCCCTGACTCAGCAGAAGCTGGCAATCAGGAGCAGCAGCTGCTGGCCGATCAGAGCTTACAGCCAGCAGCTGAGACACCAGCACCCTCTGGCCCCAATACCACAGGGGAAGCTCAGCCAGGGACATCCCAGGCTACAGGTGCAGCACAGCCAGGGGCCTCCACCCCCCCCAGGTTCACCCATGCCCAAAGAATGCCGCAGAAAACGCCAAAGACTGGAACTGCAGGAGAAACAGCGCAGTGCTCATCTCCTATGCTGACGCCAGCTTCTGGAGAGCGACGATGAGTAGCATCAGGATGGAGCCCCAGCAGCTGGCTGAAAACCATGCCTGGCTATAAAAGCCAGTCTGGAGAGATGGCCAGGCATGGAAGCAACATGTCGATTACCTGCAACCACTTCCTGGTACCTTGCAGCTTGCTCTTGCCTGCACCTTGACTTGATACCCTCGTGCTCTGACCTACGGACTGGACTTGGCTTGGCTTTTGGATCCTGGACACACCCCTGGTGTTTACCTTGTGCTCTGACTACGGACTGGACCTGGCTTGTGACTCTTGAACACTCCTTGACTTTGTGCTAGTGCTTGGACTACCAGCTTGAGTGGGTCCAGCCCATGCATACCAGGTCCACATCACTCACTGCAAAGAGATCTTGCAGCATTGTGGTCTTATTGTTTATGGACCTGGCATTGCATGACATCAGTGTTGAAGGAAGGTTCTTTTTCCTAGCTCCATCACCAGCATTTCTCAGGATGGGATGCAGGTTAGAAGGGCACCAAGCCATTCCATATCTCCATGTCCTTCTCCACTGAGACCAACACCCACCATCACACTTCCCACATCCCCAGAGGACAAGGGACATTGCTTAGGAAGATATATCTTCCTAAGCAACAGATGAATGTGCTCAATGTTGGGCTGCCCTTGTAGACTGTCCAAATGCTCCAATTGGTACAGAATACTGATGCCAAAGTGTTGACTGGAGTGTGTTGAGTGGAGTGACTGGGACCATATCGTTCCAGTCTTGTTCTATCTGCACTGGCACCCAATTAGCTTCTGGGCCTAATTTAAGGTGCTAGTATATAATTTTAAAGTACTAGACAGCTTGGAGCCAGCATACCTTAAGGACTGCCTTCTCCCATATGAACCTACCCATTCATTTTGATCATCTTCAGAAGCCTTGCATCAGGTTCCGCCCCCCTCCCCCAATCTGAGGCTAGATGGGTGGTAACCTGGGCAAGGGACTTTTCAATCATGGCACTGAAACTCTGGGACACCCTCCCCAAGGAGATTTGCCTCTCTCTCTCTCTGTCATTGTCTTCCATTAGCAGGTGAAAACTTCTTTTGTTTTATTTGTTGTACTCCCAGTAGACACTTATTGGCCGTCCTCCCTGGTTGTGAATCTGTGCATGTTTATATGTCAATATTTTTACAATATTTTTTTATGTATTTTAAATGTAATTTTAATGTTTTAATTATCTGTAATTAGCCACCTTGGGGAGCCTATTTTGAGTGTAAAAGTGGCATATAAATATTTTAAATAAATTGATTGATTGATTCATTGATTGAATGAATGAATGAATGAATGAATGAATGAGTTTTATGTCTGAAATGAAATGCCCATGCCCAGAATACCATATTTTGAGGATCATATCTGGATGAAGCAGTAGAAAAGAGTGAAGGTCAAAGCTCAGAGCTGAACCATAAACAACAGCCCAGCACTTTACTTAATGGTAACATTTGCTCTGCTGGTAATCAGTGTAACACATGCAGTAGATGAAGAGTAATAAATAGCTCCTGCAATCATTAGTGATAAGCTCATTCTGGTTGATTCCTATACCACTGAAATAAGTTTGCTCCCTTCCTATTTTGTAAATTTTTAAAAACTCAGCAGACTCAAGCTGTCTTGGAGAAAGATGGGATATCAATATTGCATGAAAACAAAGCTTTCCTTGAACAGGACTACCTCTGGTTGGAAGTGAGAAAGGAATCTGAATTTTCCTGCATCTCAAAAACTTCCTTCACATATAAATATGTTCAGGTTTTCTATCTAAATTGCTGTTTTTCTACAAACCAGGATGTTTTAGAATGATTGTTAATGGGACAGCACCATGTGATTCTCCACCTGCAAACTGAAGTGGCACAGTCTAGGAAAAGCATTACCTCTTGATTGTACTCAACATCTAAATTTACCATATTATTAAACTTTGGTTTAATAAAAGCCAAATCTCTTACTAGTGTGCATTTCCAATGGCTGCATGCCAAACCTATACATGTCATCATCTTCTTTCTTAGCTCACACAAATCTAATAAAAAGTAGCTGATAAAATAAGCAATGCTGGGCAACATATAGATTTCAATGTATTGCATGTCATTGGCATTTATACTAGCAACTCATTACTAAAAGCGTAGAGAGAGCAAAATACAGAGACTGATAAATCCCTGCATCAAAAAGAAGCTTGCTTGTGGTTTTGATCCATCTGTTCTATGTTGAGAGATGAGCAGTACAAATTTTACTCAATTGAACTTATTTCAATACCATTTTGACTGCTCAGTGCTATTTATCGTCATAAGACACTGCTAGCATTAAGTGCGGGATTTACACAGTGTTTACAAGAATACTCTTCAGTAGGTCTTATTTCTGATCAAGGCAATGAATACCATTGTCACCTCAGGAACTTAGGGCCAAGCTACACATGACGAATGACACTTGAACGGCAAGTGGATTGAGTGGAGGGCAAGTGAACAGGGAGAAATACACTTGCTGTTCAAGTGTCATTCGTCATGTGTAGCTTGGCCCTCAGTCTAGTGTCAGACTAGGATATGGGAGAGTCGGGTTCAGATCTGCACTCTGCTATAGAAGCTTGCTGAATGACCTTGGTCCAGTTACACGCTCCCAGCCTAACAGACCTAACAGATGAAATGGAGATGAGAATGATATAAGCCATTTTTGGTCTGCAATGCGGAGAGAGATGGAGTATAAATGAAAGAAACTAAATTTTGTCTTAACTCGTTGTCTATTTTGGGTGCATTAGAAATCTGCACTACTTTGTTTTTAAAGATTTATCTTCAGAAGTTCCCGAGGATGCAGTGTGTTTATGGAATTTACTCTACAAGATTTCCACAGCCTTTCAGGAAGATTTCACTATGGTGCAGTAGCACATAGGTCTCCACTTCTGAAAGACAGCCCCTTAAAACTCCTGCTCTGAGTGATGGGATCATACAGCAGAAATTGGAGAAGAGAAAATGGGTTGATCAGAATAAAAAATCTTTGTTTCAGCTCTAACTTGATTTTTCTTTAAAATGGATATCTTAATATCTTAGCCCATAACCTACCACACGTACACACACACACACACACACACACACACACAGTATTATTATGCATCAAAGGTCAACATCAATGTGGCTACTGAGCAATTTTGCTCCATTAAAATGTTACCAAAGGCAGATGTTCCAGGTCTGCAAAATTTATAGATTCATTCTTCAAAGAGTATATTAGCAAAGATTACTGTTCTCCTGTTGAGTGTGTGTATTTTGCTTTTCAAAAGCTTCAGTGCCCACCCGAGATTAAAGAAGTATGTTGCTAGAATACTGGGCCTCCAATGAAGATGCCTTTCAATGATGCAAAACCACTAATGAGAAAACATAGACAAAAAGACAGCCAGCTCCCAACTTCTCAACTTTGAAATACCATCCAGAGTCCTTGGTGGCAGTTACCTGATGAATTGACAGGCTTCTAGAGCCAGGGGCTGTGCTTTCCAGAGATCACCTACAGAACATTTATACCAGAGAGAATGGGAAGAAAGAGAAGGACGTTTGAGAGCAAACCACATTTTTTTAAAGCTAGGGAGACCTTCTCTTCCAAGTGTTCCAGTAATTAGCCTCACTTTCTTGGCTGGTGTTAATTTGTTCCAAGTATTTAGGCTTTAGATCTAACCATGGGAACCTTGCTTCCTGCAGAAGTCTTGCCAACTATTACCACACACATGCAGGCCAAAAAAAGCACAGCTAATGACAGTGTTTTCTTTGCAATGTGAAATGTATTTGTTATGTGTTCTGTATCTTCTAATGAAGGAAAGGAAGCAAGGAAAGCTCATGTGCATGTATGTGTGTGACCGAAGGTTGACAGCTCTGAGTGGGGAAATTCTTGGAGATAATGGAGGTAGAGCCTGGAGATGGCAGAGTTGGAGGAGGGGAGGCAGCACAGCAGGGATGTGTTACCATAGATTACAATTTCTGAAGCAGCCACTTTCTCCAGGGGAACTGAACTCTGTTTGGAGATCAGTCATAATTCTGGGTAAATTTCAGGGCTCACCTGGAGCTTGGGAACCCCTGGTGCAACCCTACACAGTTTGACCATGACTAAATTTAATTCTCTCTTTCACACTTTATTGAAGATATACCAGAATTTTAGGTGTTTGGTCTTCTTGACCATAAGGTAAAACATTTGAGGTCTTTGAGTTGTGCATGATAAGAGTTCAACTGCCCTGTTCTTTCAACAAAACAGGAAAAAATATGCATAATTTTATGTTTTTTTAATGCTACCTGTTGCTATTGTTTAGCATTCATTTATGACAGTTGTATCGTAAGCAAAACATTTTATGGATTAATAGTCCTTAGCTACAGGATTTGCAAAGACTGGTTTAATTCACACAGCTATCTGTCTCTGTGTCTGTCATTGTTTTCCAAGATTTTTTGTTTTAAACATTTTACATAAATACTTAGCCTTTGGGTTTGGGTTGATTTTGTTCGTATTTGGAACTTTAAAAAGATTTTGTGGGTTTTAGTTACCCCTGACCCAACTCTCATTCCCCTCAAACAGACGTCAGTTGCTGGAAACTAAATTTCCAAGTGCTCCAGTGGCCCAACTGGGATTGGAATCATGGTCCAGAAAAAGAAGGGATTTCAGTCTTCTTCCCAATGTCATTGCAGGGCAAATGATGTCCTTGGGGCAGTTTTGGGTTGGGAAAATGGTGAGTGTGGTGGATACTGAACTCTCTTTTTCCACTGCACTATGATCTCAATCTGATCCCCTACAGAACTTGGGAAACTAGATTCCAGCCACTGCTGTCTGTCCAAGGAGAATGAGAGTTGAGTCAGGAGAACCTAGATCCAATTCACATCTAGTTTGGCCCTAACTTTTTTTCTTCCTCCATATAGTTATTTTATTAATGTTTGTTGGGCTATTACTTCATAAATGTCAATTAAGTTTGATATTAATTATTTATTTTTCAGTTATGCAAGCTGCCATGAAAATCCTGTAGTGAGTCAAAGGCAGGATATTAAGCATTTCATCTAATTAAATAAACTGGCTTGGATCCTTGCTTCTGCAAACACACTGGCTGAATCCACACGTCCTGGCATAGCCAGTTGGAATGATAGTGTCTTCCTGGTGCAATTTCTGATGCCATCGTGCCATGAGAGCAGAATCGTGGCATGATAATGTCAGAAGTCATGCCAGGAAGACGCTATTGTTCCGATAGTTTAGCAGTATGCCAGGATGTGTGGATTCAGCCACTGTTGCACACATGGAATGGTACTTCCCACTTGTCTCCTTCTGTTGCAGTGTCAGCAACCACAAAATGCTGCCCTAGGAGTCAAGGGACCCCCAGAAACAAAACAGGGCGCAATGTGGAAGTCTACATTATGAGCAGGGAAGAAGCAAAAATGGCAGCTCCTGTCTTTAGTGGCAGAAATGTCCTTCCCCTGGCAAAAAACAAGCTTTGGATTTAACCTATTATTTCTGACTATTATTAATAATATCTAGCATTTGTATTATAGCTCTGAGTGTTCAAAGCAGTTATTTTTTTATCAACCCTGGAAAGTAAGTCAGTATTATTATTATGCCCATATTGAAGATAAGGAGAGAGATTATGGGTCATCTATCAAATGCTAATGTCAACTGTCTCTGAGTTGCAGGTTCTGCCAGATATTGGCTGCGATCCTAAGAATACTACTCTTGGAATAAACCTCAATGAATATGATGGAACATAGTAGATCTGCTTAGGAACACTCCCATAGGCTGCTATATTTCAGACATGGCCAGATGCTGACTGCGGGGACATGGATATTAGCTATTGTCATTGTGATGAATTTGCTGGAGTAATTTAATGGTGAAGGAAATAAGCTGTGATCTGGTTGGCTCCTGGTCCCAACTGCACTCTGAAGATACTAATATTTAAGATTTGGTAGAGGTTTCAAGTAGCTCTCATTGATTAACATATTTGTCTTAACTCCCTTTCAAAGCTAGCTAAGCTAGAGGCCATCTCCATATTATAGGGTGGCAAAGTCAGTAAGCTAATTATGTGTTCTTAAAATAAAACTTTTAAAAATCAGCCCTGAAGATATGATATACATTTATTCCATTTATTTCAGGTCCAGACATATACATTAGAGTAAATGTTTCTTTCCTTCTGCCAGCTGGTAGCTCACAACTTCTGCTACTCAATAACATCTACCAGGATCCCAGTGGGAACCTAATTCATACTCCTAATTCATCATTTGGGTTTTGTAGGAACTTGACATTCAAGCAGTCAGTGTTAGTGTCCCTGTCAATTGTCAGCTTGGTTGTATTACTAGGGTTCAAATATATCTTCTTTAATCCCCCTGTCTGAGGATGGATTTTTGGAAAATTAATATTTATGATGTTCCCCTCATTTTTTGTAAACCCTTAGAGCCTTATAATGTCATTTGAAGCCAAGTGTGGTTGATGGTCCCGGCACAGTGCCTCACCACAAAAACCACCTATTGCAAGTCTGCTCTTGGTCTGAAATGGTTCACATCTAAGCCAGCAGCATTTAGACTGAGTCATCTTGTGGTACCTTGGAAGCCAAAGGGAGAGCCATCATATGTAACAGAAATGCGGATTGAGAGCAACTCCTCCCCATATAGTAACTCTGACTATTACCTGGCTGCAGAAACCAACCTTGGTGATATTTATCTGCAGTTTGATTACAGAGGCACATAAAATATGGCCTTAACTGTTGTCAAACAGTCGGCATAGAGAGACACTTCAACATTTATAAAATATATCAGTTTAGCAAAATAATCTAGAATCTCTTCACATTCAAGAGAAGTAGTCTCTGCTTCTCAGCATTTGATATAACTCACGGCATTTCTATTTCTTTTGAAATATTTTAAACATGAGAAACATGCATTTGATAATCAGAACAAGGTGACGTTTTACAGCCTGTAAGTGTTCATTTCTACTTTGTGAAGTCAATTTGCTTTTAACAAATAAACTGAGCTGGAATTAACTGTACATGTTAATTGGGATCATAACCAGAGACCTTCCCTTACAGTGATCCCCAACACGGCACCTGAGGAGCTATGATGCTTGCCAGTATATTTCAGGGTGCTCTTTTGCTCCTTCCTCTAAAGCATCTGCTGTCCAAAGCAAAGAGCTAGTCTTTGCTTTCCTTTCCCTTTAGTGGAGTTAGAGGTTTTTTTCGGAAGATCCCCAGAGACATCACCTTTGGCTCTTCGACGACCACTCTTTGCAAAATAACTGCCGCCATCATAGGAGGATGCTTTGCTTGGAACCTCTGAACATCTTGTGATTTCTCCCCTGCCCCTTGTGGCCATTTTATGATTCGTCTTGCCTTCCCTGCTAATCATATTGTGATTGCCCACACTACCCTTTCTCAAATTCCAAAAGTGTTCACAGGCTCGACAAATATGGGGACTTATGTTCTATTGGTTCCAACAAGTATTTATAACAACACAAGATCAAGCTCCTAATTTATACATACAGTCTTGGTCCCTGTGTGGCTGCTGTCAAGTATGTGTGTGTACACACACACACACACACACACATGCAAACCTACCTACCTATTTACCCACCTACATTTACCCACCTACATTTAAAGTGTTTATTTGCATATAATTCTAAGGGATCTCCTTTTTTCCTATGTCCCTATTGCAAGTAGACAGAATTGATATCACACACAGTGTGGACATAGTGCCCCGCCTTCCCTTTGGCGCCAACATCCGACAGAAGAAAGGGCAGGAAAAGATCAAACATGGAAGGAACAGAAAATAGTGGAGTTGCTGCTGCCACCGCCTGTGTTTAGGATAGACAAATGAGCATGAGGCAAAGAACTTGGTTAGTGGATAATTACTTTCATCCCAGTTTTATTTTTATTCCCACAAATCCCAACCGCTTTTGAAGCCAATTTTCCTTTAATAAAATACCCTATTAATGACTTGAGTGGAAGCCCTTTGTTCAAAACAATAGCCAATTCTCCAGATGGAATTATTTTGTATTCTGGGCAATATACATATATGTATATTTATGAGCATGGCCCCCATTAGTCTATTTTGTAAACCAACTGTGTTATTTAAAAATATGTTGAACATGCTTTCTTCCTTTGAAATTAATTTTTTTTCTTGGTTCCTCCCTCTTCCCCTTCCTTTCAAGAGAGACTTCAGCCAAAGAGGAACAAGAACGATGACTTTCCCATTGTTTCTGGAAGCCATTCATTTGGTATTTCTGTTCATCAGCACGTCACAGTTAGAGAATACAAAGGGCTACTGAGGCCTACTGCCACTGAACACATGCATCTGTAGAACACTTGGCAGTTATCTCACTTTAACCTTTTCCTTAGTAGCCTGTGAGAAACTCAATTTACCACAGGTTTAGAACTTATTGATGGAAGGTCACATCATAATCAAACTACCTTACCAGAGAGATCTCATCAATGGCACTGCAGGGCATAATCTTATGTTCTTCATGTGATAGCTGTCTGTGTAGCAAGCAGCTTCTAAAGATTCTGATTATAACTCGTTAAGCTGCTGTTGTGCCAGGCTTACTTCAATGCAGCCAGGAGAACTATGTCAAATGGAATCCCATTCATTTACTAGGAGCATCTGGCAACTTGTCCTTCTTCTGAGATTGCTCTGTATTTCAGGGGCAAGATGTTCCCATGCGAGACAAGGCTCTGTTTGCCATGAGTTGCTTGATTTTTTTCCTTTGAACAACAGGTGTTCCTCCCCTTTCCAATTCACAAAGTTGTTCTGAAAAGGCTTGATTTTCCAAAAGTGATTTTTCATGTGGCATACATGAGGTGTAGACTGCTATTCCAGAATGACCAGACCAATGGCCATCCATAGTGTATAACTTTTGGGAACTGTTGTGTTTATGATAATGATGAAACATCTCCAGAAAGAGGGTACCTGAATCAGGACTCACACTACAGTATACACTCCTAAGGCACTTTCAGTGTCTTCAGGCACTTAACTTTGCTTTCTTTTACAGACCATTTAAAGCCCCTTTTCTCCCCTCCCAGGCCTTTCGTGGCTTCTGATTGCTATCTTAAGCCTGTAAGCATCTGTTTTATTATGGTACATTGCTACGGGTTGTTTTAATCTTTTTGTAACCTGTTTTGAACGGCTACATTGGGTAGAAAGTTGAGAATGTGCATGTTTTAATAAATAAACAATTAATAAATAGAGACCATTGCCACATAGATTATTTGCTCCAGGTTCTATGGTGTTGGAAAGCAAGGTATTTTCCGTCTTCCTCATAGCATCACAGTGCATTTATGTACCTCCCAGGGTTTCTCTGGCATTTCCCCAATCTTTATTTATTTAATTAGGAGATTTCTATGCAATCTCATCAGAGTCCTGCTCTAATACTCATTAAAATAATAAGTACACAACATAAAAATAAATCTGCTTTGCTCCAGAGTTTTGGGAAAGATTGCAGCAATGCCTAGATGGCTGCTGTATAGGCATGAAAGATTGGATTTTCCCAATCCTCCCCACATGGTAGCCATTTTCCCAACAACATCCACTTCCTCCCCCAACCCCAGGGGGATTTCTATTTTTTTAAATTGGCATCTGAACTATTGATACTAATGTTTAACAATATGTGTAACAGGTTCTCAGAATTTCAAACTTTCATTAAAAAAGAGCACATTTCTAACATCTTTCTTTGCAGAGATATAAGGGGGAAAGCATATTTCTGCAGTGAACAGGGCTGGAGACTTCAGCAGCAGCAATGGGGAAACTACACATACTTGTTCTCATGCAGAAAGCACCAGATAAAGATACAATTATTCCCAGAAAATAGAAGTCCTGTATGTTGGATTTCAACACTATAATACTCTCAATTCACAGCACAGCATACGCTTGTTAGGGAAAGGAAGAAAGAGCAGTAATGATAGTATCCAGAGAGACAGAGATTCTCTTATGGTTGGAGATTAAACTGTGAAGGAAGTGAGAGAAACCAGTATTATTATTTAAATAAAATGACTAGTTTAATTAGTATGGGTTGAGGACAAAGGCCAAGGATCTTCTTCTTACAAAATATTTGTACTTGGAACACAGTATTATAAGCCAGAAGAAAACAAGGTAACAGTGCCAATACAAAAATCTGGTCATAACACATAATAATAAAACAAGAAACAGGGTGACTTGAGAGAGCATCAGCACCACAGCTTTAGCAAAATATTATAACCTTGGTTGTTCTAATGGATGACATAGAGAGGGTTGATTCTCCTGGATATCTCAGTGGCTTTCTATACTATCGATCATGGTATCCTTTTGGACCACCTTTCTAGGCTGGGATTGGGAGGTGCCATTCTGGAATGGTTCTGGTCCTACCTGGAGAGTAGATTTCAGAAGGCGGTGTTGAAGGACTCCTGCTCAACCCATTGGCCTTTGTCCTATGGGGTCCTGCAAGCTCTATCTTGTCCCTTATGCTTTTGTTACATGAAATTGCTGGGTGAGATCATCTGGAGATTTGGGCTGAGTTATCACCAATATGCAGATGACACTCAGCTCTATCTTGCTAACTTTGCTGATCCCAGGGAGACTGTAGAAACCCTGAAGCTGTGCCTGGATTCTGGCTAATCAATTGAAACTTAATCCCAACAAGACAAAGGTGCTATTGGTGAGTGGAAGGTCTGATCTGGAATTTAAAATGTCACCTGTTCCCCCTTAAGGAACAGGGCTGTAGTTTGGGGGTGCTTTTCTACTGTAACCTGGGTAATCTATTGGCAGTAAGGGGGAGTGTGTACACAAGTACTTCTTTTTTAAGTCACTTCCCTGCCAATCATGGCCTAGGAGCACTGCCCCTTCCTTGCCTATCGGTTTCGGAAATGTTCCAGTAGTTTAACTAACTCTGTTGGAAGGCAAGTGCATCTTTGTCTTTTTCCCCCCAGTCTCTACCTGAGCACTGGTCTGTCTCCCCTACCCCCATCAGGGCACTCGGACTGTTGGTCACTGTGAAGACCATTGAGTGGGGTGCAAGTGATCTGTTTAATCAATCAAACTTGATAAAAGTCCTAGAAGAGTTCAATCATAGGGTGCAATCCTAAAGTCACTTCCCTGAGAGTAAGCACTATTGAAAGAAATGAGGCTTACATGTGAGTAGACCTGTTTAGAATTCTGTTCACAGTCTTTCAGGGCTCTCTCTTTTTTAGATTCAAATAAAATTTGGTGGATCAATGGTTTAGAGGGAGGAGGACTAATGGCCAATGCGGTTTTGATTAAGTGTGAAAACAGCTGTCCCAAATCTTCACTACCCTCCTGAAAAGAACAGTGTGTGTGTGCACAGCCAACACACACCTTGATGCCTCCCCCAAGCATTCTTCAGGGTCTGTAAACACTGAACTCTGTTGTTGTGTGTGTTCAAACTTAGTGGGTCAATGGTCTAGAGGGAGGTCTGTGTTCTGTGCAATTTTGGGGCTATTACTATAAAAACAGCTGCCCAAAGAGCCTCAAAGTTCTCATTGCAGAGAACAGGTTTGAAACTCATGATAACCAAAAAAAACCCCCAAATGGATTAGATCTGATCCAGCACCACCTTACCCAGAAAAAAACAACAACCAATATATAGTTTGTTTGGAAACCTTGGCCGTCGTCACACGGGCATCTCTTCCGTTAAATTTACAGCATATAGCGTCCTACCTGTTATCGGCACAGTAACGTTTCTTTGGGTCACCTAACGGCTCTTCGCGCCACCAGCTGTCCACACCGAAGCACTCTGTTCTGTTCTCTCTAACCACGCAGAAGCAGCTCCTCCCCCTCCCTTTTTTATTATTCTGGCGTTTAATTCCGCTATAACGGAATAACAGCATATAAACATTCCGTTAGAGCAAAATATTATGACCCTTTTGTTTTTCCAACTTTGAAATTATATAAATAGCCCTTTGCCTGCCGAAAACTCCGTGTCTGATGTGATCCCCATCGCTGAAGACTCTGCCATGTCGATTGAGTCATTTTTACTTCAGCAGAAAGTTTGCATTGTGTTATGTCGTTATGGCGTTATAAGGACATAATAAAATTTTAAAAAAGGGGAGTCGTGGAAAGAAATGGATTCTGGGATTGAAGGGAGGGCATAGGGCGTTGCAAGGCGAAATACATCGATGTAAGGCATTCACACTGAGGCACAAAAGAGCGCAACTATCAAGCACAAAGCAGAAGAGAGAAAATCGCTACAGTGTTGGAATAAGGTGGGTGTTTGCCAGGAAATAGCGCCATTTTAGCGCTAAATAAAAGCCCGTGTGACGACGGCCCTTGAATTTGAAACTGAAATGGAAATATTCTCAGTACACACCCCTATTGGTTAGCCTGCTGTGGTCTTCCCTAGGCAGGAAAGATCTAGCCAAAGTGGTATCTGCTCTGTGATGCACTCTACATGGGGCTGCCCTTGAAAAGTGTTCAGAAGCTTCAATTGATGCAGTATGCTGAAGCCAAGATGTTAATAACAACATTTGATTTATATACCACCCTTCAGGATGACTTAACACCCACTCAGAGCAGTTTACAAAGTATGTCATTATTATCCCCACAACAATAATCACCCTGAGAGGTGGGTGGGGCTGAGAGAGCTCCTAGAAGCTATGACTGACCCAAGGTCATCCAGCTGGCTTCAATTGGAGGAGTAGGGACTCAAACCCAGTTTTCCAAATTAGAGTCCTGTGCTCTTAATCACCAAACTGTTGACTGTAGTGGAATAATCACTCCAGGGAAAATATCACTCCAGTCCTAGCTCATCTTCATTGGCTTGCATGTGTCATGTTCTGACTGTGTTTCATGTAGGTTCAAACCAAAGAGACTCCATTTTAATCCTGTCAGTGTTTTAAGTGCTTCTTTTGCAGGTGACAAGCAGTTCAGTAGAAGATATCTTAGAGAAGAGGAATGTTATGACTACAACCTTTCCAGATTTGGGAAGCTTTCGTTTTCTCAGCCTCGGGCCGTTTGTTTTGAGAACTGTGGGGGAGGACGAGGCCTACAGGGGTTTGCTATTCTGTACCTTAGCCTTTGCCTGTCATTCGTAACAATACTCATGTATCAGCCAAGATCCTAGTATCTTGGATAGTGGACTATAATGGTTGTTTATATTCAGTAAATCTTTTGAAATCAATGGATCCTTGTCTCATTGCAAGAGGTAGTCTGGATTGCAACTTTTAGCAAGCCACTGTCTGACACACACACCTATTGGTTAGCCTGCTGTGGTCTTCCCTAGGCAGGAAAGATCTGGCCAAAGTGGTATCTGCTCTGTGATGCACTCTACATGGGGCTGCCCTTGAAAAGTGTTCAGAAGCTTCAGTTGATGCAGTATACTGAAGCCAAGATGTTAATAATAACATTTGATTTATATACCACCCTTCAGGATGACTTAACACCCACTCAGAGCAGTTTACAAAGTATGTCATTATTATCCCCACAACAATAATCACCCTGAGAGGTGGGTGGGGCTGAGAGAGCTCCTAGAAGCTATGACTGACCCAAGGTCACCCAGCTGGCTTCAATTGGAGGAGTAGGGAATCAAACCCAGTTTTCCAGATTAGAGTCCTGTGCTCTTAATCACCAAACTGTTGACTGTAGTGGAATAATCACTCCAGGGAAAATATCACTCCAGTCCTAGCTCATCTTCACTGGCTTGCAGTTTGTTTCCAGGTACAATTCAAGGTACTGGTGCTAATATTTAAAACCTTACAATGATTTGGGACCAAGATACCTGGAAGGACCACCTACTCCCTTATGAACTTACCAACCACTGCAGTCATCTTCAGAAGCCTTCTTTGGGTGCCCCTGCTTCTGAGACTAGGTGGGTCAGCAACCTGGGAGAGGGTCTTCTAAATAGTGGCACCAGGACTCTGAAACTCTCTTCCCAGGGAGATTCTCTTATCCCCTAATGACAGACCCCCCTTTCACTCCTCCACACTGAGGCAGATTTTTCTGCCAAAATTCATGTTTGCTTGCTTTGGCTGAGCAGCCCCAAGTAGTGTGTCTCTGTTTATGGTTGTAAAGTTCTTTCGGTGTCCCACCCTGAGGAGCAGTTATAATTTAGGGGTTTTAACCCAGTTAAAAAACTTGATGGAGGGAAAGCAGAAGCCCTCTTCTTCTGTGTAGGAAATGGCACTGGAGATGGTGAAACATTCAAAATTAAACAACTTTATTGAATAGGCAGCAATGGAATAAGGACAGTCAGGGAATGAAAGAGCTGAGGTAAAATTGGTAGAACTGAATACTGTTTAAATCACAGGCAAAATAGGTTTCTTTAAGCTTAGTTTCTATGTTCTTGTTCCTTAATAATGAGAGGTTTTTTGTTTATTTCTTAGGTTGCAGCAACAATGTTTCTTCACAGAGTTCCTTTTTACAACTCAGGTTTCCAGACATTAGTTCAAAACTATTTTCCCTTTACTACTGTCCTGGGATCCTCCTCAGAACCAAACCCGCTTTAGACACTGGGGAGGAATTATTCTTCTTCACCTAAGAAGAAATAACCCTTCTTCAATTGGCTCGAATGGGAGCCTCCACTTACTACCCAATCACTCTTTGCCAAAATCAACCCACCCACCCCCAGTTCTATTGTGGCCATGTAAACAGGTTTAAGCTTGTGCTGGTCTTTATATTTGGAATTTTTATCAAGAATTCTCCCTCAAAACACTGGTGTTACAGTTAGAGCAACAGATTTCTTTTCCCTCACGCCAGAGGAGAACCTGTCTGACCTTCCTCATCAGATGCTTACACACACTCTCCTCTAAATCTTGTCAGCAACCCTCTCATCTGAAGGCATGTTCTGACTGGTCAATCAGAGAGAAGAGAGGAGCTTGCCAATCAAATTCTTATTCCAGGCTATTGTTAACTCTCCCCGCTCCAACTTTCCAAGTGCTGCACCTAGGAAACCTTCCTTTACAGTGCTTTCACACCCGCTCTGTTGCCATTTTCTGCCAGCAGGTGAAGACATTTTTGTTTTGCTTGATCTGCCCTCAATGATTTCTCCTCCTCCAATAGTTCAATTGTTTTTTTTTTTATCTTTTGCACTCATTTTACGCTCTGGTTTAAAATTGTTTTAATGATGTATTTGTGTGTTGGTTTTAATGTTTTTTAAGATGAGATTTTAATTTGTATGGTTGAATTTGTAAGCTGCCTTGGTGGCCCTATGGGGTCAGAAAGGTGGGGTAAAAATCTTGTAAATAAATAATAAATAAATAAGACCATGTTTTTATTGTGTTTGGTTCTGTTCAGATATGTAACAAAGATAGCTCCTCAGAATAAGCAACAGCCACAACATTCTTTGAATACTCTCAAATATATTTTGAAATGTGATATAATTTCACCCTCCCCCAATCAACTACTTAGACTTTTCTAATTCTTCTGAGGGAGACCTTAAATTTCTAGCTTAAAGTGGCCATTTTAGGCATAAGCTTATTGAAATCAGTGGACAAAATGTACAAGTAAACACGTTTAGGACTGGGCGACAAGAGTTCTAATCAAGAAAAGATTTTCTTCCAATCACTTAGTGATTACCAAGGAGAATTAGCAACCAACAAACACTAACTAAAGACAAACACTTTCTTAACACCATGACACGCCTCTATTCTCGTGAGTTTCATTTTGGGTAAATGACTGAAAAGGCATATTTCTGTCATTTTTCTGATGATGTATATAAAACAACGGAACCTAGCACCAGCTCAGTGATTACTGACATTAAATACACCCCAACTTTAAAAATGAAAATTCTTCTCTGAGCAATCAGCAAAACTAATTAAAAAGGGCATATAGCTACCATGCAGACTGGGAAGGAACAAAACAAAACTATACCCTAAATAAGAAATATTTTTGCTTCATCCCATTGAAATTAACCATTTCCCTATGTACAACCCAACCCTACCCTCACTAGCTATGCCCTTGGAAAGGTTATCTTCGAATTAAAAAACCCTGTGTTGGCGTGACTATCGGTTGTTTATAGATTCATCTAACTGACTTCATATGTATCTAGTCTAGGGAAACTGATGTTATTAAAACACAACACTGAGACACTGAGCTCCGATAGCAGTTCAACATGAACAAATAAAGCAAGAGTTTTCCCTAATGTAAAGCCAAACAAGGATTCTGGCCTTCACATGAACTGCAGGGATAAAAGGAGGATGTGATACCATCATCTGAACATTGACCTTTCCAGTGTTGTTTCTTTTTCCAGGTCTGAGACCATTCCTCTGTGTGTATGCATGTGCATGTCTATTTCTTTCTTTCATACCCTCTGGCCCACTTCCACAACTACACAGAGCAGGTAAACTGAAGGCGGTGTTTAAATGTTTGGTTCTATTTGTTGCCCTTGTGTCTCAACAAAAAAGGAACTTGGGTTGTCATCTGTGACCTCTGACCAGAAAAAAATTAATTGCGTTTCAAGAAAGAGGGTTTTTTTTAGGTCAATAACATTTATAGTAATGATCACTTGAAATCTGGATTAAGGAAGAGGTGGAAATTATAGCATTACACCAGTAGCTTTTGCGTAAGAATTTGATATTTTGCACAAAATCTAAGATGTCTAAGTGTTTGATATGCATCTGTTAGTAGATCTAGGGAAGCTAAAGCACTCTTTCAATGATATTAATCTATGAAGTTCTGCTTTTCCTCTTTAAAAAACAACTATGAATGCAATATATTTGGTCATGATCCCAAATCCTTAAATCACAAGGCATCTCTTAATACTTCAGAAACTGGGTCCTTTACATTTCCTTTGAAGGTTTCAAAGTAGTGCTGATTAATGGGAAAGGAAGACAGTATTTAACAGTGGGTTTTGTGTGTCTCTCTCTGTGTATCTAAGTGTGTTAGTCACCTCATTGGTAGGTTTTCATTTTTATATCATATTAAATTGAGATGTTTGGTGGATTTTCTTAATATTAGAAACCCATTTATTTAAAGACAACCCCCTTTAAGATCTTGTAGTGATCAAAAACTCTTGCTTTGATGTAGCAGCTGCTTTGATTTGCTGTGGGGAATTCTCCAGTTCATAAACAAGAACACAAAACCCTCTGTAGACACTCAGAATGTACATTGGTGTCCAATGAAAAGGGCCATGTAGTCCACTATCATCATTTTCATACTTTCTTTCAAGTTCTATCATATTCTATGATACCATCATGCCAACCAGTTAAGATCTTCATCCCAGTCTCATCTGTGGAATGTTCTTCCCTTGGAATTTTGCTACTTTATTGTCATTTAGGTGGCAAGTGAAGTTGTTTGAGGTTTTAGTTGAGTTTTTTTTCCTCCTGACCATTTTACTGTATAATTTTACTTAAATCTTATATTTTAACCATTGTCATTTGATTCAACTATTCTGTTTTTATAAATTTTATGTTGAAGTTCCTGCCTTAGTGTGTCTGATCTTTTGCTATTTTTTATTTTTAAGCTGATTTTAGATTTAATGATATGATTTGATTATTTTATATTGTTGATTGATTTTTTAAAATTGCCGTATGCTGTCTTAAATATGGTATAAGTTACCACAAGCAGCTCTTAGGAAAGAAGGCCAAGAAATAATTTAAATAAAATACTGACAATCTTAAATGTTACATTCCTCCTCCTCTTTGGTTTCTGGAGTTTACACATCTACAAGAAGGTCTCTTATGAGCAGCAGAATCTAGAGAAGAAGATGTAAGGTGGCATCCCCCCTGCCAAATCCCCCTTTCAGATCTCTAAGTAAAAACCACTCTGAGCAGAACTGAAACTCTGGAGTTGCCTGCTTGTTTCTATCCCTTATAAGGTTACTTATAATGAGGGAAAGGTGGAAATGAAAGACTGCTGTTACCTTACCTTTTACTTGAAGCGGGAATCAGCATTTCTCATATATCATGTAAGCCGAAAACATACAGTTACAGTGACTCATATCAGACTAGACAGACAGACATTTGCACCTAACAGCCCTAATACCAGAGCTCTTCAATGGCTACAGATATTAAATATCTGCTCTGGGCTATTCCATCTGGGCAGAACAGTGGGTGGTAAACAAAACCCAGCATTTTTAATGTTTAAATTGTACAGCAGAACATTTCCCCCCTATAAACCAAGCATCCCTTCTCCTACTTTCAATTGCTTTTGTCAGTCAAACTTTTTCTTTTTCTTCATATTTGTGCTTTTGGCCCACTGGCCTAGTTACTTTGGCACTCTCATCAGAACGAGCTGCCAAGGTAACCAAGGCAAATCTGTGAATCAATGCACCCTTCCGAAAAGAAGCGTTAAGCTGTAGAAAGGAAGAAAGTAAAACTGAGAAGATTATTTACTGAGTATTGACTTAAAAATACTTTTGAAAACAGTACTTAATTAAACCAAACAAACCCTGGGATGGAGGTAGGCCTTGAGGCAGCAGCTATTTGCTCATAGACATACAGAAATCCAGATATTGCAGATACCTGCTGAGATCTCTCTGTAGCTTAATTCTAATTAGAAGGAATTTGCAGTCCATCTGAAGACTGGAAAACCTAGAGGTACGGAGTGATGGACATGACTAGTTCCAAGTCTCGATGGTCGAGTCTCAGTGTTATCATGCTATGGAACCAGGTGGCCAGACTGACCATATCAAGGTAGGGAGGCATCTTCTGGGCTAGTTTGTAGAAGGCATTTTTTTGCACCTGTATTAACTTGCTTTTCCAGCAGTAGCACTGGATCCAGTATCCCTAAGGCTCTTAACTGAGCTTGCAAGAGTCAGCTGAACACCATCAAAAGTGGGGAGCACAATGTCTTTCAAGATCTGCTTCCTCAACCAGTATAACTTCTGTCTTGTCTGGGTTCAATTTCAATTTGTTTCCTTTCAGCCATTTGACTACAGCTGCCAAGTAGCAACTCAATCTTTCTACTGCATCACCAAGGGATTTGGATAGAGAGAGACACAGAGCTGGGTATCATCTGCATATTGATGACATCCAATTCCATAGCGACAACTTATTTCTCCTAAAGGCTTCACATAAAGTTTGAACAACATGGGGGATAAGATTATGTCCTGTGAAATCTTGCAAGATAATTCCCACCTTGATGATAGCTGGTGTCTGACAGCAATCTCTTGAATCCTTAGAACAAGGAACATACAATACATACCTACAATATATATAATAGCACCATTAATATATAAAAAGTTACATGAATTGTATTAAAATGAGTGGGGAACATCTACTAACTTAATATAGAACAGCTATGCGCTTGGGTAGCTGCACAGAATCTAGCTACTTTGTCTGTGACCCCAGAATCATGGTCTGAGAGAAGAAATCCTTAGATTAGCCAGGCATTTTTTGAAGAATGGGAGTAATGAGATCTTTTCTGAGACTATGATAAAAAGGGCAGTAGAATAGCACATGTCCAACAGTTTCACCATCTTCACAGGGATAAGTGCATTCCCCAAAGGGAACTCTAGAAAATCTCCCCTGCAAAAGGTAGAACATTGAATTGGACAAAGGTAAAGGCTTTTCTGAACTTGGGAATTAATGGACTGACCCAATAATTAGAGGGCACAAGCTTTTTGTCCTTAGAGAAATGGTATTTTGTGACCAAACAAGTGATTTTGTAATTTGATATCCCAGATTCTCTGCTTAATTAATGGTCTAGATTTTGTGCATCAAAGAGCTATTAAGCTATTGGGGGAATATCCAAAAGGCATGACTTTTTCGGGAAAAAAGCCTGGACTGATAGACATCTTTTAGTGTTAAAGGAGCAAGTCTCCTAGGGATAGAGACAGCCATGTACATTGCACTGAACTCAATGGAGGAATGGTGGGATGAAAATAAACACTGAAGCTTACAAGAATTTTTTATTTTATTTTATTTTACAAAGTTTATACTGCACCTTACTGCCTTCATAAAGGCCATCCCTAGCCCAACACCAGTAGCCTCATCAGCCCATTTCCTTGTCAGATGAGCTCAATTATTGGGTCATCTATTCTGCTAATGTCTTCTCTGAAAGGCAGCAGCTCTCCAGGGTCTTGGGCACAGGATATCCTTTAAAAGAATTTGCCACATAGTGAACCAGGGATCTTATGAGAAGAAAGCATGAACTTAGCCACAGAAGCTGCTTCTACAATGAAGTCTGAACTAATCCTGTCTTAGACTAGCAATGCCCTTGCTAACCTGTTTCCCATCCATTCTGTCTTATCTTCTACATGTATAAATAAACAGCATTTCACAAAAGACACCATAAGACTCCAAAGCTCTTTTTTTTCTATAAGAGTCTGACCCAGACTTCCCACAACTAAAGAAAGAACAGGAAGGAAAAAACCCTAAGGAAACAAGATCTGTCTAAAATATGTTAGAAGCAAGATGAAAGTTTTCATTCAATTAAATTTTCTTCCAAGGATCAATAATCAACTAACAGCCATCATCTAGTGAATTTTTCTGAGTGAAGATTTCAGTATTCATTACTGTTTACTTAACTCATTCAAAGTCTGTCACCAAAATATTTTTCAGTATGGCATATGGGTTTCACATCTCAGTGAGACTTCTGGCTCCGTACATTCAGCCTAAATGTACATTTTCCTTGGTTATTTCACATGTTTTTTGGGGGGGAATACTGATTATAGCAAAACATAACTATTACACAAGGCCCAGATTAAACAACAAGAAGAACAACAACAGCTGACCTTATATACAATTCTTCTAGATAGATTAGTGCTCCACTAAGAGGAGTGAACAAAGTCAGTGTTTCTATTAGCCCTACAATACAGCTGGGGAGTTGGGGCTGAGAGGAGTGGCTTACCCAAGGCCAACTGCAAAGTTCATGACAGTAGTGGGGTTCCAACCAGCAGAGTGCTGATTCACAACCCTACTACTGAACCTCTATGCTACAGCAGGTAGTAAAATGATCTCTGTTTAAGACCAGATCTGACCCAACATATAAAAAGCAAGAAGTCTAGTTTAAGGAGAAAAGGGAAGCACAGGTGAATTCTATATAACCTCACCAGCTGCATACTTTCTTTCATCTCCATATCCCAAGCATGTTCCCCTCAGCCAGGATCATTTTTAGTACCAGAGCCCAGCTGTGAAAAAGTAAATTGGGGGATGGACACAAACTGTGGCTGGGAGAGATTTAGAAATCTGTGTGTTCCTTTGCTGTTCCAAGAGGACACCTCCCTTCATTCTATGCACAGTTGGCACAGATTCAGTTTAAACACATGGATACACTGTCATCGCATATAATTTTATCTCACATTTATCATTTCTTCTTTGTTAACACTTGTCCGGGGAAACTATCCAAGATGTTTGTCAATATAATCATGATTTTACTTTTTAAGCTTCAGAAACTGGGAATGGTTTAGCCGCTACAAATTTCCTCTCTGTTTGTCTGTGTGTGCACAGCACGTGTTTGCATGTGTAAGAAAGCAAAAACAGATGTGATGCTGCCTGCATGTGTAAGCAACTCATTTGTGTACCATCAAATGGAACCGTCTATGTGACATATACCGATGCATTTTCCTGTCAGGTTAATACATCTGGAGCATATTGTCCATGTCATCAATGGCAGGCATGCTAATGTTGCAAGCAAATGAACCAATGCGCATTGTAAGAGCATTTAAAAATAATGGCATGCATGGAAATGCTGACATGGAAGATGACATTACCCATGGCTTGTATCACATCTGAGAGAGAAAATGAGAAAGATAAATGCAGAAACATGAAAAGAATATATATATATATATATATATATATATATATATATATATATATATATATATATATATATATATATATATATATATATATATATATATATATATATATATATATATTAATACATTATGTTGTGTGTGTGTTATGTGCTGTCAAGTCGCCTCCGACCTATGATGACCCTATGAATGAAAGACCTCCAAAATGTCCTGTCATTAACAGACTTGCTCAGATCCTGCAAACTGGAGGACATGGCTTCCTTTATTGAGTCAAGCCATCTCGTTTTAGGTCTTCCTCTTTTCCTACAGTCTTCCACTTTTCCTAGCATTATTGACTTTTCCAGTGAATATTGTCTTCTCATGATGTGACCAAAGTATGATAGCCTTCGTTTTGTCATTTTAGCTTCTAGGGAGAATTCAGGCTTGATTTGATCTAATACCCACTTATTTGTCTTTTTGGCTGTCCATGGTATCCGCAAAACTCTTCTCCAGCACCACATTTCAAATGAATCCATTTTCTTCCTGTCATCTTTCTTCACTGTCCAACTTTCACATCCATACATAGTAATGGGGAATACCATAGTTTGGATTATCTTGGTTCCCAGAGAGACAAGTTTGGCTGAATCCACACATACCAACATCGCGCTAAACGGTTGGAATCCCAGTGTCTTCCTAGCACGATTTCTGACATCATCGTGCCACGATGCCACTCTTGTGGTGCGATGATGTCAGAAATTGCACCAGGATACGCTAGCATTCTGACAATTTAGTGCTATGTGGGTACGTGTGGATTCAGCCAAACATGTCAGATTGCCAACTGGAAACCATTCTGTATCCCCATTTCTGTCCTGACAGTAGCCTCTTGTCCAGACTATAGGTTGGTCATCAAAACATTCAGATGTTGTGGCAACTCCATTTCTTTTAACAGTCTCCATAGCTTTTCATGATCCACATTGTCAAAAGCTTTGCAGTAATCTATAAAACGCAGGCTGATTTTCTTCTGAAATTCCCTGGTATGTTCCATTAGCCATCATAAATTTGCAATATTATCTCTGGTGCCTCTTCGTTTTCTAAATCCATCCTGAAATCTGGCATTTCTCATTCCATATATGGTAAGAGTCTTTGCTGTAGAATTTTGAGCATCACTTTGCTTGCATGGAAAATTAATGCGATAGTTTGATAGTTGCTGCACACTTTGACATCCCTTTTTGAGGAATTGTAATGTAGACTGAGTGCTTCCAGTCTGTGGGCCATTGTTTTGTTTTCCAAATGTAAGTTGGATATTAAACAACAGGGAAGAATTGATAGATGAGGTAAAAGTGGTGGGGAAGTGACCATGTCCTCCTTGAATTCCAGTTGCTGTGGGTGGCGAAGGACGTTTGTAGCCAGACTCATAGGTTAGATTTCCGTAGGGCTATAAATAGCCCGAAGTGGGCTATAAATTTTAATAAAGAAATAACAATGGAGGCGTGGGAATATTTGTGGAAAAATACTTTGAAGATTACGACATGCACTAACATTAAAGAGAATGTCTATAAAATGATCTATCGTTGGTACCTGACACCAAAGAAAATTGCGCTAGGGAATGTGAACACGTCTAATAAATGCTGGAAATGTAAAAAGCATGAAGGATCTTTGTACCATATGTGGTGGACTTGTGAGGTAGTCAGGCAGTACTGGGGGGAAATAATAAGAGTAATAAGTGAGATTTTACAGTTTCATGTTAATAAGAACCCAGAACTCCTGCTACTGAACTTGGGAATGGAAGATATTCCAGCACAACATAGGACATTGCTTTTTTACATGACAGCAGCGGCTAGACTTTTGTATGCGCAAAAGTGGAAAGTACAAGAAGTGCCAACTATCGAGGACTGGATTCACAAATTGCTGTACATGGCGGAGATGGATAAACTGACAAGAAAACTAAGAGACCTTGATCCAGGACAGTTTAACACAGATTGGGAGAAGCTGAAACAATATTTGGTGAAAAAATGGGAGGTGGGAGGAGAACTGTGGCAGTTTGAAAATTATTGAAGAAAAACAAAAGAAGAGAGAAGTGACTATACCGGGGGGAGGAGAGTTAAAGAAGAATTACTAAGCAATTATTCTATTTGATTATTCTATACAGTATTAAGTAATAGTTATTATGTGATATATAAGAATAGAAATTAATTAAATAATTATGTTGCTGGCAGATAGGGGTGTAATTGAGAATTAACAGAATTAAAATTCATGAATACAAGAAGGGGGGGAATGAGAAGTAGCATATAGAATATAGGTTAAATTGATTGACTTATGCTGAAGGTATTTTTGGTTATAGCGATATTTAGAAATGTGCAGAACATGGGTCAAATTGATTGACTTATGTCGAACGTATATTGTGTTTATAGGTATATTTAGAAATGTGTAGAATATGAGTCAAATTGATTGACTTTATGTTATAAAGATAAGAGATATAAGAGATATAAGAGGAAGTAAAGAGTAACATATAGAGTATAAGTTAAATTGGTTGACTTATAAATGTATTCATCACTTATGAGTACTCAAGTTATGTATAGGGAGGGATAAATTGTTTGTCCCATATTGATGACATTAGAATGAATAAGTTAGAGTACAGGATATTGAGAATATTACCAGTATTATTACTATTGAATAACATGCCAGGAATGTATTAGTTAGTTGATAAGTGAAGGGAAATTGACTTAGTACTGTGTTATAATAGACTAGCTTAGAAGAATGTGAAAGTATATGTTTAATTGACAAAATAAGTTGAAATGAGTAGGGGAAGAATAGACAAAGGGTTGGAAAACTGTTGGAAGTCAACAAACGGGGGGGGGGGAAGGGAGGGTGTTAGAACTGGAATATTAAAGTAATTTGATTGTTATAAATGACAAAAATATTTCTAATTCCAATAAAAATTTAATAAAAAAAAAAAGATTTCCGTAGGGCCAACTTCAATGAACTCAGGGCCAAGCTACAAGTGACGAATGACACTTGAACAGCAGGTGGATTGAGTGGAGCGCAAGTGAACAGGGAGAAATACACTTGCCGTTCAAGTGCCATTCGTCACTTGTAGCTTCACCCTCAGAGGCTTGATGAGAGTCATTCCGTGGCGGAGTGTGCTGGAAGGGAAAGGAGTGAGTGAAGGGTGGGCTCTTCTCGAACATGAGCTTTTGCAAGCTCAAGCCCTCACTATCCCAGCAAGACAGAAACATGGCAAGGGCTCCAAGAAACCGATGTGGATGTACAGAGAGCTCCGGAATAAGTTAAGGGAGAAAAAGGAAATGTTCAGGAAATGGAGAGAAGGACAGACCTCTAAAGAGGAGTATATGAGGGTTACTAGGTACTGCAGATCAGCCATCAGAGAGGCCAAAGCTCAGTACGAGCTGGGTCTGGCCAGGAGGGCTCGCTACAATAAGAAAGACTTCTACAGATATGTGAGAAGCAAACACAAGGTAAAAGAGGCAATTGGACCACTGTTGGGAGTAGATGGAGAAACTCTGATGCAGGACAGAGAAAAAGCAGACAGGCTTAATGACTTTTTTGCCTCTGTTTTCTCCCTGAAGAACTCAGGCACATCTAGAGATAGTAGAAAATGTGGCAGGACACCTGAGTGGCTAATTGACATTGACAGAGAGGTAGTGGAGAGGCATCTGGCTGCACTGGATGAATTCAAATCCCCTGGGCCGGATGGGGTGCACCAAAGAGTGCTGAAAGAACTTTCCAGAGAACTTGCAGAACCCCTGTCCATCATCTTCAAGGCCTCCTGGAGGACTGGGGATGTGCCACAAGATTGGAGAAGAGCAAATGTTATCCCAATCTTTAAGAAAGGGAGGAAGGATGACCCGGGAAACTACAGGCCGGTCAGTCTGACTTCTGTAGCTGGGAAGATATTAGAACAGATTTTAAAGGGATCAATCTGTAAGCATCTGAAGGACCACTTAGTGATCCGAGAAAGTCAGCATGGTTTTGTTCCTAACAGATCTTGCCAGACCAACCTGATTTCCTTCTTTGATCGAGTGACCAGCTTACTGGATCGGGGGAACTCTGTTGATGTGATTTATCTGGATTTCAGTAAAGCTTTTGATAAGGTCCCCTATGACATTCTGATGGGCAAACTGGAAGACTGTGGAGTAGACTATAGGATAGTTTGTTGGATAGGGAACTGGTTGGAGGACCGCACTCAAAGAGTGGTGGTCAATGGCGTTTCATCAGATTGGAGGGAGGTGTCCAGTGGGGTGCCACAGGGCTCGGTTTTGGGCCTAGTACTTTTCAATATTTTTATCAATGATCTGGATGAAGGAGTGGAAGGGCTGCTCATTAAATTTGCTGAGGATACCAAATTGGGAGCGGTAGCAAACACCCAAGAAGATAGAATTAAAATTCAACAAGACCTGAATACTCTGGAGAAGTGGGCAGCTGTGAATAGGATGCAATTCAACAAAGACAAGTGCACAGTATTACATCTGGGCCACAAAAATGGGAAGCACAAATACTGGATGGGGGATACACTTCTGGGCAGTAGTATATGTGAAAGGGATCTTGGGGTAAGAGTGGACTGTAAACTGAATTTGAGCAGTCAGTGTGATGCGGTGGCAAAAAAGGCTAATTCAATCCTGGGTTGTATCAAAGGGGCCATAGCATCTAAATCGCAGGAGGTCATAGCCCCTCTCTATACTGCCTTGGTCAGGCCGCACCTGGAGTATTGTGTGCAGTTCTGGAGGCCTCACTTCAAAAAGGATGTGGCCAAAATCGAGAGGGTGCAGAGGAGAGCGACGAGGATGATCAGGGGTCTGGAGACTGAGCTCTACGAGGAAAGGCTGAGGGGCTTGGGAATGTTTAGTTTGGAGAAGAGGAGGTTGAGGGGGGACATGATTGCTCTCTTTAAATATTTGAAAGGCTGTCATTTGGAGGAGGGCAAGGAGCTGTTCCAGTTGGCAGCAGAGGGTAGGAAGCGAAGCAATGGGCTAAAACTACATGCACAATAATATCCGACTGGATATTAGGAAAAACTTTTTCACGGTCAGAGTAGTTCAAAAGTGGAATCAGCTGTCTAGGGAGGTGGTGAGCTCCCCCTCACTGGCAGTTTTCAAGAAGAGGCTGGATGAATACTTGTCAGAGATGCTTTAGGCTGATCCTGCACTGGGCAGGGGGTTGGACTAGATGGTCTGTATGGCCCCTTCCAACTCTATGATTCTATGATTCTATGATTGTATAATATTTTCTTGCCCTGGTAAACTTTGATTATCAATGGAAAGATTACAGTACAAAAAAAATATTAACCTCGCAAACATACTGTGGCTGAACGTCAAAATCATCTGGCACAATTTCTGACTGGCTACAGTAGATGGAGCATTGGTTTTTATATCAGTGATTTCTATGCACCTATATAGTGACTGAAAATGTCTCACTTCACCGTTGAGTACCAGCTGTTAGTTCTATCAAATGCTAAATATCATTGCATGTAAACTGTCAAACATTGTCAAACATTAACCATCAGATATCAAATATAGAAAACAAATATCAATGAGCGTCAAATAAAGATATCAAAAATTTGGCAAGTGTTTTAGCCTCCAGAGATCAACTAGGAAATATTCAACATCAACATTTATAAAGGAGAGTTTCAGAGAACAAATTCACATCACTCAAAATTTTTGAAGTTAGAAGCCTTGAAGGAGATAGAAAGCCAAGAACATATCTCTTACTGATCCTCTGTGAGCTCTTGCCTCACACACCACACTCCTTCTTCATAAAGATTTTTTAAAGAATATAATACACATACTCAGAATCTTCACTGACAGAAACCTCTGTTCAACTTTCCTACCCCTCCATTTTCTACATATCTGTGCAAGGTTTTCCTTACCCTTACTCCCTTGATTCTCCACATCCCATATACATAACAATTCAAAATCTGGTGCAAACATATTAGGGGGAGGGAGTTGAATATCATTTATTTGTTTTGTTTTTATTTATATCATTTATAGTTTGCCTTTCTGACTGAGGCTCAAGGCATATTATATAGTGTGAGATTAGAACTAGAGATTGTTACGAACCGCATTACGAACTTCAAAAACTCACGAAATTGGCGATCGTGATCCAGCAGTTTGTGATTGTCCATGGCCAACAAACCAGTGTTTGGAAGAAGCCTCGTTTGGTGCATTTGGCCGCAGTTAGGGAAGCCAGACAGTCAGGTGCCATCAATCAATTCTCCTGGAAGTGGAGCCAGGAGAATGCCTGAACTCTGTCTGCGCTCCTTCTGTCGCCCTGGAAACCCGAATCGAAGCCCAGCTTACCTTGATCGGCAGGTCTTCCTTCCAACCACGGAGCTGCAAAGCGGTTACAAGTTGGGAGAAGACACCTGGGGGAGGGAGGGGGAGGGGTGTTCTGTAGCCACGGGCACTCCAATCTCATCCCCGCAAACCCTGATAGGCAGCTCTGACGGCCAAACACAGACCTCCTGCATTGCTCTATGGGACCTCATAAAAAGCACTGGGCTCCCAGGCTGGGTTTCACTTTCAGTGAGCAGTGGAGTGGGACGGAGCTGCTGCTAGCTACTTGCTAGCCTTTGCGGAGAGAGACAGAAAGAGTATAATTGAGCTGGGATTTTGGGGATAGGGATCTATCTCCTCTGGTTCCAGGGCTGCTGCCAGGCCCTGGGGCCAAGCTCACTGGGCACCTCGGCTGAGGGCTCACAGTATTATTAGTGTCTGATCTGTTCAGGTCTGTGGGAGTGGTGGGCTAGGGTTCTAGTCCCTCCCTCCCTCTGGTGCCAGGGCTGCTACCAGGCCCTGGGGCCAAGCTCAGTGGGCATCTGGGCTGAGGGCTCACAGTATTATTACTAGTGCCTGATCTGGTCAGGCCTCTGGGAGTGGTGAGCTAGGGCTCTAGTCCCACCCTCCCTCTGGTGCCAGGGATGCTGCCAGGCCCTGGGACCAAGCTCAGTGGGCACCACGGTGGAGGGCACACAGAGTCATCTCCTTTCCTGTCCTCCTTAATTCTAGTTTGGTGGCACAATAAGTCTTCCTGTTGTGTTGGCCACCAAGGGTGGTTGTGGAGTGAAGTGCGATGGCAGTCCTCTGGGTTCAGTTGTGGAAAGCAGTATTGGGTGTGGCTCAGGGGCAGCAGAGAGTCCTTCCACTCCCCCAATTCACCTGTGGGGGCTGTGGAGGAGGCCAAAGAGGTCTTTCCGCAGGGGGGAGAGAATCTCTCTCAACATTTTGAGGAGGGGGGTGGGTGATGGATCCCTGGAGGAATGGTTTGTGTGTTATGAAATATTCCTCCCATCCCCATCCCAAACTATTGGTGGTGTCCCTGCCTGCAGTCCACCCATCATCCCGTTGTCCGTGGCCAGCTCCGCAGCACAGCCTGTAACCGTTCATCCTCCTTCCCCTGGGATACTTAGCAGTCGACATTTCAACACCTCTGTATGGAGGCACTTTCGGGCCCTTCCTGATGACCCCTGTGTGGTGCGGTGCCATGCCTGTGATGTCCTGGAGCTCAGGGGCAAAAACCCAAAGCACCTGTCTTCGACGGTCTTGACTTGGCACCTGAAGAAGCACCACCTGAGCCTGTCTCCCTCCTCACCCAGTGAAACATCCATTGGGGGGAGAAAGGGGGTGACCAGCTCTTCTGAGCGGGGGTTAATGGGAGGGTCATTTTGCCCTGAGGGTGACACTGGTGGGAGCAGAGTGCTCTGGCAGGCCATGCTTGCGGAGGTTGTCCCCTCGGGTTCTGGGACAATGCCGCTTAGAACCACAAGGCTGATGGCTCAGGAGGCGGGCCTTCACATCTTGGCAGAGACGATTGCCCTACATGGCTTGCCCCTATCCAGCATGGACTGCATGGGCTTCTGCAGGCTACTAAAACATTTTGCTCCTTGGTTCTCCATGCAGTCGCCACACACCCTTGCCTGTCAAGTCCTGTGGGTATCTCGAATGAGGGCTGGCACATTTGGGTCAGGTTTAGCCAGGTCCAGTCCCACTGCTAACAGGCTTCTGAGACCTTGATAGGTCTTCCTGGCACAGCCACATCATCATGACAACTTCTTTCTGTGAAGGCAGGAAAGTGAGTGATGCTGGAGGCAGCCTCCTTTGGGCACTTGCGCAGCAGTTCAGGAACTGTTGCACATGTATTTAAGCTGCATGGTGCCCCTATCCATCGCAAATGCTGAGCCCTCTGAGCAGGGGGGAATGGGTCCCTTGACTCATGTCCCTCCTGCAAAGGCAGGAAGGTGGCCAATGTCAGCTGCTGCTGCTGCTGTCCTGTTTCCGTCTCCCCCTCATAGGAACCACTCTGACCCGTCCAAGCAATGTCTCCTGTCCTGGCCATCTCCTACTTTCCGCAAAGGCAGGATGGTGGGTCATGTCAGCTGCTGCTTCACCAGGGACTATCCTGTTACTGCTCCCTCCTTGGTTACACAGCTCGGTTGTGATCACGCAGCCAATTGTATTGTATAGGGATACAGTTGGTTGCACAGTGTGGCAGCTCCCCTGTCAACGGGACTGATGGGACCCCTTTCAGCTGGGTGGGAATGTGTCCTGCAACTCCCGTCCTTTCTGTCAAGGCAGGAAGGTGGGTACTTTTGGCTGCCGCCATATTACTCCTCAGTGGGACCCTTGGGTGAGGACCTGTGGCTGCTGGGGGATCTTCCCCCTCCCCCTCCTCATGTCAGACAGAACAAGACAGAGAGACAGATAGAAAGATGTATTGAAAAACAAAAACAAAACCATTGGAAAAAGATGGACACACGAGCATACATATAGATGAAGATAGAGGAAGGAATGTAGAAAACAATATAGTTATAGAAAGAGGGGGAAAAGACAGCTAGAGATGGAAAGAAATAATAAAGGGCAGATATACGTAGAAAGAGATAGATTCAGATAAATAGTGGTGGAAACACATAGGAAGAAACAGAGAGAGATAGAAAGTAGCGAATAGACAGTGAGAGGGAGATACAGAGAAACAGATAGAAAGGGGCACACAGATATCAACCGTTCTAGAAGTAGAAATAGAATGCGAATGCATCAAGGAGATATAGAATCAAACAGAACACGCCACATCTATGGAGAAAAGGATTGAAAATCAAAAACAGAGAAAGACAAACATTACAGAATGTAGCAGTATAATGAAAAAGACACTAGAATGTATGCACAAACATTAGAGAATGTATGTTAACAGTTAGATAATGGTATATGGTTGGAAAACTGTATGTAGAAACAGAGATTGAAATAGAAAGAGAGGGGATATCACCCGCCCTCTGGCCCTCGCTGGGAATAAACGCGCGCTCTACTTTGGCCTGGCAGTTGCAGGGGGATCTTCCCACTTACACCCCACTTGACAGGTCCTCTCCCTCCCATCCTTTCTGGCAAGGCAGGAAGGTGGGTACTGTCGGCTGCTGCCGCACTGTTCCTCAGTGGGTCCCTCAGGTGAGGACCCGTGGTTGCTGAGGGATCTTCCCCCTCCCCCTCCTCATGATGACGTGTCCTCTCCCTCCCATCCTTTCTGGCGAGGCAGAAAGGTGGGTACTGTCAGCTGCTGCCACACTGTTCCTCAGTGGGACCCTCGGGTAAGGACCCGTGGTTGCTGGGGGATCAGGCCCCCGTCCAAATGACATGTCATCTCCCTCCCATGCCGGGAATACCAGCACGCTCCTCTTTGGCCTGGCGGGCGGGCACATGGGGGGTGCTGCTGGCGAGTGGTGAGACCCCCAACCCCTAAAGGGGAAGTGGCTCATCATCACCTCCCCATGCCCACCAGGACCAGCAGCCACCATCATCGCCTTCCTTACGGCCTGTGCCGGGAATACCAGCGTGCTCCACTTTGGCCTGGCAGTTGCAGGGGTATCTTCCCACTTACCCCCCACATGACAGGTCCTCTCCCTCCCATCCTTTTTGGAAAGGCAGGAAGGTGGGTACTGTCGGCTGCTGCCACACTGTTCCTCAGTAGGACTCTCGGGTGAGGACCCGCGGTTGCTGGGGGATCAGGCTCCCATCTGAATGTCATGTTCTCTCCCACCTACGCCGGGAATACCAGCATGCTCCACTTTGACCTGGAGGGCGGGCACATGGGGGGTGCCACTGGCAAGCTGCCAGACCCCCCCCCCGCTCCCTGAGGGGAGACAGCTTGTCTCCGCCTCCCCATGCCCGCCAGACCCGGCAGCTGCCAGCAGTAACCACCGTTCCTGCCCTTGCTGGGAATACCAGTGCGCTCCACTTTGGCCTGATGGGCGGGCACATAGGGGGTGCTGCCGGTGAGCGGCCAGACCCCCTGCCCCCTGAGGGGAGGCAGCTCATATTCGCCTCCCCGTGCCTGCCACGCCCGGCAGCCGCCGGCATTACCCACCGTTCCTGCGCTTGCTGGGAATACCAACATGCTTCTCTTTGGCCTGGTGGGTGGGCACATGGGGGGTGCTGCCAGCGAGCAGCCAGACCCCCGCCCCCTGAGGGGAGGTGGCTCATTGCCACCTCCCCATGCCCACTAGGCCCAGCGGCCGCTGGCAATATCCACCATTCCTACACTTGCTGGGAATACCAGCACACTCATCTTTGGCCTGGCAGGCGGGCACATGGGAGGTACCACCGGTGAGCAGCCAGACCCCTCGCCCCCTGAGGGGAGGTGGCTCATCGCCGCCTCCCCGTGCCCACCAGTCCCGATGGCCTCCGGCATAAACCACGCTCCTCCTGTCGCTGGGAATACCAGAGCATTCCACTTTGGCCTGGTGGGCAGGCACATGGGAGGTGCCGCCAGTGAGCAGCCAGACCCCCTGCCCCCTGAGAGGAGGCAGATCGTCTCCACCTCCTCATGCCCACCAGGCCCGGCAGCCGCTGGCAGTACTCACCATTCCTGCCCTTGCTGGGAATTCCAGCGCATGCCACTTTGGCCTGGCGGGCAGGCACATGGGGGGTGCCGCCGTCAAGTGGCCAGACCCCCCGCCCCCTGAGGGGAAGTAGCTCATTGCCACCTCCCCATGCCCGCCAGGCCCGGCCGCTGCCGGCATCAACCACATTCCTCCCCTCACTGGGAATACCAGCATGCTCCTCTTTGGCCTGGCGGGTGGGCACATGGGGGGTGCTGCCAGCGAGCAGCCAGACCTCCCTCCCCCTGAAAGGAGATGGGTCATCACCACCTCCCTGTGCCCACCAGGCCTAGTGGCAGCTGGCAGTACCCACCGTTCCTACACTTGCTGGGAATACCAGTGCACTCCTCTTTGGCTTGGCAGGCGGGCACATGGGGATGCTACCAGCGAGCAACCAGACCCCCTACCCCCTGAGGGGACTTGGCTCGTCGCTGCCTCCCCGTGCCCGCCAGGCCTGGCAGCTGCCGTCAACACCCACCTTCTGTACACTGGGCCAACATCAACCGGTGGCTCTAATTGTATCGAGTGAGAGTTTCCTGGGGGCCTTGGATTGGAGAGGGTATAACTCCAAGATAACTTTTGCAATCTTGTCCAAACTTGGGTGATGGCTGTAGGAGAGCCTGCAAAACACTCCCCAGGAATATGGACTCTCTGTGCAACGGGGGCTGTTCTGTGCCCCACGAACAGCGAACCGCGAACCGGTTAGGCAACGGAAAATGTTCGCTGCAGTTCGCTACCTCATCGGCACCGAACCACGAACTGCAGAGTCATTAATTTTTTTTTGTTCGTGCCCATGTCTAATTAGAACACTCAATTCAATAAACAGTGCCATAGGATATATAAATGCAATTTTGCCAAGACATAACATAAACAAAAATCCAATATAAAATTGAAGAAATGCTGAAACAGAGCATAAGCAACATAGGAACATTAAACAACATAGAACTTCCCAGTAGAATCATATTTAAAGAAACAGATAGTACATAGTAATGAAGTCTATGTTCGCTATGTCTTTAGTGAAGCAGATCTTTGAGACCACCTCCTTATAGTATAGCCCTCTTATCTGAGTAAAAAAGCCATCTTGAATAATTCAGTTTTGCAGCATTTGTGAAAAGCCAGGAGAGTGGGGCTTTCCTGATTTCTTCAGGCAGGTTGTTCCATAGAGCGGGGGCTACCACAGAGAATGCACATAAACGGGCAGCTGTTGATTTTGCCTATGTGCAGGATGGCTCCTGCCAAAGGTCCTGTTCAGATGAGCAAAGATGCTGTGGAGGAACATATGGAGAGAGGTGAATCCATAGATACGATGGACCAAGGCCATGAAGAGCTTTGTATGTGATACCTTGAATTGAGCCTGTAAATAATAGGTAGCTATAGAGTGACTGCAGAATGGGAGTAATATTCACGCTCCTGCTCACTCCTGATACTAACTGAGCTGCGTTCTCACTGTGTACTGGATTGCATGGAGAATCCTTTATATGAACTAAACTACATATAGATACAGCCAACAGTGGACCACATTACTGAAATCACAACAGCACCTTTCCTAACATCAAATTAGACACTGCAGATTGTGCATTGATACAGGCTGGTTTATAAGGAGGCTTCTACAAGTGATCTTATGACCAGGAGAGATTACTTAGAACTGGGAGTAAGTAAATATAGTCTAAATTGGCTCAAAGCTTCCCCCTCCCCCAGCAATCTAATTACTATCAGAGAAAGAAACCTAAATACTGGTAAGACAGTAAATAAAGCTCATTGTATATGTGACATGAGACATAAAACATGGGAATACAAAAATTACAGTACATATAAAAATGGAAACTGATGTTTCTTTTTTACTAAGTCTTTCATTGATGGCAAAAGTCTTCCAGTAAGAGAAAAAAGTCTTCCTGTGAGAGATAAAGACTTCCTCCAGTGGCAGGCTTCATTACTGAAAAGCTTTCTCCACTGGAAGGAGATTTTAAAAAGGGGAATTTGTTGCCTAGGGCTGAGAGTGAGACGGGGGAAGGAAGCACAGCAACAAACTCAGACCCACACCATAGCTGGAATGAAAACTGGCCACAACTTTATTGAATACAGCAGAAGGAGCATTGGTGATATATGTTCATCGGATCCCAAAAAACATTGGCTGACTCACCTGCCAGCCAATGACCCTCACCCTCCCCAGTCCGCAGCTGAGGGGGGGCGGACTGAGGAGTGACACTGAGGGGGAGATCACCTGGCTGTACACTCCTGTGTGATTCCCCTGCCACCTGGGAGTGAGTATGCCCCAGGAGCCTCTGAGCTGGGCATGCACCTCCATAACTCACTCCCAAGATTCCTTATGGGAATCCCATTAACAGGGAGTCTGGGCATGCAGGCCCTGCCTCCCCCCAAAGGGATCCGGCCTAATGACAAACCACTGACAAGTTGTGACAAGAAGCAGATAAAGACATGCAAAAGGGAATGATGGGTGGGGGTTCGCTGGCAAGAGCTGAAGTGGGGAGCAATGGGACCGGCAGCTACTTAAATACAAGGCTGCCAGACCTGAGGGAAGACTGCCTCCCTGAGGTCCGGAGCCCGCCCCTGCCTCCTGCCAGCTCATCCCCGTCTGACCCTGATAGGGCAGCTGGGGATTTGAATTTCATTGGCCAAGGGGACACGCGGGGGATGCAGGGCGGGCCCCCAATATGGCATCCGCCATGCTTTGTTCCCCCTCCTGCCTCCATGGTGGCAACTTGGCTGCAGGTAAGTCTGCCGGCTGCTGATTCACATAGGTAGGTGTGTTAGTTTGTAGCAGCAGAACAAAATTTGAGTGTCCAGTAGCACCTTAAAGAGCAACAAAAATTTCCAGGATATAAGCTTTCATGAGTCAAAGCACTTTGATACAAATAGGAATGAAGATACATCAGCCAGTCATACTATGATCTGGGAGACCCAAGTTTGAATCTCCACTCTGCCAGGGAAGCTTGATGGGTGACCTCAGGTTAGTCACACTCCCTCAACCTAACCTACCTCACAGAGTTGCTGTGGGGATAAAATGGAAGAGAGGAGAATGATGTAAGCTACTTTGGGTCCCCATTGGGGAGAAAAGGTATAAATAAAGCAAATAAATAAAGTATCCAGATCAGAAGGTGGGAGGGGAGTAGCAAAGAAGAACCAGTAAAATCAGGATGTGTAGCGATACAATGCAAAATGCTTAATAAGAGCTAGGAGATATGCAGAGGTGTCAAATGCAAAAAAAATAGCATTTATAATGGCCTAAGAATTCTATGCCCCTATTCAGCCCTTGTCCATTGTCCTGAACTTGTTAATGAATTCAAGTTTATTATTTGGTCTTGTGATTGTGGTCCTTGATTATTAGTGAAAGGGAGTTAATTGGATCCTATTTAATGGAAGGGCGTTAATGGATCTAACCCGTTAGTCTTCTAAGTTTTGAAGTCAGGGGCCATTCCTCATATTCATGTTAGCCAGTTTCTGTGATCATAGATGTACTGGTAACTACTGCTCACCACCTTCCTATCTATGTACAGTTAGTTGCCTGTTCTTTATGCTCTGTTTTTCTTTATTTGTTCCTCATGAGCAGAAATGTTCCCATATACCTTCTTTTCTCTTGTTCTTGATATATGAATCACACACTTGTCATGTACAGAGGAATGGATTTATGGTTAAAGCAGTCTCTGTTTCCTGCAGGAGACCTCAATGGAACTGGCATCCAGATGGGCTTCTATGCATAAAACCCTGTCTAGGCCTTCAACCCAAATACAATTTGTTCCCAAGAATATTCTGTCTCAATTGACTGTAGGAGACTGTGGGGTCATTTGCAACTATATCATTTTTATTACTTTAGTGTGTTTGTGATTTATATACTATAACAAGCATAGTATATCTCTGCTGCTCCAGGATTTAGACTATGTGGTATGTGTATGTCTATGAAAAAACACCCCAAAGTTTATTGTATGGTCTCCAACTTGTGTAGTTGAATAGTCCTTCAGTCTACAGTAATAGTACTTTGCTTTTATATATTATCAGAATTGTTAAAAGTGTTTCATATAATGTCTTTTTAAAGGCATATAGTATAGTCTAAGGACATGTGATTTCAAATAAGTCTGAGTCTGGTCAGTGGCCTCGATGGGAAACTCCTGGTTGTTTGCACTGCCTTGAGTTGCAACATGGACGATTGGCAGAATATAAATGTAATAAATGTAATAAATATCAGCCATCATTACAATAGACCTGTTGTTGCAAACATTAGGTTACATGAAACTCAGAGCAGAACCACAAGTGACAAAAGGCACAGATTGGACACTTGTCTGCTTCCCTCAAGTTTTGGTGGGAAATGTAGGCATCCTGGTCTCGCTGCTTCGCTCTCTGACTGCTGTTCAATGGACTTTTCAACTGTCACTTGTCCAACATTCCGCCAAGCTGCCTACATTTCCCATCAAAACTTGAGGGAAGCTGACAAGTGTCCAATCTGTGCCTTTTGTCACTTGTGGTTCTGCTCTTAGTGAGTCACTGGACCCTAATGAAAGCAACCCTCCCTTGTTAAACCAATCTTCCATTCATTTTTTTGCTATAGATTTTGGCTTTTCCTCTTGGATATTTCCTGTCTCCAGTTTTCTTGAGTCTCTTTAGCCATGTAGACAGAAAGTGAGATTAAAGGGGTTTTTTTTAATTTCAAAAATGTTGTGCACAGAGAGCAGTGAAGGCAAGGAAAAGCCTACTAGGTTGGGATGGAACTTGGAAGTTGTGTTGGGTGGAACCAAGGTGGAATTTGACTCCACTCAGCACAATTCCATAAATTTTGGATACCATAAGGAATTAGGGTGGTGGTGGCTTGCTCTATTTCTCCCATACCAGTAAATTCTTCCTTCAACAAGGTCCATGGAACTTAATGAGTCAGTGGGGCCAAAGAACAGACTGAAAACTCTCAATGAGATGTTCGGAAAACTCTTTTCAGTATAGTGCTAGATTTTCACATAGTCCATTTGGCTGGTAGCTAGCTGGAAGGGGTCCTAGAGAGGACAATGCTGCATCCAGAGAGATTTTAACTTACAGCACCAACTTTACCATATTTGCCATACAAGCCTAGGATTTTTATTTTGTGGACTGGAGGAAAAGGTGTGGAATCTTCTTCTTTGTCATCATCTTCATCTTTTTCTGCCTATTTTAACTAGTATATGCATTCCTCTTCCTAATGATGTCCTTATTCTGAAGAATAGTGAACCATCCTTGTACAAATGAGTTTTTAAATTCCATAGGCAATTTTAGTGGGGGTGTTATCTGGGAATGTGAAAGACTTTGACAAAACTTTCCCCTTTTCTGAAAACATTGCCATTTATGATGGTGCCAGTCATTCTCTGAATAACAAATTCGTTATATGCATCCCCAGCACAAACTGCTTGGGTTCCGATTGTCTAGAGGACTGATAGACTGACATAAAGAAGAATATAGAGATAGACTGGGCCCTGCACACTAGAAGACCTTCCTCTTGTGTCTGGTTCCACAAGGTGGGAAGAAGGCCAAACTGTGCAGCTAGCTCTAGGGGATGATGCAGCATGTCCATCACAGTTTGTGTGAATCAACAATCTTGCCAGAGCAGATCTCCAGAGAGCTCTCCACCATTCCACTTTTAATCGACAGGCGTGTCCTGCTGCTGTAGGATCAGACCCCAAATAAGTGTTTCTTATTTATCCAGCTTTCCTTGTGCCCTGAACTTTGTCTGTGTCTTTGGCAAAAAGGGCAGTTACCTCAGGTCAGAGCACTGCCTTGGGCTACTAACAGGAATCGGCTTTCAGTTTCTGCAGTTACTTTCTTTCCCTTTTTTCCCCTTCTTATCCCTCCAGCCATCACTAAATAATTCCCATCCCTATTAGTTTACTCTTCTCCTCCCCCCTTCCTTCTCCTTTGAAATCTTCCCTTAGTTCCCTGGGACTGGGCGGGGAGAAAAAGCCTGCAGAATTCCTGCTGATATTACACAAAAGCCTCATGTATCCTAGTGTCAACCCCAGAGGGCAGCTCAATAATTCAATTAAAATAAGGCGGGCTCTGCCCTTCTCCTCAAAAGGAATACCACCGGCACCACCATTCTATGTGTGGAGAAGAGTTTCACTCCCCACCCCCTCCCAATGTTGCTTGAAGATCACAATCGTTTCTTGGAATTAAAATTAATTCCCCATGTTGAAAACACATTCTTACAATACTTCTTTGGTATCCCTTAGCCCCTCTTTCTTCTGGAGACTTCTTCCTGTTGCTCTTTAAAAGCCCCCAATCCAGAAACATTAGTCAAGACTTAGTCCCACTGAGAGCAATGGATCTCATTGTCCTCATCATCATGACTAACTTTCTCCATTGATTTCAATGGGACTGTCACAAGTGACTTTAGCTGCTTTGGGTACTATTTTTTACTCTTTCAGTGAATATTTCTTATTAAAAATCTGTTTAGGTTGGATATTTTTCAGATGAAGATGGCATGGCAGAAGCATCAGTGCTAACTGTGTGGGCCCTCAGCCTGCAGTTATCTCCCATAGACAAGTTTTGCAGGTTTTCACCAGTTTAACCAGTGACAATTATAAAAAAAAGAAAAAGAAAGAAAGACGGGTATCTGTTCCAAGGTTGCTGATAACTGTAGCCCTTTTCAATTGTTACAGCTCAAGTACTGGGAGAGTGTGCTACGCATAATCTTCTTGGTATGTACAGATGCTGTTTGTGAATACTATCCTTGTACATATTTTGTAGTTTCAGCACATGTGATTGGAAATCCTACCTCCTGATTTCAATCATGAGTACCAAAGCTGGAAAATACATGTTTTGTCTTATTCACATAAAACAGGGACAGCACATTTGGAGAGCTCTGGGGAGATTTCCATAGCATTCTCCCCTGAGAGCTGAAGTACAAGCACCAATATTGTTATGACTGAAAATAGCTTGTATCTTACCAGTTTCAATGCACTTTAAAGTATAAGAGCTTTTTCATAGTAATTATCTACTCCATATTTTCCTAACACTGAAATCTATTTCAATTTTTTTTCTTTTTTGCATGTTTTTTTTTCTTTTACAAAAGATTACACTTTTCCTTCAAATTGCCCCCACTTCCTAAAACCACAAATACTTTTGACCAGCTGGGATGGGTTAAATCGGTATCTAATAATCAATATCTTCTTTCCTCAACCTGATTTTTATTAATTGCATGCTTCCATCTAAACATGCACAGAGAAAAAGAAAGCACACACAGCCACGGTAGAGAACAATGATTCTTTTAAGAAGACACTACTAATGTATCACTGTCAATGTGCTAAAAAAGCAGAGTTCTTCCAATTACTTGAGAAGATTCTACGCCATCTTATTTTCATCCAACAAAGCATGAAATTAAAACAATGGTCCAGTTTCAGGGGAAGGGGTTAAAATTATTTCAGTGGTCTGTGTATAGAAGCAATTTTTTCAGCAAGATTACAGTTGCCAACTCTTGAAAGCAAAACTTCTGATACTTGGATGTGGCCAAAGAATGTCTATTCACTGACGAGTGCCTTATTATGTTCTTCAAAATCTGTAAAGCTTATATTCTGCATAAGTTCAGTTCTGTCTACTTTGGCAGGCAGTTGATTTTTCAGGGAACTTTCCAACACCTGCGACCAGAGCCCCTTTCACTGGAAAAGCTGGGACTGAACCTGGATCGTCTGCATGCTAAGTATGTACATTACCACTGATACACAGTCCATGTGCTATATTATAACATTAGTCAAAAAATATGTGAGTACAATCAGTTACTAGAGAAGGGATATAGTAGAGTCTAGGGAAAGGAACATAGCAGTACTTTAAAAAGCTGCAGCTTAGTCTGTAGCTCAGGGCCAAGCTACAAGTGACAAATGACACTTGAACAGCAAGTGGATTGAGTGGAGCGCAAGTGAACTGGGAGAAATACACTTGCCATTCAAGTGTCATTCGTCACTTGTAGCTTGGCCCACAGTTGATTAACTAACAGTGCAATTCTAAACAGAGTTACTCCAGTCTAAACCCATTGAAATTAATGGGCTTAGACTGGAGTAACTCTGTTTAGGATTGCACTGTCAGGATTGTGGTTGCCATCCATGTATCAGAGAGCTGGATTTTAGTATGAGGCCATGGTGGTGTGTAGTGGTGGTTGCAAGGTGGAGCAAGTGAAGAGCTTGGGCACACTACCAGATTATTTTGAGTACCAGTTGTTCCCAAATTAATCCTCAACTTGAAAGAGGAAGGTCTTACAGAGGTTAATATAACACATGAAGAGTTCTCTTAATTAGATTCATCTTAGAGTTGGGATTTTGCTAAGTAATTTCTAAATTTTGTGTCTAAACAGGCTCCCCTTACCTAAAAGGACACATCAGCCAGTTAGTATATAATATCTCTGTATGGGCAAGATAAAAATTTAAGATCAGTTTTTCAATGGGCCCTGGGATTGGCTTCAGCCTCACTATAGCCTTATATAGGGAATTTCTCCTGCAGGTGATGCTGGATTCCATACTAAGCTCCTTTCCACAAGCTGAGTCAGCTCCTCTACTCATATAGTGGGAGCCAGATCCTGTAACGATTTAGGTCTCTCCTTGCACTTTCTTAGCAGGCAGAAGGTCTCAGGCTGCCAAGCTTGCCCTGCTGTGCCTGGTCCAGGCCTCTACTCTAGTTCTTTGCCTTCTCTGCTCCTGGTCTCCTTCAGAAGATTGTGGCAGGTCTAGTGGTGGGTGGGTTCATGCTGTAGTCTCCTGACTTGAGGACCCTAATGGCTCAGGGGGCAGTACCAGTGCTGATTCAGGGCCACTTTGGGCAGGGATCCTGAAGAACTTGCCTCACAGGATCAGTCTGCCAAGGCAGGGCTTAGGGGCAGGTTTACCCCATCCTCTGATGAGAACTCATTTTCCCATGAGATATGAGGACTGTCCATGGTGCCCACAGGGCCGGATCGACTCGTGCTGCCACCGCCACCAACTCCACGGCACGGCAGGACAGCCAGCTTGCTGCAGGGGTGGGGGGCGCCCAGCGTGATGATGTCACGGGAGTGATGTCATCACACAGCGCCAGGAGCCTGACTACAGTTGCCCTGGGCACTGGCAACCATAGATCCGGCCCTGGGTGCCCATCTAGTCCAGCATCTTCTTTCACACAGTGGGTAACCAAGAATAGAGGGCCAAGAACACGGCATGGAAGCCAAGGCCTTCCCACAATGTTCCCTCCTAGAACTGGTATTCAGAAGTTTTTTGCCTCTGAATGTAGAGGTGCCCTTTAATCACCACGACTAGTAGCCACTAATGGACCTATCCTCCATGAATGTATCTAGTCTCCTTTTAAAGTAATCTGTGCTTGTGGCTGTCACTACATTCTCTGACAGTGAATTCTACAATTCTACAGCAAAGCTGTTTAGTAGCTGTTCGACATGGATGCAATGAACTAAATAGATTCAAGGCCTAGCTCACAAATAATTCCAGCTGTTGAATATAATATGTTTGCCTGCCAAACCTGTTGACTGCAAAGTTCACCACATTCTTAGTGCAACAACAATAAAAAAGATATAAACCCTATACCTTTCAGTGGACACTTGAAAGTTAATCTGACACACCCACATTTCATGAAACATGGACTCACAAATCATGGCAAATAAAATTTTACCTTTTTGTGTGGGTTTGATCTTCCCCAGATAATGGAATCAGTTACTTACAAGTGGAAGATCCATGACTTGGGCTCATTTTCTTTTGTATCATCTCCCTTACTATTTCCATTTTTCCTTCCTTGACACCACCCAAGTGGTGGTGGGCATTATTTTATCAAAGCTACAGATTTTGTTCCTATTAAACCATACTCTGTGGCCCAGTTTGTAATTAGATATATGATAGGTGGGCGGGGTGGCGGCGGTGGTGGTGCAACACTGGAACATGGCAGGCTCCTGAACTTCCCTCATCCAACTAAAATAACAAGTGTCCTGAAAGCAAATTAACAATTCAAAGATGGGAAAATCAATTACATTAAAGGCTAAGTCGACCCCAAAGAAACTGGGCTCTCTGGAAGCCTTTTTAGTAGCACAAGAGTGCAACAGAGGTGGGCACAGTCCTGAAAACAGACCTAAATTAGACAAGTTCTGGCCCGGTTCATGGTCCGTGAACACACAGTTCATGGGACACACCTTTCCCCACGACTTTTGGTCCATTTGGGCTAGTCCATTGATCCATGGTCCATGAATCCAGATATCCTGGTGCTGATCTATCAATTCCCTAAGCAATGGAGGGGACGTCCACAGACCCTTTGCAGCCCTTAAAAACTTAATAGGCAGCTCTGCCTGATGAGCAGAGAGGTCCCATTCTGCTTTATGGAGCAAGGAGCAAGAATGAATTCCCTAGGCAACAGAGGGGTGGACGTTCTGCAGCCAATCTTAGCCCTCAAAACCTTGATAGGCAGCTCTGCCTGCCAAACAAAAAGCTCCCATTCTGCAAGAGTTGGGTGGACATTCTGCAGTCAATCTTAGCCCTCAAAACTTTGATAGGCAGTTCTACCTGCCAAGTAGAGAGCTCCAATTCTGCAAGGGCAGGGTAGATGTTCTGCAGCCAATCTTAGCTCTCAAAAGCTTGATAGGCAGCTCTGCCTGCCAACCAGAGAGCTCCCATTCTGCAAGGGAGGGGTGGGCATTTTGCATCCAATCTTAGCCCTCAAAACCTTGATAGGCAGCTCTGCCAGCCAAGCAGGGAGCTCCCATTCTGCAAGGGAGGGGTGGACATTCTGCATCCAATCTTAGCCCTCAAAACCTTGATAGGCAGCTCTGCTTGCCAACTAGAGAGCTCCCATTCTTCTCTATGCGAGCAAGAAGCAAGAATGAATCCCCTAGGGAACGGCTGGGAAGGTGTCTGTGTGGTGAGTGAGGGGGCTTTCCCCCCACCATTTTCTGCTTCATTTTGCCATGGTTGCAATAATACCAAATCCACCACATGGTGTCTAAAATGGGATTAAATAAAATAATTGAGAGAGAACTCACCCCTTTTGAAATTTTATTAAAAAACAAAATTGATAGACCAAAAAGTGTAATCTCAATAATGTATAAGCAATTAAATATGGAAAATTGGTCAAGGATTACATCACAACAAAAGGAATGGCGAAGAGGTTGCAATTTAACAATAAATCATCAACAATGGGAATCTATCTGATCTTCAAAGATATATTCCACCAAATCATTAAACATCAAGCTAACCACTAGATGGTATCTCACCCCCACTAAATCTATTAGATCAAATAGCAATAAATGACAATCCAAACTTTCTTTAAAAAAAAATTTTTTTTATTGGATTAGAAATCTCTATAATATCTATTACAATCAATTTCCTTTAAATATTCCAGTTCTAACCCCCTCCCTCCCCCCCTTTTGTTGACTTCCAACAGTTTTCCAACCCCTTATCCGTTTTTCCCCCCTACTCATTTCAAACTTATTTTATTCTATTAAACATATACTTTCACTCTCTTCTAAGCTTCTATTATAACACAGTGCTATCTCTATTCCCTTTCCCACTTAACTTATCGACTAAATGTTACATTCCTGGCATATATTCTTTAATAATAACAGTCATTTGTCTACTTTTGTACTCCATATTCTATCTTATTTCTTGTCTCGTCAATATGGGGCAAACAATTTGTCCCTTATTCTGCATAACTTTAAGTACTTCTATAAGCATTATATACATTCACTGTAAGTCAATCAATTTAACTCATACTCTATATGTTGCTCTTTACTTCCTTCTATCTTATATTCATTCTATCTTGGTTATATAATTCCTCCATTATACAATTATCTGCCAGAAATAAAATTAGTTAATTTCTATCCTTATAATTCTTATAGTAACACCTCTATTACTTAGTACTATGTATAGTAGTCAAATAAAATATTTGCTTAGAATTTCTCATTTAACTCTCCTCCCCTCGGTAAAGTCACTTCCCTCTTCTTTTGTTGTATTTCAGTAATTTTCAAACTGCCACAGTTCTCCTCCCACCTCCCATTTTTTCACCAAATATTGCTTCAACTTTTCCCAATCCATGTTGAACTGTCCTGGATCAAGGTCTCTCAGTTTCCTTGTCATTTTGTCCATTTCCGCCATGTACAGCAATTTGTAAATCCAGTCCTCGATAGTTGGCACTTCTTGTACTTTCCACTTTTGTGCATACAACAGTCTAGCCGCTGCTGTCATGTAAAATAACAATGTCCTGTATTGTGCCGGAATATCCTCCATTCCCAAGTTCAGTAGCAGGAGTTCTGGGTTCTTATTAACTTGAAATTGTAAAATCTCACTTATCACTCTTATTATTTCCCCCCAGTACTGCCTAGCTACCTCACAAGTCCACCACATGTGGTACAACGATCCTTCATGCTTTTTACATTTCCAGCATTTATTAGACATGTTCAAATTCCCTAACACAATTTTCTTTGGTGTCAAATACCAACGATAAATCATTTTATAAACGTTCTCTTTAATATTAGTGCATGTCGTGATCTTCAATGTATTCTTCCACAAGTATTCCCACGCCTCCATTGTTATTTCTTTATTAAAGTTTATAGCCCACTTCACCATTTGCACTTTAACTGTCTCATCTTCTGTGTACCATTTTAGCAACACTTTATAAGTCTTAGAGATTTCCTTTTTATCCTCTTGTAAAATTACCTCCTCTAATTCCGAATTCTCCATTCTTACCCCTCCTTTCGCACAGTCCGAGTTATAAAGATCTCTAATCTGTCTATATTGAAACCAATCATAGCTTGGAGACAACTCGTCTTGCGTCTTTATTCTTAGTTTGGAAAATTCTATTCGTGTTATCTCCTTATATGTTAAACACTGTTGTTCATTATCGACAGTTCTCGGATCTATTACTTCATAAGGAACCACCCAGGAGGGAATTCCTTCCTGTAGGTAATCTCTATACTTCTTCCAAATTGTGAAGAGGCTTCTCCGAATGTAATGGTGTAGAAACATAGAGTCTGCTTTTACTTTGTCATACCACAGATATGCATGCCATCCAAATATTTTTTTATATCCTTCTAAGGCCAGTAGTTTGCGGTTTTTGAGCGTCATCCAGTCTTTCAGCCACACCAAACAGATTGCATCGTAGTTGAGTCTTAGATTGGGCAGTTGCATTCCCCCTCTCTCTTTTGCATCTTGTAATACTTTCATTTTCACTCGAGGCTTCTTGCCTGCCCAAACAAAGTTCGATATTTTCCTCTGCCATTTTTCAAACTGCTTAGAGTCCCGAATAATTGGTATTGTTTGTAACAGAAACATCACTCTTGGCAGCACATTCATCTTAACTACTGCAATTCTTCCCAACCATGACAAATTCAATCTATTCCATTTAATCAAATCTTGCTCTATCTGAGTCCACAGTTTCTCATAATTATTCTTGAATAGATCTATATTCTTTGCAGTCAGTTCAATTCCCAAATATTTCACCTTACTTGTTACTTCACAATCTGTTATTTCCGTTAATAACTGTTGTTTTTGTTTGGTCATATTTTTACATAATATCTTGGACTTCTTTTTATTTACATAGAATCCTGCCAAGTCTCCAAATTCCTTAATTTTCTCTATTACCTTTGGCATATTCTCAATTGGATCTTCCACAATTAACATTATGTCGTCCGCAAATGCTCTGACCTTGTAGGAAAAGTCTTTTATTTTTATTCCACGGATTGCATTATCTTCTCGAATCTGTATCGTCAATATTTCCAAAACCAAAATAAAAAACAGTGGAGACAACGGGCAACCTTGTCTTGTACCTTTACCTATAGTCAGTTTCTTAGTCACCTCATCATTCACCACAATTGCTGCACTCTGGTCTCTGTAGATTTCTTTCACTGCTCTTATAAATCTTTCCCTCATTTGTAGCTGTTCCATAGTGGCAAACATAAAATCCCAGTTCAAATTGTCAAATGCTTTTTCAGCGTCCACAAAGAAGAAACCAACCTCCTTATCACAACGCTTGTCATAGTATTCAATAGCATTTATAACTGTCCTTAAATTGTCTTTAATTTGTCTGTTTGGTAAAAAACCAGCTTGTTCCTCCTCAATGACTTCGGAAAGCCATCCCTTTACTCTTTCCGCCAATATCTTCGCAAAGATTTTATAGTCATTATTAAGTAGTGAAATGGGTCTGTAATTTTTAACATTAGTCAAATCTTGTCCTTCTTTGGGGATCAATGATATATTAGCTTCACTCCAAGTGTCAGGAATCCTTTGATCCCTCAAGACACCATTGATGACTTCTTTTAGGAATGGCACCAGTTCATTGACCATTACCTTGTAATATTTGGCTGTAAGTCCATCAGGTCCTGGCGCCTTTCCCAGATTTGTTGACTGTATTGCCTTCCTTATCTCTTCCTCCGTTACTTCACTGTTCAGTTTGTCTCTCCATCTTTCCGAAATTACTGGGAGCTTCATTTTCCCCAAGTATGTCGCTATTGAGTCTTTATTCACTTCTTTTTTGTTGTACAGTTTAGCATAAAATTTGTAAAAGGCTCTGCTAATAGCCGTCTGTTCCAGATATACTTTATTGTCCTCACATATTTTATTTATTGTCTTCTTCTCTTTTCTCTTCTTCAATTGCCACGCCAAATATTTCCCAGGTTTATTTGCACCTTCAAATGACTTTTGGTTCATTCTCTTAAGATTCCATTCCAGTTCTTTATTATTCATTGCCGTCAACTGCTCTTGAAGGATTTTAATATCCTGGTATATTTTCTTTTTCCCTGGCCTTTTCTTTAATTGTATTTCTTTGGCTTTTATTTTCTCCATAATCTCCTGTCTCTTCTCCTTTTTTTTCCCCTAGCTCTTCCATTTAAGTCCATTAGTATACCTCTAATTACTGCCTTATAGGTATCCCATATCTTATTAGTTGGTACTTCTCTATTGATGTTATGTTGTATGAAGAACTTAGTTTCCCTTCTCAACATCTCCATATTTTCTCCCTCTTGTAACAAGTCCTCATTTATTCTCCATCCTTTCCTTTTGGTTCTTTTTCCAAACTTCCACATAATTGGATTATGATCTGAGCCTACCATGGACATTATTTCTATGTCCTTAGTCCAAAGCGCTAAGTCTTTTGAGGCCCAGATCATATCAATTCGTGATAACGTAGAGTGTCTCGCAGAATAAAACGTATATTGTCTGCCTTTAGGATTCTGTCTTCTCCATACATCTTCCAAAATTTCCTGTTGCATTAATACAAAAAAAGTCTTTGGTAGTAATCCTCTTTTCTTTTGTACAGTTGATGATTTTTTGTCCTGTTCCAAGTTTGTAACTCCATTGAAGTCTCCTGCAAGAATTATCTGGTCGTAAGAAAGTTCATCTAATTGCTTCCTTAAATCCTCAAAGAAGCTTTCTTTTGCTCCATTAGGTGCATAAATTCCAATCACCAACACTCTCTTTAAATTCCATGTACATTCCACTGCTAAAAATCTGGCTTCCACATCTCTCATCACCAATTTTGGCTGTAGCTCCTCTTTTATATACAATGCCACTCCCCTTTTTTTCTTTTTTGAGGCTGCTACAAAGTCATTGCCCAATTTATTCAATTTAAGATATTTTACATCCTGCTTTCTGATATGAGTCTCTTGCAAACACACAATATCACATTTTTGTTTTAATAGCCAGTGGAAAATACTTTTTCTCTTATTCGGTGAGTTAAGTCCATTTACATTCCAAGATAACACTTTACACTCCATATTCATAACCTTGTTGTTGGTAAGTCCTTTTCATTGTCCCTCATAAACTTTTCCATTTCTTGTTCAGATCTGATGCGCTTTTTCACTCCTCCAAATTCAAAGGACACTCCTTCTGGTAATTCCCATCTGTACCTTATTTTCATGTCCTTCAGAGTCTGGACTAAGGCTTTGTATTTTTTCCGGTCTAGCAACACCGATCTGGGTAACTCCTTCATAATAATAACCGTCTTGCCATCAACCTCCAATGGTTCTTGAAATTGTTTACTCACAATCATTTCTCTTATATTTCTAGTCGTAAATTGCACAATCACGTCTCTTGGTAATTTCCTTTGGGTCGCAATTCTTGAATTTATTCGATACACCACATCTAGAATAGCCACAGTTTCCTCCTCCTCCTTTCCCAGGTATTCAGCTAAGACCTCAGTAATCTGTTCTTGGGCCGTCTTTCCTTCTACCTCCGGCAAGCCGCGAAACCTCAGCTGCTTTTCCATATGCTTACTCTCCGCAACCGCCATTCTTCCCCTCATCACCCTCATCTCTGTTCGTTGCGTGTCTGCAAGGTTCTCCACTGCATTTTCCACTACATTGACTCTTTGCTGTGTCGCCTGCAGGTCATTTTGTATTGTTTCCATTCCCTTCTTCACTTCTGCCAGTTCATTCTTTACTGTCTCTTTAACCTCTTTCACCAGCTCAGGTTTCATATCCTTGAGTTCTTTAATCGCTTCTGAAAGTTTTTTATCCAAGTTCTCTATAGCCGTTTGCCACTCTTTTTTCGACACCGTGGGGCTTGCTTTACCTCGCTCCCACGTGTCCGCTCGCTTCCTTAACTCTGTGGCACTTGGCTTAGTGTTCTTTTGTTTTAAATGTCCCGGTCTTTTTGCAAAAAAGTCATTTAAAGAGTCCAAAATGTCGGGCGTCTTTTCTCTATGGTTCCTCTATGGTTTTTGTAATCCAATATGGCTTACTTCCTCTTCTGCTGAAGCCGCAGCTCTTCCCCTTTAAAAAATGGCGATTCCCTTCTTCCTGTCATCCGGCAAGGGCCGCTCCTCTCCAGCAACTCTATCACTATTACGTACTTCCTGTTTCCCGACTTCCCACAGCAGTTCTCGCGATAGTAAAGCTTTCTCACAGCCTGATATCTCCTTGTGACCACAGGTATGTAAAACAATAGTCCAATTTCTTTAATAACTCCGTTTAACTTAGTCCTTTTTCTAATATAGTTCTTGCCGGATCCTCCCCTCCTTCTAATCAATTTGTTGCAGTTTAAAAGTCTGCTTTAATGTTTCATTGCTTTAAGTAATCTGTCCCGTTTCAAGAGATAGTGATCTTTACCTTCTCCAGCGCTTTTTGCGGGTTGTAATCGCTGTTTCAATCTCAGATTCCCATCAATTCTTCTTGTCCCTGTTGAAGCTTGGGCATGTAGGTCCTATGCCAACCGCATTGGCTCCAGAACTGCCGCAGAGATTTTAGCCACCCTGTCTTCGGGTGGGACCTCAAGGGTCGGGAGAGAGTCCGTTGCATAGGACCCCCCCTCGCCCGAGATCAACGCGCCCTGAGGTACTTGAGCATTCTATGCCTGTTCTCCGCCTGAGAACAGTTGGCCGCGGGGGTCTTTTTGCCCTGCCGGCCGTTGAAACGGCAGTCCGGTCAGCTCAGCACTTAGAGCTGCGTTAGACCTTCATGGATCCCAAACCGGAAGTCCGACAATCCAAACTTTCAAACAAACTTCTTAGTAAAATGGTTTCCTTATTTTGATTATATCTCAAACAACACATCATCACAGATCTCCATACCGGAAAAGTAAATGGATTTTGTATTCTATTAACATCTGTAATACATCTGTTCCAGGATACAGGAGTACTTTTACTAATTACTAAATAATGTCAGCATATGGATGCAACATTTTACCATATATGGTGGACTTGTAAGGAAGTACGAAAATACTGGATAAAAATACATGAAGACATGCAAAAGAACCTCGAATTCAGATTTGAATTAAATTCGAAAAGTATGCTTTTAAATATCTTACCAACGAATGTGAGAAAAGAACAAGGAGACCTCTTCTATTATATGGAGATGGCAGCAAGACTATTATTAGCAGGTAGATGGAAAAATGATGCCTGTCCTGGTCTCTCAGAGTGGAGAGATAAGATTTATGAATATGCTTCAATGGCCAAACTGACTACCTACTTACAAAATAGACCGATAACCAAGTTTTGGAAAAAAATGGAAGGATTTCTTTGATTACTTAGGCTAAACTAATTGATATAGAAGCTTAGAGGAAGGGAGAGAGAAGGAGAAATGTTATGTAGTTAGGTTTAAGGAAACTGGAATGTATTGCTTGTTTTCAGTGCCTTTTTTCAGCGGGAACATGGTGGAATGGAGTTCCGGCACCTCTTTAAAATGGTCACATGGCCAGTGGCCCCGCCCCCTGCACAGTGCGGCGGGCAATCTAAATCCCCCTCTGTCGGGAGATGGGGGCGGGGCCACCAACCATGTTACCATTTTTGCCAAGGGTGATTTAAACTTTAAAAAATTCCCCCCTTTTCCAGCTGACCCAAAGTGACATCATTGTGCGGTCTTGAGTTCCACCACTGAGTTCCATCATCTCTTTTCCCAGAAAAAAAGCCCGGCTTGTTTTACTCCCAAAGCTATTATACCTATATTGTTTATATGCTTATTGGTTGTATAAGATTGTTTAACTTTCAATTTACTGTCTAATTTAGAATCTGTATAATTTTTATATTATGCACTCACTTTATTTCAATTTCTTTGCTTTAATAAAATTCTTAATTAAAAAAAGAGAAAAAAAGAAAAAGAAAAGAAATTTAAAAACACATCTGTAATACATCTATTCCCGGATACAGGAGTAACAATTAGCAAATAATGTCTTCATTGAAATGTTGAATGTTTAATTATGTTCTGTTGTATAAAATGTTGTTTTTTAAAAAAATTAAAAATAAAAAGTTTTTTTTTAAAGATATATGATAGCTGGCCAATTGCTGTTAATGGAGATTTGGTAAAGTAGTCACTAAGTGCTAGAAATCAGGACAGCCCTGATGTGAATCTTGTCTGTGCCATTAATTCCTGAGACAGCCACAGGCATGTCAATCACTTTCTCCTCTGTAATATGGCAATAATAATGCAGACCTACTTTAAAGGATTGCTGTAAAGAGTGAAACAAAATAATGTGAAGTGCATTGGACATTACAACTGTGCACTGAAAACATTTCCATTTTAGTTTTGGATTCAGGGGTTCCAACCAACTATGTGCCCCTTATTAGTTTTTTCCAAGTAGGGTGTGGTTTGTTTCTTTTTAAAATCCGCTTTTTTTTTGTTATCATGAGTTTCAGCTCCACTCTTTGCAGTGAGGGCTTCCAGGCTCTAAAGGGCAGCTGTTGCTGTACTTAATGGGACCAAAATCACACAGAACACACTCCTCCCAATAAACCATTGATCCACCAATTTTTTTCTCAGTTACATTGCACACACACACACAACAATGGACCCTGAAGAAGGTGAGTGTTGGTGGCTGGGTGCACACTATGGTGAGAAAGTGGTTGGCAAAGGGTTATTGGCTGTGGGGTGGCGGTGACATTAAAAACAATTCTGCTTTATGTTCACTTTTTTCTTTTTCTATATTGCCAATAAAGTATTATCGTTGCATCCTACTGGGTGTCTTGTTTTCCTGTGCTTACTCCTAGAGAAGTGTCTGTAGAATTGCAGCCTATGATTGACGTTTTCTAGGGCTTTTATCAAGTTTGGTTGATTGAACAGACCAACTCTCCCCCCCAGTGGCACTTTTCCTCACAGTGAATGACCAAGTGCCCTGATAGGTATAGAGGAAACAGACCAGTGCCTGGTAGTGCTGCAAAACAAACCAAGATGCACCTCAACAGGTCTACTCAGATGTAAATCTTATGTTATTCAATAGTACTTACTCCTAGGGAAGTGTCTTTCAAATTGCAGCCTATGATTGAAATCTGCACATTCCCCCTTTCAAATGTTTCCAAAGCTGATAGGTAGGGAGGGGCGAGTCTCCCTTTGCGATGACCTGATTGGCAGGGAGACTATGGGCCAAACTACAAGTGATGAATGACACAGGTTGGACCCTTGTCAGCTTCCTTCAAGTTTTGATGGGAAATGTAGGCAGCTTGGCGGAATGTTGGACAAGTGACAGTTGAAAAGTCCATTGGACAGCAGTCAGAGAGCCAAGCTGCAAGACCAGGATGCCTACATTTCCCATCAAAACTTGAGGGAAGCTGACAAGTGTCCAACTTGTGTCATTCGGCACTTGTAGCTTGGCCCCTAGTCATTTCCTGGGTAGTGATGGGGAAAAACTATGCATTCATGCTCATTGTGCACATTCTCCTTTCTCACCAACAAGAGTTAGTTAATAGTATAAGGGCTCTCTCCCCTTGGAATCTGATCTGTGAATGCCATTAAGGAAAACAAGATGCTGCCCTGCAAGGTGAGTCCAGTGCTTGCCTGCCTGCCTGCCTGCTGCTGCTGCTGCTGCAAGGTATGAACCAAACTGAAACACAAACTTTTTGGTGGGAGAGACTTGGTACTATTTAGTTTCCTGTATTTAGTTCAGTGTTCTGGAAGCTACTTTAACAAAACAAAACAGTGATTTCTGCATGTATTTCTGGGTTGTTTGTTTTATTTTGCACATATTTATTGGGCATTTAAAAGTGATATATATGTGCAAAGTATTATTCAATCAACTCTGCTGTAATGAGAAAGGCTGATGCTGGCTTTCAGTGACAAACCAAAAGATTTGGCTTGCCAACCTCACTACTACTGGTACCGCTGTAACACCATAGACTTTAGAGTCTACAGGGAGATTATGAGATTGGGTTTGTATATGTGTCAGGGTATGGGCTGGAACACTGACTGTGGGAAAATAAAGAAATGACAAACAAAACTAAATCTTCTGACACACATGCTGCAAAATGTATTTTTCTATCCAAAAATATTTTATAAAGGCAATAAAAGCATATCCTTCATTAAAGAAGGAGAGAATTGTATGAGACAAGTTCTGCTTCCTTGTTTTATGGAGCATTTGGTCATGGATACAATCCAGATTAGGTCTGGAGAAACTGAGTGAACACTTATTGGAAGAATACTGATTTAGCCAGCATCTTGATAATAAATCTGAGAATGTCAAGAATAGGACTTGTAAATATATATTAAAGTAGAACATATTGCGGATCTATATTCTGATTAAATGCAAGCCAGCAGTTCTTATTTTTATACTTCACTTGTTCATCCATAGCTTTCCCTATGTGATCCTAGAGTTACAGGCTCCTAAGATAAATTCATACATCCCTGTTTATGATTTGCACATGTGAAACAACCACCAAAATGCTCCAGAGAAAGCATTAAATCACTTCTTTTTAAATACTAGTGGATCCTGCTGAGATAAATAGGACTTATTTTAACTCAAAAACATGTATCAAAGATTGCTACCTTGGACATCTCGTGAGGCTTTATCATAAATAATCTGAGACAAAAAGAAATAAGTTTGTCAGTGTGACAAAAGACTGTCAAAAGAGAAATAGGGAATGAGATGCTTTTCATTGGAGACAGCCATTGTCTGTAAAAAAGTTCTTCTTCTGATGATCTATGTCTTAATTTAATTTAATTTTAACTTAATTTATTAAATTTCTAATCCACGCTCCCCATGAACAGGCTCAGGGCAGGTAACAATATTATTAAACTACAACAATACAGTAAAAATACAAAGTATAAAACTCAGTTTAAATCCATAACAACATATCCAACAGCGGCAAAGATGTTAAGACTATAACCAGCAAGCAGGTCATAGATGTTTCAGATAACAATGGACCAAGGCCACAGCAGAGAGGCAGACCAGGTAGCCCACCTAGAGCTCAACCACTGCCATAGGCCTGGCAGAACATCTCTGTCTTATAGACCCAGCCGAACTGTAATAAGTCTTGCAGAGTCCTGGTCTCGACCGAGAGAGAGTTCCATCAGGTTGAAAAGGCCTTGGCTCTAGTTGAGGCTAAGCAAACATCCCTGGGCCAGGGAATGGGACTACCACCAGAAGATGTTGATTGGTTGAACGTAGAGCTCTTTGGGGAACATATATCAAGAGACAGTCCTGCAGATATGTAGATCCCAGTCCATTTAGGGCTTTGAACATCATAGTTAATACCTTGAACTTGATCCGGAACTCAACTGGAACCCAGTGCAGCTAGCACAAGATAGGTCTAATATGTGTCGTAACTGGAGTCTTGGTGAGTCTATGTGCTGCTGCATTCTGGACCAGCTGTAACAGTTTTGACACTTCTGATTACCTGTCAGAAGACTATAAGGACACCCCTAAATCCAACTCTCTTTTCACAAGCATGATCTACACTGCAAAAGCCCAAAGATCATGCCATTCAGTGGTCCATGTGGGGTGCAAGAGTATTGAACAATTTCTGCCATAGCTGCAAACTTGTGGCACTTTAAAGACTAACAACTCTTTATTTCAATGTATATTTCCGTGGAGAGGACATTTGCTCAGAGGCCAACTCCTAATCACGTTTAAAGTGGAATAAATATTTGGCAACTTTTAAGGGTCCACAACATTCCTGCTTGTTTTTTTGCTATATTTGAGTAATTCTATGTACATAGCATTCTTAGGTGATTCATGTGTGGAAATCTACTCAGTATCTAAATCACCCTCTTTGGAGGAGATGGTAATTAGAAACAAACACTGATAATGCAACCCTAACCCTTCTAAACCCATTGATGTCAGTGGGCTAAAAAAAGTGTAACTGTGTTTAGGATTGCCTGCTTGCGGGGAGGGCGGAACACAAATATGATACAAACAAATAAATAAATAAATAAATAATAAATAAATAAATAAATAAATAAATAAATAAATAAATACGTCTTGTAACCTTGCCAATACATGGTAAAACAGAAATGCAGCTGTCTTGATTTGATCAGATTGAAGTGCAGTGGGAGAGACTGTGAGGTATGGTGCTTAATGGGGAGAAAGGACACCCACAGTCAATTTCCCAATCAGTCATTCAACTTGCTGGGTGACCCTGGGACAGTCACTCTTACTCAGTTTAAAGTATCTGACAAGGTTGTTGTAATGATAAACTGGAGGAAAGGAAGGCATATATGTTAATCTAAGTCTCTTGGAAGAAGGGTGGCTAAAATGTCATCTTTATGAATGTCATCTTTATGAATATATAATAAGAAAGAAAAAGTTACAATAAAATATCATGTGGCATTTTTCTATGAAAACTGATAATCTCCACTCACCTTGAGTTATTTCATTGATGAAATCAAAATTAATTCAAGCATAGATTGCCATATGTCCCTCTAAAGTATTGCCCTGCAATGGAGCAGATGGAAAATAAGACACAAGGAATTGCACAGGAGAACAGTGAAAGCACATACAAATAACTGCATCACAGGTGCTGTTAATATTATTCCATGAGCAATATTCCTCTGTGCTTGCTCTGAGGCAGCCATTTATAAGCTAACCCTTCCACCTCCAATCCCTATGGAGGCTTTTCTAGTTCACAAAAAACAGTCATGTAGAGATAGTGTTCTCCAAGTCATGTTTATCCTCTCAAGTTGCACGTTTTCCCTGAGTTCCATTTAGTAGCCCTTTGGCTTCAGCATTCAGCCTATTATTAGGGAAACAAGAGCTTAGTATTAAGTGATGGTTATACAATTTATTTTGACAGGGGAAAAGTGAAAAGGGGAAATTGACATTTGTGAGTTCACTTGTGCGCTGACAGCCCTAATTAATCTTAATTCTGACAATGAGGATGATAAATGAATGTGATGGGAAAGTTTCATTTTCATTTGCTGCTGCCTGGAAAAAAACTCCTTAGCTGGGGCAATAAATTGGGGGCAAATTTTTAAAAAGATGGTGACAGTTAAAATGTTGTTTTAAAAAATTAAGTAGGCCAAACAGACAAAGAGATAATATGCCCCTAGAGCCAACAGTTAAATTAACTCAAGGGATAAAACCTTTGTTCCATTGGAATCAATGGGAGTTTTGTCAAACAGTCATTATCCAGCATGCCTCCCCCAACAGCAAAGCTCTCATTGTCTGTCCTGCTGACTCTGGAGCTGTCCCACCAGTCCATAAGTTTTATATATTGTTTGTATTTCAGGAAAACATATGGGGGGGGGGGTTGAACATACTTTTTGGTCTTGTGACATTTACAGTGCAATCCTACATAAAGTTACTCCAATCCACTGATTTCAATGGGCCTAGACTAGAATAACTGTGCATAGGATTGCACTGTTAGTGGCCTGGATTTTCCCAGTTCCATATTTACCAAGTAAAATATTTGAAATAGTGTGATCAGATCCCATCAATTATTCTGTGGTATATTGTGGTTCTAATTAGCCATTTACTGGTGTCTCAGTAAATGGAGGGACTGTCCATAATTTACAGCTCAGTCTGGGGGTGGGGGTGGGGAGAGAGGAAGTGCCTAGGAAGCCAATAAGCCCCCACAATGGGGCATCTGCCTGCTATGCCATTATAAACCCTACTTATGTTGCTGTTGCTCCTTGGCACCACTGTGCCTGGGTTCCCTACCAGTGCTTGGTTGCAGCAGCCTGGCGTGGGCACTTCTGCAGAGTAAATCTTTGCACCGGCCATCTGGTGAGGCAGGAGTTAGTTGGCTCGGGAATGTCCCCAGCAGCAAAAAGTTATGCCTTGTAAAGGTGATGTAGCCCATAGGTACCCATTGTAATAGAAAAGTCACTCCTCCCCCCCTCTGCACCCGGCCCCACCCAAGAGGCTCAGTGAATCATAGGATGGCAACTATTGCAGTGACCAATCCACTTGTGCCCCCGCAGTGACTGAGCCTCTTCCTTGGTGCCCAATCATCCCCCCTCTCCCCACAACCTCTGGCCAGGGTATCCATGAACCTAGGTAAGTAAAGATGCAACTGGAGGCTCTGTCCGAGAGTCCTCTGCCATGGGGATTTGGAGCATGAGGTGGGAGAAAATGAACATGGTGGCAGGGCAAGAGTGCGCAGGAGGAACTTAGCAAAGTTCAAGGTGTAGCTTGTACTCACACACAGGAGTCTAACAACTCCCACTCAAGTTTCCTTACAGGTAACCTGTCCCAAATTCTGGCTTGGGGAGGGATGAAGGCGCACCAACAGGTAAGAAGGAGCTATTGAGCTGCCTGCTCTAGCATGCATGTTCACACCCCTTCCCTGCTCCCCTAACACATGGGCTGACACCTCCACCCAAACACAGGATTCTGCGCTTGAGGCTGGCTAATGCTGGTGGGAGTAGACCCTGCCCTTGAGGCATCACAGCCCATGCTTGCCAAAGAGGCAGTCACCCAGGGAGCCACTCTCATCAAAACTGACTTGGATGGCGGGGTGGTGGTGGTTCTAGAAAGTCATGCCAGGGCTGCATGCAGACTCTCTCAGTTGCACTCCCCCCTCAGGCAGAGGAGAAAGCACGGCTGTGAGTTGGAATGACTGGGTGCTTGCTCTCATAACTCCTCTATGAGGGCTGCCATGCAACCCTATGGCCATTTCCCTCACAGGATCAGAACTCCAAGCAGCCATAATAGCAGCGAACCAGCCTGATGCAGTTGAGGAGCACTTTCTCACCAGAGGGGCATTTATCATCTGGTTGCTGGCAGCACCTGAGACGATGGAGCTGCCCCCCACCCTCCCAGCCATGGACACTCTCCCAGAGTGTGTCAGACCTGGTTGTGGCTTGTGCAAGGCTGGGCCCCTTGCCACACATGTCTGTTTTCCTTTCGGACATGTTGTGACCCATCAAGGAGTTTGAGGACCATGACTACCTTTCCAGCCCAGCCCCAGGCAGTCCGCAACTCATCCTTGCTGCTGAGAAAGCAACATGAGGAATGCATCTCCTGGCTCTGACCACTGCACACACAGGCATGGCTCCCTTCCCAGGTGAGGGAAGTTGGCAACTCATGTTCAGACATCTTCACTTTTGGCAGTTCAATAAAGTCTATCTTGAACAACAATGCCTCCCTGTCTGTTTGCTGGCCTGTGGATGACAGAAGCTCCCCACCCATCCCTCACTTCCCCTTGACATCCTGGAGGATGGTCACTGGCTCTGGGCTGGCAAGGATGGGGTGGCCCCGAAGATGCTCCAGGTGCCTCGGCACCATTGTGTGGCTCTGCTGCCCAAAAGAGCATGGGTCCAGTGGCACCTTGGAGGCTTCAGCTCCACTTAGCTTCCTTCCCTCCCTTCTCCTCCACAAATACAATGCAGGCAGTGGGGTGGGTCTTGTAGTGTTGCCTGTGTGTGTTTAGTGGGGGACTCTCATTCTCCATGAGCCAGTGCTGCCAGCCCTAGCTTCTGGTAAGTCAGGCAGAAGACCAGTGCATACGGGTGGGGGGTGGGGGGTGGGGAGCAAGGTTGATACCAGGAAGTGGGAGGGGAGAATGTGGAGCGCAATCACAAGTTCCCTGGGGCACCACCTCCACAAGGCCAAACCATTCTCTCTTTTCCTGTTCACAGGGGTGGAGAATCAGACCTGGGGCTAGAGCCTGCCTCCCCCGCCCCAGTAGATAACCCAGCATCTTCCCACTGAGCCATGCTGATCAACCTGATATGCTCTGTATGACTGCTGAGGACTTCACAGTTGTGAGGGGAGGGAGGAGGGAGAGGGAGCAGCGATTCCCTCCTGGCTTTGGGAGGTTCTGGAATGAATTATGAGAATGGCCATTGGAAACAATAGAAGAGGCTAGGAGGCCCATTGCGGGGCACAAATGCCTATTGACTTGCATTGCCTCCCTTGAAATACAATACTTCATTGAAAAGATTTGAGGTAAATGTGGGATGGACTTTGTGAATCTTGCTCTGGGGATGGGATGATGACTCCTGGAGCAATTTCTCTGGTCCCAGTGGCTGTCATTCCACTCTGGAGGCTGTCAATCCAGTCCCAGGGCTCAACTCTCGAGGTCTTGCATTTCCCTTGCATTTTTTCAATGCAGTAATGTATTCCAATGGGGCCAATGCACGTCAATGGCATTTGTGCTCCCCATCATATCTAATGGGCTTTCAGTCCCCTCTCATTGTTTCCAATGGGCACTCTTGTCATTTGTTTCAGTGCCTCCCCCCCACCCCAGTTGTCTCCAAGGGGCTGCCTCTCCAGGTGCTAAAACTTGAGGGGCTGATCTTGTGTGCCAGGCTGTGGGTTTGACCCTACTCCTTTCTGGCTTTACTTTTCCAGAAGAGGGGTTTTTCTTTCTAAGGGGGGTGGGTGGGGATGGCAGGGGAGGGGGTTTGCAAGTGAGTGGTGCTTTGACTGCCAGTCTGGCCCTTATCAGAAATGAGGGGAGGCAGGCACCCTGTCTGCACCTTTGGTGTAACCCCTCCGCTCCTCAGGGCAGGGCTCCTCTCAAGATAGGTACCTCTGTTGGGGTACAGTAAGCCCACTTGCAGGGGTCTTATTGCCCTGAGCACCTGCACTCTGCAGGGCAGGGGAGTAACATTGGCAGCCGGTGATGGTGATCATGGGCCACGGAGTGGCTATGCCTTTCCCTGCCACTCACTGTGCTGTAAACTGCCACCGCCCTGCAATTGGTGGATTCTGGTGGAGTTGCTGGGCAACAACAGAGTATTCTCTCCTGGCTGGGCTTGCCATGCCAGCATTGCATGCTTGTGAAAATCGGTTGGGGAAAACTGAGTGGCACTGGAAATTTGAGAGTGGCCACATGATGGTGGTGGGCCAAGGCTTTGGATTGCTCTGCCTACCATGTAGAAAAGGCAAATGTTTTGTAATGCTGGATTATTAGTGTCAGGCAGTAGCTTGCTAAAAGTTGCAATCCAGACTACCTCTTGCAATGAGACAAGAATCCATTGATTTCAAAAGATTTACTGAATATAAACAACCATTATAGTCCACTATCCAAGCTACTAAGATCTTGGCTGATACACGAGTATTGTTATGAATGACAGGCAAAGGCTAAGGTACAGAATAGCAAATCCCTGCAGGCCCCATCTTCCCCCACGGTTCTCAAAACAATTGGCCCGAGGCTGAGAAAATGAAAGCTTCCCAAGAGTGGAGAGGTTGTAGTCATAACATTCCTTTTCTCTAAGTTATCTTCTACTGAACTGCTTGCCACCTGCAAAAGAGGCACTTAAAACACTGACAGGATTAAAATGGAGTCTCTTTGGTTTGAACACACATGAAACACAGTCAGAACATGACATTCTGCCCCCCCCAAATGTCCCTCCCCCAGGTTTGAGAGGGTCTAGGGTGTGAAATGCTTTTAACTACTTAGGAGCATGAACAAGAATAGACTCCACCCATTCATCATACCCAGAGTCAAAGTCCTTCCACCTGATGAGGTAAAACAACTTATTGCATTTAACTTTAGAGTCCAAAATTTGTTGTACTTCGTAATGGATTTGATCATCAATTAAGGTAGGTATGGGAGGAGCGCGGGTGTGCCATTGATTTGCTGGGGGGACCTTTTTCAATAAGCTGATGTGGAAAGTAGGATGCACGTGACATAGATTCTTTGGTAAATCAAGTGCTACAGTCACTTTGTTGATTACTTTACGAATAGGGAAAGGTCCTAAAAATTTTAACGCCAATTTACGGCTTGTTTGTGCAACTTTCAAATTTTTTGTGGATAAATAAACAAGATCTCCGGAATGCAATTCCCATTCAGCCACACGATGGCCATCAGTGTATTTCTTATAATCCTGCTTAGCTTTGTCAAGATGTTTTTGAATAAGAGTCCATTGTTGAGCTGCCTCCCCCCACCATTCTGAAACATCTTTAGAAGCTGTTTGGGAGGGAAGAGCTTCAAAAGGAAATGGTTTAAAGTCATAGCCATAAACTACTTTAAAAGGTGTTTCTCTGGTAGAAGTATGCACACTGTTGTTGTAGGAAAATTCTGCTAAAGGCAATAAGTCAGTCCAATTGTCTTGTTGGAAATTGATGTAGCAGCGTAGAAATTGTTCTAATATTTGATTAGTTTTTTCCGATTGCCCGTCGGTTTGTGGATGGTGGACAGAGGTTAAACCTTGTTCAATGCCCATAAGTTGAAGAAGCTCCCGCCAGAAGTTGGCAACGAACTGTCCGCCGCGGTCGGATATCACCTTCGATGGAAAAGAATGGAGCTTTACAATATATTTCAGAAAAATGTCCGCTAACTTTTTTGCTGAAGGCATAGTGGTACAAGGAATGAAGTAGGCTTGCTTTGAAAACAGATCCACTACAACCAAAATGCAGGTGTGATTTTTGGAGGGGGGGAGATCTGTGATGAAATCCATAGAAATGATTTCCCACGGTCTGCTTGGGGTTTCAAGGGGTTGTAAAAGTCCAGGAGGCTTGCCTTTTCGCATTTTGGCGCTGAGGCAAATGGGGCAGGAAGCCACATATTGGGAGACATCTCTGCGCAAGCCCGGCCACCAAAATTGCCTTTGTACTAGATGGAGCGTTTTTAAATATCCGTAATGGCCAGTGGTTGGGGCATCACGACAGCATTGCAACCCTTCTTTTCTTAAACTGGCTGGTACATAGAATCAATCACCCCAAAGCCATTCCCCTTGCAATGATTGAATTAATTTCTCTTTGGGCACCTTCTCCCCCTCCTTTTCCACTTCGCTTTTCAGTTTTTGTCTCCACCCCTGATCTGCCTGAGGAGGTTGCGTTGTGCGGCTGCGCGTCGTAACCACACCTCCTAATTGCGTAGGCGAGAATACTGTGTCCACTGTCTCCTCCCTCCTGCTTCTGAGTTGGGGCATGTGCGATAGGGCGTCCGCCAGGAAATTCGTTTTACCGGGCAGGAATTTGAGGGTGAAATTGAATTTTGAAAAGTATTCCGCCCATCTCAACTGTTTGGCATTTAGTCTCCGAGGACTACGCAAAGCCTCTAAATTTTTGTGATCGGTCCAAACTTCGAAAGGACCAACTTTGATCACTCAACTCACATTGCGTAGTCCCAACTCATCAGATCGTGATGGGAGGTTTCCCATACCTGGGTGCTTTCAGAACCTCTTAGGTCCCCCTGTATTTGGTCAGATTCTCTATTCCAGTAATACCACGGTTGACTACTGGACACTTCCACTGACGAACCGACCACTCGATTCCCATCCATTTGCGATCTGGAAAACACCGTACTCGCTCTTCTCTCCCTCGTCTCTCTCGGCCTCGAACCCCACTGCCTCGGTGTAGGTAGCGATATCAGGGGTTCTGCTGCCGCCCTTGGTCGAGCTCCCGCTCCGTCAGGCATGAGGGTATACACCGTTGTACGGCTTGACACTGTTCCCCCCAGAGCGGGTTGATTTGTAGGTTCCAGTCCTTCCGAGTTGGAGGCATAAGGATCAAAGAAAAGGTCCCTGTTGGACGCGGCCTTGGTATCCATCTCCCCCAGCTTAGGCATTGGAACAGATGTGATTCGTAACAAAATGTCAGGCACTGGCTTGCTAAAAGTTGCAATCCAGACTACCTCTTTCAATGAGACAAGAATCCATTGATTTCAAAAGATTTACTGAATATAAACAACCATTATAGTCCACTATCCAAGATACTAAGATCTTGGCTGATACATGAGTATTGTTACGAATGACAGGCAAAGGCTAAGGTACAGAATAGCAAATCCCTGCAGGAAACAATCGGCCCGAGGCTGAGAAAATGAAAGCTTCCCAAGAGTGGAGAGGTTGTAGTCATAACATTCCTTTTCTCTAAGTTATCTTCTACTGAACTGCTTGCCACCTGCAAAAGAGGCACTTAAAACACTGACAGGATTAAAATGGAGTCTCTTTGGTTTGAACACACACGAAACACAGTCAGAACATGACAATTAGTACTCCTTCCACAACTTCCATATGAAAGAGACGGAGAAATTAGTAGCAGGTTTGTCTGCCAACACATTGAACCTTCAGTCCATTATTTTGGGGGAAGACAGAATACTCATATTTTAAATACATAGGCACAAATTTATTTTTAATGGGGCTCAATGCCTGATGATTGCATCAAGGGTATGTAAATGGGAAGAAGAATACAAGGAGTGCTTATCAAATCAAAGCCCCATCTAGTCCAGCATCCTGTTTCTCAGCGTGGTCAACTCCATGCCTCTTGGAATCCTCAAAGCAGAGGAAACAGCTCCCCCCTGCTGTTCCCTGCTCCTGTCACCTGTCATTCAGAGGTGGATTCCTCAGAACATGAACTTTTCATTAAACCATCATTCTTGACTGATAGCTGTTGACAGACCTGTCTTCTGTAAATGTGTCAAGTCCTGTCTGAAAGCTGTCTAAAAGAGTAGCCATCAACCCACCTCATAGCAGTGAGTCCCAGATTTAATGTGCTTTGTGAAGAACATTATTTTATCTAAATCTAGTATTAGAGTAGGAAGTGAAGAAACATTTTTTGTCTACATCTCTGTTCTAGTATTCGAGTACAAAGTGAAAAAAAATCTTTGTCCACAACATGCATAAATGTATATGCCTCTATTATGTCCACTCCACTCATCACCCTATAAATAGCAGGGGCATGATCAGGATGGACTATGAAGTTAAAATGGCCCAGTACCAACCCAGGCTGAGTGGCCCCAGTGGCATTAGAAGCCGCTGCTGAAGGGCCACTCAGCTCATACCTGGTCAGGGGTGCCAATTATGGGTGCTGACTCACCTGTTAGACCCTCATGCACCACTGGTAGATGTACAGAGGATGAGCCAGCACCTACCACAGGTGGCAGTGGCCAGGTTTGAGCTGACCAGATCTGGCATCAGGTAACAGAGCTACTGGGGCTCAGGTCAGGTTGTTCCTGTTTGGTAGTGGCACTCCAAGAACTTTCCATGCAAATTAAATGGCCAATCCAACCTAGGACACAACATAATTAATGTAAGACTAAAGTCCACTAAAATGAAGACCCCCCCTTTACAATCAATCTTATGAGACTCCTGTCATGTGCACACATGAATTCATTGTTTTCTTTCCACGTTTTTGAATGCTTTTGATATTCAATGCAAAGTACCACTGACAGAAGACAAGCAAAATCTGAAAACAGCTTCCTATTTAATTTAAGAACATGACTTTCCCCCGCCCTTGTCCCCCAAACATGGCCTAGACTCTATGAAGGGCGAGGGGGTTTATCATTGCTCATCTGACTCCCCATGCCTAGAAGCCAGAGAAACCCCTTATCTCTTTAATAAACCGTGGCATTTATTAATGAATATGAATAATGAATATATTAATGAATACTGAATAAAAATCAATTAATGAATATATTAATGAATACTGAATAAAAATCAATTAATGAATATATTAATGAATACTGAATAAAAATCAATTAAAATATTGACTAGCTGGCGCAGTTGGTACCTGGAGCTGAGTTGGAATTGCCTCTCCAAAACATACAGATGGCTGTGTAGCAGTAGGGCTTTCCTGGCCAGCAGCCTATGGCTTCTTGGTAGAGTTACAGTGAGTTCCCTGAACCTGTAGAGAGAGGTTTCTGTGTGGGAAAGCAGTGTATGGGGTCATGATATTGCTCTTGCACATTTTGGTATCATTTAAAATGAATATGATGTAAGCCTTTCATTCATGGTAGTAGATCCAGAGGAGTTAGCCATGTTAGTCTGTAGTAGCAAAATAGTCAAGAGTCCAGTAGCACCTTAAAGACTAACCAACTGCATTGTAGCATCAGCTTTTGAGAATCACAGTTCTCTTTGTCAGATGCATGCAACTGTGATTCTCGAAAGCTAATGCTACAATAAAGTTGGTTAGTCTTTAAGGTGCTACTGGACTCTTTACTATTCACGACAGTGAGGTAGCATGGGAGGTTGGTGTGGTGGTTCTCAATGAAAATGAAAGAAAAACCTTAAACTGAATAAGGAACTGCAGGAAAAGGGGGATAAAGAACTAGGAACAAGAAAAAAAAAGTGAAAAAGAACTTGGAAAGTATGTAATGTTGTATATTATATGACACATTTCAAGTATAAGTTGAAACTGTTTCCTTGGCAAGCAGAACAGCAAAGCTAGACTCAGTTCATTCATGTGCAGCATTCCTCAGAAACTTCTCATGGTTTTGATGGAGAACATGATACTCTTTGGTGTCAGGATTTTCTGGAAAATTTGCATAAAATGTTTAGAATATTTTGGAAAAGGCCACACAATTCATGAAAGATCCATTCTACTTTGACCCTGGCAGCTTTCAAAAATCAGTTGAACTAATCTCTGCAGACAGGCAAGACTTGGAGGTGGAGCAGTTGGTACTGTGAAGTGGAAATCTGACTAAGGCAAAATACTGAAAAATGTCTTGACTGAGAGGGAATATCTGATTTGAGAATGGCTGCTGCCAAGCCATTTCTTATGTCTGGCTCACACTTTTTTTAAAAAATCCAACATGTTACTGTTCCAATAGTTGGATCCAAATCAAGAAGCTACACTAAAATGTGCTGGATCTTAGAAATCTATGCCAGAATCCCAAATGTTGGTAAAAGGTCCCCCCCACCCCCAATTATAGAAAGGTATTTGCTTAGGGTACTTTCCACACATCAGAATAGTGGCTCCAGATCAGATAACACAGGGGAACTCAGAGTGGATGGTGTATACTCAGCAAACGTGGCAACCTTGGGAATGCTTGTTACAGATCTTTGCAGATAAGAACCCACTCGCTCCCTTGGTGAAAACATGAATGAGCCTCAATGCACCAGATAATGATTCTTCTGGAATGTTTCAATGATGAGAGCATGTACACTGAAACTCCACCACAGAACAGCACACAGTTGTCTCAGTACGGTGTTGTAGCTTGCTACCAGAAGAATTCAAAGAAGATACTAGCCATGTAGCTAAGAAGAAGCCATGTAATAGCCATGTATGACCTGAATAGTTCAAAAATATTGCTCAGGCTAGGTCTGGATTTGGCCTGGACTGTGCCTGGATGGGAGACTATCTGAGGATATTGTATATGCTTCCATAAAGTCAATAGAAGTGAAGTGAGATATGAATATAGTCTACACAGTTTGCATCAGCTGTATAGGCAATCAGAGAATCAGCATAAGAGTCAAACTAGATGTGCATGTTTTTAAAGAGTCGGGTTCCCTGCAGCCACACAGCAACTGTGGGGAATGACGGTTAAAAAATAAAGGAGAGTGGGGGGAAGAGGGGCTCCTCCCTTCTCCCTCAAGCTGTTTCCCCATGTCACGATAGGGGAGCTTTCCTCCCTGTTTTTCTGTTCCATGTGGACTATTCTGTGCATGTGAAGCGGTAAAAACTCTCCCTGTGCTATTTTGACGTGGGGAAATGACCGCCAAAGAAGACCAGGGTCACTATTCAGAGGCAGGCCCTGGCAAACCACCTTTGTTGGTCTCTTGCCTTGAAAACCCCAGCAAGGGACACCATAAGTCAGCTATGCTTGATGGTACTTTCCATCACCACCATTACTCTGGCACTATTTATTTATTTATTTATTTATTTATTTATTTATTTATTTATTTATTTATTTATAGTTTGCCTTTCTCACTGAGACTCAAGGTGGATTTCACAATGTGAGTCAGTACAGACAATTTCAAAGACATTTCCATAAACAATGTAATAGGATACATACAAACTAATTTGCAAAAATTTAAAATCAGCTGAAATCTAGTACAGAGTTGAAGGAACACTGAAACAGAGCTTAAGCAATTCTAAGACTGACATATTAAACTACCCAGTAGGATCCTACTTACAGCAAGAGTTGCAAAGTCTATATTCTCTCCCAATCCATTTACGGATGCATCTCTTTGAGACCATTACAGATTGAGGCCCTCCTGGCACACTGTCGAATCAAAGAGTCATGCTTGAAAACAGTTAGTCATTTCCATTCGGTGACACTAAAGTACATTATCAAACAAGCAGACTAGAGCATTGCATAAAAACTTCACTTTTCTGACAAAATGAAAAGTCACTTGGAAAGCCAGAAATACAGTATAACGTATTTATATTTCACTTATTTACTTAAATGTTTATCAAGCTCTTTCAAAAAACAAAGACATTTTAAAAGCACAACATTAACTTTCTAAGCAATATAACCAAGATGTCAAAAGTACAAATTATAAATTTTAAATTCTGCCTCACGAGCCCAATTTTATTTTAGAAATGTGCCTTAATAATTATTAACCGAATACATTCAAGAATCATAGACCTTCTAGATAATTTGATTGCCATTAAAAGTAATTGTGGTAAAGATAATACAAATGGACACAGTTAGTAAAGAGTTAGCATTTGAAAGAAAGGTCATCTGATTTCTGAGGGAGTCTGGGAAGAAGAACCAGCAATGGATGTTGTGAGTGGTTGCAGTTAAGGCCTGCAGAACCAAAGTTCTTTTCGCACTGGGACTTTAAACTGTTTCAGTATCTGTTCTGCTTCCCATGTTTGCAGGAGTTTCACACATGCAAGGTAGTCATGGGACACATTACCAATGTTTGTCTGTGGTGTTCCTGATTCCACCCCCCCACCCTGCAGACATACTGTGATTTTATTTTAAAGCCGTTGCCAAGTTGCGTCTGTCCTGATTACTGTCAGTGTGAACTCTATACTCCCCTTCTGCTTCTTTTCTACCCCCTCTCCTTTTCCCCGGGAGCGGATTGGTCTGTGCAGAATTAACCACTCCCACCCTCCTCAGCTATCTGAACTTCTTTTCTGCCATTTTTATCAGTACAGCAAGTAAGGCTGCTTCTCCGTTATTTTCCTTCTGGGTATGCACACACACTCTTTTTTCCCCCCTTCAAAGTCAGGAATGATTCTTAATATTGCTGATTATTCCCTGCTGGCTTTAAAAGCCAGGAAAGGGTTAAATGGCTGCTTGCCAGAAAAACCCATAAGTGTTTTGCATAGCAGTTTGCAAAACAAAGAGGCAGGGAAACTGCCCGGAGGGGATGATGCAGCAGCATTTTAACCCTTTCCTGGCTTGGCTTTTTAAAAAAGATGAGAGTGGAACAAGCATGAAAAGTACATGTTTTCCCCCAGAACTCCACCACCAATTGACTCTGCAGTGGGCATGGGACAGCCCAATCAGCAAATGGGGGGAGATGGGTTCCAACACTGCAACGTTACTATGCCTGCTCAAAGCTTTAAAAAGTATGATGTGAATTGCAAAGCACCGAAAGCCTGAAACTGCACTGAGGCTTCAAAACCCATCTACAATGAAAAACAAGACGCCAAATTGAAACTGCTTTGGACAATGTGGAATGTGAGGGTGCCATGCCGAAACTATTGCAATAGCGGTGAATGCTCATAAATGGCAGTTTAAACCGTAAGTGTGAAAAGAGTCCAAGTTGTATAACATGTAAATAAAAATGTTGAGTTCTGTCGGAAGAGGCTGAGATCTAGGCCGATTCCAGATGGCCAGAAATTGAGGTTTTTCTGCAGAAATAATCGCTTACCGGCCACACGTCCACTTTCGTCTCCATCCGCTTTGTCTCGCAGCATGCCGTGCCATCCCACTTCCGGATGTTCGCACGGCCAACTGAGGTACCCGGGATTGGTTGTTTCCTCCCCGTCACAGTTGACGTCGGGGGCCTTCATTGGTTCGCATTTCAGGTTTTTTTAAAAATTTTTTTACGTGTTTTGTGCAAATGCGCAAATGTGCAGGTATGCGAATACGCAGCGTCAACATTTGTGCATTTGTGCATTTGTGTGCATTTGCGCAGTTCGATGTGCACAAACGTGCGACTGTGCAAATGGCACCCGGTTTAAAAAAAGAAATTAAGGGAATATCGTTGCCGGCCAGCCGGCAAAGGAAGGAGGGAAAGGGGAGGGCCTCTCCACAGCGACGAAGCATCCAGAAGTGTGCAAACCTGCAATATGGCGTTCACACCGTCCGCTTCTGGAGCGCAACACAGTGCCATGAACCGGAGGTAAGCAGGGACGGGACATTACGGGTTTTTACGAGTGAGGTCGCTGGAAAAGCGAAAGCACTCACTTTATTTGTGCCCGTCTGGAATCGGCCCTATTCTCTGGGAGACCTGGAGAA